>NC_069500.1:331057454-331674954 GCF_027579735.1 Bombina bombina | reverse complement strand
TTGATGGTGAACAGATCAAAACACTGACAGAATCCATGGATGGCAGGCTTTTGAGTGTCCTTGCAAAGAAAGGTGGCTATATTGGTCACTGATTTGTTTTTGTTTTGGATTTGAATGTCAGAAATGTATATTTGTGAATGTTGAGATGTTATATTGGTTTCACTGGTAAAAATAAATAATTGAAATGGGTATATATTTGTTTTTTGTTAAGTTGCCTAATAATTATGCACAGTTATAGTCACCTGCACACACAGATATCCCCCTAAAATAGCTATAACTAAAAACAAACTAAAAACTACTTCCAAAACTATTCAGCTTTGATATTAATGAGTTTTTTGGGTTCATTGAGAACATGGTTGTTGTTCAATAATAAAATTAATCCTCAAAAATACAACTTGCCTAATAATTCTACACTCCCTGTATATACACATATATATATATATATATATATATATATATATATATATATATATATATATATATATATATATATATATACAGGGAGTGCAGAATTATTAGGCAAATTAGTATTTTGACCATATCATCCTCTTTATGCATGTTGTCTTACTCCAAGCTGTATAGGCTCAAAAGCCTACTACCAATTAAGCATATTAGGTGATGTGCATCTCTGTAATGAGAAGGGGTGTGGTCTAATGACATCAACACCCTATATCAGGTGTGCATAATTATTAGGCAACTTCCTTTCCTTTGGCAAAATGGGTCAAAAGAAGGACTTGACAGGCTCAGAAAAGTAAAAAATAGTGAGATATCTTGCAGAGGGATGCAGCACTCTTAAAATTGCAAAGCTTCTGAAGCATGATCATCGAACAATCAAGCGTTTCATTCAAAATAGTCAACAGGGTCGCAAGAAGCGTGTGGAAAAACCAAGGCGCAAAATAACTGCCCATGAACTGAGAAAAGTCAAGCGTACAGCTGCCAAGATGCCACTTGCCACCAGTTTGGCCATATTTCAGAGCTGCAACATCACTGGAGTGCCCAAAAGCACAAGGTGTGCAATACTCAGAGACATGGCCAAGGTAAGAAAGGCTGAAAGACGACCACCACTGAACAAGACACACAAGCTGAAACGTCAAGACTGGGCCAAGAAATATCTCAAGACTGATTTTTCTAAGGTTTTATGGACTGATGAAATGAGAGTGAGTCTTGATGGGCCAGATGGATGGGCCCGTGGCTGGATTGGTAAAGGGCAGAGAGCTCCAGTCCGACTCAGACGCCAGCAAGGTGGAGGTGGAGTACTGGTTTGGGCTGGTATCATCAAAGATGAGCTTGTGGGGCCTTTTCGGGTTGAGGATGGAGTCAAGCTCAACTCCCAGTCCTACTGCCAGTTTCTGGAAGACACCTTCTTCAAGCAGTGGTACAGGAAGAAGTCTGCATCCTTCAAGAAAAACATGATTTTCATGCAGGACAATGCTCCATCACACGCTTCCAAGTACTCCACAGCGTGGCTGGCAAGAAAGGGTATAAAAGAAGAAAATCTAATGACATGGCCTCCTTGTTCACCTGATCTGAACCCCATTGAGAACCTGTGGTCCATCATCAAATGTGAGATTTACAAGGAGGGAAAACAGTACACCTCTCTGAACAGTGTCTGGGAGGCTGTGGTTGCTGCTGCACGCAATGTTGATGGTGAACAGATCAAAACACTGACAGAATCCATGGATGGCAGGCTTTTGAGTGTCCTTGCAAAGAAAGGTGGCTATATTGGTCACTGATTTGTTTTTGTTTTGTTTTTGAATGTCAGAAATGTATATTTGTGAATGTTGAGATGTTATATTGGTTTCACTGGTAAAAATAAATAATTGAAATGGGTATATATTTGTTTTTTGTTAAGTTGCCTAATAATTATGCACAGTAATAGTCACCTGCACACACAGATATCCCCCTAAAATAGCTAAAACTAAAAACAAACTAAAAACTACTTCCAAAAATATTCAGCTTTGATATTAATGAGTTTTTTGGGTTCATTGAGAACATGGTTGTTGTTCAATAATAAAATTAATCCTCAAAAATACAACTTGCCTAATAATTCTGCACTCCCTGTATGAATCAGTAGGAGGATTTAAGGAGACAAAATAATCTTCTTAGCTTTGTTATGATTCTTTTTTTTTTTTTCATTGTTTGGGAGGGGATTGCCTGTTCTTATGTACTGGCAAAAGAGGTTCCTTATAGTTCACGTGTTCTTAACACATCTGGACCTTGTAGATTTTGAAACAAAAAAATATATTTTTAAAAAGCAAATTTAGTTTATTATTTGCTATATAAGCTGTACATTTATTTCAAGCATAATACTTTTATACAGACTGCATTGTGTATGTATATATATATATATATATATATATATATATATATATATATATATATATATATATATATATATATGTTCCTAATACAAGAAAGTGACTTTAAATTTGTAAAAGTTCTCTGCTCTGAATTTGTAAAAGTTAGCATATTACAGTTCTATTCAACTGTTCACTTTGGAGCCAATTCCTATAGTTTAATTTTTTTTTTAAATTACCTACTGTGCATGTTGGAGTAAAAAACTTTAAAAAACATCAAAGTTTATAATCAAATTATTGTTGTCTTGTCATTCATTCTTAAAGTGTTGCTTCCAAATTCTTTAGCACCGGGCACATCATTGCAAGTGACCACAAAAAATGCTAACAATGAAACAACTATGCATGCGCTAATAATACATTTAGTAAACTTTAGAGGTGAGATTAGCATCAAAATTAAACATTCATGATACAGATAGAACATGCAATTTTAAACAACTTTTCAATTTACTTCCATCAACAAAATGTGTAGTTTTTTATGTTAACACCTTTGGAGTAACCAGCTCCTACTGAGCATGTGCAACAATTCACAGAATATACATATATGCATTTGTAATTGGCTGATGGCTGTCACATGATACAGGGGGGGTAGAAATAGACATACTACTCATTTGAAGTTTGGACGCTGGGGTCGATTTATTAAATGTCGGACAGACACGCTTTAGAGGATCATATGCGCCCGACATCGATTCTGGTGAAATGCTTGTACAATGCCGCCCCCTGCTCATTCGTGGCCAATCGGCCGCTAGCAGGGGGTGTCAATCATCCCGATCGTATCTGATCGGGATGATTGCTCCCCGCCACCTCAGAGGTGGTGGACAAGTTAAGGAGCAGCGCTGCTTCTTAACTCCTGATTCCGGCGAGCCTGAAGGCACGTGCAGAATAAGCAGCATTGACTGCTTAATAAATAGGCCCCTAAAAGTGCCATTGCATTGTCTTTTTATTATTTATTTGTTGGTTATGCAAATCTACTGTATTTACTGGTTCTTAAATGCTACATAAATCAATTCACAAAAATAATAAAACAATAAAAACGCTGAGCATGCTATAAACTGAGCAATATCACATTGTGCAAATTCAGCAGCGTCTAGCAATAGTATAATTCTGTTTAAGTATTCTGACACTTTGGAGGAAAAAAAATTAAATAGCTAAATGTGTGTATGTATGTGTGTGTATGTGAGTGTGTATGTGTGTGTGTGTGTGAGTGTGTATGTGAGTGTGTATGTGAGTGTGTATGTGAGTGTGTATGTGAGTATGTATGTGAGTGTGTATGTGCATGTGTGTATGTGTGCTTGTGTATGTGCGTGTGTGTATGTGCGTGTGTGTATGTGAGTATGTATGTGTGTATGTGAGTGTGTATGTGTATGTGTGTGAATGTGTGCTTGTATATGTGTATGTATGTGTGTGTATGTGCGTGTGTGTATGTGAGTGTGTATATGTGCGTGTGTATATGTGCGTGTGTGTATGTGTGCTTGTATATGTGTATGTATGTGTGTGTATGTGCGTGTGTGTATGTGTGTGTGTATGTATGTGTGTGTATGTGCGTGTGTGTGTGCGTGTATATGTGTGTGTGTATGTGTGTGTATGTGCGTGTGTGTATGTGAGTGTGTATGTGTGTGTGTGTGTGTATGTATGTGTGTTTATGTGCGTGTGTGTATGTGAGTGTGTATGTGTGTGTGTGTGCTTGTATGTATGTGTGCTTGTATATGTGTGTGTATGTGAGTGTGTGTGTGTGTGTGTATGTGTACGTGTGTGTATGTGCTTGTATATGTGTGTGTATATGTGTATGTGCGTGTGTGTGCATGTGTAAGTGTTTGTGTGTGTGTATGTGTATGTGTATGTTTGTGTGTGCGGGTGTATGTGTGTGCGTGTGTATTTATTGGTATGTGCGTGTGTTTGTGTGTATGTGTTTGTGTGTGTGTGCGCGTTTATGTATATATATTATCACAGTCCAGGTTAGGTTATGCATTTGCACAAGAATAGTTACAATTACTAGTCTATCAGAGCAAAAAAAAGAGGTAGGTGAATATGCACAATTTAAAGCTGACTAAACTGACTAAACATCAAAACTTACAATAGTTGACAATGACAAAACATAGAGTCAATTTCAACATTTTTAAACATAAGAAATTCCCCTTTAACAATCATATCAAAAGAGGGGCGATGTGGGGGCGTGGTGGTTTAGAGATTAATAGTGTACCTGGGGCAGTGTGCGATGTGGAGGTGTGATGGTTTAGGGGTTAATAGTGAAGCAAAGCAGTTTGCGATGTGGGGGTATGGGGATTTAGGGGTTAATATTGTAGTGGAGTCGTTTGTTATGTGGGAGTGTGACAGTTTAGGGGGTTACTAGTGCAGTGGAGTAGTTTGCAATGTGGGTGTGTGGTGGTTTGGGAGTTAATAGTGTAGTAGTTAGCAATGTGGCAGTTTAGGGGTTAAAGGTATAGTTCAGTGCATTTTTTCCTTTTGTGTTTCATATCCTGCTCAGTATTCAATATTAGCATGCTTCTCCAAAAGATATTACATTATTACTTACCATATTGACATTTATACATATAATATGATTTCTAACTAAAATATGGTTTCACTATCATAATATTTTATAATTCTTTAGTGCAATATTATATGATAGTCGTTTCAGTATTATATGATTTGAAATCACAATATTAAATTATTTATCATTGTCATATTATATGTTTACCACTTTAATATTACACTCTGGTCCTACGCAGTTCCTTTGCGTTTTCCACCATTTCCCACGGTAGTATTATATTATGATTTTCCATTACAATAATATATTAGCAGTTATGACAATATTGTATGTTTTCCTTTTGGAATATTTAGTATTTTTTTGTTGCTGTATTAAATGATTAGTATTACGATATTTTCTAGTTTACAATCACTTTGGCCTAGATTTAGAGTTTTGTCGGTAAGGACCCGCGTAGCTAACGCCGGCTTTTTTCTGGTCGCACCATAAAAATAACTCTGGTATTGAGAGTCCACATAAAGGCTGCGTTAGGCTCCAAAAAAGGAGCGTAGAGCATTTTTAACGCAGCTTCAACTCTCGATACCAGAGTTGCTTACGCAAGCAGCCAGCCTCAAAAACGTGCTTGTGCACGATTACCCCATAGGAAACAATGGGGCTGTTTGAGCTGAAAAAAAAACCTAACACCTGCAAAAAAGCCGCGTTCAGCTCCTAACGCAGCCCCATTGTTTGCTATGCGTAAACACTTCCTACGTCTGCACCTAACACTCTAACATGTACCCCGAGTCTAAACACCCCTAACCTTACACTTATTAACCCCTATTCTGCCGCCCCCGCTATCGCTGACCCCTGCATATTATTATTAACCCCTAATCTGCCGCTCCGTAAACCGCCGCTACTTACATTATCCTTATGTACCCCTAATCTGCTGCCCTAACATTGCCGACCCCTATATTATATTTATTAACCCCTAATCTGCACCCCACAACGTCGCCTCCACCTGCCTACACTTATTAACCCCTAATCTGCCGAGCGGACCTGAGTGCTACTATAATAAAGTTATTAACCCCTAATCCGCCTCACTAACCCTATAATAAATAGTATTAACCCCTAATCTGCCCTCCCTATCATCGCCGACACCTAACTTCAATTATTAACCCCTAATCTGCCGACCGGAGCTCACCGCTATTCTAATAAATGTATTAACCCCTAAAGCTAAGTCTAACCCTAACACTAACACCCCCCTAAGTTAAATATAATTTTAATCTAACGAAATTAATTAACTCTTATTAAATAAATTATTCCTATTTAAAGCTAAATACTTACCTGTAAAATAAATCCTAATATAGCTACAATATAAATTATAATTACATAGTAGCTATTTTAGGATTAATATTTATTTTACAGGCAACTTTGTAATTATTTTAACCAGGTACAATAGCTATTAAATAGTTAAGAACTATTTAATAGTTACCTAGTTAAAATAATTACAAAATTACCTGTAAAATAAATCCTAACCTAAGTTACAATTAAACCTAACACTATACTATCATTAAATTAATTAAATAAAATACCTACAATTAAACCTAACACTACACTATCAATACATTAATTAAATACAATACCTACAAATAACTACAATGAAATAAACTAACTAAAGTACAAAAAATAAAAAAGAACTAAGTTACAAAAAATAAAAAAATATCTACAGAAAAATATTACAACAATTTTAAACTAATTACACCTACTCTAAGCCCCCTAATAAAACAACAAAGACCCCCAAAATAAAAAATGCCCTACCCTATTCTAAATTACTAAAGTTAAAAGCTCTTTTACCTTACCAGCCCTGAACAGGGCCCTTTGCGGGGCATGCCCCAAGAAGTTCAGCTCTTTTGCCTGTAAAAAAAACATACAATACCCCCCCCAACATTACAACCCACCACCCACATACCCCTAATCTAACCCAAACCCCCCTTAAATAAACCTAACACTAAGCCCCTGAAGATCTTCCTACCTTGTCTTCACCATACCAGGTTCACCGATCGGTCCTGAAGAGCTCCTCCGATGTCCTGATCCAAGCCCAAGCGGGGGGCTGAAGATGTCCATGATCCGGTAGAAGTCTTCATCCAAGCGGGGCAGAAGAGGTCTTCCATCCGATTGAAGTCTTCATCCAAGCGGGGCAGAAGAGGTCTTCCATCCGATTGAAGTCTTCATCCAGGCGGCATCTTCTATCGACATCCATCTGGAGCGGAGCGGCAGCATCCTGAAGACCTCCGACGCGGAACATCCATCCTGGCCGACGACTGAACGATGAATGACGGTTCCTTTAAATGACGTCATCCAAGATGGCGTCCCTCGAATTCCGATTGGCTGATAGGATTCTATCAGCCAATCGGAATTAAGGTAGGAATATTCTGATTGGCTGATAGAATCAGCCAATCAGAATCAAGTTCAATCCGATTGGCTGATCCAATCAGCCAATCAGATTGAGCTCGCATTCTATTGGCTGTTCCGATCAGCCAATAGAATGCGAGCTAAATCTGATTGGCTGATTCCATCAGCCAATCAGAATATTCCTACCTTAATTCCGATTGGCTGATAGAATCCTATCAGCCAATCGGAATTCGAGGGACGCCATCTTGGATAACGTCATTTAAAGGAACCGTCATTCGTCGTTCAGTCGTCGGCCAGGATGGATGTTCCGCGTCGGAGGTCTTCAGGATGCTGCCGCTCCAGATGGATGTCGATAGAAGATGCCGCCTGGATGAAGACTTCAATCGGATGGAAGAACTCTTCTGCCCCGCTTGGATGAAGACTTCTACCGGATCATGGACATCTTCAGCCCCCCGCTTGGGCTTGGATCAGGACATCGGAGGAGCTCTTCTGGACCAATCGGTGAACCTGGTATGGTGAAGACAAGGTAGGAAGATCTTCAGGGGCTTAGTGTTAGGTTTATTTAAGGGGGGTTTGGGTTAGATTAGGGGTATGTGGGTGGTGGGTTGTAATATTGGGGGGGGGGGCGTATTGTATGTTTTTTTTACAGGCAAAAGAGCTGAACTTCTTGGGGCATGCCCCGCAAAGGGCCCTGTTCAGGGCTGGTAAGGTAAAAGAGCTTTTAACTTTAGTAATTTAGAATAGGGTAGGGCATTTTTTATTTTGGGGGTCTTTGTTATTTTATTAGGGGGCTTAGAGTAGGTGTAATTAGTTTAAAATTGTTGTAATATTTTTCTTATGTTTGTAGATATTTTTTTTATTTTTTGTAACTTAGTTCTTTTTTATTTTTTGTACTTTAGTTAGTTTATTTCATTGTAGTTATTTGTAGATATTGTATTTAATTAATGTATTGATAGTGTAGTGTTAGGTTTAATTGTAACTTAGGTTAGGATTTATTTTACAGGTAATTTTGTAATTATTTTAACTAGGTAACTATTAAATAGTTCTTAAATATTTAATAGCTATTGTACCTGGTTAAAATAATTACAAAGTTGCCTGTAAAATAAATATTAATCCTAAAATAGCTACAATGTAATTATAATTTATATTGTAGCTATAATAGGATTTATTTTACAGGTAAATATTTAGCTTTAAATAGGAATAATTTATTTAATAAGAGTTAATTAATTTCGTTAGATTAAAATTATATTTAACTTAGGGGGGTGTTAGTGTTAGGGTTAGACTTAGCTTTAGGGGTTAATACATTTATTAGAATAGCGGTGAGCTCCGGTCGGCAGATTAGGGGTTAATAATTGAAGTTAGGTGTCGGCGATGTTAGGGATGGCAGATTAGGGGTTAATACTATTTATTATAGGGTTAGTGAGGCAGATTAGGGGTTAATAACTTTATTATAGTAGCGCTTAGGTCCGCTCGGCAGATTAGGGGTTAATAAGTGTAGGCAGGTGGAGGCGACGTTGTAGGGGGCAGATTAGGGGTTAATAAATATAATATAGGGGTCGGCGGTGTTAGGGGCAGCAGATTAGGGGTACATAAGGATAACGTAGTTGGCGGTCGGCAGATTAGGGGTTAAAAAAAATTAATCGAGTGGCGGCGATGTGGGGGGACCTCGGTTTAGGGGTACATAGGTAGTTTATGGGTGTTAGTGTACTTTAGAGTACAGTAGTTAAGAGCTTTATGAACCGGCGTTAGCCCAGAAAGCTCTTAACTACTGACTTTTTTCCTGCGGCTGGAGTTTTGTCGTTAGAGTTCTAACGCTCACTTCAGCCATGACTCTAAATACCGGAGTTAGAAAAATCCCATTGAAAAGATAGGATACGCAATTTACGTAAGGGGATCTGCGGTATGGAAAAATCGCGGCTGAAAAATGAGCGTTAGACCCTTTTTTGAGTGACTCCAAATACCAGAGTTAGCCTAAAACCAGCGTTAGGAGCCTCTAACGCTGGTTTTCACGGCTAACGCCAAACTCCAAATCTAGGCCTATATTATATAACATCATACTGCAATATTATAAATAGCCATACAAAAATACATAACTAGGAAGCAAGTCTATATAGCACAGAGAAAGTAATAGCATGACACATCTATGGAAGGGTTAATATTAAATGAAAAAAAAACATTAATTTAGTGTAAGTCTTAGAATTCCCCTCTCTAAATGGTAGGTGCCCTTAATTAAGTCATCTCTATCTCAAACAGTGTTTCATTAATGTGGCATGTACAATGAATAACCATCTTCTCCTTTACCCTTTTCTAAGTTAAACACTGTATAGTACATTAAATACAAATGTCAATTTATAGCGGGTGGAACGGAAATACTTCATTAAATCAATTGAAAGCCGTTGCTGGTTTTAATGACATTTTGTTCTTTGCTTCATTAATAGGGAAAACTTTTTCTTTAACAATGAAATTGGATTCCAAATTAAGTTCAAGCATGGGCAAGAGAGATAGTGAGTACTGTTTTTTTTGTAAGAAGCCACCAATCTAATGGGATAAAGATCAATTAAACAAGCAATGCCATTAAATTATACTGGAAACATCCTCATATACTTGTGTCAGATTGTTAGGATAGAATAGCAATGAGAGACATTCCAATACCTGATTCTTCACCACACCTGCAGATGTATTATAGCAGACAGCTCTCTGCTTGGTCCCTTATTTGATATGGTCCTTTGCAGAATACAGCTTAGATGTTTAACTGCATCTTCAGCACCTAAAATCAAATCATAAACTTCTCTGAATATACACAGTTGTCAATACTGAAAGATTTAAAAGTAAATTGGCAGTTTATGATATAGAAAACCTTTGGGAATAGACTTTTCTGAATATAATATTTGATTTTATTTGTCACCTGCTTATCGGTTTGTTAGTATATATTTTTGAACGATATTTCTAAGGCACCGATTCTAAAAAATAATCATTGGTCAAGACATGGTTTTTCCATTTCAACACTCGCAAGGGCAGCCCACATGTAATTTTATAAAAAAAGGGGCTTTTCCTGTGAGTGACGAGATGTCTCCCATACAAATAAAAAGAATTTGCAATGAAGGATGGAGTATAGAAGGGAAACCGGAGTGTTTTAAAACTTGAATATTACGCTTAATACAAATCAAAATACACTGTTTTCAGTGCACTATACCTTATATTCGTTGTAATTTTCATATGCATAGCTTTTCCTTTCAGAATAATTAGGGCCAGATTACAAGGGGAGCGCTAAATATCGCTTGCACGCAAGCGATATTAGCGATACACTTTGTAATACCAGTGCACGCTTATGTGCACTGGTATTTCAAGTTAAAGAACCCAAATTTTTTTCTTTCGTGATTCAGATAGAGCATGTAATTTTAAGCAACTTTCTAATTTACTACTATTATCACATTTTCTTCATTCTCTTGGTATCTTTATTTGAAATACAAGAATGTAAGTTTAGATGCCGTCCCATTTTTTGTGAACAACCTGGGTTGTTCTTGCAGATTGCTGGATAAATTCATCCACCAATGAACAAGTGCTTTCCAGGGTTCTGAACCAAACAAATAGCTTAGATGCCTTCTTTTTCAAATAAACATAGCAAGATAACAAAGACAAATTGATAATAGGAGTACATTAGAAAGTTGCTTAAAATTGCATGCTCTATCTGAATCATGAAAGAAAAAATTTGGGTTCAGTGTCCCTTTAAGCGCAATGCCAATGCGACCTCACGTTCACATTGCTAGGAAGCATTGCACTCACGAGATTGCGCTTCCATAGGCTCCAAGCTCAGCAATTGCGGTAAGTCGTGCAGCGTTTGCAGCATTTTTAAATATATATGTATATGCTTATATACATATACAGGGAGTGCAGAATTATTAGGCAAGTTGTATTTTTGAGGATTAATTTTATTATTGAACCACAACCATGTTCTCAATGAACCCAAAAAACTCATTAATATCAAAGTTGAATAGTTTTGGAAGTAGTTTTTAGTTTGTTTTTAGTTATAGCTATTTTAGGGGGATATCTGTGTGTGCAGGTGACTATTACTGTGCATAATTATTAGGCAACTTAACAAAAAACAAATATATACCCATTTCAATTATTTATTTTTACCAGTGAAACCAATATAACATCTCAACATTCAAAAATATACATTTCTGACATTCAAAAACAAAACAAAAACAAATCAGTGACCAATATAGCCACCTTTCTTTGCAAGGACACTCAAAAGCCTGCCATCCATGGATTCTGTCAGTGTTTTGATCTGTTCACCATCAACATTGCGTGCAGCAGCAACCACAGTCTCCCAGACACTGTTCAGAGAGGTGTACTGTTTTCCCTCCTTGTAAATCTCACATTTGATGATGGACCACAGGTTCTCAATGGGGTTCAGATCAGGTGAACAAGGAGGCCATGTCATTAGATTTTCTTCTTTTATACCCTTTCTTGCCAGCCACGCTGTGGAGTACTTGGACGCATGTGATGGAGCATTGTCCTGCATGAAAATCATGTTTTTCTTGAAGGATGCAGACTTCTTCCTGTACCACTGCTTGAAGAAGGTGTCTTCCAGAAACTGGCAGTAGGACTGGTAGTTGAGCTTGACTCCATCCTCAACCCGAAAAGGCCCCACAAGCTCATCTTTGATGATACCAGCCCAAACCAGTACTCCACCTCCACCTTGCTGGCGTCTGAGTCGGACTGGAGCTCTCTGCCCTTTACCAATCCAGCGACGGGCCCATCCATCTGGCCCATCAAGACTCACTCTCATTTCATCAGTCCATAAAACCTTAGAAAAATCAGTCTTGAGATATTTCTTGGCCCAGTCTTGACGTTTCAGCTTGTGTGTCTTGTTCAGTGGTGGTCGTCTTTCAGCCTTTCTTACCTTGGCCATGTCTCTGAGTATTGCACACCTTGTGCTTTTGGGAACTCCAGTGATGTTGCAGCTCTGAAATATGGCCAAACTGGTGGCAAGTGGCATCTTGGCAGCTGCACGCTTGACTTTTCTCAGTTCATGGGCAGTTATTTTGCGCCTTGGTTTTTCCACACGCTTCTTGCGACCCTGTTGACATTTTTGAATGAAACGCTTGATTGTTCGATGATCACGCTTCAGAAGCTTTGCAATTTTAAGAGTGCTGCATCCCTCTGCAAGATATCTCACTATTTTTGACTTTTCTGAGCCTGTCAAGTCCTTCTTTTGACCCATTTTGCCAAAAGGAAAGGAAGTTGCCTAATAATTATGCACACCTGATACAGGGTGTTGATGTCATTAGACCACACCCCTTCTCATTACAGAGATGAACATCACCTAATATGCTTAATTGGTAGTAGGCTTTCGAGCCTATACAGCTTGGAATAAGACAACATGCATAAAGAGGATGATGTGGTCAAAATACTCATTTGCCTAATAATTCTGCACTCCCTGTATGTTTATCTGTTAATATGTGTATATACACATATTAATACACAAATATATATGTATATAAGCATATACAATATTTACTGGGAACACAAAGTGACCATAGACCGCAATGTAAAGGCACTTTTCAGTGCCGTTTTTTTTCTAACATCTCAAACCCTCCAAATTTAAATTCTCAAAACTGCCTAGTGCCGTTTTTTTGTATGTAGCATTTTTTTTAATAAAAAACTATAATTCCCTCTATTTTACGGGCATTTGGGGCACTTTTAGAAAACTTTCTGAGTGCTAATTGCTACCGCGAGCAATATCTGGTGATTTATTGTGAGATAATTTAGCGCTCCACTTGTAATCTAGCCCTTAGTGGTTTAAATATTTTGGTAAAAACGTGCTACTTTTTAACTGGCAAGAATAAACCATGAGAACTGTAGTGCAAAAATGTTTATAGAATTTCACTGGGATTTGAGAGAAAATATAATACACACCCATGGAACGCCAATGTTCAGCCCATTTTACAAAAAAACAATAATTACGCTTCCTATTTTGTACTTTTAAGTACAAATTTCTTACTTTTTTTTGCACATCCAGCGTACTTAAATTACGATTTAGGCTCTGCATAGTTAATATGATTTATTCCTGTGTAATTTACCTACAATTTTTAAGTTTTTAATAAAATATGATTTTTGGTGAACAATATTATTACAAATTTTGATGCACCTTAACAATACAATATTTCCCTGTGAATGTTTCAATTATTAGTTTTGTATGATTTTTTTTATTTGTGAATTTTATTGTGCACTTTAGTAATGTATGCATCTCCTTCCCATACGAAAATGCAGTATATGGCGTATACGGCGAGTGTTCTTATACATGTTTTTAGAATCGGGGCCTAAGACTTATAATTAGGTATGTTTATCCTTGACACCACACTCTACAACTCACAAGCAGGTTTTGCTACATTCATTTTATTTAGAGGAACAAAATACTTTGTCTATAGACTTGACCATCTCTTACCCTGCAAGAATAAATTAATTATTTCAAGAGGCTACGCTTATCAGAATTCTAAATAACAAGTGACTTTTCAACATTACTTTTAATGGTGCTCAAACTAACCACTCACCTGCATCTTATTTGGTCACTTTATTGAGAATAAAAAGTAAATGTGAAGCAAATATGTATTTGTAGTGTCTGTATATGAACAGCTCCAGCCTTCTTCATTTTAACTATGTTTTAGAAAGGAGCTTGCCTCTATATCACCACTGTCAGAAAAGCATCTGGTGTCCATAAATCCTGAGATGCTTTAAACAAGAGGGCTAGCTGTGTGCTGCATATCCTGCAAATTGTTTTATATTTTATTTTTATGTCACTTTAAAACAGGGCACACAAGACAATCGTCAGTTACTAGTTTCTGCCATCATATTTAATTCTAGTATGGCACATAATACAAACCTGAAAAAAATAAGCTGGCTATTTTGAAAAGAATTAAAGTCTTAGGGGCATGCCCCTTGATGGCTCACTGGAAACAGAAGTTATGAAGCAGTGGTCTAAAGACCGCTACTCCATAACTTGTCCACCTGCTCTGAGGCGGCGAACAGAAATCAACCCGGGTGGCATTGCACCAGCAATTCACATTTTACCTCTGTGATTACCTTGTATCTATGCTTCTGCAAACTGCCCCCTTATTTCAGTTCTTTTGACAGACTTGCATTTTAGCCAATCAATTTCTTACTCCAGGGTAACTTCACGTGAGCTCAATGTTATTTATATGAAACACATGAACTAATGCCCTCTAGTGGTCAAAATGCATTCAGATTAGAGACAGTTTTCAAGGTCTAAGAAATTAGCATATGAACCTCCTATGTTTAGCTTTCAACTAAGAATACCAAGAGAACAAAGCAAAAGTGGTGATAAAAGTAAAATGGAAAGTTGTTTAAAATTACATTCCCTATTTAAATCATAAAAGGTTTTTTTAGACTTGACTGTCTCTTTAAAGGGACATGAAACCCAACATTTTTATTTCATGATTCAGATAGAGAATACAATTAAACAACATTCCAATTTACTTCTATCTATTTTGCTTCATTCTTTAGATATGCTTTGTTGAAAAAGTAGCAATGCACATGGGTGAGCCAATTACACGAGGAATCTATGTGCAGCCACCAACAGCAGCTACTGAGCCTATTTAGACATGCTTTTCAATAAAGGTTTTCAAGAGAGTGAAGCAAATTAGATAATAGAAGTAAATTGGAAAGTTGTTTAAAATTGCATGTTTTTTTAAAAATCATGAAAGAATTTTTTTGGTTTTCATGCCCCTATAAAGCCCAATGTTAAGCATTGTCATAATAATATCATATAATATGCTTCCAGATTTTTTTCACATTGTATTTATTTAGCTGCTATGATCTTGCAAAACTGCAATTCTAACTACCTATCTAATATCGTGATCACACTGTACCAAACTTGTTAAAAGTAAATAGTTTGGTACATTGCAACCACGATAGAACTAAACCTGTTCTTTACACGATTTGCCACGATTTTAGTGGCTTAAAGGGACACTAAACCCAATTTTGTTTCTTTAATGCTTCAGATAGATCATGTAATTTTAAACAGAATTCCAATTTACTCCTTTTATCAATTTTTCTTCGTTCTCTTGTTATCTTTATTTAAAAAGCAGGAATGTAAAGCATCGGAGCCGGCCCATTTTTGGTTTAGAACCTGGGTTATCCTTGCTTATTGGTGGCTGAATATCAACCACCAATAAGCAAGCGCTATCCATGGTGCTGAACATAAAATGGCCCGGCTCCTTATCTTTACATTCCTGCTTTTTAAATAAAGATAGCAAGAGAACAAAGAAAAATGAATAATAGGAGTAAATTAGAAAGTTGATAAAAATTATATCTGAATCATTAAAGAAAAAAATTGTATTTAATATCCTTTTAATAAATACAATGTTAAAAAGAAAACTATCTTCTTTTAAAAATATTATTTATATAGTGCAACCCCCCCACTATTTTAAACCAAAAATCATGCCTACACTTTCTTCAGCAGGATATTAATATCCCTTATACTAAATCTTGTTCCTAAAAATTAAAAAAACATGTTTACTTAAATAACAAACGACCAGATTACGAGTTTTGCGTTATGAGTGGCTCGGTAATAACTTGCAAGTTATTTCCACCGCTCTCCTTTAATAGCGCTGCTATTACAGGTTTTCCAAAAAACAGCGTTTGCGGGCAATATGGCAGCATTGAGCTCCATACCGCACACAAATACCAGCGCTGCTTTGAGCTGGTTTTAGGTGCTCATGCACGATTTCCCCATAGACATTAATGGGGAGAGCCGGCTAAAAAAAAGCCTAACACCTGCAATAATGGAGCGTAAAGCTCCATAACGCAGCCCCATTGATTCCTATGGGGAAAGAAAATTTATGTTTAAACCTAACACCCTAACATAAACCCCAAGTCTAAACACCCCTGATCTGCTTCCCCCAACATCGCCGACACCTACATTACACTTATTAACCCCTAATCTGCTGCCCCAACGTCGTCACCACTATACTAAAGTTATTAACCCCTAAAACTCTGGCCTCCCACATCACTAACACTAAATAAATATATTAACCCCTAAACCTAACCCTAACCCTAACACCCCTAACTTTAATATAATTTAAATAAATCTTCTTGCCGCTTCGATGAAGACTTCTCCCGGATTTGTTGAGGACTTCTTGCTGCTTGGATGAAGACTTCTCCCGGCTGGATGAGGATGGATGTCCGGTCTTCAAAAACTGTAAGTGGTTCTTCGGGGGTTAGTGTTAGGTTTTTTAAGGGTTTATTGGGTGGGTTTTAATTTTAGATTAGGGACTTTGGGCAACGTAAAAGAGCTAAATGCCCTTTTAAGGGCAATTCCAATCCAAATGCCCTTTTCAGGGCAATGGGGATCTTAGATTTTTTAGGTAGGTTCTTTTTGGGGGGGTTGGTTGTGTGGGTGGTGGGTTTTACTGTTGGGGGGTTGTTTGTATTTTTTTTTACAGGTAAAAGATCTGATTTCTTTGGGGCAATGCCCCGCAAAATGCAATTTTAAGGGCCATTGGCAGTTTAGTGTAGGCTAGGATTTTTTTTATTTTGGGGGCTTTTTTATTTTGATAGGGCTATTAGATTAGGTAATTTAGATAAATGTATTTTGTTAATTTAATTTATTTAATTTTAGTGTAATGTTAGGTTTTAGTGTAAGACAGGCTTTATTTTACAGGTAAATTTGTATTTATTTTGACTAGGTTAATAACTATTTACTAATACTAACTAGTCTATCTAGTTAAAATAGATACAAATTTACCTGTGATATAAAAATAAAACCTAAGCTAGATACAATTTAACTATTAGTTATATTGTAGCTATCTTGGGTTTTATTTTACAGGTAAGTATTTATTTACTTTTAAATAGGAATACTTTAGGTATTAATTGTAATTTTTATTTGGGATTATTTTAATTATGTTAAAGTTAGTGGGTGTTAGGGTTAGGGTTACGTTAGGGTTAGGTTAGTGGCGGCAACATTGGGGGCAGTAGATTAGGGGTTATTAAGTGGTAATTAGGTGGCAGCGATTTTGGGGGCAGCAGATTAGGGGTTAATAAACATAATGTAGGTTGTGGTGATGTTAGGGACAGCAGATTATGGGTTAATAAGTGTATGTAGGTGGCAACAACATTGGGGCAGAAGATTAGGGGTTAATAATATTTAACTAGTGCTTACGATGCGGGAGTGCGGCGGTTTAGGGGTTAATATGTTTATTATAATGGCAGCGATGTCCGGAGCAGCAGATTAGGGGTTAATATTTATATTTTAGTGTTTGCGATGCGGGAGGGCCTCAGTTTAGGGGATAATAGGTAGTTTATGGGTGTTAGTGTACTTTGTAACACTTTAGTTATGAGTTTTATGCTACATCTTTGTAGCATAAAACCCATAACTACTGACTTTCAGTTTACGGTATGGATCTTGTAGTTATAGGCTGTACCGCTCACTTTTTGGCCGGACAGGCAAACTCGTAATACCGGCGCTGTAGAAGTACCATTGAAAAAGGGACTTTTTAAAAAGTGTGGTAGTTACGTTTCATGACGGCCAAAAAAGTGTGCGGTACAGCTGTACTTACAAGTAATAGCAGCGGTAGTGAAATAGCAGCTTTATGAAGCTTTTTCACTCATAACACAAAACTTGTAATCTAGCCGCAACTTAGTTAAAATACATAATAGTATTTTACATGAAAATATGTATACAACACACTATACCCACAATTCCCCAGCACATAAAGTTAGTTTTTTTTGTTCTTTATGAACAATGGTCATCACATATATACTGAATATATAGGTATTACATGGGAGCAGCCAGTATAACAATGAGAAAACTTTGCAGGAATGTTCTACTGTTCTAAACAAAACACGCTAGTTTAGGTGAGCATTTTCACACACATACCTGTCTTGCCACTCTTTCAGTACTTGTTTATTTGTCATTAAAGGGACACTAAACCCAAATTTGTTCTTTCATGATTCATATAGAGCATGCAATTTTAAGCAACTTTCTAATTTACTCCTATTATCCATTTTTCTTCGTTCTCTTGCTATCTTTATTTGAAAAAGAAGGTATCTAAGCTAAGGAGCCAGCCAATTTTTGATTCAGACCCCGGACAGCACTTGTTTATTGGTACTGTCCAATCAACAAGGACAACCCAGGTTGTGAACCCAAAAAGGGCCGGCTTCTAAACTTACATTCTTGCTTCTCGAATAAAGATAGCAAGAGAAAGAAGAAAAATTGATAATAGGGGCAAATTGGAAAGTTGCTTAAAATTGCATGCTCTATCTGAATCATGAAAGATAAAATTTGGGTTCAGTGTCCCTTTAATAGAACATATATTTTTTTATTTCTTAAAAAGGTTTGAACTATCATTGTACTGAAAAAAGTTAGCCCTCTTTTGAAAAACACAGAGCGTTTCCTTTCCAAATCGTATGCCAGAATGACGCTATTAATGGTAAGCATGTTTTATACTTAATCTGTTATGTCCTTTCCAATGGCATATTTTTGGTTGGTTCTGTAAGGCGTTTCAATTTCAGCATTAGTCACTATTAATTTTCTCAGCCAAGTGTTCACTAAATAATGACAAATAATAAACACTAATAATAAATAGAAAATGACTCATTACAACTCATGTAGCTGCTCTGTATGATTTATAATTATGATGCTTGAAATCAGTTAAACAGACTTTGGCCGAATAAACAAAGCATTGTGGATTGCCAGAGACTGCTATTACCAAGATTATAATATGAAAAAGATGAAAAGAAATCGAATAAATGTTTAATGGGCTGAAACGTCAAATGCACAGTTTACATAACTATATTGTTAATAGCTGTTGGCCACAATGTAGTTTAAAGGGACAGTCTAGTCAAAATTAAACTTACATGATTCAGATAAGGCATGCAATTTTAAACAACTTTCCAATTTACTTTTATCATCAAATTTGATTTGCTCTCCTGATATTCTTTGTGGAAAGCTAAACCTAGGTAGGATGATAATTTCTAAGCTGTTGAACTGCCTCTTATCTCAGTGCATTTTGACAGTTTTTGACAGACACTGCTAGTTCATGTTTGTTATATGGATAACATTGTGCTCACTCCCGTGGAGTTATGTAAAGAGACATTCCGGTCAAAATATAAATACACATAGATGAATTACATCTTTAAATAGAAACTGATTTTCAAAATACATGTACTGACAAAAATGCTTCTAGTAAAAGTTATCACTGTTTTAGTATAAACATTTTTCATTGCACGTGCATGTGAAGCATTGCTAGATATTGTCAATTCACCAGCATTTTAAATACTGCAGCTGCTCAGAGCACCAGTGGGGCTTGTATCATGTTAGCAATTAACAAATTGAGTCATTACCAGATGGTACAAGCACCTTAGGCTCTCTAAGCAATTGCTGTGTTTAAAATGCTGGTGCACACTGCATATTTAAGTACACTTTTGAAAACAGCTATAGCTTTTATTAGAAGCATTTGTGCTAATAAATGTATATTACAAAAATGTTTCTATTCAAATTTGAAATGCATCTATGTGGATTGCAATTTTGGCTGGAATGTCCCTTTAAGAGTCTGCACAGATTGGCTAAAATGCATGTCTGTCAAAAGAACTGAGATAAGGGGGCAGTCTGCAGAGACTTAGAAACCAGGTAATCACAGAGCAAAAAGTGTATTACTATAACAGTGTTGGTTATAAAAAAAAACTGGGAAATGGGTAATAAAGGGATTATCTATCTTTAAAAACAATAACAATTCTGCAGTAGACTGTCCCTTTAACCATAATACATACATTTTCTAACTGTAAGGAGATCTACTGCACAGTACAATGCGGAGCAGAGACAAATATTTTAGGTTTACTTGTATATGAGTACAGGCTTAATTTCCCTATTTATGTCTAAGTTTTTACCCAAAACTCTGTGATTTTAAGGCAACCAAACCCGGTAACTTAAAGAGTGCCCCTTAATTCCAAGCCTACATGCACACTTGTCCCCAACAAACTTTTCTTTTTTGAAATGTATCCATCTATCTATCTATCTATCTATCTATCTATCTATCTATCTATAAAATATCAATAAAGAAGCACTCGCTGGACTTTGGACATCAGTGTCAATCCTTTTAATAGTATTGTGACGTTTCGGAACCACAAGCATCCCTTCTTCTGACAACCATCAAGTGAGAAAATACAAACATTTATAGGCCTGTGTGACCCTCCCCATCAGGGCTACCAATCAGAGATAGCCATGTGCAAAAAAGAGCAACCGTGTGCAAACAATCAGGTCTATATGAGATATATGTGATGTGACAAATAAATACAATGAAATAACCATAATGTACAAATCAAATGTGGAAAGTATAAAGCTAGAACAGCGATCAACACCCTGCACATATACTGGCAGAACCCACCGGCGAACGTACTAAAGAAAATATGTCCAGCACCGTATAGAAAGGACATTACCAGATCGCAAATGACTCCAATATTTGGAATGAAATAGCGTAACAGGCTGCCCCGCCCCAGTTCAGAGATACCAGCCAATAGGGCAAAACAAGTATAGCAATCACGGGATACAACGCTAAGTAATGTTTATATCTATTAGCCATGCCCCTCAGAGACAAAAGATGTGTAGATTCAAAAAGCTTCTGATCATAGCGGTATTATAACAAAGCCCACAGGTGTAAAATCTTGATAATCGATGGATCCAGGCGACAAGTACACTAGCTACATGATCAGCAGTGTGATCAACAACGTTCACAAGTGACATGTGGGGCAGTCAGGCCCCCCCCCCATTCAGGCCTACGAGCGCATCACTACAGTCGCTCCAAAAATAATATACACAAAAAGCAGCATGCTGCCCAGAATACTCCAAGGAAGTATATGATACCAATCCAAACAGGGCCGCACCAAAAGAATATCACAATAGATACTACCAGGGTGCAATTGTACAATAGTTGCTACCATATATAGTACAGCGAATCGTGCAGTGCATAGTGCACAAAAACAAAAAACAAGTCATATATGATTTTTTTTTTTTTTTTTTTGCTCTATGCATTGCACGATTTTATTTCTGAAGGAGTTGGTTACCAGAGTTTTGTTTTTGAAGTCTATTGAAAGGCACGAGAGCTTGCTTCTATAGGCTCCAATGGATGGGGGTAAGTAGCGCAGTGATGGGCAGAATTTTTAATATTTATATATAGGACTATATACATATACAGTATATTTACTGGGAACACAGAGTTCCCATAGACTAAAATGTAAAGGCACTTTTTAGTGACGTTTTTTTCCTGACACCCCACACCTGCCACAAACCCCTTTTTACAGTTATTTTATTACAAAATAAAGATGCTACTATCTTTATTTTGTAATAAAATATATTAAATTAATTTTGCAGGCATTTGGTGGACATTTATAAAATTAACCAGAGATCTGATCTCTAATTTCATAGGTGCTAATTGCTACCACAAACTTTGATGCTGTGTGCTTATGTATTCATTATGGATTTTTAACTCAAGTTTGGAATAAAATTGAACATTTTAATTTCACTATTGCCTCTGTATATTTTGGATTTTTATCTTTCTGTTAGAGATATATTTTTTTTATTGTGATTGCATCTTGGCTCTCTATGTTTTTCAGGGAGCTTGTGGCAAGTACTGATTTTAGAGCTGCATTAACTCTGTCTCCTCATCTTTCTCTAAATCTATTATAATTCTTTTAGGATATTTGGAGTCAGCCCTGGTCGGCTCAAGACATTGTGTTGCCTGGATCCAAGAATACAATGATGCCCCTCAGCTCACTACAGTCTAAACCAGACCAGTGCCAGTTGTTTCCGAGATTAAAGTTCAGCAGATTAAAAATTGACATGACAACATGCAGATGGGCATCATATCAGATTAATTTCTTTATAAACACGATTATCCAGGATATGCCCTCCCTATGTGCTGCCCCTGTCAAGTGTTGCCTGGGTCCTGTGTTCCCACCTGGCCCAATTATAGAGCCAGCCCTAAGTCCAGGTTATATAATGTTCTGATGTGAAATTTCTTTCTGATGACCTTTGTTCTTTGAGATAACTAGCAATGGTTGGGTTCAGTTTGTTAAGGGTACAGATATGGGTGTACATTGTTTTATTTTGTATGTAGGCAGCACAATGCCTTAAACTTACACTGTGTTCTCTTCACAAGCTAAAGCATCCGCTGTTATCACTGTCTGACTCTTTCTATGACTCCCTGAAGCATTCTCCCAATATCTTGCCCTCTCTCACTCTCATTTTTACTCCTATAGTCTTTTTTTCCACCTGTCTCCCCCTCATATTCATCATTTTAGCTTGTTTTCTCTTGCCCTTTTATTTCTCCATTCACTTTCTCTATTTAGTTACTGCCACTTTCACTCTTCTTTCATTTATCCATTAGCTTCCCCTCTTACCTCTCATACATTTGTTAAGTTTATGTGTAAGAAAGCAATGTATGTTTATGTGTGTGATGCATGTTATGTGGTTGTATGGGCTGTAATTGTATGTGTTTGTATAGAACACATTTCTGGTAACCATAGAGCCTTATGATCTCCATAAAAGTCATATATATATAAATAATATGTGTGTGTATTTAAAGGTAAAGTTAAAATGTGACCAAATAGATGTCTATCCTATTAATAAACTATGATGGAATCACACCAGGGATCTGAAACAGCTGGTTCCATTCAAACAGCTGTCTAAACAAATCAGGTGATGCACGGCTAACGCAAGGTAAAGCTGCTTGCATAGAAATACACATTGATCAGACACAAAAACTGGTTGTATGACAGGAGCTTATACCATAGTTACTGAGTCAGTACAAGAAGTGGAGACCCTGCATCAGCATAATGGCTTAATAAGGACAAGCTCCTCGACTGGGACATATTTCCATGTCAACCATAAGAAACTAACAGCTAACACTTCATTTCTATCAGTGTATTACATAGAAGATCTTAAGGCTACATTATGGAAAATTATTCTGTTAAACAAATGTTTAGTAAAACAAGTGCAGATAAAAGAAAAAAATGATTATGCATTTTATTTGTTTTGTCTTTTTTCTTAACAAAGTTTGTGTGATGATAGACCATAACCCTACAATGTGATTGTAAAGTGTACAGTTAAAGCTACAGTGGATTTCAAATGTGCAACTGCAAGTAAAATTGTAGACTTTTTATAAATTATCTGTAATAAACACACATGAAATCTATGGGATATATCGCTTTCTGTTTTAATAAACTATTAGTTAGACTTTAATTAATATTTCTGGTGCTTTTACCATTTGGTAGGACAACCTTTTTTTTTTGACTAACCATCAACTGCCTTATGGGCTAGATTACAATTGCACTTTATTTAGCGCTTCCGCTCGAGTGCTAAGACTGCCAGAAGTAAAGTTTTTGTGCGCACGGGTTAGCTTTTACAACACGCAAAACCTAATGCGTGTTAACTGAGGACTTCAGATATTGTGACTTTTTTTAATGATTCAGATTCAGCATGCAATTATAAGCAACTTTCTAATTCGTTCTCTTACTATCTTCATTTAAAAACCAGGAATGTAATGCTTAAGAGACAGAACATTTTTGGTTCAGAACCTGGGTTACACTTGCTTATTGGTTTGCTAAATGTAGCCACCAATAAGCAAGCGCTATCCAGGGTGCCTAAAATGGGCTGGCTCCTAAGATTTAAATTCCTTCCTTTTTTAAATAAAGATAGCAAGAGAATAAAGAAAATTTGATAGTAGGAGTAAATTACATGCTCTATCTGAATCATGAAAGAAAAAAATTGGATTTAGTATCCCTTTAATAGTTATTAATTATATGTTATTATATATTTTATATTCTATGTATGTATATATATTTTATATTCTATGTATATATATATATATATATATATATATATATATATATATATATATATATATATATATATATATATATACTAAACCATAGAGTACTCTGGCACTTCTAGGATAAAAAACACAGAATTTTATTGCACAAAAAATATTATCTTAAAACCAGGCAAATAACGTGGTAAGCAGTGAACAAGTGTTGTTTTAGCACAAAACATGTCTGCTGTATAGGATCCCAGCAGTCCTTATTCATTGTGTAATAGCTGTGTCAGCGTGGTCAGTATTGCTTCAGACTTGAAAAAGAAAGACATTCTTCCGAAGGTTTGTCATCTTATAAATGTATAGTTAGTCCAATAAAAAAGTATCATTGCTCAATGCAATACTCTTGCTATTTTGATATCTAAATCTCTGGCCTAACACGGCTACTCCAATCAACGTATATATATATATATATCTCAATACCAGATAATCCCCACGGTTGGCATCCGTGTCTCCAGGGTTATTAAAAGAGCAGGCACAAACAGGATATTCCAAAGATGCCTTTAATTCACAAGCAGTGTAACCAGGGCCTGAACCCAGATGGTTTATTTATTTGTATTTATTTTATTCTCTTCTATTTTAGATATTGCTATGTTGCATAGATAATGCACATTACTTTTCATGATTGCAGGCCTGTTGCAGCATTGCACACCGTTTTTGGTATCATTATGTGAGGTATGCGTCGCTACCAATAAATGGTGTCTTTTGTCTGCTATTATAATTGGCCCTGCAGCATTCTTAGTGTAAAGAGGTGAGACATGGAATGGTGTGTGATACACACGGCCGAAACGTGACATGGGCGGGCTTGAGATTTGTTTTATATAAATGAATTGAGCCGGTTGTATAGTTTACACTTCTGTTCTGGTTTCTACCATTGCGATTGAGAAAGGGGTCAGCATGGACACTGAAATGTCTGGGAATGATGGATATGTATTTTTAATCTGTGATCAATAAAAGCTAAGGTTTACACTTTGTTAACAAAACCGGTGAATACGTTTCCATTTTTTTAACTATATATATGTGTTTATATATATATATATATATATATATATATATATATATGTTTTATATGTGTGTATATGTATGAAAATAAGAAATATACATAGAGGACAGCGCCTAAGGATTTAAGAATACAAGCTCACTTCAAAGAGGAACGATAGCCTAACAAAATCGTTCTATTTAGTATAGAGTAGATGTGTAGGAGAAGGAGCGCCACCAACAGAGGCTTAAGTATACTTAAACAAAAGATACAACACTATATCTGGGTGTTGCATTATACCACGGTTATAGTGCAGGATTAAAGCAGTGTCCTAGTGTAAAAAGACATATATAGTAATAATGCTAATAAAAGATGGCTAAATATAAATTAATGGGGCCTCTGTTGGTGGCGCTCCTTCTCCTACACATCTACTCTATATGTATGAATATATATATATATATATATATATATACACACTCCCCGGCAACTTTATTAGGTTCAATTGCTTGGTAACAAAAATTGCTAATCAGCCAGTCACATGGCAGCAACTCAATGCATTTAGGCATCTAGATGTGGAGGAGACGATTTGCAGAAGTTTAAACCGAGCAACAGAATGGTGAAGAAAGGGGATTAACGTGACTTTGAATATGGCATAGTTGTTGGTGCCAGGCAGGCTGGTCTGAGTATTTCAAAAACTGCTGATCTACTGGGATTTTCCCGCACAACCATCTCTAAAGTTTACAGAGAATGGTCCAAAAAAGAGAAAATATCCAGTGAGCGGCAGTTGTGTGGACAAATATGCCTTGTTGATGCCAGAGGTCAGAGGACAATGGGCAGACTGTTTTGAGATGATAGAAAGGCAACAGTAACTTCAATAACCACTCGTTACAACCAAGGTATGCAGAATGCCATCTCTGAATGCACAACACATGGACCACATCAGGTGCCACTCTCTCTGTCAGCTAAGATCAGGAAAATGAGGCTACAATTCGCACAGGCTGACCAAAATTGGACAATAGAAGATTGGAAAAATGTTTCCTGGTCTGATGAGTCTCAATTTCAGCTGCGCCATTCTGATGGTAGGGTCAGAATTTAGCATTAACAACATGAAAGCATGGATCCATCCTGCCTTGTATCAATGGTTCAGACTGGTGATGGTGGTGTAATGGTGTGGGGGATATTTTCTTGGCACACTTGGGGCCCCTTAGTACTTATTGAGCATTGTTTAAACGCCACAGCCTACCTGAGTAGTGTTGCTGACCATGTCCATCCCTTTATGACTACAGTGTACCCATTTTATAATGGCTACTTACAGAAGGATAATGCACCATGTCACAAAGCTCAAATCATCTCAAACTGGTTTCTTGAACATTACAATGAGTTCACTTTACTCCAATGGCCTCCACAGTCACGAGATCACAATTCAATAGAGGACCTTTGAGATGTGGTGTAATGGGAGATTTGCATCATGGATGTGCAGCGGACAACTCTGCAGCAACTGCGTGATCCTATCATGTCAATATGGACCAAAATGTCTGAGGAATGTTTCCAACACCTTGTTGAAACTATGCCATGAATAATTAAGTCGGTTCTGAAGGCAAAAGGGGATCTAACCCGGTACTAGCAAGGTGTACCTAATAAAGTGGCCAGTGAGTGTGTGTATATATATATATGGGATCTAAGTATGGTGAGATACCTAATAAATGGCATTTTGAATGATCACACATAACTCATCAAATGTATAACAGCAGGAATCTGCTAACACATATATGTCCTTATAGACAACAAAACAGTTAACAGCAGTTCACAAGCGGCACATCCGATTGAATGCAATCTAGGTCAAACCAGGCTGACCCTCCACACTTAGCGGTTGTTGCAAAGTTCAATTAGTTTCCAGATAATTACAGATGTAGTTGCTGATACACTTATCTGAGTTCAGGATATGTAATTTTAATCCGCATGAGCCGTCAACTCCCTGCTGTAATGCTTGCTCACAAAGCTCTTTCAAATTCATCAGCTGTTAGTGCGCTCTGCACGCCGAAATCCACATGGCATGAACAACCAACGTCATCACTTCCGGGTAGGTCACGTGAGTCATCGATCCAATGCCATTGAAGTTTTCATTCTAACTAACCCGAGACGTTACGTTTAATTGCGGTCGAGCGAACGTGTTTACTTTCAACTTGTAATACACACACAATATCATGCCTGAGCTAACAACCACTGGTAATCTAGCATTATATGCTTAGACATTGCAGAGACTGATTGGCTCATCCACCTTTATTCTTGTAACAAAGATAGCATGGGACATAAAAGGATGGATACATTGTCCTGTGTGTTTAACTATTTAAGAACAACTAAACATATGATACAGTGCACAGTTTGTAATAAAATGAAACTGCTTCCATATTTACTGAATTGTCATCTAGTGCTAAGTACTTAGGACATTTATGAAGTGCCATTCTAGTGAGCAAATTTGAAGTTGATTTATTGTTTGTACATTAAATTCAAAACATACTGGTAGTCAGTATGCATCATATGTTGTTGATAGCAATAATATATAATATTTCTTTAAAAAATATTTAAACCATGCATAAAGGATAACACTGCTTCTATTTGTACAATTTTTATTTTTGTGACAGATTTTACGCGGGCTGATCATTAAGGAAGTTTATTAGACTATTCAACATTGTTTTCATACATGATTATTCATTTATTTGAAGGATTCAAAACAGCTGCACATTTAATCCTTATGTAATATGAAATACATTTCCTTTTTTTTAAATAAATACAAAGGGACATTCATTATCAATGTTTAAAAACACATCTTGGTATGTTGCATAATAAACCAAGCTACCATTCTATTGGCTAGAATACAAGTGTAACCAATAAGGTAGAGTGAGTTATCTTGTGCTCGCTCTAACATACGGCTAGATTTAGAGTTTTACGGCCAAAGGGGTGCGTTAGCTACGCATGTTTCCCCCCCCCCCCCCGCACCTTTTAAATAACGCTGGTATCTAGAGTTCTCTGAAGGACTGAGTTAGGCTCCAAAAAGGGAGCGTAGAGGCATATTTACCGCCACGTCAACTCTAAATACCAGCGTTGCTTACGGTAGCGGGCAGCTGGAAAAACGTGCTTGTGCACGATTCCCCCATAGGAAACAATGGGGCAGTTTGAGCTGCAAAAAAACCTAACACCTGCAAAAAAGCAGTGTTAAGCTCCTAACGCAGCCCCATTGTTTCCTATGGGGAAACACTTCCTAAGTCTGCACCTAACACCCTAACATGAACCCCGAGTCTAAACACCCCTAACCTTACACTTATTAACCCCTAATCTGCCTCCCCCGCTATCGCTGACACCTGCATTTTATTATTAACCCCTAATATTCCGCTCCGGACACCGCCGCCACATACATTATCCCTATGTACCCCTAATCTGCTGCCCCTAACATCACCGACCCCTATATTATATTTATTAACCCCTAATCTGCCCCCTCCCACGTCGCCGCTACCTAACTACACTTATTAACCCCTAATCTGCCGACCGGACCTTGCCGCCACTATAATAAATGTATTAACCCCTAAACCGCCGCACTCCCACCTCGCAAACCCTATAATAAATAGTATTAGCCCCTAAACTGCCCTCCCCAACGTCGCCGCCACCTAACTTCAAGTATTAACCCCTAATCTGTCGACCGGACCTCGCCGCTACTATAATAAACGTATTAACCCCTAAAGCTAAGTCTAACACTAACACCCCCCTAAGTTAAATATAATTTTTATCTAACGAAATAAATTAAATCTTATTAAATAAATTATTCCTATTTAAAGCTAAATACTTACCTGTAAAATAAATCCTAATATAGCTACAATATAAAAAATAATTATATTGTAGCTATTTTAGGATTTATATTTATTTTACAGGCAACTTTGTATTTATTTTAACTAGGTACAATAGCTATTAAATAGTTATTTACTATTTAATAGCTACCTAGTTAAAATAATAACAAAATTACCTGTAAAATAAATCCTAACCTAAGTTACAATTAAACCTAACACTACACTATCAATAAATAAATTAACTAAACTACCTACAATTACCTACAATTAAATAAACTAAACTAAATTACAAAAAAACCCCACTAAATTACAAAAAATAAAAAAAGATTACAAGAATTTTAAATTAATTACACCTACTCTAAGCCGCCTAAAAAAATAACAAAGCCCCCCAAAATAAAAAATGCCCTACCCTATTCTAAAATAAAAAGTTAACAGCTCTACTACCTTACCAGCCCTTAAAAGGGCTTTTTGCGGGGCATGCCCCAAAGAAATCAGCTCTTTTGCCTGTAAAAAAAAACATACAATACCCCCCCAACATTACAACCCACCACCCACATACCCCTAATCTAACCCAAACCCCACTTAAATAAACCTAACACTACCCCCCTGAAGATCTCCCTACCTTGTATTCACCCAGCCAGGTATCACCGATCCGTCCAGAAGAGGTCCTCCAGAAGGTCCGAAGTCTTCATCCTATCCGGCCAGAAGAGGTCCTCCAGAGGCTCGGAAGTCTTCATCCAGGCGGCATCTTCTATCTTCTTCCATCTGGAGCGGAGCCGGCACGGATCCATCCTCTTCTAACGACGTCCTAAGTCCGAATGAAGGTTCCTTTAAATGATGTCATCCAAGATGGCGTCCCTCGAATTCCGATTGGTTGATAGGATTCTATCAGCCAATCGGAATTAGGGTAGGAAAAATCTGATTGGCTGATTGAATCAGCCAATCAGATTCAAGTTCAATCGGAATGGCTGATCCAATCAGCCAATCAGATTGAGCTTGCATTCTATTGGCTGATCGGAAATTTAATGTAGGTGTTGGGGGGTATTGTAATTTTTTTTACAGGTAAAAGAGCTGATTACTTTGGGGCAATGCCCCGCAAAAGGCCCTTTTTAGGGCTATTTTATTTAATTGTAATTAATTGTAGTTAATTTAGGGAATTTATTTAATTATAGTGTAGTGTTATGTGTAATTGTAACTTAGGTTAGGTTTTATTTTACAGGTACTTTTGTATTTATTTTAACTAGGTAGCTATTAAATAGTTAATAACTATTTAGTAACTATTCTACCTAGTTAAAATAAATACAAAGTTAAAAATAAACCCTAAGCTAGCTACAATGTAACTATTAGTTATATTGTAGCTAGTTTAGGGTTTATGGGTTCATGTTATAGGTAAGTATTTAGTTTTAAATAGGAATAATTTATTTAATTATAGGAATATTTATTTTGATTTATTTAAATTATATTTAAGTTAGTGGGTGTTAGCATTAGGGTTAGACTTAGGTTTAGGGGTTAATATGTTAATTATAGTGTCGGCGGTGTAGGGGGGGCAGATTAGGGGTTAATATGTATAATGTAGGTGGCGGTGGTGTAGGGGGGCAGATTAGGGGTTAATAAATATAATGTAGGTGGCGGCAGTGTAGGGGGGGGCAGATTAGGGGTTAATAAATATAATGTAGGTGGCGGTGAGCTCCGGGAGCGGCGGTTTAGGGGTTAAACACTTTATTTAGTTGCGGCGGGGTCTGGGAGCAGCGGTTTAGTGGTTAATAAATTTAATGTAGGTGGCGGTGGTGTTGGGGGAGCCGATTAGGGGTGTTTAGACTCGGGGTACATGTTAGTGTGTTAGGTGTAGACACTACCATAGAAATCAATGTGATATCGGGCAGCAGCGAACATGAGCTTTTGCTGCTTTCCGACTCCCATTGATTCCTATGGCATCTGCCGCCTCCAGGGCGGCGGATTGAAAACCAGGTATGCTAGGCCGGAAAAGTGGCGAGTGTACCTGCTAGTTATTTGATAACTAGCAAAAGTAGTCAGATTGTGCCGAACTTGCGTTCGGAACATCTGTAGTGACGTAAGCATCGATCTGTGTTGGACTGAGTCCGGCGGATCGTATGTTACGTCACTATATTCTACTTTTGCCGGTCTGTAGGGTTTGATAACTAAGGCGAATCAGGCTCTCCACAAATACGTTGCGGAATTCCAGCGTATTTGTGGTTGACAGCTTGATAAATAGAGGCCATTGGCTTAAAGGTACCAGTCAACCTTTTTTGATTCTAACAGATCACAAAAATGTCATCTATCTCCAGACTGCTATGCGACTAAACTCACGTCAGGCTAGATTGTCACTATATTTTTCCAGGTTTTATTATGTCCTCTCATACATCCCTGGGACTAAGAATGTCAAAGCTGATGCACTTTCCAGGCAATTTCAACCTGTTAGCCCTGTACATCTTGAACCAGGCACAATACTCCATCCTCTCAAACTGCTTGTTCAATTATCCACTTCTATTTTACAAGACCTACGTTCTGCTTAGGACAAAATTTCTTCCACTTGTAAGTCAACCTCTGATCTCCTCTTTGTTCCCTTGCATCTCCGATCTAAACTATTACAATGGTCTCATATTAGTGACAACCCTGGAACCAATAATACCATATGGAGATAGAAACAACACATTTCATGGCCTTTCATTAATAAGGATGTTAATATGTCTCAGACTCTACAGCTAGTGCTTCCAATAAGTCATCTAATCAACTCCCTTTTGGACTCCCACAACCTCTGCCCATACCTCATCAACCCTGGACTCATATTTCCATGGATTTTATTACTGATTTACCTCCCTCTGCTGGAGATAATACTATCTGGGTTGTGGTGGACAGATCTGCCAGGATTAGCCTCTGCCCTGAAGCTCTCTGATCTTTTTATTCAACATATTGTTAGATTGCATGGCTTTCCTGCTTGCCATAGTATCTGACAGAGGAGTACAGTTTGCCTAGAACCTTTCCTCTATCCACTTCCACTACTGGAGTACTCGCTGCGGATCTTGCGCTAATAAATTGTATTGTCATTGGGGGAGAATCCGCTGCCTACTGTCTCAGTCCTCCAAACCAAATAAGCTCTATGCTGACAGCAAACGCAAAGAGGCACCTAAATATCATTGCGGAGAAAAAGTTGGATTTCCACAAGATATCTTCTTCTCAAATAACCCAGTGCTAAACTGGGTCCTTGCTACGTGAGACCCTTTTGTATAGTGAACCAAGTCTGCTCTAATGTTTACCGAGTGGTTCTATCCAAAACTCTCAAAAATCCCCCCTTGTTCCATGTTTCTCTCCTAAAACCTGTCATCCATAATAAATATTCCAAAAGAGTACTTTCTCCTCCACCTTTGTTAATTGATGGTCAAACCAAATTGGAAGTCAGCCAAATCCTGGATTCTAAACTATGTTATCCTTATTCACTATCTTATTCACTGGAAAGGTTATCTCATTACAGAATGCTCTTGGGAACCTGCCCATCAAGTCCATTCACTGATGAAAGCCTTCCATAGGGTAAACCAAACTAAACCTTTTCGTGTTCACCAGAGGGAACCTTGAGGAGGGAGTGCAGTCACGATCATCGCCGTTCGGATGCAGCTGCAGGATCTGTCCTTACTGCTGCCCTTAGCATCGTGTTGCTAAGCAACATGACACGTATTGTGTTCCGACCCACACTTATGACGTCAGGCGGGCTTTTTATTCTCTGCTAGTTGGATCCTCTGTGCCCGTTTGGAGTTCCTCCAGTCACCTGGGTCTACACTACACTCAAGAGTTAATTATCGCTCCACTTGTAATCTAGCCCTAGGTATGGTCTATTTTACTAGACTTAGAAAGTCACAGTTTACATAAAACTATAAAAATTACCAATTATACTGGTAGTGTTTCAAGACATATTTTTATGAAATATTTCTGCAAACATAAATTACAAAATACGTTAAGAATAATGTACAATGTTCATTGCTTAATGAGCCCTGCACATATTATCTGTATAAGCATTTTTGCAGCACAGATCATTTCTTTAACAAACTCAAAATAAAGTAAATAGCAAACAAGCTGCAGCTTGTTACAGAACAGCTTTTAAACTGTGATGATTAAATTACTGATATATAATGATTATTTTTGCAAAACAGCAAATTTATAGCAGAATTTTTCTTTACAGGATTCTGCTAAACCTTTACAAATTAGCAGAGTTGTAGACAAATTTGATGACTGCGACTCAACATAATCAAATGTGACTAAACTTAGACTGTCAACAATGACTTGCGACTTGACTTGGACTCGAGCCCTCTGGCTTGGAAAAACTTTATACCTTCTAAAATCATAGATCAGAGTTGTAATCACTCTGGACTGGTCCCTGGAACTTGAAAAAGTATATACAGTATAAAGTATTCATACCCTTGCATTTAAAGGGAGTAAACATAAAAAAGATTGACTGAAATTTGCCAAAATATATGTTGATAACCTACAGTCCTTCTGGGAGAATGTCCTATGGACAGCTAAACAAAAGTAGAGCTTTTTGGGAAATCACAACTCCATTTTTAGAGAAAAAAACAACTTTCAAACAAAAGAACATCATCCCCAACGTGAAATATGGAGGAGGCTCAGTGATGTTTTGGGGTTTCTTTGCTGCCTCTGTCACTGGCTGCCTATAATATGTGCAGAGCGCAATTAAATCAGTAGACTATCAAGGCATTTTGGAGCAAAACATAATGCTCAGTGTCTCAGTTGCAGCAGAATAATGACCCGAACATACCTCAAAAAGCACCCAAAAATGAATGAGAAGAAAACCTTCTATGAATCTGTGGAAAAAGCTGAAACCTGCAGTTGGGAAAAGGCATCAAACCTGAAAAAAACTGGAGCAGGTTGCTCAAAAACAGTGGGCCAAAATCCCAGTTCAAAAGTGTAGAAATCTTTTTAGGAGCTACAGATAGTGCTTGACTGATGGACTTGTCCCCAAAGACTGTGCTACAAAATATTAGGTTAATATTAAAATTAATATATTAAAATAATATCTTAACATTAGGCAACATTTAGGTAAGGGGACACTCTTTCTGTTATTCTTCTTAACAGGTGGCTCTTGATATTTTGGATAAATTATAGCATATACCGTATATTTTAGTTCTGCTTATTCCTGGGGCCACAAAAAGAAGTGCAGAAAGTTGCATTTAAGCCCCCAAGCTGAAAGTTGGCCATACATGCTTTCATAATTTTAAATGGCACCAATGATACTAGTTGCCAGATATGCTCCAAATAAATAAATAAATGAATATATAAATACATCAATAAACAAATGCCAAAAAATACTTTTATTTAGACTTCAGTAAATAGTGTCATGAGAATGCATTTTGTTCACTGGTCTTCCTAATATTGCATGGAGTGTATTAATCCAATTAATTGAGATAGCTGCTCTCTTTACAGCAACCCTGCTTCTTTACTGGTTAAATAACATTTAAACTCTTTTATATACTAATTGACAGCTGAGCTGTAAAATGCACGTGTAAAAAAACATAATACAAACATTGCAACTAGATCATATATTTTTAATGAAGTCTTTATAATCTTCAAAATATGCTTATCTGAATGAATGGATGACTAAATATTTGGTCGTTTTGCCTCAATTCCATTCTTACAGTAAATCACCTTTTCACAATTCTGCCATTAATCCTTCTGCATTCAAAAGAGTCTGTGCTGTACTTCATCAGTATTTCTCTGACCATTTATATTTCTCATCAAAGCCGTTATCAGCATACTGTATGCTTAATTAAAACCCCAAATCTAATGTTAAGTATTGTGGAGGTTTATAAACAATCTCTTGTTTACTTAAATGTTTTACTAAAAATGTTGTATTTAAAAATATTTTGTTATATTTATAGTTATTGAGGAGCTTTATAAATCACTCTGGCCTAGATTTAGAGTTTGGCGGTAGCCGTGAAAACCAGCGTTAGAGGCTCCTAACGCTGGTTTTAGGCTACCGCCGGTATTTGGAGTCAGTCAGGAAAGGGTCTAACGCTCACTTTTCAGCCGCGACTTTTCCATACCGCAGATCCCCTTACGTCAATTGCGTATCCTATCTTTTCAATGGGATCTTTCTAACTCCGGTATTTAGAGTCGTGTCTGAAGTGAGCGTTAGAAATCTAACGACCAAACTCCAGGCGCAGAAAAAAGTCAGTAGTTAAGAGCTTTCTGGGCTAACGCCGGTTTATAAAGCTCTTAACTACTGTGCTCTAAAGTACACTAACAGCCATAAACTACCTATGTACCCCTAAACCGAGGCCCCCCCACATTGCCGACACTCGATTACATTTTTTTAACCCCTAATCTGCCGACCGCCACCTACGTTATCCTTATGTACCCCTAATCTGCTGCCCCTAACACCGCCAACCCCTATATTATATTTATTAACCCCTAATCTGCCCCCCCACAATGTCGCCTCCACCTGCCTACACTTATTAACCCCTAATCTGCCGAGCGGACCGCACCGCTATTATAATAAAGTTATTAACCCCTAATCCGCCTCACTCCCGCCTCAATAACCCTATAATAAATAGTATTAACCCCTAATCTGCCCTCCCTAACATCGCCGACACCTAACTTCAAACATTAACCCCTAATCTGCCGACTGGAGCTCACCGCTATTCTAATAAATGTATTAACCCCTAAAGCTAAGTCTAACCCTAACACTAACAACCCCCTAAATTAAATATAATTTAAATCTAACTAAATAAATTAACTCTTATTAAATAAATTATTCCTATTTAAAGCTAAATACTTACCTGTAAAATAAATCCTAATATAGCTACAATATAAATTATAATTATATTATAGCTATTTTAGGATTTATATTTATTCTACAGGTAACTTTGTATTTATTTTAACCAGGTACAATAGCTATTAAATAGTTAAGAACTATTTAATAGCTAAAATAGTTAAAATAATTACAAAATTACCTGTAAAATAAATCCTAACCTAAGTTACAATTAAACCTAACACTACACTATCAATAAATTAATTAAATAAACTACCTACAATTATCTACAATTAAACCTAACACTACACTATCAATACATTAATTAAATACAATATCTACAAATAAATACAATGAAATAAACTAACTAAAGTACAAAAAATAAAAAAGAACTAAGTTACAAAAGATAAAAAAATATTTACAAACATTAGAAAAATATTACAACAATTTTAAACTAATTACACCTACTCTAAGCCCCCTAATAAAATAACAAAGCCCCCCAAAATAAAAAAGTGCCCTACCCTATTCTAAATTACAAAAGTTCAAAGCTCTTTTACCTTACCAGCCCTGAACAGGGCCCTTTGTGGGGCATGCCCCAAAGAATTCAGCTCTTTTGCCTGTAAAAAAACACATACAATTGAGCTCGCATTCTATTGGCTGTTCCGATCAGCCAATAGAATGCAAGCTCAATCTGATTGGCTGATTGGATCAGCCAATCGGATTGAACTTGATTCTGATTGGCTGATTCCATCAGCCAATCAGAATATTCCTACCTTAATTCCAATTGGCTGATAGAATCCTATCAGCCAATCGGAAATCGAGGGACGCCATCTTGGATGACGTCATTTAAAGGAACCGTCATTCGGCGAGTAGGCGTCGGGAGAAGAGGATGTTCCGCGTCGGCTGGAAGATGATGGCTCCCGAAGAAAGAAGATTGAAGATGCCGTTGATAGAAGACTTCAGCCGGATCATGGACCTCTTCAGCTCCCGCTTGGATGAAGACTTCAGCGGGATCATGGACATCTTCAGCCCCCCGCTTGGGCTTGGATCAAGACATCGGAGGAGCTCTTCTGGATCGATCGGTGAACCTGGTATGGTGAAGATAAGGTAGGAAGATCTTCAGGGGCTTAGTGTTAGGTTTATTTAAGGGGGGTTTGGGTTAGATTAGGGGTATGTGGGTGGTGGGTTGTAATGTTGGGGGGGGGGGTATTGTATGTGTTTTTTTACAGGCAAAAGAGCTGAATTCTTTGGAGCATGCCCACAAAGGGCCCTGTTCAGGGCTGGTAAGGTAAAAGAGCTTTGAACTTTTGTAATTTAGAATAGGGTAGGGCATTTTTTTTATTTTGGGGGGCTTTGTTATTTTATTAGGGGGCTTAGAGTAGGTGTAATTAGTTTAAAATGACGTCATCCAAGATGGCGTCCCTCGATTTCCGATTGGCTGATAGGATTCTATCAGCCAATTGGAATTAAGGTAGGAATATTCTGATTGGCTGATGGAATCAGCCAATCAGAATCAAGTTCAATCCGATTGGCTGATCCAATCAGCCAATCAGATTGAGCTTGCATTCTATTGGCTGATCGGAACAGCCAATAGAATGCGAGCTCAATTGTATGTGTTTTTTTACAGGCAAAAGAGCTGAATTCTTTGGGGCATGCCCCACAAAGGGCCCTGTTCAGGGCTGGTAAGGTAAAAGAGCTTTGAACTTTTGTAATTTAGAATAGGGTAGGGCACTTTTTTATTTTGGGGGGCTTTGTTATTTTATTAGGGGGCTTAGAGTAGGTGTAATTAGTTTAAAATTGTTGTAATATTTTTCTAATGTTTGTAAATATTTTTTTATCTTTTGTAACTTAGTTCTTTTTTATTTTTTGTACTTTAGTTAGTTTATTTCATTGTATTTATTTGTAGATATTGTATTTAATTAATGTATTGATAGTGTAGTGTTAGGTTTAATTGTAGATAATTGTAGGTATTTTATTTAATTAATTTATTGATAGTGTAGTGTTAGGTTTAATTTTAACTTAGGTTAGGATTTATTTTACAGGTAATTTTGTAATTATTTTAACTATTTTAGCTATTAAATAGTTCTTAACTATTTAATAGCTATTGTACCTGGTTAAAATAAATACAAAGTTACCTGTAAAATAAATATAAATCCTAAAATAGCTATAATATAATTATAATTTATATTGTAGCTATATTAGGATTTATTTTACAGGTAAGTATTTAGCTTTAAATAGGAATAATTTATTTAATAAGAGTTAATTTATTTAGTTAGATTTAAATTATATTTAACTTAGGGGGGTGTTAGGGTTAGACTTAGCTTTAGGGGTTAATACATTTATTAGAATAGCGGTGAGCTCCAGTCGGCAGATTAGGGGTTAATGTTTGAAGTTAGGTGTCGGCGATGTTAGGGAGGGCAGATTAGGGGTTAATACTATTTATTATAGGGTTAGTGAGGCGGATTAGGGGTTAATAACTTTATTATAATAGCGGTGCGGTCCGCTCGGCAGATTAGGGGTTAACAAGTGTAGGCAGGTGGAGGCGACGTTGTGGGGGGAAGATTAGGGGTTAATAAATAAAATATAGGGGTCGGCGGTGTTAGGGGCAGCAGATTAGGGGTACATAGAGATAATGTAAGTAGCGGCGGTTTACGGAGCGGCAGATTAGGGGTTAATAATAATATGCAGGGGTCAGCGATAGCGGGGGCGGCAGAATAGGGGTTAATAAGTGTAAGGTTAGGGGTGTTTAGACTCGGGGTACATGTTAGGGTGTTAGGTGCAGACATAGGAAGTGTTTCCCCATAGGAAACAATGGGGCTGCGTTAGGATCTGAACGCGGCTTTTTTGCAGGTGTTAGGTTTTTTTTCAGCTCAAACAGCCCCATTATTTTCTATGGGGGAATCGTGCACGAGCACGTTTTTTAAGCTGGCCGCATCCGTAAGCAACTCTGGTATCGAGAGTTTCAGTGGCGTTAAATATGCCTGTACGCTCCCTTTTTGGAGCCTAACACAGCCATTCTGTGAACTCTCAATACCTGAGGTATTTAAAAGGTGCGGCCAGAAAAAAGCCAGCGTTAGCTACGCGGGTCGTTACCGACAAAACTCTAAATCTAGGCCTCTATGCTGTCTACCACCTACAATATCCCACTGCAGATATTTTCCCTTTACATTCCTGTATAATCTCCTCACAAAAAGATCTACTAAATTAACACCTAAACTATTCATACCAGTATTGCATTTACCCCTAACACATTACATGAATGACTGCCTAAGTCAAAACAACAAGAGTGTCACTACAACCAATGGTGAACCCCCATTATAAAACATTCATCCCAAGAGACTCTCTAATCCAAGAGAACTCCAAAAACCCAGAAAAAGAGGATTTTAAATTCTGATAGTCTGTGTCAAACTTTAACACTGATTACAAATTTTAGAAAATGTGACTACTTACAAAATAATTACTGTAATGGAATCTTGTGACAAAAATAACTGAAGCTGAGAAAGTAGTCTCTTTGTTAAAGTTAAGGATCCATGCATCAAAAAAGAATGAAAAAAAAACTAAATATATCTATCTAGTTAGATGGGTAGCCCAGGTTTAATTTTATTGGGTTGTGGTCATCATGGTTCCTTGGTTGGGGAAGTCCCCTGGCGGGGCTTTGGCAGGGTTATCTTTTGAGTTTCAGGGTCTTTTTTGATTGGAATACCTTATGTTGAGTGATAACAGTGGGTTTGAGTGCTACTGAACTTTGGTTATAAGTACTGCAGGGAATCAGGCACAGGGTTGAATTAGGTAATAGAGATATTTTGGTTGTGGTGGTGGTAGGTTGATATTCGTTTAAGTTTATCTATCATCTATCTATCTATCTATTACTTATTTATTTGTTTATTTTTTAGAAGCAATTGTCAAATGCAATAGTTAATTTGTAGAGGGAATATAGAATGTGGAGAATTAAATAAGCTAACAAATTAAAATGTAGTTGTGCATGCCTTAACCAAAAACAAATATTTGCTTGAAAAGCTTATTTATTAACACCTTTACCCTGTACCATTGATAGACCAAGTGTCTTATACTCGCTTATGCCATTATAAAATAGAAAAAAAATAAGAAGTGTGAGCACAGAGCATCAGACAGCTATATTACATGTAACAGGTTTAAGACCCATTCAGGGATAGATTACAAGTGGAGCGCTAATTTATCTTGCACCAGAAACCGTTCACCAAATTTTTGGGTGCGTGATAGTTAACCAGTTAACAAGTGGCTGGTTATTTCTACCACGCGCTAGCTGTAGAAATTAACGCTCATAACATTAACCAGAGATCAGATCTCTGGTTAATTTTATAAATGTCCCCATTTAGTATCTTTAATTTTATTAAAAATAACTGCACAAAGCTGTTTTAAGGGCTTAATGTTGGTGGATGTTAGGTGTTAGCATAAGGCACTAAAAAAAGTGTTTTACATTGCATTATATTGGGAACTGTGTGTTCCGTGTAAATATATATGTATATGCATATATAGATATATATTTATGTGTTATGTGTATAAACACATAAACACATAAATATATATGCATATAAGCATATACATATATATTTAACATTTGCTGCCCGTCGCTGCACAACTTACCCCCTTCTCTGCACTAGGTCCTCAGCCAAGTCTCACGGCATGAAAACAAGGCTCCCATTGGAGCCTATGAAAGCGCTCTCTCATGAGCACAAAGCTTCCCTGCAATGTGGGAATGTGTTCGCATTGCGCTTAACTTGTAATACCAGCTCCCATTTGCGTGCACTGTTACTTGTAATTTAGCCCTCAATGTATTTTTTTTTTAGTAGCAGCAGAGGAAGTAACTTGACCATTAAAGTCGTCAATCCCCGGCCTTAACCTTATAACCCTTATAAGCTAACATAATAACTATAAATAAAGAGTTACACACAACTTTGGTATAAAATTTGGCCGCAGCCATTTTATTAACATCACAAGTTAAATATTGTGTAATAAATATTTTCAAACATTTTTTAACAGAACATACCTGATGTTCATAAATAACATTACAATCAAACTGTCAAATAAAACTGTCAATTCCCCACAGCGGTGCTAGTTCCCAAACCCACAAAACAAGATGGCCGTTATTCAACAACTGGACTCAACTATATCCCTGTTGAGTCCGTCCAAGGACACCTACACTTTAATAGGGAACCCCTTGCCCCTATAAAACCAGTTGCCCACTCACCCCATGGAGAGGCAACTACTTAAAATCCTCCAAAATCACTGGGCCATATTGCATACCATATTTGTCTGGGAACTAGCACCCCCGCCACCGACTGGACTGACCGAACAGCCCAGTCCCGCCAAACCCAACATTTTCCCCAACGCTTCTTTTATATCAAAAAGAAATAGCTGCAGCCCAAATTGGTTAAAATGAACACCATCTTTTAAGTAAAATTCCTCGGCCTCGTCTACTTCGAAATCTGGGTGGAAAACTACACTTCCCCCCAACCTTTTAACAAAAGAACTAACTATTTTGTTAATTTTCTTGCGGCTCTTTTCTAGCCTATCGTAATCCCTTGCTGACCTCCAAACCAGCCTAGGAGTAATCTGTGACCAGACTATTTTTATTCCTGGATAAAGCTCCTTTATATTGCCCAGATCCCTTTTAATCCTCCTCACTAACTCTTTTTGAGGAATCATACCTAAATCATTTCCCCCCAAATGCACTATCAAAACATCAGGACGGGGAAAAAATCTGCCATAGTCTAGAAACAACGGAAACAAGAGATCCCAGCACATGCCCCTAATCCCAAACCATTTGACCTCCCATTGATCAACTGGACACCCGAGCTGAAGGCCGCCCATTTTCTTACTGGCCTCAGCATTGGCCCAGTATATAAACGAATGCCCCATCACCCATAGGATCCTCACACCTAAAATAAAAGAAATAAAGAAAGTATTCAGGATGATTACAGCTCAAACATTCCAAAGCATACACTCTATTCAAAGGTTTTTTTTTTTTTTTTTTTATAATCTTAAATCAGGCCTAACATAGGATTTATAACGACTTGAACCCCATCTACCAATCTTTTTTACTATATCCTCTCTGAGACCTAACATAGCAGCTTCAGTAGCAGCTCCAATCCGGAAAGAGTGAGATCCGAACTCTAAAGGATTAAGACCCAATAAAACAATTGAACCTTTTAAAATGGCTCTAAATTGATACTGTGATAAAAAAGAACCATCTGAGTGAACTAACAAAGGGCCATCCTGCAAAGGCTGTATGGACCCATAAAGCATCATTACCTGACATGGACATATCTCTCCACCACTAGGGAACAGCACTATGTTCTTGCCTTTCCCATATATGTCCGTTTTACTACTTCTCAGTAATATTTCTACCCTGCTATCGTTCCATATTACATCTCCTTTTTGTAAACCTCCTGAAACTTTTTTGCTAGGGCTTACCAATTCCGAAATTCTAAATGCCCCAAAAAAAGGCCAATACAAAGGCCGTTCTGAACAATATTATTTCAAATCTTGATGCACAAATCTCTGCTAATACTACCCAAAAATTTTTAAGTAAAGAAAATGTAATAGGCCTTCTCTTATCTCTAACCTTAGCCTTTTTCTTCAAGCCTTTAAGAACTTGACGTACCCAAAAAACTTTTGTAACATCAGACAAACCTAATAAACGAAATCTAAAAGCAAGGGCCGCCAATCTTCTTTCCATATTAGATGGTGACAAACCCAAATTTCCCCAATGCCACATCCACTCTAATAAGCAACCCGTGACATCATCAGACCCTTCTTTAATTTCAGATTGACATAACCACATTTCCCATTCCCTCCAAACTGATACATAGGACGACCAAGTACCTGGAGCCAAAGATTTTTTAATTAATCCAGCCAATCCTCCGTCCCAAGCTTCCAAAGTTGGACAGGAAACATCGCTCCAACTACATCCGCCTGAGGAGCCAACTCTCGAAAGCGAGACCACTGTGAACGAGATAAAGAATCTGCTATCAAATTAAGCTTACCAGGGATATGTTTTGCCCTGACAAATACATTCATACTTAAACATTTCAGGACTAGTACTCTTAATAAACGTAAAACTGGTAATGATGATGCAGACAAAGAATTAATAGCAAAAACAACACCCATATTATCCGTATGGAACAATATGGATTTATTCATCAAATCAACTTCCCACACAAACAGAGCCACCAGAATCGGAAATAGTTCAAGGAAAACTAGGTTCCTTGTTAAACCCAAAATGACCCACTCTTGAGGCCATACCTCTGCACACCAATGCCCCTGAAAATAAGCCCCGAAACCAACACCCCCAGCTGCATCAGTTATCAAATCCAAATCAACATTAGAGATCCTAGCTTCCATAAATATTGCAACACCGTTAAAGTTTTTAAGGAATTCCAACCAAACTTTCAAATCATCCTTGTGGCCTTTTTTAATCCTTACAAAATGATGAGGCTTACCAACACCAGACGTAGCCAATGACAGTCTTCTAGAAAAAACTCTACCAATAGGAATGATTCTACAAGCAAAATTCAATTTTCCAAGCAAAGATTGCATTTTTCTCAAAGTCACCTTACGGACCGCCAAAAATTGCTGAATCATTTCTGACAAATCCACAATCTTTTCCACAGGTAGCCTACATTCCATACTTTCAGAGTCGATTGTAATACCCAAAAATTTAAGGGCCGTAACTGGACCCTCCAATTTCTCCATTGCAATAGGAACCCCAAAATCAGATGCCATTGAATAAAAACAATCCCTTAACTTCAGACAAACGTCCGAATCAGGGGGACCAACAAAAAGAAAATCATCCAAATAATGAACTACAGACGAGACTCCAGACTTGAATTTAACGACCCATTCCAAAAAGGAACTAAAACACTCAAACAAAGAGCAAGAAATAGAACAACCCATCGGGAGGCAGAGGTCAATGTAGAAAAAACCCTCAAAACAACAACCCAAAAGATAATGTGAAGAAGGATGAACTGGAAGTAATCTAAAAGCCGCCTCAATATCCACCTTAGCCATTAAAGCAAATTGACCAGCCTCTCTAACCAAATTAACTGCCATGTCAAATGATGTTATAAGACACAGACGATAATTCATCCGGAATATCATCATTAACAGATCCACCTTTTGGAAAGGATAAGTGGTGAATTAGACAAAATTTACCAGGCTCTTTCTTAGGAACCACTCCTAAAGGAGAAATACGCAAATGGGGGATAGGAGAGATTTTAAAAGGACCTGCCATACGACCCAAAGAAACCTCCTTCTCAAGCTTACTCCTGACCACCCCAGGCCATTCTCTAGCAGACTTAAGGTTACCCCTGAAATGAACAACACCCCCTGAAGATGGGATTCTGAAACCAAACTCAAAACCATGTAACAATAACAAGGCCTTATCACCACAGCCCTTCTGTTTAGCGTAGAGTACGAGCCACCGCTCCATCCCGCTTAGCCTCACCGGAGTTAATCCCTTTTTCAGGAAGCTCTTGGGTTCCTCCCAATTTGTTCTTTTTGAAACACTTAATGGAAGGGTGGGATCCCCCACACCCTGAGCATTCGTGCCTGAATTTACAGGACGATCCCCATTTACAGAACTTTTCATTGAAAGCAAAACAGAAACCTTTTTTGACTGTTGCCGACGAACCGCTTTGAAGGGACCCGCCAGCACCCCCGCGAAAAGGCTGCGAAGACCTTAACGGGGTCATCACTTTTAACCATAGACCCATATCACGATCGTCCCATTTCATCTCAGGCTTAACCGACAAACGTTGTCTAAATTGTTCATCATAAAACCACCAAGCCATACCACCATATGTTCTCTGAGCAGCGGCAATTTCATCTAAATAGCAAAAGAGGGCCGCGCCTTGATCAGGGAACTTAACGGCAAATACACTAGCATAAATAACAAAAGCCTGGAACCAATTAGTAAATGTTTTTGGTAATTTCCTGTAACGTCTTTTCCTTTCCTCTTCCTCCTTCTTGGCCGAATCCTTTTTTGAGTCTTCAGGTATCTCAAAAGACTGATCAAGAGGAAGGAGGGAAAATAATTCAATAAACTCTCTCTTGTATATCTTTTCCCTTAACTCGACCGTCAAATGCATACCAAAAGGCCCGATAGAACACAAACAAGACCTGGCCAAAGCCGTATCAGCAATCTTCAGCTCAGGACCCCCAGACACTTTATTATCTACATTAGCCACCTTTTGCTGGGATAAACCAACCATTTGAGATTGGGGTACCGACCCTGCATCTTTTGTTCCCTCACCAACACTCCCTAATACCCTATTTTGGGAAGCCAATTCAGGGGGAATCCATGAATTGGCAACTCCCCCCGGGACTTTGGCTCCTTCTAATTTGGCTAACAAGTCTCTTAAACCCGCTACAACAGTTATAGATAAAGGATCAGCATGCACACCAACTGTATCAACCCCCACATTCAGATTCACCACCCCGGATCCCTCATTACCTGTACTCGGATCCTGAGTCGCTGTAGACTGAACCCCTTGAGATGCAGCCGTAACCTTCTCTATATTCTGGAAACCAGTAGCCCTGGGATCCGTATTAACCATTAATTGCTGACCTTTTTCCACCTGCAAAAAAGAAACATGTGACAAACCCCCAGAAGGTGCCCAAATTCCAATGCCCCTACTAGCTGTAGACATACCCAACCTGCTATCCACTAAAACCCCCTTACCCTTCTTAGCAGATGGAACCTCAAACCCTTCTCCCTTTAAATCCCCATATCTCTTGCGTTGCCTACCTCTACCTTGTATTCTCCCAATCCCAGACCTGTTTGGACGTTGAACAGAGTTAACCGAGCTATGAAACGTATTATTAATATTCTGACCTATCATGCCCTGAAGACCAAAATTAATATTGTTGGCCGTACTCACCCTTGTTTCTTCTCCCCTTGCATTAAAACGTTCCGCCCCTGGAACGCCGTCCTCAATATCCAGCCTGATATTTTCCGTCCAGGATTCCTGCAGACCATAAGCATCCCCACTTAGGCCGTCATTTCCCACCATTAAAAGACCCGGGAAATTCTCAGGCCGTGACCCAGTCTCATTCCTTTCTAAAAGAAAAACATCATTAGAGACAGGTAAATTTTTACTTACGTCAACATTCCTATCCCTCAAATTTCTTAACTCACCCTTTAAAACCAAATCACTCGGGACCCTCACTGACGTTTTAAACTGGCGAATAGGATTAACTACACTGGGAGAAGGTGGAATAAAATCCTCCTCAGAAGAATCTAAATATAGAGCTAATTCTACAACACCGTTATCAATCTCGGTGTCATGCTGACTCTCACTGACTTCAGGCCCTTCCACCCTTTCGTCTAACACTCGATAAGCCTGTTCCTCAATATTACTAGAAGGCCTTAAAATCTGTGCCGTTTTTGAAACATTATGTAATGGTTCTGAAACCGCCTGAGGTAGTTCAGACAGCCCCGACACATTCAAACCCTCAACTTTCTTTTTTACTAACGCACTTCCTAAACTACCTATACTCCCTTGCTCCTTACCCCCACACGGCAAACTAGGCCTCGGCGGGCCGTCACTTTTACTAGCTTGCTTTTTTCCTTTAAATGCTACTTTTTGGCCTAAATTGGCCATCTTACCCTTAGGCAAAGAATCACCCTTCATTACAGGCTCTACGAATTGTTCCGGAAGGGAACAAGTGCTCCCGGACAGCATCGCATTATCTGCAACCTCCGCTCCGGCCTGACGACTTCCTGAACTAGCACTTGACTTCTTCCTCACAGCCGCCTTTAACCCCGGACTGGGGCTGGATTTTCTCCGACCGTTATTACCCCCTTCCGGATCCGGATCCGAACGAACTGGGGGCCTAGAACGCCTCACAGGTCTCGATGAAACATCCTCGATATCCTCCCTGGTTTCGATAACCGGGCTAAACAATGGACGTAGCTTATCTTCGAGCCAGGTAGGGCCCATCTTGGCAGCTTCCAACTTAAGTTGGTCAAAAATCGCATCAAAATGCGCCATCACAAATTATCGATAACAAGCACTTTCAGAAAAGGTTTGATAAATAATCTGGTGACAGATTCTCCCGCTCTTTCCTTAAATGCGCAACAGCGCGTGCTAAGCCCGCCCCCTTACAAGTACCAACCAATCACACCCAAGGCCTAATTCCTCCAAAGGTCAAGTCCCCTTCCCGTTACTTCGAACTCCCAGGGGATCCCGTTATGGTTAATAGTGATGGGGATCTGTTAAATGGCAGTTAGGATTAAACTGCATAGGGTTTTAACTCATTGTAGAATATAAACTATTTCTTATCATGTCCAGCATTGCATTTTTTTCTAACCAAATTCAATTGTGTAACACCTAAAAATAGTTGTACAGGTGCTTCTAATTGTCAAAAATGGGTAAGTAAAAACATTCCAGTTATATGATTGCTCTAATATCTCCATTAGAAAGCAATAGATGACATTTTTATTTGGGAGCTACCTCAGTGCTTGAACCACTCAGGCTACAATGGCCGAACTGCATCTGTTGATAATGGAAGGCCTGTAGCTTTGCTGCGATCTTGGCCCAATAATTCATCAGAAATAGCGTAAGAATTTCTATATTCCAACCCAACATAGATAAATATTGATAGGTTCAGCCAGCTTTCAAATGAACCCCTTCCCGCCTTGACGTATTTGTCTACATCAGAACACAAAAGTACAAAATGAAATCATGCGATTGTTCATGCTTGATTTCAGTGATGGGTCTGGGTCAGGGGGAAACCCTATGATGCTAGGCACGCCCTCCAGCCTCCGATCCCATTTAGAAAGCTGCAGAGGCTTCAGGATAGCCAAACATTACATGCCATCCAAAGGGCGCTATAGCCCATAGCAATTAGGATGGCATGGAATGTCCCAGCGGCGGGAAGGGTTAAATTGTAGTGTTTTCTAATAATACACATGTTCAAACTCATCAATAACAAAATATAAAAACACTTATACTTGCAAAATACATGAAGTATTTAAAAATGGATGAAATGACTGACAATATTGCCTAGTTTTATACTGTATATACATCTTGTTCTGCAGTCTAGAAAAGCAAATAGTAAATATCAAACCACTACATTTAACAATTATTATCCAAACTTTAGCAGGTCTCATATGAAAAAGCTAATTTTAATATGTGGGAAACAAAAGTTTAGTTCACTGAACCATTTTTTTTTAATATTGCAGAATATTTGGCATTATTACTTTGTGGCATTCTCCTTCATAGGGCCAAATTACAAGTGGAGCTCAAATTAACGTTCCCGCTTGAGCGTTAATTGCGCTAGACGTAAGATTTTTGCTCTCGTCAGGTTGCAATTGTATTATGAGTTCAAAGTAAACTGTTTTCGCTCTTGTGGTAACCAGACGAGTGCAAAAATCAGAAGTTAGAATATCGCATGCATGTTCACGTATTTCGTCATAGAAGTCAAAGGAGAAAAAAAAATTTAAAACTAAAAACTCAAACCCCACTCTCACACAAACCCGATTGCATATTCTCATATGTGCTAACCCAATATTTGGTACAATATATCCTATATCTATACCTAATATATATATATATATATATATATATATATATATATATATATATATATATATATATATATACATACATAATTATATATAGGTATAGATATATACAGATATATATAGGAATATCTATTTATAAATACATGGAACATATTCTGCTATGTGAAAAACATTGGAATGGGAAATATTTACAGCAAAAACATAGTTAAAACCTTTATTAAATAAGAATATTGCATAAATATGCTTTGACATGTTTTCATCTACTTATTATTATTATTATTATTATTATTATTATTATTATCATCAGGTATTTGTATAGCGCCAACAGATTCTGCAGCTTTACTTAAAGGAACACTGATCCCACATTTTGTTCTTTCATGATTCAGATAGAGCATGCAATTTTAAGCAACCTTCTAATTTACTCCTATTATCAATTTTTCTTTGTTCTCTTGCTATCTTTATTTGAAAAAGAAGGCATCTAAGCTAAGGAGACAGCCAATTATCGGTTCAGCACCCTGGGCAGCATTTGTTTATTGGTGGGTGCATTTAGCCACCAATCAGCAAGCACAACCCAGGTTGTGAACCAAAAATGGGCCAGCTTCTAAACTTACATTCTTGATTTTCAAATAAAGATAGCAAGAGAATGAAGAAAAATTGATAATAGGAGTAAATTAGAAAGTTGCTTAAAATTGCATGCTCTATCTGAATCATGAAAGAAAATAATTTGGGTTCAGTGTCCCTTTAACAGCAAAGGGCTCCAATGCACTTATATATATGTCTATATATGTATACATATGTATTTATGTGTTTATATGTGCATATGTCTCTAAATGCACATATAAATACTTTTATATATATATATGTATACACACACACATACATATCCATCTTTAGACATGTATACGTATGTATGTTTATGTACACCTGAGACCTCCTATCTTTGAGTCTTTATAACTTTTGTGTGCAATATTATTATTGAATAATTTTTATTAGATGTTGTTCTTATTATGAGTGTAAGTGTATTTTGTAATGTATTGTTGATGTGTTTTGGGACACTTTTTTGCTTTGCAAAACAGTTAACCAGGACTCTGAAGTCACGGTAATCATTCTAGAGTAAATCTCTATTGCTCTCACGCAATCGTGTTTACTTTCAACTTGTAATACGAGCGGTAAGCATGATGAGCGCAAACCCTCGCAATAAACCCCTTATTGCTTGGGCACAAACCTTTGCGCTCCACTCATAATATAGTCCATAGTCATAATATAGTACAAACAGTATCACAATTCAAGTAGATGACATATAAACCAGCAGACAAAACAACAAATGGTTATAACTCAAATGTAAAAGATACCTTTTCAGCTACTACATAAACTAAACCCTTTGGACAAATAACACAAAGCAGGTGAAGATCAGATTATTTATTATGTTGTGATCCCTTATAACAGAACACATTACATTCACATCCTATACTTTTAATAAATTATATCTGGCAATGGTTCCTAAATATGGAATACACTCACTCCACACTCAGTATAAAATATGATATAATGATTTCTAATACATTTCTGCAAAAAAATTATTCCGTAGTCATCAATTTAGACCCCATGATTCTATTTTTTGTTGCTTTTGGCATTCAAATCTAGTTTATATTATTTATATTATTAAACAAAATATATTCTTTTGTTTATCTTTAAATAAACCAGAGAAATTAATGACAAAAAGACATGTTCAAGCTATGATATAACATGCCTATAACAAAAACATAAAGCAGGGAAATTCCTGGTTGGTTATCTCTTAATAGAAATTCAAAGCTTCAACTCTATGGGGCTGATGTTCTATAGCTCTCTGGGCTGGTGAGATCCTTTAAGAATGCTCACCCGCCCTTCTATTTCCCTGAAAGGATTCTATAAACCCACTTTTTAACCTGAAAACAGGGTGTCTCGCTAAGGCGGCGTATACAGCATTTTTGTATAGGAGATGCATACAAAACAAAAGTGCAGAATTAAAGGGACAGTCTACACCAGAATTTTTATTTTTTTAAAAGATAGATAATCCCTTACCCATTCCCCAGTTTTGCATAACCAACACAGTTATAATAATATACTTTTAACCTCTGTGATTATCTTGTATCTAAGCCTCTGCAAACTGCCCCTTTATTTCAGTTCTTTTGACAGACTTGCAGTCTAGCCAATCAGTGCCTGCTCCAAGATAACTTCACGTGCACGAGCATTATCTATATGAAATACGTGAACTAACACACTCTAGTGGTGAAAAACTGTTAAAATGCATTCTGAAAAGAGGTGGCCTTCAAGGTCTAAGAAATTAGCATATGAACCTCCTAGGTTAAGCTTTCAACTAAGAATACCAAGAGAACAAAGCAAAATTGGTGATTAAAGTAAATTGGAAAATTGTTTAAAATTACATGCTCTACCTGAATCATGAAAGTTTATTTTGGCCTAGACTGTCCCTTTAAAGTCATAATTTTAAAATCATAGAAAACAAATAATTGAACCATTACTATAAAAATATGCTGGAAATTTTTTGATTGTTAAGGTGCATCCAAAATAGTAACAAAATTGGAATATGGGCTGAACATGGGCGTTCCATAGGCGTATATGAAATTGTCTCTTTAATCCCAACGTACTTCTGTGAAGATTTTCGCACTGCAAATCAGTTAGAAGGTGGCAAGCATTTCTTTTTATACACTCAAAATACTTACAGGGAGTGCAGAATTATTAGGCAAGTTGTATTTTTGAGGATTAATTTTATTATTGAACAACAACCATGTTCTCAATGAACCCGAAAAACTCATTAATATCAAAGCTGAATAGTTTTGGAAGTAGTTTTTAGTTTGTTTTTAGTTATAGCTATTTTAGGGGGATATCTGTGTGTGCAGGTGACTATTACTGTGCATAATTATTAGGCAACTTAACAAAAAACAAATATATACCCATTTCAATTATTTATTTTTACCAGTGAAACCAATATAACATCTCAACATTCACAAATATACATTTCTGACATTCAAAAACAAAACAAAAACAAATCAGTGACCAATATAGCCACCTTTCTTTGCAAGGACACTCAAAAGCCTGCCATCCATGGATTCTGTCAGTGTTTTGATCTGTTCACCATCAACATTGTGTGCAGCAGCAACCACAGCCTCCCAGACACTGTTCAGAGAGGTGTACTGTTTTCCCTCCTTGTAAATCTCACATTTGATGATGGACCACAGGTTCTCAATGGGGTTCAGATCAGGTGAACAAGGAGGCCATGTCATTAGATTTTCTTCTTTTATACCCTTTCTTGCCAGCCACGCTGTGGAGTACTTGGACGCGTGTGATGGAGCATTGTCCTGCATGAAAATCATGTTTTTCTTGAAGGATGCAGACTTCTTCCTGTACCACTGCTTGAAGAAGGTGTCTTCCAGAAACTGGCAGTAGGACTGGGAGTTGAGCTTGACTCCATCCTCAACCCGAAAAGGCCCCACAAGCTCATCTTTGATGCTACCAGCCCAAACCAGTACTCCACCTCCACCTTGCTGGCGTCTGAGTCGGACTGGAGCTCTCTGCCCTTTACCAATCCAGCCACGGGCCCATCCATCTGGCCCATCAAGACTCACTCTCATTTCATCAGTCCATAAAACCTTAGAAAAATCAGTCTTGAGATATTTCTTGGCCCAGTCTTGACGTTTCAGCTTGTGTGTCTTGTTCAGTGGTGGTCGTCTTTCAGCCTTTCTTACCTTGGCCATGTCTCTGAGTATTGCACACCTTGTGCTTTTGGGCACTCCAGTGATGTTGCAGCTCTGAAATATGGCCAAACTGGTGGCAAGTGGCATCTTGGCAGCTGCACGCTTGACTTTTCTCAGTTCATGGGCAGTTATTTTGCGCCTTGGTTTTTCCACACGCTTCTTGCGACCCTGTTGACTATTTTGAATGAAACGCTTGATTGTTCGATGATCACGCTTCAGAAGCTTTGCAATTTTAAGAGTGCTGCATCCCTCTGCAAGATATCTCACTATTTTTTACTTTTCTGAGCCTAAGTCAAGTCCTTCTTTTGACCCATTTTGCCAAAGGAAAGGAAGTTGCCTAATAATTATGCACACCTGATGTAGGGTGTTGATGTCATTAGACCACACCCCTTCTCATTACAGAGATGCACATCCCCTAATATGCTTAATTGGTAGTAGGCTTTCGAGCCTATACAGCTTGGAGTAAGACAACATGCATAAAGAGGATGATGTGGTCAAAATACTCATTTGCCTAATAATTCTGCACTCCCTGTATAACCCTAATAGAAAAACACATGCATGTGAAAATATAGGCGATTGTAAGATTATTATTTTTTAAATGGTATGCTATGTCTAAATCACAAAAAAAAAAAAAATTGGGGTTTTTATATCTCTTTAATGTGTTTAAGTTCCTAAACATTCTCGGTTTCAGGTCCCTTAAAAGAAAACTTGAAACTTTATCTTTAGCTCTGTACTTCATATGCAACATATTAAAAAAAATGCTTCACAATCTTACCCAGGAACACTTAATTTACTGTATAAATAATAATAATAATAAATAATATATAAATAATATATAGAAACACACAGGGGGGGATAAAATCCTCCTAAGGGCATCTGCAGAAATTTGTTTTAGGGGCAAAAAATAATGCCCCAAACATAACATTCACAGCATTGACAAATACCATGGCATAGTTTGCATTTGGAGTGCAAATGATAATGCCCAGCACATTTTAACACATCTTATAAATATATAGTGAACTCTATACTTGTAATGCAACAGGCCAGATATTCATTATAGCTTAACTAGAGCACAGGTGAAATAATCAGCTGATCAGTGATCAGTAACCATGGTTACTAACCTGCTGTCACCCTTCAGATAATTATTTCACCTGTGCTCTAGTTAAGATATAATGAAAATCTGGCCTGTTAAGGGTCCTAAGGACTGGAGTTGAGAAACACTGATCTAGAGCATGCAATTTCTTTAAAAAAAAACCTTTTCATTTTACTTATATTATCTAATTTGCTTTGCTCTCTTCATATTTGTGGTTGAAAAACATACATTGGTAAGCTCAGGAGCAGCAATGGACTACTGGGAGCTAGTGTCTGACAGGTGGCTGCACAAATAATCCTGTTGTCATTGTCTCACCCAATGTGTTCAGCTAGCTCCCAGTAGTGCATTGCTGCTTCTTCAACAAAGGATAACAATAGAAAGAAGCAAATTTGATAATAGAAGTAAATTGGAAAGTTTTCTAAAATTATATGTTGCATCTGAATCATGAAAGAAAAAAATTGGGTTTTCATGCCCCTTCAAGAAGACAGATATCAGGGATTAATCTAATCTAGAGAGATATCAGGGATAAATTTAATCTAGACAGATATCGGATAAATCTAGTATTCGCCAGAATTCAAAAAGACTAAACAGGATAAATAATTCTTATATTCCTACCAAAAACTGAAAAAACTGATAGACTCACCACAGTTTAACTTTTATACAATTAGGGCCAGATTACAAGTTGCATGCTAATGAAAGCGCAGGTTGTGAAAAGTAAAATACTATAACGCTTTATTATTACCATGCAACTTGATATTACAAGTCCATGATAAATCCAATTTAACAGATAATGATAGCCAACATCTCTCTTGCGCAACCTATGCTTTCAATGGATATCGAAACCGCTCTAAATAGCGCTTATATTACAAGTTGTAAGATATAGGTTGCACTGAGCGAAAGCCAAAACTGCACTAAAATATTTAGCACAACTTGAAACTTGAAGTAAATTGTAAGGGTTAAAAAAGTATTACACACATATATCGATTAATAGTCTTAATTTATTAAAACAATGATAAAAACAGGAACCAACAGGTAGGGAATATAGTAACCCTCCTTGTAAACATGCGACGCGTTTCTCAGCACCAACGCTGTTTCATCAGGCACATAAAGCATACTGATCATAGCTACTATATATACACCATCCTTACCAATCAAATCAATTGAAACAATTAAAACAATTAGCAAACACCTGAGAGTCTCTCTCTAAGAGGCTGGCTCTCAGCCCTTTAACCCTTCGTTTACGATATATATTTCACATTGAACGAATTCACATATGGTAACTATCTATAATGTGCAATCTCTACCTCTAATTTTATTCAATGGGTAATGTTTAATGATCCGTCTACAATCAACGATACTCTCATAGTCTTAAAAATTGATTTCTAACAAATCAAATATAACCTCATACATGGAAAATAATCATGTGATATTCAAAATGTGTATCTAAATTCATACCTAGTTTGTCTAATGGATGCGTTTAAATTTGTAAACATGTCGTTTTGTCAGGGGTAGTCATGGTGATGGCGTAAATGACGTCGAATTTACTACTACCAATAACATAAACCACAGAACGACAAAAATTGTGTAGCTACGTGATTACGTAGTAAACAAATGGGAATATGGGCGTGTATAATGATACTCATGTCATTGGTGGGCAATAAGACATGCGTGAGGGTGTGGAAAAATCCTAAGCTGCTATTGGCTGACCGAGATAACCTCGGAAAAACAAATATTAAACATAATACCAAATTAAAATGTACATATAAATCTATGTCTCTCCGTCTTCTAAAGAGATCATGAATGGCCAAAAAGATCATCCTAGTGTATTGACAAATGCAATAAAGTACATCACTAGTGACGATAAAGGAAAGTATGAAAATAATATTAAGAAGAAATAATAAAGATTATATCTAACAAATGAACACTAAAGTGAATAAATATGTGACATGACTCATGATGAATGTATTATATATAGAAATGTGACTGTAATGGTGATAAGAGAAGGATGTGAGAAATGATGAATGTGAAAGGAAATAATATACATATGTGAGTGGTATCATATAAACAATATAAAATATAGTAATAAGTATTGGTCTGAAGATATAAACCAGATACCCAATATATTAGAACTGAACTAATAATAATTATGCAAAGTGTAATCAGGGATGTGACAACAATGATAATATATGATAAATATGTAAAACATATATATAGAAATACAGGACAAGCGCACTCCAAGGGACTTATCAAAAATCACTTTAATCAGTGTTAACGTTTTCGGACATAATATAGTCCGTCTTCAGACAAAAAAGTGTTTACACAGTACTTACCCAACACCCATTAAATACACCAAGCAAACTGTGAACTGACTCAGCATCCACCCGGGAGAGCGTGGATGCTGAGTCAGTTCACAGTTTGCTTGGTGTATTTAATGGGTGTTGGGTAAGTACTGTGTAAACACTTTTTTGTCTGAAGACGGACTATATTATGTCCGAAAACGTTAACACTGATTAAAGTGATTTTTGATAAGTCCCTTGGAGTGCGCTTGTCTTGTATTTCTATCTATTTTGTTTGCTGCACCCAGGGCATAAGGACTTTGGTCATTGGGAGTGCAATTTCCTGCTTGTCTATATATATATATATATATATATATATATATATATATATATATATATATATATATATATATATATATATATAATGTGTATAAGGAAGTGTATGGTGAAAATAAGAAACAATCTCATATAAAACTAAAGTGTGTCCGTCTAGAAGGAAAAAGGCTAGATATCTATATCTACAAACCTCTCATATAAAGGATATATTAGCACTGTAGAGGGTATATGAAAAATAACAATGTATGTAAAAAATAAATAACGCTTCATTAAGCTAATCTATCAAGGGATCTATATACAATAAGAATCTGGAAACAAAGTAAAAAATCAGCTTACATGGTGAAGAAGGATAATATGATATATAAATATATCAATAATAATAATAATATAAACAAGTGTTAATGTATCTAATACTAAGCCATAATTAACAACAGGGTTGGTTGTGGGCATATTAGACTATAGATATGTGTATCAATAACTATAAAATGGAAGGAAGATATGTGTATCAATAACTAGAAAATGAAAGGAAAAAGGCTCATTATTAACAAACAGGGGGATAAATTGATGATATATGAGCCCCAATATGATACAATACTATACTAAGGTCAAGATATATGTGAAATATATATACATAAACTCCAGTATACATAGTACCATTAATTAAAAGCAGCTGAATCGATTACTTCATTAAGATCTTAGGGACGAGAGATTGGAACTTATAGATCCAAAAAGTTTCCCTCTGTCTTAATTTAATGTATCTATTGTATTGATGAGAAGGTGGAATATGTTTAATGGGAGTAATAGAATAGCTACAAGGTTCTCCATAGTGTGTCTGTACATGATGTCTGGGCACACTATGGTTAAGTAGCTTCTTTTTCACATTTCGCAAATGTTTGCTCCATCTTGTGCAAACTTTTCGAGTCGTGCAGCCCAAATATTGTAGGCCACATTTGCAGGTCAATGCATACACTACAAAAGATGTATTACATCCCCCCTCTGGTTTGGATCTATTATTGGGACTTTGTGTCTTGAGTTTTGTTTTGTTTTATTTTATTTTTTTTATCTACTGTTCCCACGGACGCTATATTTGATTTTACATATATATATATATATATATATATATATATATATATATATATATATATATATATATATATATATTCCTTTATGAGTAGCATTGTTCATTGTTATATTTAGGCATATATACACATATATATAATTTGAGCATTTGGCTTTTCAATTTGTGTACATACACACTTTATATATATATATATATATATATATATATATATATATATATATATATATATATGTACAAATAGAACCCGCTCAAAAGGATATATGGGTAGGTAAGTAATGGACCACCTGACTTTTCAAAAATATATGCAGGTGAACCAGTGCATGGAACTCATATAAAAATTGTATGTCCAAATTAAGAAAGGAAAAAAGATGAGTTAATCCAGCACTACTCATGTATAAACCAAATAGTAAAGTTGATATTAGTCTTGAAATGATCACAAAACAACTGCTGCTTAAGGTCATACGAAGGCAATTTATGAAATCAAAAAATCCTCAATGAGGAATAAAAATTTCAAGCATATATAGCATATAACAAATTAAAGCAATCCTAAATACCCCCGGGGGTTAAATGACCAAAAATTAAGAAAGCTAAATTGTCGTGCATGTGCTGCTGTTAATAGTACAACATCCAGTTATCAACCTAAAAAAGGAATACACTTGTAACCAGCAGAACAATAACGGCAATAAGGTTTCAAACTTCCAATTAAACAAAATTGCGATTATCAATGCATAGCCCAAAGAATTCACATCAAGTTAAAGCATATGAACAGAATCTTAACAAATCAATTATGCATCAGCTGTGTAAATCAACCATTAATAGGTATATACAGTCCGTAAGTTAGTAACAGACATCCAATGTTACTGCCAAGCTTATGTGTTAATCAAAAGCAAAAGGATTCCCAAAGCCTAATGAAAAAAGCGTGGACAATCGTTAATTGCATGTAGAAAAAGTCAGCTTGTGTAACAAAGATCATGCACAACTTCCAAGTAGATTAAATGCAGCCGAATATATCCTTGAAATAGACTTGTTATGATAGGGTTAAGCAAGGAACACATGCATCAGACATCATGCAGCTAACTTTAATGGTATTCAATAAATATGCAAAGCGTCCTGTATATGGAGACACCATATGAGACCAGGTATTGAAAGGCTCGAAAGCCCACAGCTCACAAAACTCAGCTTCACGCCTCTTGCTCACCAGACCAGGCCAGTATTTCGTAGGCGGTACCGAGCTGCCCCTCTGTCTCCGTCTGTCTCCAAACACGCTGCTGCGTCTAGAATGTAGTAACAACAGGTCACACACCTCCCAGGTGGACAGCGGTTGACGTCCTCTACCTTCCTAGGTACGTCACCTTCACTCTATGCGCGTTTCACCCATAATGAAATTACAAAGGGCTTTCTCAAGCGTCATGTGCTTTGTTGCATAGTTGCAACTTTTATAGGGTAATGCTAATTGCTATTTAGGTGAAATATAGACTTCGGATCGCTTCCATATAAACAAAAAAATAAAATAAAAGTTTTTTGAATCTTAAACAGCATTATTAGAACATTATTTACATTTGGATACTATATATATAGCTAACAAAATTCATAAATTTAGAGAGTGGTAGCAAGACACAACGACTATTGTACATTTTCTTCATCAATTTACTGTACTCATAACGACAAGATGAATACATTTTTTACTTATTATATATTTTATTTTGCTCAACAACTTCAGATCATCAGTAGATATCTTTTATTATGGAACACATAGAACCTGATATAGGAAATTAATAATTCCTTTTTAGAGAGTAGCTTACAATTAATTTATATAGAGTAACATTAAATAGATAGATTTTTAAATAGTTTTAAGATAGAATTTTTAGATAAGTAACTTTTCGATAGATTTTCTAGGTACAATTTTTTAATGTAGCATTTAGAGAAAGGGGGCATAATTAATCTCTTCATTTAGGCCGTTAGGTGTTAGGGAATTCATATTGAAAATCCATTTACATTCTGCCTTTAATAGGGCCTGATCTATATCCCCTCCTCTATCTTTAAAGTCTATAAGCTCTAAACCTATCCATTTAAAATCAGTATCTAAACTCTTATGGTATTCCTGAAAATGACGTGCAACTCCACTATTTTTAACATTTTCATTTAGGATATCCATTCTATGTTCTTTTATCCTTTCATGTAATTCCCTATAGGTTTTACCTATGTAGAATTTCGGACATGAACAGGTTACCATATAAATTACTCCAACACTTTTACAAGTTATGTGTCCCTTTATTTTAAAAGCTTTTCCTTCTAAGTTGACAACTTTATTGCTTTTTATCATAAATTTACAGATAATGCATTTTTTGCAAATAAACGAACCATTCTCTTTTGCTTTCTTTCCCAACCAATTTTCTTTTGGCTTAATATTAACAAAATGACTCATTACCAACTTATCTTTTAATGAAGGGGCTTTTCTGGCTGTTAGAGAAGGGTATTCACCTAAAATCTGTTTAACTTCTGGGTCTAAAGTTAGTAGACTCCAATGTTTTCTCAATATTGCTCTTACATCCTGCCATCTGTCATTGTAAACTGATGTATATCTTACAATTTGTTTTTTGTATTCTTTATCTTTGTAAAGTAAACTATCTCTGTCAGTAGTTTTGGCTCTCTTATAACCTTCTTTTATACATTTATTTGAATAGCCTCTTGCTATGAATCTCTGCTTGAATTTTAAATCCATCATCCATTGAGCAGTTTATCCTATGCCTCAGAAACTGCCCAATAGGGATGGATTCCACCTGATTTTTTGGGTGATGGCTACTAGCCAATAACAGGGTATTAGCGGAAGTAGGTTTCCTATAAGATTCAGTGGTCAAAGTGTTACCATTCTTCCTAATTTTTAGGTCCAAAAACGTCAATTCAACATCACTGTATTCATAGGTAAATTTGAGATTGAAGGAATTTTTATTTAACATTTGCATAAACAAATGTAATTCATTCACTGTTCCAGTCCATAAAAGGAGAACATCATCTATATAGCGGGCCCACAGGTCCACCATAGATTCATATTGAGCTGAGATATCTAAAATAGTATTTGCTTCCCACATGCCTAAATAAAGACAGGCATACCTTGGGGCACGACATGCCCCCATCGCCGTACCCATTAGCTGTCTATAATATTTCTTATCAAAGAGGAAATAATTATGATCCAACATAAATCTTAAAAGTTGTAATACAAACGTTGTGTGTTTATCATACTTAGTGCCTCTTTGCTTCAAGTAGTATTCAATTGCCTGAATTCCCTGTTCATGAGAGATGCACGAATACAAAGCCTCTACATCTATAGAGACTAATAGAGTACTAGAATTTACACTAATATTATTCAGCTTTTTAAGGATATCTCTTGACATATGAAGGTAAAGATAGAAGATGAGGACGCAAACACCAGTCTATATACTTGCCCACATTTTCACATAAACCATTAATCCCTGCCACGATAGGTCTCCCTGGGGGATGTTGCTTATTTTTATGTAATTTAGGGATCGTATAAAAAGTAGGGATAACTGGGAATTCATTCTTCATGCATTTATACTCATTATTTGTTATTATTCCTTCTTTTAGAGCTTCTAACAAAATTCTATCCAGAGTCATTTTGTACTCAAAGGTCGGATTTTTTTAAATTTGTTCATACTGTGTTTTAATTTTTAACTGTCTCAGACATTCGTTGACATAATTTTCTTTTTTGAGAACCACTACATTACCACCCTTGTCTGAGGGCTTTATCTCAATAGTGTCATCAGTCATCAGATCATTTAGAGCATCACATTCTTCTTTTGACAAATTTTTATTGGAAATCAAATTTACATCCAGTTTTTTTTATATCATTCTCAACCATTTTTACAAAGTTTGACACATTTGAAACCATAGAAAGTGAAGGCATATAGCTAGACTTAGGTTTCAAGTCACTAAAACCTATTGATCCAGATGTGTCACTTTGCAAACTGTCCTCTTCATTCGCACTTAATAACATTTCCAAATCATTCAACGTTTTTCTGTCATGCATATTCAACAGCATATTATCTGGTTTATTTATAAACAGTTTCTTTAAAACCACCTTTCTTGCAAACAGATGCAAGTCTTTTGTGGCTGTAAATTTATCCAATTTATTTGTTGGACAGAATGTTAAGCCTTTTTTCAGAAGTTTAAGATGGGATGGCTCTAAAGTTTTGTCAGATAAGTTAAATACTTCCAAATCCTCCCCACTTGATTCTTCTATTTCTCCACATTTTGTGAGCTCCGCAAACTGTACCCACTTGTTTTCCCATTTACCTTTTTTGTGTTTGCGTCCACCTCTTCCGGTCTTTCTTTTGTACTCTGAGGGCCCTTGTCTAAAAAATTCCTTCTTCTACGCTGTCTTCTTCCTCTATTTTATTGGCTTTTTGAACCTGACCTCTCAGATTCCGAAGATTCTGAGTTATATCTAGTGGCATATTCATACACCTTATCTTCCTTATAGTCAAGCAAATCCCTCAAGAATTTCCTTCTCTTCCTTGATTTTGTTTCCTCCTGTAATTTTCTAGTTTCCATCTGTATCTCATCTTTTAATTTTTTATAGTCTTGATTTGAGGACCAAGTATCTAAAGCTTGTTCTGATTCCTTAATTTTGTCATTCAAAATGTCTAATTTTAATTGAGTTTCATTAATGATTAATTTCATTAAATTAAAGGAACATTCAGATAGACATTTGTCCCATTTTTGTTTAAAATTTTCAGTTAAAGCGTTATTTAAATTTAATCCTGGTTTCTTTCTTAAACGCAGGCCTCGTGGGACCATTTTATTGTCAATATACCTCTGTAGACTTGTAATCTCCAATTTTAATTTTAATTGTTTTATCAAATTATTTTTATGATTTTTATAGTCTTGAAAAATGGAACCCGAGGGTAAAGTCACGGCCCCCTTCTCAGAGTCCATTGCAAAAGTCTCATTTATGTCGAACTCCCACTCTCTGTCCCCTATACTTGCCATACCTATGACAAAAAGATAGAAACTGCCAGTGATCACCAAGGCTATATCAAAATTAACACCTTTGAGCTCGGTAACTGAAAGAACCTCAAAAGGTTCAGAATCACACATGTACAAATAGAACCCGCTCAAAAGGATATATGGGTAGGTAAGTAATGGACCACCTGACTTACAAAAATATATGCAGGTGAACCAGTGCACGGAACTCATATAAAAATTGTATGTCCAAATTAAGAAAGGAAAAAAGATGAGTTAATCCAGCACTACTCATGTATGAATTAACTGGATTAACTGGATTAGCTGGATTAACTCATCTTTTTTCCTTTCTTAATTTGGAAAAATGTTTGTGTTTGCGATGCGGGAGGGCCTTGGTTTAGGGGTTAATAGGTAGTTTATGGGTGTTAGTGTACTTTTTAGCACTTTAGTTAAGAGTTTTATGCTACAGTGTTGTAGTGTAAAACTCTTAAAGGGACACTGAACCCAAATGTTTTCTTTCATGATTCACATAAAGCATGCAATATTAAGCCACTTTCTAATTTATTCCTATTATCAATTTTTCTTCATTCTCTTGCTATATTTATTTTAAAAAGAAGACATCTAAGCTTTTTTTTTTATTCAGAACAATGGACAGCACTTTTTTATTGGTGGATGAGTTTATCCACCAATCAGCAAGAACAACCCAGGTTGATCACCAAAAATGGGAAGGCATCTAAACTTACTTTCTTGCATTTTAAATAAAGATACCAAGAGAATGAAGAAAATTTGATAATAGGAGTAAATTAGAAAGTTGCTTAAAATGTCATGCTCTATCTGAATCATGAAAGAAAAAATTTGGGAACAGTGAATGATTAATTTCATTAAATTAAACTACTAATTTTAAAATGTGGTACCAGTCTTGACAGGAGAGGGTCTACCGCTCACTTTTTGGCAGACTCGTAATACCGGCGCTATGCAAGTCCCATTGAAAAAAGAGGATACGCAATTTACGTAAGTATATTTGCGGTATTTCCAAGTCTGGTCAAAAAAGTGAGCGGTGAGCCTGTACCTTCAGGACTCGTAATACTAGCGGGCGTTAAAAAGCAGCGTTAGGACCTCTTAACGTTGCTTTTTTAACCTAACGCACAACTCGTAATCTAGCCGTAATTTTTTTATTTTTATTTGAGGTTCAATACAAAGCATACATAAAATGGAGTGTAATTTCACTCCCAGTGGGATATAGCAGAGATAAGGGAGCTGAGGGAATAACTAAGCAAATTCAAAAGGAGGGAGAAAGAAATCTCTACCATACTAAGGAAGCAGGAAAGCAGTGTTTCTAACAACACCAAAGAGGCAGAGAAGCAGCGTTTCCAGATTGCTGGGGGACAACTGTATTTATTTAAGATGCTTCCCACTTACCTCATAGGATTGAGGTCATATCTAGTAAGTGGGCATTTATTTACAGCATAAGGATCAGATATAAAACTACTATCTATTCCACGTTGTTTATTCTACATAAATCTACTTGAATTTTTGGGACTACAAAAACCTGTGAACTTTAGTGTATTCTATGATGTCATATTAAGTGAATTTTTAGTACCTTTAACCGTAATAGAAAGGGAAACTTTTTTCCTTTCAGGAAATCTAATTAATCCAATTGGTACACCACTCTACTCAAATACAAAATAACACTTGCTAATATGTTTTGATACAACTGATTCAATTGCCGCTGTTTAAAATATTTATAGTAGATATATTGCATAGAACAATCTGTTTGACACAACAATTTGATTTTTCAGTCTACACCAACTACTTCGATACCACTATCAATAATATATTAATAATATATTGGCTACTAATTTTATGAACAGTGCGCCCCAACACCACTCTTCCTAACAATATTTATATATATATATATATATATATATATATATATATATATATATATATATATACTTTATATACCTACAGATTGCTGGGACGGCTATGGGGTCCAATGTGGCCCCAGCCTGTGCCAATCTATTCATGGCTTAACTAGAGACCAATGGCACAGATCTATTCCAGGATAGTAGAATCATACTGTTCAAAAGACCCATTCCTGATATGGGAAGGAACAGAGGAACGTCTACAAGAATGGTTCAAGGAGCTCAATAATGTACACCCCACAGTCAAATTCAAGTTGACACATGACAAAGGGACGGTGGATTTCCAGAACCTGTGAATATTCAAGCAAGATAAAAGGTTACAAACCAAACTGCACAGCAAATCTACAGTACAGAGAAAAACTCACTGCTCCATGCAGCAAGTTGCCACCCCCCAGCTTGAAGAAAGCACTGCCAATCTCTCAATTTAAAAGAACTGTAAGAAACATTCACCACAACGTTTACCCTTGGCAAAAGGGAGATCATTGACACCATGAGGGACAATTGGGCACTACTGGTTTCTGACAAAGACCTTCCTCTGGGAAATACTGATCCACCCAGAGTGCATTACCAAAGGGCACATTCACTTCGAGACCAGCTAATTAAGACTGACCCAATAAATTGTTACCTCAAGGAAACATGGCTCCAGAACAGACCTGGTTGTTGCAGATGTTTGGGATGTACCACATGTGGAGGCCTCACAACAGGCAACAGCTTTAGTCATCCCTATTCAACAAGAAGGTTCCCTATCAAATATAGGGTCACTTGCACAACAAAGTATGTTGTATATCTACTGCATTGTATATGTGGGCTTTTTTATGTCAGCAAGACTGTAGACGACCTCAGGACCAGAATGGCGAATCATCGCTCTGCCATTAGGACAGCAATTGAAAAGGGGACATCTAAGCAACCAGTGGTGAGACACTTTACACACGCAAAACACAGTGTGAGGGACTTGAAGTACATAATATTAGACTATGTACCTCCTCTATCACAAGGGGGTGACAGAGCTAAGCTGCTATTGCAGTGAGAAGCCAGATGGATCCACACCTTAGGGACTATGACACCGCAAGGACTGAATGTACACCTAGACTGGCACTGTTTCTTATGAGTCTGATTGAAAATAGGCTGCTTTTATCTAGATCTGCAATCATAGATTTAGTATAAGCCTAGTTAGGGTTAATATTGCAATTGTTTAGATTACCATTTCCCTTATATTTACATAGTCTTTTCCCTTATGTATCTAGGATTCCCTTATTTACATATAGTGCCGGTTCTTAGAATCGTATGTGAGCAATGATAGACAAGTAGTGTGACCATATCATGTATCTGTATGCAAGGAATATTTCTGTCCATAGCTATAGCCTTCACATAGTAACTTTAGAATAATATGTACCGCCTTGAGTTAATATTAAGTGTTACTGAGACTATACCCCTTTTGAGGAATTGTATTGTATCATTTCAATGCCATGTTGTAAAATTTTAACACTGTAACACATTGTTTCTTTGTATTGGGTGAAAGGCGTTGCTAAATAGCATCCGGTTACTATGACAACAATGAGTATGCTACGTGAGTCACATGATCACGGCCACTTTCGGTTACGCCGTCAGTAACAACGCAATGGGGTCCCTAGGGCGTTTTTAAGAAGGGTGAGTAAACTGTTCACATTTGTATGTCTGTTTGAAAATGGGTGTGACCCCGAAACTTCACAAATTAAAGGAATAATTCTTTTTACTTAGACCCAGTGAGTGCCTTCTATTGTTCGTATTTTGTAAAATATATATATCTATATGAATATATACATATTTTCAAACAGATATATAGAACTATATTTTTAAAAATTAAAATAACATTTTCTTCTAGTGAAGAACATATCTAGGGGTTTAACATAGTTTATCTAACCTTGTGTCAGGCTAACACATGAAAAAAAAACAAAAAGGCTTTTGTAATAATAGCCTGCCTAGTTTATCTCTAACCCACACAGTTCCCTGGTTCCCATGTTGGTACTTCCTTTTACCAATTCTATATAACCCCAAATTAGAGGGTCCAAAAGTTGCCCTATATTATCAGATACCCACCTCCGCCAACTTTAATAATTCTCAATTAAATAGAGGTGTGAATTTGTATAGGTGACTAATATTTATCTCACTTGTATGTCTCAGACATTGTTTTATATGATATTGATTCAACAGCGTACAAGTGATCTGTTTTATATTACCTTCCTTTTTGCACCACAAATGTTCATGTGACTCTACTGTTTTCACATTTATTATTGTTCTGTTTGGCAAGAGCTCTGTATAATTCATGTGATGTGGTCACTTATGTATCTTGACCTTGCATGTCATCTCATTGTAATGTTTATTGAAACCTCAATAAAAATTTATATAAAAAAGAAAAAAAAGCTTTTTGTAGCATGCCCCATAGAAGTCTATGATTAGAAGGTGTTAGTGCACTTGCAATAACCAAAATCCTAAAGCTAGCACGTCTGAGTCTTTCACTCACAAGCTATCCTTTTACTTTAAACTTGTAGAATTTGCGCTAACCCAGCGGTGCTAATTTTTTACTTTAAGCCCAGTTAGCACTCAAGCAAAAAAAATTAAAATTTATAACGCTACTTGTGTTTTCTTAGAATAAACACGTTCAAAAGCATCAGTGAGTAAACATAATTATAGCTGTGAAGTAGAGGAAATTTGTCAAAAGGGCTGAAATGACTAGCAATCCAACCTAGTTTTTAGCTACATAGCTTTGCTCTCAGTCTAGAGCAACAGATATCAAAGATCAAACTGCTACATTGCTTTAACAACCATTATCCAAACTACAGCAGGCCTGACATGACAAGGCTAATTTGCTCATCTGGGAGACAAAAGTTTAGTTCGTTGAACCATTTAAAAAAAGAAAAATCCAGAGTACTTGGCATTATCACTATGTGGCATTCTCCTTCAATCTTATTATACAGCACAGGAGAGCAAAGACCAGTGTGACACTTCAAGCAGGCAAATAATCCAGCAGACAATGCATATTAAATGCTAATTATACAAAAGGGAAATATATATTCTCTGTAACTAAATTAACTTACCCTCTGTGCAAATAAGACAAGACGATGATACAATGATCCTGTGCAATTAACAACCAATACCCTATACCTTTAAAAAACTATGGCCTAGATTTAGAGTTCGGCGGTAGCCGTGAAAACCAGCGTTAGAGGCTCCTAACGCTGGTTTTAGGCTACCGCCGGTATTTGGAGTCAGTGATTAAAGGGTCTAACGCTCACTTTTCAGCCGCGACTTTTCCATACCGCAGATCCCCTTACGTCAATTGCGTATCCTATCTTTTCAATGGGATCTTTCTAACGCTGGTATTTAGAGTCGTTTCTGAAGTGAGCGTTAGAGCTCTAACGACAAAACTCCAGCCGCCGGAAAATAGCAGGAGTTAAGAGCTTTCTGGGCTAACGCCGGTTCATAAAGCTCTTAACTACTGTACCCTAAAGTACACTAACACCCATAAACTACCTATGTACCCCTAAACCGAGGTCCCCCCACATCGCCGCCACTCGATTAAAATTTTTTAACCCCTAATCTGCCGACCGCCACCTACGTTATACTTATGTACCCCTAATCTGCTGCCCCTAACACCGCCGACCCCTGTATTACATTTATTAACCCCTAACCTGCCCCCCACAACGTCGCCGCCAGCTACTTACAATAATTAACCCCTAATCTGCCGACCGCAAAGCGCCGCCACCTACGTTATCCTTATGTACCCTAATCTGCTGCCCCTAACACCGCCGACCCTATATTATATTTATTAACCCCTAATCTGCCCCCCTCAACGTCGCCGACACCTGCCTACACTTATTAACCCCTAATCTGCCGAGCGGACCTGAGCGCTACTATAATAAAGTAATTAACCCCTAATCCGCCTCACTAACCCTATCATAAATAGTATTAACCCCTAATCTGCCCTCCCTAACTTCGCCGACACCTAACTTCAATTATTAACCCCTAATCTGCCGACCGGAGCTCACCGCTATTCTAATAAATGTATTAACCCCTAAAGCTAAGTCTAACCCTAACACTAACACCCCCCTAACTTAAATATAATTTAAATCTAACGAAATAAATTAACTCTTATTAAATAAATTATTCCTATTTAAAGCTAAATACTTACCTGTAAAATAAATCCTAATATAGCTACAATATAAATTATAATTATATTATAGCTATTTTAGGATTAATATTTATTTTACAGGCAACTTTGTAATTATTTTAACCAGGTACAATAGCTATTAAATAGTTAAGAACTATTTAATAGTTACCTAGTTAAAATAATAACAAATTTACCTGTAAAATAAATCCTAACCTAAGTTATAATTAAACCTAACACTACCCTATCAATAAATTAATTAAATAAACTACCTACAATTACCTACAATTAACCTAACACTACACTATCAATAAATAAATTAAATACAAATGCTACAAATAACTACAATTACATAAAGTACAAAAAATAAAAAAGAACTAAGTTACAAAAAATAAAAAAATATTTACAAACATAAGAAAAATATTACAACAATTTTAAACTAATTACACCTACTCTAAGCCCCCTAATAAAATAACAAAGACCCCCAAAATAAAAAAATGCCCTACCCTATTCTAAATTAATACATTTAAAAGCTCTTTTACCTTACCAGCCCTGAACAGGGCCCTTTGCGGGGCATGCCCCAAGAAAATCAGCTCTTTTGTCTGTAAAAAAAAACATACAATCCCCCCCCCAACATTACAACCCACCACCCACATACCCCTAATCTAACCCAAACCCCCCTTAAATAAATCTAACACTAAGCCCCTGAAGATCTTCCTACCTTGTCTTCACCATCCAGGTATCACCGATCTGTCCTGGCATCCGGTGCTGAAGAGGTCCAGAAGAGGCTCCAAAGTCTTCCTCCTATCCGGCAAGAAGAGGACATCCGGACCGGCAAACATCTTCTCCAAGCGGCATCTTCGATCTTCTTCCATCCGGTGCGGAGCGGGTCCATCTTGAAGCAGCCGACGCGGATCCATCCTCTTCTTCCGGCGTCTCCCGACGAATGACGGTTCCTTTAAGGGACGTCATCCAAGATGGCGTCCCTCGAATTCCGATTGGCTGATAGGATTCTATCAGCCAATCGGAATTAAGGTAGGAATATTCTGATTGGCTGATGGAATCAGCCAATCAGAATCAAGTTCAATCCTATTGGCTGATCCAATCAGCCAATCAGATTGAGCTCGCATTCTATTGGCTGTTCCGATCAGCCAATAGAATGCGAGCTCAATCTGATTGGCTGATTGGATCAGCCAATCGGATTGAACTTGATTCTGATTGGCTGATTCCATCAGCCAATCAGAATATTCCTACCTTAATTCCGATTGGCTGATAGAATCCTATCAGCCAATCGGAATTTGAGGGATGCCATCTTGGATGACGTCATTTAAAGGAACCGTCATTCGTCGTTCAGTCGTCGGCCAGGATGGATGTTCCGCGGTGGAGGTCTTCAGGATGCTACCGCTTCGCTCCGGATGGATGCCGCTTGGATGAAGACTTCAATCGGATGGAAGAACTCTTCTGCCCTGCTTGGATGAAGACTTCAGCTGGATCATGGACCTCTTCAGCCCCCCGCTTGGGCTTGGATCAGGACATCGGAGGAGCTCTTCTGGACCGATCGGTGAACCTGGTATGGTGAAGACAAGGTAGGAAGATCTTCAGGGGCTTAGTGTTAGGTTTATTTAAGGGGGGTTTGGGTTAGATTAGGGGTATGTGGGTGGTGGGTTGTAATGTTGGGGGGGGGTATTGTATGTTTTTTTTTACAGGCAAAAGAGCTGATTTTCTTGGGGCATGCCCCGCAAAGGGCCCTGTTCAGGGCTGGTAAGGTAAAAGAGCTTTGAAATGTAGTAATTTAGAATAGGGTAGGGCATTTTTTTATTTTGGGGGTCTTTGTTATTTTATTAGGGGGCTTAGAGTAGGTGTAATTAGTTTAAAATTGTTGTAATATTTTTCTTATGTTTGTAAATATTTTTTTATTTTTTGTAACTTAGTTCTTTTTTATTTTTTGTACTTTAGTTAGTTTATGTAATTGTATTTATTTGTAGGTATTGTATTTAATTAATTTATTGATAGTGTAGTGTTAGGTTAATTGTAGGTAATTGTAGGTAGTTTATTTAATTAATTTATTGATAGGGTAGTGTTAGGTTTAATTATAACTTAGGTTAGGATTTATTTTACAGGTAAATTTGTTATTATTTTAACTAGGTAACTATTAAATAGTTCTTAACTATTTAATAGCTATTGTACCTGGTTAAAATAATTACAAAGTTGCCTGTAAAATAAATATTAATCCTAAAATAGCTATAATATAATTATAATTTATATTGTAGCTATATTAGGATTTATTTTACAGGTAAGTATTTAGCTTTAAATAGGAATAATTTATTTAATAAGAGTTAATTAATTTCGTTAGATTAAAATTATATTTAAGTTAGGGGGGTGTTAGTGTTAGGGTTAGATTTAGCTTTAGGGGTTAATACATTTATTAGAATAGCGGTGAGCTCCGGTCGTCAGATTAGGGGTTAATAATTTAAGTTAGGTGTCGGCGCTGTTAGGGAGGGCAGATTAGGGGTTAATACTATTTATGATAGGGTTAGTGAGGCGGATTAGGGGTTAATAACTTTATTATAGTAGCGCTCAGGTCCGCTCAGCAGATTAGGTGTTAATAAGTGTAGGCAGGTGTCGGCGACGTTGTGGGGGGCAGGTTAGGGGTTAATAAATATAATATAGGGGTCGGCGGTGTTAGGGGCAGCAGATTAGGGGTACATAAGGATAACGTAGGTGGCGGCGCTTTGCGGTCGGAAGATTAGGGGTTAATTATTGTAGGTAGCTGGCGGCGACGTTGTGGGGGGCAGGTTAGGGGTTAATAAATATAATATAGGGGTCGGCGATGTTAGGGCAGCAGATTAGGGGTACATAGGGATAACGTAGGTAGCGGCGGTTTACGGAGCGGCAGATTAGGGGTTAATAATATAATGCAGGGGTCAGCGATAGTGGGGGCGGCAGATTAGGGGTTAATAATATAATGCAGGGGTCAGCGATAGCGGGGGCGGCAGATTAGGGGTTAATAAGTGTAAGGTTAGGGGTGTTTAGACTCGGGGTACATGTTAGAGTGTTAGGTGCAGACGTAGGAAGTGTTTCCCCGTAGGAAACAATGGGGCTGCGTTAGGAGCTGAACGCTGCTTTTTTGCAGGTGTTAGGTTTTTTTTCAGCTCAAACAGCCCCATTGTTTCCTATGGGAGAATCGTGCACGAGCACGTTTTTGAGGCTGGCCGCGTCCGTAAGCAACTCTGGTATCGAAAGTTGCATTTGCGGTAAAAATGCTCTACGCTCCTTTTTTGGAGCCTAACGCAGCATTTTTTTGAACTCTCGATACCAGAGTTAATTTTATGGTGCGGCCAGAAAAAAGCCCGCGGAGCGTTAACAGCCCATCTACCGCCAAACTCCAATCTAGGCCTATATATGTTGGAAATTTATATACAGAGAATAAACCTGATCTGTAATAAGTGTAATGCTGATGATACATTCATTCATACATTAGTGGTTAACAGTTTAAATATGTTATTTTCTTTTCCCATCTTTTAAATGTTTTGATCTCTATCTATCTATCTATCTATCTATCCATTTATCTATCTATCATCTATCCATCTATTTATCCATCTATCCATTTATCTATCTATCATCTATCATCTATCCATCTACAGGGAGTGCAGAATTATTAGGCAAGTTGTATTTTTGAGGATTAATTTTATTATTGAACAACAACCATGTTCTCAATGAACCCAAAAAACACATTAATATCAAAGCTGAATATTTTTGGAAGTAGTTTTTAGTTTGTTTTTAGTTATAGCTATTTTAGGGGGATATCTGTGTGTGCAGGTGACTATTACTGTGCATAATTATTAGGCAACTTAACAAAAAACAAATATATACCCATTTAAATTATTTATTTTTACCAGTGAAACCAATATAACATCTCAACATTCAAAAATATACATTTCTGACATTCAAAAACAAAACAAAAACAAATCAGTGACCAATATAGCCACCTTTCTTTGCAAGGACACTCAAAAGCCTGCCATCCATGGATTCTGTCAGTGTTTTGATCTGTTCACCATCAACATTGCGTGCAGCAGCAACCACAGCCTCCCAGACACTGTTCAGAGAGGTGTACTGTTTTCCCTCCTTGTAAATCTCACATTTGATGATGGACCACAGGTTCTCAATGGGGTTCAGATCAGGTGAACAAGGAGGCCATTTCATTAGATTTTCTTCTTTTATACCCTTTCTTGCCAGCCACGCTGTGGAGTACTTGGACGCGTGTGATGGAGCATTGTCCTGCATGAAAATCATGTTTTTCTTGAAGGATGCAGACTTCTTCCTGTACCACTGCTTGAAGAAGGTGTCTTCCAGAAACTGGCAGTAGGACTGGGAGTTGAGCTTGACTCCATCCTCAACCCGAAAAGGCCCCACAAGCTCATCTTTGATGATACCAGCCCAAACCAGTACTCCACCTCCACCTTGCTGGCGTCTGAGTCATACTGGAGCTTTACCAATCCAGCCACGGGCCCATCCATCTGGCCCATCAAGACTCACTCTCATTTCATCAGTCCATAAAACCTTAGAAAAATCAGTCTTGAGATATTTCTTGGCCCAGTCTTGACGTTTCAGCTTGTGTGTCTTGTTCAGTGGTGGTCGTCTTTCAGCCTTTCTTACCTTGGCCGTGTCTCTGAGTATTGCACACCTTGTGCTTTTGGGCACTCCAGTGATGTTGCAGCTCTGAAATATGGCCAAACTGGTGGCAAGTGGCATCTTGGCAGCTGCACGCTTGACTTTTCTCAGTTCATGGGCAGTTATTTTGCGCCTTGGTTTTTCCACACGCTCCTCGCGACCCTGTTGACTATTTTGAATGAAACGCTTGATTGTTCGATGATCACACTTCAGAAGCTTTGCAATTTTAAGAGTGCTGCATCCCTCTGCAAGATATCTCACTATTTTTGACTTTTCTGAGCCTGTCAAGTCCTTCTTTTGACCCATTTTGCCAAAGGAAAGGAAGTTGCCTAATAATTATGCACACCTGATATAGGGTGTTGATGTCATTAGACCACACCCCTTCTCATTACAGAGATGCACATCACCTAATATGCTTAATTGGTAGTAGGCTTTCGAGCCTATACAGCTTGGAGTAAGACAACATGCATAAAGAGGATGATGTGGTCAAAATACTAATTTGCCTAATAATTCTGCACACAGTGTATGTATCCATCTATCTATCTATCTATCTATCTATCTATCTGTCATCTACCTATATATTCAGTATTGCAAATGAAGTGCTACGATACAACTTTTCTATTTAAACTAAATGCAACATCTCTTGATTGGACTAAAATCAAATTGCCAGGAAGATTAACCCTATGTATTCAAACAACACTTATAAATTTCATAGGCCTAGATTTAGACTTGGGCGGTAGCCGTCAAAACCAGCGTTAGAGGCTCCTAACGCTGGTTTTTACCGCCCTCTGGTATTTGGAGTCAGTCAGGAAAGGGTCTAACGCTCACTTTGCAGCCGCGACTTTTCCATACCGAAGATCCCCCTACCCCATTTGCGTAGCCTATCTTTTCAATGGGATCTTCCTAACGCCGGTATTTAGAGTGAGCGTTAGAAATCTAACGACAAAACTCCAGCCGCAGAAAAAAGTCAGTAGTTAAGAGCTATTTGGGCTAACGCCGGTTTATAAAGCTCTTAAATACTATGCTCTAAAGTACACTAACACACATAAACTACCTATGTACCCCTAAACTGAGGTCCCCCCACATCGCCGCCACTCTATTAAAAAATTTTAACCCCTAATCTGCTGACCGCACACCGCTGCCAACTACGTTATCCCTATGAACCCTTAATCTGCCGCCCCCAACGTCGCCGCCACCTACCTACAATTATTAACCCCTAATCTGCCGACCGGAGCTCACCGCTACTATAATAAAGTTATTAACCCCTAATCCGCCTCACTCCTGCCTCAATAACCCTATAATAAATAGTATTAACCCCTAATCTGCCCTCCCTAACATCGCCAACACCTAACTTCAAGTATTAACCCCTAATCTGCCGACCGTAGCTCACCGCTACTATAATACATTTATTAACCCCTAAAGTCTAACCTTAACCCTAACACCCCCCTAAGTTAAATATAATTTAAATCTAACTAAATAAATTAACTCTTATTAAATAAATTAATCCTATTTAAAGCTAAATACTTACCTGTAAAATAAACCCTAATATAGCTACAATATAAATTATAATTATATTGTAGCTATTTTAGGATTAATATTTATTTTACAGGCAACTTTGTAATTATTTTAAACAGGTACAATAGCTATTAAATAGTTAATAACTATTTAATAGCTAAAATAGTTAAAATAATTACAAAATTACCTGTAAAATAAATCCTAACCTAAGTTACAATTAAACCTAACACTACACTATCAATAAATTAATTAAATAAAATACCTACAATTAAATACAATGAAATAAACTAACTAAAGTACAAAAAATAAAAAAGAACTAAGTTACAAAAAATAAAAAAATATTTACAAACATTTGAAAAATATTACAACAATTTTAAACTAATTACACCTACTCTAAGCCCCCTAATAAAATAACAAAGCCCCCCAATCAGCCAATCAGATTGAGCTTGCATTCTATTGGCTGTTCAGATCAGCCAATAGAATGCAAGCTCTATCTGATTGGCTGATTGGATCAGCCAATCGGATTGAACTTGAATCTGATTGGCTGATTCCATCAGCCAATCAGAATATTCCTACCTTAATTCCGATTTGCTGATAGAATCCTATCAGAAAATCGGAATTCGAGGGACGCCATCTTGGATGACGTCATTTAAAGGAACCGTCATTCGGCGAGTAGGTGTCGGTTGAAGAGGTTGGATCCGCGTCGGCTGGGAAGAAGATGGCTCCGCTCTGCTCCGGAAGAAAGAAGATTGAAGATGCTGCTTGATAGAAGACTTCATCCCGATGATGGACTTCCGACTTCAGCCCGATGATGGAGTTCTTCAGCCGCCGCTTGGATCAAGACTTCGGACCCTCTTCTGGACCGATCGCTGAACCCGTTGAGGTGAAGACAAGGTAGGGAGATCTTCAGGGGCTTAGTGATAGGTTTATTTAAGGGGGGTTTGGGTTAGATTAGGGGTATGTGGGTGGTGGGTTGTAATGTTGGGGGGGTATTGTATGTGTTTTTTACAGGCAAAAGAGCTGAATTCTTTGGGGCATGCCCCGCAAAGGGCCCTGTTCAGGGCTGGTAAGGTAAAAGAGCTTTGAACTTTTGTAATTTAGAATAGGGTAGGGCATTTTTTTATTTTGGGGGGCTTTGTTATTTTATTAGGGGGCTTGGAGTAGGTGTAATTAGTTTAAAATTGTTGTAATATTTTTCTACTGTTTGTAAATATTTTTTTATTTTTTGTAACTTAGTTCTTTTTTATTTTTTGTACTTTAGTTAGTTTATTTCATTGTATTTAATTGTAGGTATTTTATTTAGTTAATTTATTGATAGTGTAGTGTTAGGTTTAATTGTAACTTAGGTTAGGATTTATTTTACAGGTAATTTTGTAATTATTTTAACTATTTTAGCTATTAAATAGTTATTAACTATTTAATAGCTATTGTACCTGTTTAAAATAATTACAAAGTTGCCTGTAAAATAAATATTAATCCTAAAATAGCTACAATATAATTATAATTTATATTGTAGCTATATTAGGGTTTATTTTACAGGTAAGTATTTAGCTTTAAATAGGAATAATTTATATAATAAGAGTTAATTTATTTCGTTAGATTTAAATTATATTTAACTTAGGGGGGTGTTAGTGTTAGGGTTAGACTTAGCTTTAGGGGTTAATCCATTTATTAGACTAGCGGCGAGATCCGATCGGCAGATTAGGGGTTAATTATTGTAGGTAGCTGGCGGCGACGTTGTGGGGGGCAGATTAGGGGTTAATAAATATAATATAGGGGTCGGCGGTGTTAGGGGCAGCAGATTAGGGGTACATAGGTATAATGTAGGTTGCGGCGGTATACGGAGCGGCAGATTAGGGGTTAAAAAAATATGCAGGTGTCAGCGATAGCGGGGGCGGCAGATTAGGGATTAATAAGTGTAAGGTTAGGGGTGTTTAGACTCGGGGTTCATGTTAGGGTGTTAGGTGCAGACATAGGAAGTGTTTCCCCATAGTAAACAATGGGGCTGCGTTAGGAGCTGAACGCTGCTTTTTTGCAGGTGTTAGGTTTTTTTTTCAGCTCAAACTGCCCCATTGTTTTCTATGGGGGAATCGTGCACGAGCACGTTTTTGAAGCTGGCCGCGTCCGTAAGCAACGCTGGTATTTAGAGTTGCAGTGGCGGTAAATATGCTCTACGCTCTCTTTTTTGGAGCCTAACGCAGCCATTCTGTGAACTCTAAATACCAGCGGTATTTAAAAGGTGCGAGGGAAAAAAAGCACGCGTAGCTAACGCACCCCTTTGGCCGCAGAACTCTAAATCTAGCCGATAGTAACTATAGATGAAGATTGTATAGACATACATACCATACCATAAAATAAAATTTAAAAAAATGGGGTCTGTTCAACCTTTTAAACATGATAAGATGTGTTAATAAAATGGGCTAGACACACTTTAGTCAACTTCAATATCAAAGTGAATAACTGGTTGATTTAAGGAAAACACATTATTAACATGTTATATCGTATAAATTAGATATGAGCAGAGGTTACTAAAACTGCTTCATTAAACAAACTGTAACCTCTTCAATAATTACATATGATACATTGTATAACTTTGTAGATTCAGCTCTGTAGCTAATTCAGGTGAATAACTACACACTATTATGGTATGCACAGTACTTAAGCTAATAATTTCAGAGTTAGACCTATAACAAAGTTAACAATAACATCATTTAATAACATGGTCAAGAATACATGTAGATGGGCATCTCTCAAAATAGTTAATAATATCATGACATAAACAAAAACTCACATTATTTATATTAATATATAAAATTAGACAATTCAAACCATAACATAGGGAAGTGAGGAATACTCTATTCTGCTATCAATAGCATATTTGAAACGTACATTAAGATAATATGCTAAAATAATCAAGCTTATGTATATCATGAAAGTCCTAAATTAGTGACTTCAACACTTATCAATATGGAGTAAACTATAATATCAAAATCATAGTGAAAATATCTGAGGATGGAGGAAGGAGGGGATGAAAAGCTTCATCTCTGCCAGAAATTAATATCGAATTCAGAGTTGAAGCCTAATGGCAATAAGCTTTGCAGCTTAAAGATCCAATATGTTTCCTGTTTGCAAAGTATCGAAAACTTGCCACCCCCCCTTAGGTGGTCTCTTGACCTGTTCTATTGCCTGTCACCTGAATGTATTTATATTCTGATGATGTATTTCAATAAAGTGTTTAGAGAGGGCAGAGCAAGGTCGCTCTCCAGAGATATACGACAAGTACTCCCTGATACGTGTGCCCACCTCCCTCTTTTTTTTTGTTTTTTTTTAAATTCTATTGCTATTCATACAGAAAGTATGGTATGTATATCTATACAACCTTCATCTATAGTTAAAATGAAATGTATAAGTGTTGTTTGAATACATACGGTTAATCTTCCTGGCAATTTGATTTTAGTCCAATCAGGAGATGTTGCATTTAGTTTAAATATATGCTTCACATGTTAGAAATTAGTCTATGATTACGGTCTGGAAGACCGAAACCGGTCAGACTATGTACTGCCATGATTTTTATCCACATGTCCTGTTGTTTTAAATGGAGTAAAGCTACTTTTGACATTTAAAGGCTTCCCTGTAGGAACTTTTTATTTTTTTGCGGTTATATTATGTTGGAGTAACAGATTTCCTAAGAAGGGAGAATATTTGTTCTGGGTCACAAGAAAACAATATTAATCCATGTTAAATGCTGGTAAGATCATTACATTTTATGATGAATTTGTGGTTTATTACCATCTCATAAAGTAATCATCAGCACAATATTTTGAAACTATATGATAGAATTGTCAATGTTTACTGCTACTTAATACTAGTAATACCAACTAGTTGCTTAAAGGGACATTAAACACTAGGGGAAATATTACAAGTCGCGCAGCAAATCTGTTTTATGCAATTGCGAAAACACTGCACGCGTTATGGTTTTTTTTTTGCATTTGGGGTTGCGCAGGTATTACAAGTTGCAAAATAACTTAGACGTATTCCCCCAAAGAAGTCAATAGAGAAGAAAAAATTTCAAAGTGTACATGAAAATGCAAAATATTGTTAACAGAATATATTCTATTTATTTATAAATAAATATTTCTCTATATATGTGATGATTTTTGGACAGATATATCAAGATATGTACAGTATATGAATATATACTGTATGTCTAAATATCTCGAGATCTATTTGTGAATATCTCTTTGAAAATCCCTCTGAGATATTGTTTAATGTTCATAAGATTGTAATGTAAAATATTTTCATTATATTCATAGTTAAACATATCTCTATACATATAAATCCATGTTTCTCTATTTATGTGTTTGTATGTAAATGTAAAATCCCTGCGTTGGCTTTTTTTCCCCTAACACCCAAGATATATTTTTAAAATAATTTTTATTAGACAGTGTTAATATGAGTGTAACTGTACTTTGTAATGTAATGTTTCGCAAAACTTTTATGTTGCGGAAAACTATTAACTACAGCTCTTCGAGCGCGGAAAGGATTATTGCGTAAAAGGCAATTGCGCATGCACAATTGAGATTTTTCAAGATTGAAATATCTGCGCAATTAAAATTGATTGCGAAAAGACCCTAAAAAATTGCTAGATGGAATGATGCATTTAAAAAAAAGATTAGTCTGAGAATAACATGTAGATTTTTTTAAATTTTCATTAGTTGTATAAATATTGACAAAATAAGTGTAAAGTTTTAATGTCTATAAAACAATGGGAGTCGCCATGTTGAAACTTAGGTTTCTTTTACTGCTGTGGCTAATTAGGTCACTAGATTGTGCTGCCAATGGCTATGTGGAATATAACAGTGTTCTGCATTTCCATTTCTAACAGGAACTGAAAAGCTCACAATTTCAGAATTGAATTAAAGAAAAAGGGGACAATTTTGCGCTATAGTAGGTGTGAAATGAACGCAACAAAAGTTGCTTTATTTCACCCCCATAGCGCTGCCATTACGAGATTCTGAAAAGCATCCTTGTGCATGCGATATGGTGGCATTATACCGCAAAAATTCAAGGGCTGCTTTGACATGCTCGTGCACGCTTTCCCCATAGACATCAATGGGGCGAGAGTGTTAGAAAAAAAACTAACATCTGAAGTGCAGAATGGCGATCGCCATAATGCAACCCCATTGATGTCTATGGGGAAAAAAAGGTATGTTTAAACCTAACACCCTAACATAAACCCAGAATCTAAACACCCCTAATCTGCCGCTCCCAACATCGCAGACACCAAAATAAAGTTATTAACCCCTAATCTGCCAATCCCGACATCTCCACCACTAATAAAAGTTATTAACCCCTATTTCGTCGCTCCCCGACAACGCCGCCACTATAATAAATGTATTAACCCCTAAACCTCTGGCCTCCCACATCACCGCTACTAAATAAACCTATTAACCCCTAAACTGCCAGACCCCCACATTTTAAAAAACTAAATTAAACTATTAACCCCTAAACCTAACAACCCCTAACTTTATATTAAGATTACAATATCCCTATCTTAAAATAAATAAAAACTAACCTAAGTTTAAACTTATAATATATATATAAATTAAGCTAATATAACTATTATACTAAACTATTATACTAAAATTAAAATAACTGCCAATTAAAAAAACTAAATTATACATTAAAAAATCTAACACTACTAAAAAATTTAAGAGGCTCATTTATCAAGCTCAGTATGGACCGCTGCTCCATAACCCTGTCCGCCTGCTCTGATGAGGTGGACAGGAATCACTGGAATTCAACCCAATCGAGTATGATTGGGTTGATTGACACCCCCCTGCTGGCGGCTGATTGGCCACGAGTCTGCAGGGGACGGCGTTGCACCAGCAGCTCTTGTGAGCTGCTGGTGCAATGCTGAATACAGAGAGCGTATTGCTCTCCGTATTCAGCGAGGTCTTGCGGACCTGATCCGCACTGTCGGATCAGGTCCGCAAGACCTATGATAAATAGGCCTCTATGTCTAAAATTACAAAAAATAAAAAATACTAAATTATGAAAAATAACAAATGAAATTTTCAAAAATAAAAACAATTACACCTAATCTAATAATACTATAAAAATAAAAAAGCCCCACCCAAAATAAAAATAAAAACCTAGCCTACAATAAACTACCAATAGCCCTTAAAAGGGCCTTTTGTAGGGCATTGTCCTAAAGAAATCAGCTCTTTTACATGGAATAAAAATACAAAGACCCCCCAATAGTAAATACCACCACCCAACCAACCCACCAAAATAAAAAACCTAACTCTAACAAAAACCTAAGCTACCTATTGCCATGAAAAGGACATTTGTATGGGCATTGCGTTGAAAAAGGCATTCAGCTCTTTTGCCTAAAGTCCAAAACCCTAATCTAAAAAAATAAACCCACCCCAAAAAAAATTTCAAAAACCTAACACTAACCCCCGAAGATCTACTCACAGTTTATGAAGTACGGACATCCATCCTCATTAAGGCGGCGAGAAGTCTTCATCCAGATGGCATTTCTATCTTCATCCCGGTGGCGCGGAGTGGATCCATCCTTGAAAACATCCAGCGCAGAGAGTCCTCTTAATACAGGCATCGCCATACACTGGATCTTTAATGCAAGGGAGCCTTTTCAAAATAGTGTCCTTTGCATTCCTATTGGCTAATTTGATTCTTGAAATTCAAATCAGCCAATAGGATGAAAGCTTCTGATATCCTATTGGCTGTTCAAATCAGCCAATAGGATGAAAGCTACTGAAATTCTATTGGCTGATTTGAATAGCCAATAGAATTTCATTAGCTCTCATTCTATTGGCTGTTTTGAACAACCAATAGGATTTCAGTAGCTCTCATCCTATTGGCTGATTTGAATTTCAAGAATCAAATGAGCCAATAGTAATGCAAAGGACGCCATTTTGAAAAGGCTTCCTTGCATTGAAGATCTAGTGTACGGCACTGACCGTATGAAGAGGATGCTCCGCACCGGATGTCTTCAAGGATGGATCCACTCTGCGCCGCTGGGATGAAAATAGAAGACGCCGGCTGGATGAAGACTTCTCGCCGTCTGGATGAGGATAAATGTCCGGACTTCAGAAACTTTGAGTGGATCTTCGGGGGTTAGTGTTTTTTTTTTTTTTAATTTTGGGTGTTTTTTTTTTTAGATTAGGGTTTGGGCTTTTCAGGGCAATGTAAAAGAGCTAAATGCCCTTTTAAGGGCAACACCCATACAAATGCCCTTTTCAGAGCAATGGGTAGCTTAGGTTTTTGTTAGAGTTAGATTTTTTATTTTGGGGGGTTGGTTGGATGGTGGGTTTTACTGTTTGTATTTTTTTCCAGGTAAAAGAGCTGATTTCTTTAGGGCAATGCCCACAAAAGGCTTTTTGAAGGGCTATTGGTAATTTATTGTAGGCTATTTTTTTTTAGATAGGGCTATTAGATTAGGTGTAATTGTTTTTATTTTTGATAATTTCTTTGTATTTTTCATAATTTAGTGGGGTTTTTTTTCGTAATTTAGTATTTTTTATTTTTTGTCATTTTAGACTTAATTTTTTTTAGTAGTGTTAGTTTTTTTCTAATGTGTAATTTAGTTTTTTTAATTGGCAGTTATTTTAATTTTAGTATAATAGTTTAGTATAATAGTTATGTTAAAGGGACATAATACTCATATGCTAAATCACTTGAAACTGATGCAGTATAACTGTAAAAAGCTGACAGGAAAATATCACCTGAGCATCTCTATGTAAAAAAGGAATATATTTGTTCTGTGTAAAAAGTTATACTCAGCTGCTCCCAGCTGCAGGTAAAAATATTAAAAAAATGAAGAAATGAACAGCAGCCAATCAGCATCAGCAGTGCTGAGGTCATGAACTCTTACTGTGATCTCATGAGATTTGACTTAACTCTCATGAGATTTCATAGTAAGCTTCCTTTACCCGATTGGTGAAATAATATGAGAGTGCACGAAGCTCATCTTTTCAGTTGTCCCGGGACAGACATACTAATATGCTGCTTAGAAATCCTTTACAATGGGAGGTGGCTACTGAGGAACTTTTGAGGTAAAATATCTTTCTTTTTTACATAGAAATGTTCAGGTGATATTTTCTAATCAGCTTTTTACAGCTATGCTGCATCACTTTCAAGTGTTTAAACATTTGGGTATTATGGCCCTTTAAGTTAATTGTTAGTTTAAACTTAGGTTTTTTTAATTTCACAGATAAGTTTTTATTTATTTTAAGATAGGGATATTGTAATTTTAATTTAAAGCTTGGGGGTGATAGGTTTAGGGGTTAATAGGTATATTTAGTAGTGGCGATGTGGGGAGCTGAAGGTTTAGGGGTTAATAGGTTTAGTTAGTAGCGGGGATGTGGGCGGGCAGCAGATTAGGGGTTAATAAGTTTTAAATAGTGTTTGCGATGCGGGAGGGTGGCGGTTCAGGGGTTAATAGGTCGTTTGTGGGTGTTAATGTACTTTGTAACAGTTTAGTTATGAGTTTCGTGAAACATTTTTGTTACACAAAATACATAACTACTGCTCTCAGATGGCGGTATGGATCGTGTCGGTATAGGCTGTAACGCAAGCATTTTAGCCTCACTGCACAACCTTCAATACCGGAGCTATGAAAATCCCATGGAAAAACGTATTTATTTTGAGTGTGGGATTGATGTTGCGTTACAGGCTAAAATGCTTGCGTACAAAGAGAGAAGCGCTCTACCAGGAACGAACAACAGCTCAGTGGCTTGTTCTATGGCGATTTACCACCCGGAAGCAGCCTCTTTTAGACCAGTGCTTGCGGTATAGCTATACCGTCACAACTCATAATTGCTGCGCTACTGTTTTTACACTGAAATTGCCCTTTTTGCCAGCGTCAAAACCGTAACGCACAACTCGTAATCTAGGTGTACATAAATAATAAAAGTATATTGCCGGAGTCTTTTATATATACGGTTTTTCATTTTATATAACCATCTTTAAGTGTTTAATATCCCTTTAAATATATTTTGCTTCAATAAAGTGCCTTCATGTATATTGTTAGAATGGAATATGTTTATGTATTTTGCCTGTTTATCATAATGATAAATAGCTGCCAATAAGATTTTGATTCAATAAAAAAAACTATCCTCTAGATTTAGAGTTTTGTCGGTAAAGACCAGCGGTGCTAACTAGCCTTTTTTTCCAGCGCACCCTTAAGCCAACGCTGGTATTACGAGTTGTCTGAATTGCTGCGTAAGCCTCAGAAAAGTGAGCGTTGAGCAAATTTAGCTCCACTTCAACCCTCAATACCAGCGTTGCTTACGGTAGCGGTAAGCTGGGAAAACGTGCTCGTGCACGATATCCCCATAGGAAACAATGGGGCTGAGCTGGATGAAAAAAAACAGCGTTCAGCTCCTAACGCAGCCCCATTGTTTCCTATGGGGAAACACTCTCTAAGTCTACACCTAACACCCTAACATGAACCCCGAGTCTAAACACCCCTAACCTTACATTTATTAACCCCATATCTGCCGCCCCCACTATCGCTGACACCTGCATTATATTATTAACCCCTAATCTGCCGCTCCGGACACCGCTGCAACCTACATTATAGCTATGAACCCCTAATCTGCTGTCCCTAACATCGCCGACACCTAATCTGCCACCCCAACGTCGCCGTCACCTACCTACACTTATTAACCCCTAATCTGCAGACCGGAAATCGCCGCTACTATAATAAATGTATTAACCCCTAAACCGCCGTACTCCCACCTCGCAAACACTATAATAAATTGTATTAACCCCTAATCTGCCCTCCCTAACATCGCCGCCACCTACCTACAATTATTAACCCCTAATCTCCAACCCCCCCAACGTCGCCGCTACTATAATAAAGTTATTAAACCCTAAACCTACGTCTAAGTCTAACCCTAACACCCCCCTAACTTAAATATAATTTAAATTAAACAAACTAAATTTACTATAATGAAAAAAAATTATTCCTATTTAAAACTAAATACTTACCTATAAAATAAACCCTAATATAGCTACAATATAACTAATAGTTATATTGTAGCTATTTTAGGATTTATATTTATTTTACAGGCAACTTTGTATTTATTTTAACTAGGTACAATAGCTATTAAATAGTTAATAACTATTTAATAGAAACCTAGTTAAAATAATTACAAAATTACCTGTAAAATAAATCCTAACCTAAGTTACAAATACACCTAACACTACACTATCAATAAATTAATTAAATAAATTAACTACAATTATCTAAACTAAAATATAATTAAATAAACTAAACTATAGCGCTGCGGAATCTGTTGGCGCTCTACAAATAACCGATAATAATAATAATAATAATAATAATAATAACTATAATACAAAAAAACCCACTAAATTACAGAAAATAAAAAAAATTACAAGAAGTTTAAACTAATTACACCTAATCTAAGCCCCCTAATAAAATAAAAAAGCCCCCCAAAATAATAAAATGCCCTACCCTATACTAAATTACAAAGTAATCAGCTCTTTTACCAGCCCTTAAAAGGGCTTTGTGCAGGGCATTGCCCCAAAGTAATCAGCTCTTTTACCTGTAAATAAAAATACAAAACAATACCCCCCCAACATTACAACCCACCACCCACATACCCCTACTCTAAAACCCACCCAAACCCCCCTTAAAAAAAACTAACACTAACTCCCTGAAGATCTCCCTACCTTGAGTCGTCTAAACTCAGCCGAGCCGAATTCTTCATCCAAGCGGGGCAGATGCGGTCCTCCATCCGATTGAAGTGTTCATCCAAGTGGCATCTTCTATCTTCATCCATCCGGAGTGGAGCAGCAGCATCCTGAAGACCTCCGACGTGGAACATCCATCCTGGCCGACGACTTTCCGACTATTAACGGTTTCTTTAAATGACGTCATCCAAGATCGCGTCCCTCGAATTCCGATTGCCCCAATAAGGCAAGCCTGATTCAATCAGCCAATCAGATTGAAGTTCAATCCGATTGGCTGATCCAATCAGCCAATCGGATTGACCTCGCATTCTATTGGCCTTTCCGAGTGAAGACGACTCAAGGTAGGGAGCTCTTCAGGGGGTTAGTGTTATTTTTTTTAAGGGGTATTTGGGTGGGTTTTAGAGTAGGGTATGTGGGTGGTGGGTTGTAATGTTGGGGGGGTATTATATTTTTATTTACAGGTAAAAGAGCTGATTACTTTGTAATTTAGTATAGGGTAGGGCATTTTATTATTTTGGGGGGCTTTATTATTTTATTAGGGGGCTTAGATTGGGTGTAATTAGTTTAAACTTCTTGCAATTTTTTTTATTTTCTGTAATTTAGTGTTGTTTTTTTTGTATTATGGTTTAGTTTATTTAATTGTATTTTAGTTTAGATAATTGTAGTTAATTAATTTATTGATAGTGTAGTGTTAGGTGTATTTGTAACTTAGGTTAGGGTTTATTTTACAGGTAATTTTGTAATTATTTTAACTAGGTAGCTATTAAATAGTTATTAACTATTTAATAGCTATTGTACCTAGTTAAAATAAATACAAAGTTGCCTGTAAAATAAATATAAATCCTAAAATAGCTACAATGTAACTGTTAGTTTTAAATAGGAATAATTTTTTTAATTATAGTAAATTTAGTTCGTTTAATTTAAATTATATTTAAGTTAGGGGGGTGTTAGGGTTAGGGTTAGACTTAGGTTTTAGGGGTTAATAACTTTATTATAGTAGCGGCAACGTTGGGGCGTTAGGGGTTAATAATTGTAGGTAGGTGGCGGCGATGTTAGGGAGGGCAGATTAGGGGTTAATACAATTTATTATATTGTTTTGCGAGGTGGGAGTGCGGCGGTTTAGGAGTTAATACATTTATTATAGTGTCGGCGATTTCCGGTCGGCAGATTAGGGGTTAATAAGTGTAGGTAGGTGACGGCAAAGTTGGGGCGGCAGATTAGGGTTTAATAAATATAATATAGGTGTCAACGATGTTAGGGGCAGCAGATTAGGGGTTCATAAGGATAATGTAGGTGACGGCGATGTCCGGTCGGAAGATTAGGGGTTAAAAAATGTTATTATAGTGTTTGCGATGTGGGGGGCCTCGGTTTAGGGGTTCATAGGTAGTTTATGGGTGTTAGTGTACTTTGTAGCACTGTAGTTAAGAGCTTTATGTTCCCGCGTTAGCCCATAAAGCTCTTAACTACTGACTTTTTTTTGCGGTTGGAGTCTTGGAGATAGAGGCTGTACCGCTCACTTCTTCCAAGACTCGTAATACCAGCGTTAGGCAAATCCCATAGAAAAGATAGGATACGCAATTGATGTAAGGGGATTTGCGGTAGCCTCGAGTCGCGGAAAGAAAGTGAGCGGTAGACCCATTCCTGCCTGACTCTAAATACCAGCGTTAGATAAAAAGCAGCGTTAGGATCCCTTAACGCTGCTTTTTAATGCTAACGCAGAACTCTAAATCTAGGCGTATGTTAACAAAAAGATTGTAACTCAAAGTCACTCATTATAATCCAAACTCTAACTTCTTGGGGTATATTTATCAAAGGTCTGGCGGACCTGATCTGACAGTGCGGATCAGGTCCGCCAGACCTTGCTGAATGCGGAGAGGGATACGCTCTCCGTATTCAGCATTGCACCAGCAGCTCTTGCGAGCTGCTGGTGCCACGCCGCCCCCTGCAGGTGTCAATCAAACCGATCATACTCGATCGGGTTGAATTGCAGCGATGTCTGTCCACCTGCTCAGAGATGGAGGACAGGTTATGGAGCAGCAGTCTTTAGACCGCTGCTTCGTAACTGGTGTTTCTGGTGAGCCTGCAGGCTCTCCAGAAACATGGGCCTTCAAGCTTCATCTGAAGCTTCATAAATGGGGCCCCTTAACTCCAACTTCACCTTAGTCATTAATGTTAAGTTCACTATATCATAATCTCCAAGTTGGTTATATTATAAACATAATAGTATGAATGCATTTGCGAATGTGCATTGCTTCTACAGCAGCATCATTTGTACCATAGCATAGAACCCGGACAGAGGCACTTTTCTACCTCTCCAAATAAGAAAACTCAATGGGCTCCATTTACCAAGCAGCGATTGCTGCTTTGGAGGCTCATTGTTTCATGCATGTTTGAGATGATATTTAAGCAGTAAGGGCCTTAAAGGAACAGTGTAGACTTTAGTCATCTTTAGTCATCTTAAAGTCTTACATTCGATCAAGCTGCAAATAGCCTCCTGCTCCCCTTTATATATATGTAGCAGGAAGCAAGGGGGCTGTGGTCTCTACAGGAAGGCATTTATATCTTGATGTCATGGGCTTCGTGTTCAAAGCAGCATAAGCTGCTCCTAATCACATGCAAGCTTGCTTCCCAGATTGTAAGAAGCAGCAGTCATTTGAGGTGACAAAGAGAAATTACCCCAAACTCGCTCGCTTGGGGTGATTGACAGGCCCTTCTCTCATGCAATTGGTCACACGTGAGAAGGGGTGGCCTTTACATGCTCACTTGATGATACATACGAGCAGTGGACGAACAGGATATGCTGCCTGTATGCTGTGAAGGCGAGTGGACAACTTCTCAAGTTGAGAAGCTTGTCCACTCACCTTATAATACATGAAGCCCCGGATATCTTCTAGAGAAACATTAGCCGATTTACTGTTCAGTGAATGCTAGAGAATGCTAGAGAAGTTCGATGTCCATTTATTGCTGATGCTCAGAAGAGACAGCATACAATATAAGTTCTCAGCATGTCTGCTATCTTATGTAACTATAGGCAGGGCAGTTTAGAAGTGTTCATTTTGTAAGAAAACAAATAAGTTGTAAAATAAGTAAGTTGTTTGATGTTTTTTTTTTTTTATTTCTTTTGTAATTTACTTTGATTTAACATATTTCTGTTTTTTCATATCCCTTTAAATAGCAGAAGACCAAGGGCTCAATTCTCTAAAGCTCTCTGGTCTGGCAAGATCATCTAAGAAGTCTTACCAGTACTGTAAGGTACCTCAAATAATTTTCTAAAGGCAAATTTTAGCCTGAGAGCTGTTTATGTTGCTATGCAGGGTGCTGGATGAGAAGAAGATGTTTCTACAATAGACTATAAGGTCTAAAAAAAATTCCAAATATTTTTGAGTAATTTCTCTCCATGCCGGCGAGTTTTGCCTTTGCTTGGGATGTGCATTCTGCTTATATCAGATTTATTAGACTAATCGTGCAACACAAAGATATCTGGATTTGCCTAGATATTTATGTGTCGCACTTTTATTCTAATTATTCTGGCAGTGAATTGAGCTAAATGCCGCAGAACGGGGCCATTTTCTGCATTTTTTTCACCAACTAATGCCAACATTTTGCACATCCCCAGTCTTTACAGATGAGTAGAATGAAAAGGATCTTTGAACATATTTATGACACATAACAATTCAGATTGTCAAAATACAGTGCATAAGAAAAAGTGGTTTGTTATCGATAGACAGGAATTCGTCTTTTTGTATCAATGAGGATAGAATTCACTTATGCATCTACTAATATACTTACAGGTACCAAATAGCATTGTGGAAGCTATTCTGTATTTTAGCCATAAAGTAGGAGAAATTGATAGTACAAAGTATGAAACAATTGACGAGTGCCTGGCTTAAAGCTGACAGGTGATACCATATGGATTTATTTACAATGCTCAGGCTAAGTAGTTACAGATATAGTGCATGACGACGTGCAGACAAATGCATAGGATGTAGGCAGAACTCAGTGTCATGGTGACACCACAGGGAACAAAAAGGTATGTAAGAAGGATGAATGTAATATGTGTGATCTCACAGTCTATTGTAATAATTATTCTAATGCCAGTTTACATCCCGGGTACTTTAGATTAGCTTTGTACACAATGTAAAACCTACTTACACACAAGTGAAAGCAGAGTACAATAAACAGATATTATCGAAGGCTTCTGACACCTGCATGGCTCGAGTAACGGAAAATGTTTGGTCTGTTTAAAACAATGACTTTGATTATTTGTCGTAAGCAAATATAAGGCCAAGGCATAAACATTTGCCATTCATATATATCACATGTAATTAATGCACTCAACCAATACGCTGCTCTGCATCCAAAACAAAATCACAGTTATGCAGCATGTATTTTAGGATGCCTTGAAAACAAACCCCATCACTGTAAACTCACTCTTTTATATTTCAAGTGCTAAGCTGCCTGAACCAAAAATTTGTAAAAATCTTACTTTCATGATTCTTTGGAAGCGCTGACTCTGTCCAGCCGCCCCTCTCGTTTTCCCTTTCTTCTTTACATTCAATTTCCATGAAACTCCACCTCTAGCCGGGCCTTTTCCATCTGGAGTTCCTAAGTGCTAATTACTCAGTGGGAGTCCTGTGGCTGCTGTATTGCTTGTCTTACTGGTTCTGTGCTAAGATTAAGCTTCCCTCTCTGTGCAAAGCCTTGCACCCAGGCAATCCCCTCCTTCACACAGAATAAAGCAGAGTCCTTTTAAAATGAACAGATTTAAATAGCACTCTCCGGAGCTTTGGATGATGTTTCCTAGAGTCCTTCTTAACCCTTTAGCCGCTGTGGGGTCCTAAAACACTTAACAACTTTAGAGACAGAATGACAAAGCAGGCACTATTTATGTAGAATGAAACAGGAATTGTAAAAAGGATTTCAGCTTTATGGTTTATTTAAAAAAAAAAAAAAAAAAAGATTATGCATATGAAAGAGTAGCAGGTTTTTGTAATTTTGTAGATAAGCAGATACTGCTGTATAACTGATCACTGCCTGATAGGGACAACTACCACAGCTCTTTTGGTGCATAGAAACATACCTTACCAAACCTGATAGGTAAAAGTTTGTTTATTCTGCACAGAATCATGAGGTTGCCAAACGATTTATCTAAAAACATTTCTGTAGACTTTACTAGTGAATTTTGTAGGAAAATCATTAGATAAACTTTTCTAAAGGATTAAAACTCTATGTTTAAAAAAAAAACTGTTACACGTTTTAAATATCCGATTTTTTATTTTATTTTTTTAAATAAGTAAAAGTACAATTTATTTTGTGTCTACCAGTTAACAGCTTGTGCTGAAAAATATTATACGTTTCTACTAAGCAAATATTTGAGATTTATTGTATCGCTAAGATTAGTTTCAATAGATTGAAACTGAAATATTTTGTTTTTTATTTAACAGTAAACGTGTGATAGATCTCTGAGTGGTACGGCGTGCAATACATAGTAGTGGTTCTGAATTAAGTTTAATGCAGCTTATTGAGCTGAAGGGTAACATATTCAACCTGTTTAATGTTCCATTTCTCTATTTTTTATTTTTTATTTTAAGTGGTCCTACAGTGCCTTTTCAAATACAGGGAAGGTAGATCATATTCATAAAGATACTAGATTCCCATGGAATAATTAGCTGATGTCATGCAAAGGTTATAGAAACTGTACAATAAAAAATCATAATTATGCACAATATTTAGTTATAGCACACTTAAAAAGAACAATGAAATAACATTTAAACTGCAAAGGACAACTTGAACTATCCTTGGAGTTATTAGATGTGATGTGGTCACAGAAAATCTTGCCAGCCAGGTGAAACAGTGTAAAACTTTGCAATATTTTTTATTTATATTTTATTTTAAATGTGACTTAAGCTATCCAAAGCACAAATTAATTGCAAAACAACATTAATTGATTTAATGAGCATTTGTGCAGCAAACATGAAAATCAAATAGCTTATCCTAGCTTAATATTGTTCAGTTTTAGCCGGGTGGTCAATAAAATCAGCTGTATTGTGTGTCTATTAAGCTCTAGATTATGAGTGGCGCTCTATCATTAGTGCGAGGAGCATAAATGCAATTGCGAGATCATGGTGTTTTTAACGCCAACATCTATAAGTGGTGCGCTTTTTAAATTACTGCAAATTACTCACTGTAATTTACACTCCCCATATTTTCTATGGGTAGCGTTGAGCGTCAATGTGCGCTCATATTACAAGTTAAAAGTAAATACGATCGTTCAAATGCAATCGTATTTAACACTCAAAGTTTTACCTGACTTGAAAGTTCACATAAAGAGTTTGGCCGTAGGAAAAAGTTGAACTAAACTATACTATTAATAGTTTAAATATTAAGTACTAGTGACAAAAGAGCAGTAGAAAATATAAATAGGTATAAAGTGCAATATACTATAGTATTGATATATCAATCCTTCATATGGAAGGAGGTGAAAACCCTTAAGCTTGATGTATGTAGGTATAGAAAAGAGAAATCAAAAACTGATACTGATATGATTTTAAAAAAGAGAGACAGGGATTACAGCACACTTTAAATATCACAACCCAAGGCCAGGTTTAAAGGCATAGGCGTAGTGCACACAGAATCATACACATGTATATAGCAAAAAATCATTTAATATCATTAAAAAATGGTAACAACACAAGAGATCCTCTCTAATAACACCTCTATACTGTACTAATGTCGAAATATAAAGACCAGTCTCTGGTTATGTTCCGTCCAAAGTTAGAAAGTTGTTAGTTCATGCATGAATCTATAAAACATAAGCACTGCAGTTTTAGTAAGGTTTATTCATAAACCGATTATTGGATCCACAGTCCATATATTTAGTCACCACTGCTTTAAATGTCATTCAGACAGTGCAAAAGTACAGGATGGTAGCTTCAAGAGTATTTTCACCTTGGGTCAGGTTAATGATTTCAAGCGATATTCAGAGGTAATTATGGGTTAAAGGTTTTACCTTCCTATTAGTGCTCCAATCGGGAAATCCACCAACTAGCACCATTTACTCCACATACCTCCATATCGACAGGGTTCTGGCAGACTCAGCTTTTACTGTTATTAGGATCTGTGCTCACAGCCAGACGCTTACGGCTCTTGCCGTGTCACCAAATGTATACCTCAATCCCAGGGTTACTTGTTAGTTCTCATCACCTGCTTTATGCTCATACCGGCATCTCCGCTTTCCAGCAGTATCGCCTCAGCATCCACCACTCTGCAGGCAATTCATGAGACACTGAAGCATTCTGTATAGAGTGCTCATAGAGATCATACCAGTATCAGTTTTTAATTTCTCTTTTTTCTATACCTATATTAATTAAGCTTAAGGGTTTGCACCTCCTTCCATATGAAGGATTGATACATCAATACTATAGTATATTGCACTATATACATATTTATATTTTCTACTTCCCTTTTAGCACTAGTACTTAAAACTATTGATTTTGGGAGGTATTAATAGGGTGTTTACCCAATACAACCTCATTCTAATGTAGCTTAGGGCGGACAGATTGGATTTGAGTGTCTAAATCCAACTTTGTATTTTTGTAGTGATCACTGATATTTGTTTTGACGACAATGGCATTTACAATTTCAGATGAGCAATGGGAAGCTGAGCTCAATGAGTCTTTGACTGTTAGTGGTAATCTATCAGAGAATGAAAGTATTGAGGGGGCACTAATGTATTTGTGATCTTTGAAAAGTATAACAAAAACTTTATAAAACAACTGAAGTTGAGAGCAGAAAATTCAAGTCTTAACAATTATATCCCTAAAAAAATAATCCCTAGAGGTCTTAGACTGAAAATAGATCCTGTCAAACACACTAGAGAAGAGGAAGAGGGAGAGGAATTCTTAGAAGAATGGAAGAAAATACTTTCACCCTACTCCTTAGAATTAATGGAGATGTTGGTGAAAAGAAACAAGCACCTAGATTACGAGTTTTGCGCTAAACAGTGTGCAAAACTAACGCCAAAAAAGTTCTGTTATTTCACTCTCAATAGCGCTGCCATTATGAGTTACTGAAAAGCCTCCTTGTGCTGTACGGTATGGTGCGTTAAGATCCATACCGCACATAATCCAAGGGCTGACTTGACGTGCTCGTGCACGCCTTTCCCCATAGACATCAATGGGGAGCGAGTGTTAGAAAAAAACTTAACACCTGAAGTGAGGAATGAAAAATCTCCGTAACGTAGCCCCATTGATGTCTAGGGGGGAAAAATGTTACGTTTAAATCTTACACCCTAACATAAACCCCAAGTCTAAACACCCCTAATCCACCACCCCTGACCTTGTTGACACCTAAATAAAGTTATTAACCCCTGATCCACCGCTCCCGACATTGCAGACACCTAAATATAGTTATTAATCCCCAATCCTCCTCTCCCGACATCGCTGACACCTAAATAAATGTATTAACCACTAATCTGCCGCTCCCCAACACTAATAAAAGCTATTAACCCCTAATCCGCCGCTCCCTGACATCGCCGCCACTAAATAAAATGATTAACCCCTAAATCTTCGGGCCTCCCATATCGCTGCTACTAAATAAATCTATCAACCCCTAAACCTCCAGCCTCCCACATCCCCGCCACTAAATAAACCTATTGACCCCTAAACTGACAGCCCCCAACATCGCAAGACACTAAATTAAACTATTAACCCCTAAACCAAACACCACCTAACTTTAAATTAAAATTACAATATAACTATCTTAAAATAAATAAAAACATTACCTGTGAATTAAAAATAAACCTAACATTAAACTATAAATTAACCTAACATAAATACTAAACCTAAATTACAAATTTAAAAAAAACTAACACTACGAAAAAAAATTAAAAATCTAAAATTACAAAAAATAAAAAACACTAAGCTTACAAGATATAATAAACGAAATTATCAAAAATAAAAACAATTACACCTAATCTAATAGCCCTTTAAAAATAAAAAAGCCCTTAAAAATAAAAACACCACCTAACCTACAATAAACTACAAATAGCCCTTAAAAGGGCCTTTTGTAGGGCATTGTCCTAAGTTAAACAGCTCTTTTACCTGTAAAAAATACCCACTATTGCATTTGTTTCAGAAAAGCGCAGATCATTGGAATGTGCCAAGTATCTCATGGTTAGGCAGGGTGTCTGCCTTCAAGATGACCCTCTTCCCCAAGCTCACCTATCTTTTTCGAACTTTACCGATTCCCATACCCAAATCCTTCATTGGAAAATTCCAACTAATATGCAATAAGTGTATTTGGAAATATAAACATCCATGAGTGGCAACGAGAATTATGCAACAGCTGTTACTAAGTGGGGGTGCAGGTGCCCCTAACTTGGCATACTATCATGAAGCCTCTAGGCTAGCCCATATACTCCCCTGGAACTCTAGAACTCTAACACTTCCGATTGCAAATGGTGGATCTTGGAACAGGCTACCCTGCCTGGCTCGCTATCTCTTTTGGATCTCCTGTGGATCCCCAAACACATCCGAGCCTCATTTGACATTCAAAACTTTATAGTCCTATCAGCCTTACACTTCTGGGATAGATTCCGCTCTTTACCTCAGATCACCCCTCATCCCTCGCCAATTCACTCACTTTTGGGATTACTCAAAACCCTTAGGCCTAGATTTGGAGTTTGGCGGTAGATGGGCTGTTAACGCTCCGCGGGCTTTTTTCAGGCCGCACCATAAATTTAACTCTGGTATCGAGAGTTCAAAAAAATGCTGCGTTAGGCTCCAAAAAAGGAGCGTAGAGCATTTTTACCGCAAATGCAACTCTCGATACCAGAGTTGATTACGGACGCGGCCAGCCTCAAAAACGTGCTCGTGCACGATTCTCCCATAGGAAACAATGGGGCTGTTTGAGCTGAAAAAAAACCTAACACCTGCAAAAAAGCAGCGTTCAGCTCCTAACGCAGCCCCATTGTTTCCTATGGGGAAACACTTCCTATGTCTGCACCTAACACTCTAACATGTACCCCAAGTCTAAACACCCCTAACCTTACACTTATTAACCCCTAATCTGCCGCTCCCGCTATCGCTGACCCCTGCATATTTTTTTTAACCCCTAATCTGCCGCTCCGTAAACCGCCGCAACTTACATTATCCCTATGTACCCCTAATCTGCTGCCCCTAACACCGCCGACCCCTATATTATATTTATTAACCCCTAATCTGCCCCCCTCAACGTCGCAGACACCTGCCTACACTTATTAACCCCTAATCTGCCGAGCGGACCGCACCGCTACTATAATAAAGTTATTAACCCCTAATCCACCTCACTAACCCTATACTAAATAGTATTAACCCCTAATCTGCCCTCCCTAACATCGCCGACACCTAACTTCAAACATTAACCCCTAATCTGACGACCGGAGCTCATCGCTACTATAATAAATGGGTTAACCCCTAAAGCTAAGTCTAACCCTAACACTAACACCCCCCTAACTTAAATATAATTTAAATCTAACGAAATTAATTATCTCTTATTAAATAAATTATTCCTATTTAAAGCTAAATACTTACCTGTAAAATACATCCTAATATAGCTACAATATAAATTATAATTATATTGTAGCTATTTTAGGATTAATATTTATTTTACAGGCAACTTTGTAATTATTTTAACCAGGTACAATAGCTATTAAATAGTTAAGAACTATTTAATAGTTACCTAGTTAAAATAATAACAAAATTACCTGTAAAATAAATCCTAACCTAAGTTATAATTAAACCTAACACTACCCTATCAATAAATTAATTAAATAAACTACCTACAATTACCTACAATTAACCTAACACTACACTATCAATAAATAAATTAAATACAATTGCTACAAATAACTACAATGAAATAAACTAACTAAAGTACAAAAAATAAAAAAGAACTAAGTTACAAAAAATAAAAAAATATTTACAAACATAAGAAAAATATTACAACAATTTTAAACTAATTACACCTACTCTAATCCCCCTAATAAAATAACAAAGACCCCCAAAATAAAAAAATGCCCTACCCTATTCTAAATTAATAGAGTTAAAAGCTCTTTTACCTTACCAGCCCTGAACAGGGCCCTTTGCGGGGCATGCCCCAAGAAAATCAGCTCTTTTGCCTGTAAAAAAAGAAAATACAATACCCCCCCCCCCAACATTACAACCCACCACCCACATACCCCTAATCTAACCCAAACCCCCCTTAAATAAACCTAACACTAAGCCCCTGAAGATCTTCCTACCTTGTCTTCACCATCCAGGTATCACCGATCCGTCCTGGCATCCGGTGCTGAAGAGGTCCAGAAGAGGCTCCAAAGTCTTCCTCCTATCCGGCAAGAAGAGGACATCCGGACCGGCAAACATCTTCTCCAAGCGGCATCTTCGATCTTCTTCCATCCGGTGCGGAGCGGGTCCATCTTGAAGCAGCCGACGCGGATCCATCCTCTTCTTCCGTTGTCTCTCGATGAATGACGGTTCCTTTAAGGGACGTCATCCAAGATGGCGTCCCTCGAATTCTGATTGGCTGATAGGATTCTATCAGCCAATCGGAATTAAGGTAGGAATATTCTGATTGGCTGATGGAATCAGCCAATCAGAATCAAGTTCAATCCTATTGGCTGATCCAATCAGCCAATCAGATTGAGCTCGCATTCTATTGGCTGATCGGAACAGCCAATAGAATGCGAGCTCAATCTGATTGGCTGATTGGATCAGCCAATAGGATTGAACTTGATTCTGATTGGCTGATTCCATCAGCCAATCAGAATATTCCTACCTTAATTCCGATTGGCTGATAGAATCCTATCAGCCAATCGGAATTCGAGGGACGCCATCTTGGATGACGTCCCTTAAAGGAACCGTCATTCGTCGGGAGACAACGGAAGAAGAGGATGGATCCACGTCGGCTGCTTCAAGATGGACCCGCTCCGCACCGGATGGAAGAAGATCGAAGATGCCGCTTGGAGAAGATGTTTGCCGGTCCGGATGTCCTCTTCTTGCCGGATAGGAGGAAGACTTTGGAGCCTCTTCTGGACCTCTTCAGCACCGGATGCCAGGACGGATCGGTGATACCTGGATGGTGAAGACAAGGTAGGAAGATCTTCAGGGGCTTAGTGTTAGGTTTATTTAAGGGGGGTTTGGGTTAGATTAGGGGTATGTGGGTGGTGGGTTGTAATGTTGGGGGGGGGGGTATTGTATGTTTTTTTTTACAGGCAAAAGAGCTGAATTTCTTGGGGCATGCCCCGCAAAGGGCCCTGTTCAGGGCTGGTAAGGTAAAAGAGCTTTTACATTTATTAATTTAGAATAGGGTAGGGCATTTTTTATTTTGGGGGTCTTTGTTATTTTATTAGGGGGCTTAGAGTAGGTGTAATTAGTTTAAAATTGTTGTAATATTTTTCTTATGTTTGTAAATATATTTTTTTTTTTTGTAACTTAGTTCTTTTTTATTTTTTGTACTTTAGTTAGTTTATGTAATTGTAGTTATTTGTAGAAATTGTATTTAATTTATTTATTGATAGTGTAGTGTTAGGTTTTATTGTAGGTAATTGTAGGTATTTTAGTTAATTAATTTATTGATAGTATAGTGTTAGGTTTAATTATAACTTAGGTTAGGACTTATTTTACAGGTAATTTTGTTATTATTTTAACTAGGTAACTATTAAATAGTTCTTAACTATTTAATAGCTATTGTACCTGGTTAAAATAATTACAAAGTTGCCTGTAAAATAAATATTAATCCTAAAATAGCTACAATATAATTATAATTTATATTGTAGCTATATTAGGATGTATTTTACAGGTAAGTATTTAGCTTTAAATAGGAATAATGTATTTAATAAGAGTTAATTAATTTCGTTAGATTTAAATTATATTTAAGTTAGGGGGGTGTTAGTGTTAGGGTTAGACTTAGCTTTAGGGGTTAATCCATTTATTATAGTAGCGGTGAGCTCCGGTCGTCAGATTAGGGGTTAATAATTGAAGTTAGGTGTCGGCGATGTTAGGGAGGGCAGATTAGGGGTTAATACTATTTATGATAGGGTTAGTGAGGCGGGTTAGGGGTTAATAACTTTATTATAGTAGCGCTCAGGTCCGCTCGGCAGATTAGGGGTTAATAAGTGTAGGCAGGTGTCGGCGACGTTGAGGGGGGCAGATTAGGGGTTAATAAATATAATATAGGGGTCGGCGGTGTTAGGGGCAGCAGATTAGGGTACATAAGGATAACGTAGGTGGCGGCGCTTTGCGGTCGGCAGATTAGGGGTTAATTATTGTAAGTAGCTGGCGGCGACGTTGTGGGGGGCAGGTTAGGGGTTAATAAATGTAATACAGGGGTCGGCGGGGTTAGGGGCAGCAGATTAGGGGTACATAAGTATAACGTAGTTGGCGGTCGGCAGATTAGGGGTTAAAAAATTTTAATCGAGTGGCGGCGATGTGGGGGGACCTCGGTTTAGGGGTACATAGGTAGTTTATGGGTGTTAGTGTACTTTAGGGTACAGTAGTTAAGAGCTTTATGAACCGGCGTTAGCCCAGAAAGCTCTTAACTCCTGCTTTTTTCAGGCGGCTGGAGTTTTGTCGTTAGAGCTCTAACGCTCACTTCAGAAACGACTCTAAATACCGGCGTTAGAAAGATCCCATTGAAAAGATAGGATACGCAATTGACGTAAGGGGATCTGCGGTATGGAAAAGTCGCGGCTGAAAAGTGAGCGTTAGACCCTTTAATCACTGACTCCAAATACCGGCGGTAGCCTAAAACCAGCGTTAGGAGCCTCTAACGCTGGTTTTCACGGCTACCACCAAACTCTAAATCTAGGCCTTAGAGATTTGCATCCCTCCCTATGGCACTCACACGGTATCAATAACATAGGAGACCTATTCCCTAACGGTCATCTGATTTCACTTGCAAACTTTTGCTCTTCCTACCAGCTGACCCAATTACTTCAGTTCAAGTTCTGGAGACTTTGGAGTTTTCTGCATTCATGGGGTTTCACTGAACATCCTATATGTGCTCCTACTAATTGGGAAAAAGATGGGAAACAGCCAAAAGAATACCTAGGGCACTATCCATCTCCTATAGAGATGTACTAAATCCTCCCACTTACTAAAAATCTGCCGACATCATATCCTGGGAGAGAGCTCTACAATGGTCCAAAGAAATTCTACTTACAAAGCAAGCCCTTCATTGTATTACCCTATTAGAATTGAATCTCAAGATCTGCACCCAGTGGCATCTAACCCCCCCCCCTAAGACTCTTTAAAATTTCTGCCTTAAACTCTCCTTTATGCTGGAAGGGATGCGGCATGGTGGGATCGCCGGCTCATGTGTGGTGGGAATGCCCAGTATGGAAAGCCCTCTGGAAACTGCTTTCCCATAAATGTTTTGACCTGGATCCCCTGTTGTGGGTTAGACCACATACTGTATTACTCCATCTATACATTGAGTATCCTCTTACTCTTAAGAGTCTACTTAGCATCTATTTACTGATAGCAGTGAAACTGTCAATTGCTTAACTATGGAAACAAGCGTCACTCCCTACTTGGAATGATATTTCTAAGATCATCAATTACCTAGAAACGATGGAAAGCCCAATCTTCACCGTTAATAATAAAGTGGATCTCCACTGCCAGACATGGGGCAATTGAAAAAATATTAGATAAATGAAAAGAGCTCCTGGCATTTGGGACCTATGTTCTTATATCTTTACCCCGAATCCCTCCCTCTTCATATTCCGATTTTGACCTCCCTCCCTTTTTTGTTTTCTTCTTCTCTTCTCCTCCCCTCTTACTTCTTCACCTTTCTCTCCTTTCTTTGTTTCGACACAATTGTCAATATTTCTAACACCTAGTATTACACATATGTATCTTTACTTTGAAGAATTATGAGCACATTGCTATCCTAAATTACTGGATACTGACTTTTCCTATGTAATCATATAAATTAGATGCAAAATGCATTTCAATGTTATCATTGCTGTCAACTGTTTACATTGCATGTAATCCTATAAGCCAGTTGTCAATGCATAATTATGTTTTTACCACTTTCTAATACTTATGATGTATGCATTTATCACTGTAATACTACTTTATTTCAATAAAAAATCTTTAAAAAAAATTAACTGCCAGTAGGATAGTCTCCATTCTATTTAAAAAAAAGAACTGGCACTTCCTGGGCAAAGAAAATAGCAAGGTAGTGGGAGATCATCCATCTCAAACGTCAAGAAGAGCACCAAGTTTAAAAGACTCTCTGGTAGGGGGGCGGAGCTAGCCTAGGCAGAACATGGACGTATTTTCTAATAGCTCCAGATTGTACTCTTGAAATATTAGCCTTATAAGGGATCTCTACAAGAATAATAGCTGACACTCTACCCATAAACGATTGGGACCCTGAGGTTTTACTAATTACGTGAATCTGACAGTCTGGATCTATGATAGACACGATACAGCACTCCTGCATGAAGCTGTTTTGATTGCAAATGGAGCAGCCATTACGGGCCTACAGTTACCTTTTCTCCTTCAACAGAAACCTACTTCACAAACTACAGGAGAGTCCAGGCGCACCTTTGAGTATACTGCCTTTTTACCTCCTTTCAGATATCTACACATTACCGTATACTCCTCTGCCACCTTTATACCAATATGGTGGACCTGGAAGCATGGGAAGGGAACCTTTTGCAGTGCATGGAGTCGCATTACACTGACTTAAAGCAAGACTTGATGGCACTGATGGAACTTGCTATACGATTGCCGCAAACCACACTAGCAATGCCACAGCACGGAGGGCTCGAAACAACTCCTGCTTATAGTAACACCTACTACGCCAGTGAAGGTGATGGGACTAAGGATACAATCCCACGTGAAAGCTGGTTACCGCGACTTAATCATGGTCCCCAACATGTGCTAGCTCGTTATGGAGAGTGTGAGACCACCCTATCTACAACCCTTCCCGGTCCTGTAGACTCTCCCACCCGCTCATCAACAGCCACAACCTCATGTGAGGAAACCATGAGATTGACCGAGTGCACCTTTGAGGGCAGAGCTGACTCCTTACAGGCTTGATGGCGGGACTTAGAGCTGTATGAGAGCAACATCGCGGCTGATACCCCTTTCTGCATGGCGATGCAGCTTTATCTGTCACTCAGGCTTCCGCAACCTTACCATCCAGACCTGCCTGAAACTGGATACGAAGATCGGTCCCAGGAATATACCTCCAAGTGCGACAGCTCCCTAGGCACAACAGCGTTCTTCCTCCTTGGTGAGAAAGATACGCTGCTCTTTGAGGATCCTTCTTGCTCTGCCAGGGACATACTGACGCAGAAACTGGTGAAGAGACAGATTCGCTATGGTGTCGGTTAACACCAATATATATTCCTCTGCCCTCACCCGGTCATGTAACTGTGTTAAAAGGTTTCAGGTTTAGATTTTATTTCACACTGACTTGTTTCTGTCACAGTGCAGGATGTTATTACGTTTAGCATACTCTGATCTCATGATGGTTTATTGTTCACTATTTAGGTTTCTCTACTGTCCATGAATCTGCTATATTTTTTCTTTTCTGTAATTCCCCCATACCCTAAGCTCTATAACCATATTGCAGCCAGGATACCTACCAATATCAATGTGTATAATCTGCTACAGAGGGAAGAGTGGAGAGAACCCTAGCAGCCGTTTACTTGGGAAAATTGTACTATGTACCACACTTGTATTTAGCATTTAGCTATCCAAAGGAATATCTAATGTTTTCTGGCAGCATGACAGACCAGTTTTCTTTGGGTTTTTTTTTGTTTTGTTTTTTCCTTAAGCACAGGAGACTATCCCTAGAGTGTAGAGTATATGTAGCGTAGTATGGTGTCATATTCTGCATTTCTCACTCAGCCCTAGTAGATTTAGCATTAGACATAGTATATTTGCCTTATTACACCCTACTTAGGTTCTCCTGTGTCAAGCAGTTCACTGTTAAGTTTCTACACTGGTATTATAGTAGCTATAGACAAGGGATAATTGTGATTTACAACCAAACTAGTTAGCTCTTATGGCAGTGTATTGTTATAACGAGGGTACGTTAACATCAACTTATCTAGTGTTCTGTTCTTATTATTTGCTTATTGGTTTTTATTTACACCTATATGCACTGTGTATGGGGTTATGTCCGCACATGAGGGCTCCTAGACCATTTCATTCACCACCCCTCTCAAGGTCTGAACTAGAGCGGATCTCGCTCACCCCCATTATACATCTGATGCTATACGCTATTACTACAAATATTTCATAGGCTACTGTACTTCTCGATTGATATGATATCATTCACATATTTGTCACCTACATTTAGAACTAATATGCACTATTTTTAGCATGCTATGTTATATTATTTCAACATGATGACATTAGTACCTTATAGGGCGCCTATATCTTTAGCTATTGAATAATACATTATCCCAAGGCCCAAGCATTGTACGGTTCATAAATATTAACCCTTCAATTATTGTAATGCTATGGTAATTGGTGGTGTAAATTACATAGACTAGTCAATATCATGCCATCTATGGTCTAACAAAGACAGCCTGTCTTACTTTTCAATGGTTATTTCTATTTATGACTCCCATTTTTTATATACCAAAGCTACCTGTGGGGAATACATTACAAGCCTTACTCCACTTATGTTTCTAGACACTTGTATTCCCTAGGCTGAATGTCTCACCAGGACAAATCACCTGTTTCTTTTGGGCCCCTCTCCTCCCTTTCCCGCCGGTACTGGTTGCCTGCGGGTCATACCCCCATTCCTTTTACCCACAGCGCCCATAACTGGCATTTCCCCAGGAGAGGGGCTCATCCTAAAGTCCTCTGTATCCCGTATATATTAATACCCTCCCTTATACATATCTCTGTCAGGAATTATCCCCCCTCATTTTATACACAAAAGTCTAGATTTAGGACTAATTTGTATTATGCTAACTCCAGTATGTCAGATTATTTCCATTTTCTATATACCAGAATAGTGAGGATATTGGTGTGCCATATAGACCCCAGCTCCGAACATTTTATTTCTTTGTTTTTTGTTTATTATAATACCTCGAGGGTTAAGCACAATACTACGCATAACAGCTGTCCTCCTCAATTGTCTCCTGCTCCATAATCTTAATTTTAACTAGCTCCGCCCCCCCCTCCCCCTGTCTCATTCAGAGCGGCTCTTGCCCGCTGAAATTCCTTCCCCCCAAAAAAATTTTGGTCCAAAAGTGACCATCTCCAATGCCAATTTCCTCTCAGTGTCCATAAGCTTTGTTGGGTTCAAAAGTAACCCTCCTTTTTAATAGAGGAATCCATTACAGACAATAACATAAAATAGAGGTTCAAGATGACTACCTATACAGATTCAATGTAAAACTTTTGCCTTATTCTAACCTCAATAAAAAAAAATATTAAAAAAATATTAAAAAAAAAAAAGACTCTCTGGTGAAAAGCAACTATGTGAAATCTAAACAAAATGACAACTGGCTTACATCCCATAGTGCGGTAGGGAACTTCCCATGTGGGAAATGTGTGCTTCACTACGGAAAAAAGTCTACCATCTAAGACACTTCATAAAATGTGACACTTTTGGAGTGGTATATCTATTATCACGCTCGTGTCCGGCTTTTTATGTGGGTAAAACCAAAAGAAAAATAAAAGATAGAATAAGGGAAAACCATGACGACAAAAAGATCAAAAGAGATACTAGCGTAGCTAGACATTTTTGTGACTTTCATGACGCTAACCCAGAGTGTCTAAAAATAATGGGTATTGATAAAGTGATAACATCAGGTAGAGGAGGTAACCAAGATAAGTGTCTTCTACATAAAGAATCCAGGTGGATGTTTAACCTGGAAACCCTATCTCCTATGGGTCTTAATGAAAAACTAGAGTTTGGCAGTTTTTTTTAAAATATATGCATAAATGGAAAAAAAATATCACATTTAAGGTGTATATTAAAATGAACAACTAACATACTATGTTGCAAAATACATGAATTTGAGATTAATAAGAAAACATGGTATACTATTTTCTGAATAATGCCCTTTCATCTGTGTAACATGAGTACTAATCATGGTTAAATTTAAATTTAGCATATCTAGCTATAAATGTGACAATATTGCTATAAAATGAATAGTAACATATACCTAAATTAAGCTGTTAGAAAGACAATGTAATCACAATAAAAATAAAATACACATTGTACATATTAATAAAGGGTTAATCTTTGTAAATAATAAAAATGCTAGTAGTTAGGATGAACTTTCCTTTTTTGAAATGACGAGCAATTTACTCCAAGAAAGAAAAAAAGTGAGAAAGTGGGAGGTGCCTAAGAAATAAAAGATGTTGAATCTGAAAGAATTAGCAGCCCTGATAAAGCCCAATCTAACGCAAAGCATAATGGGTGAAACGCATGTTGGCAAATGTTTGTAATTCTACTCAGAGTTCTCTCTCTTTGAACACTCTATACAGGACGCTTCAGTGTCTCATAAACTCCCTGGAAAGGGGCGGATGCCACGGTGATACTGCTGGAAAGTGGAGATGCCGGTGTGAGCATGAAGCAGGCGATGAAAAATAACAAGTAACCCTGGGATCGAGGTATAAGTTTGGTGACACGGCAAGAGCCATAAGCGTCTGGCTGTGAGCACAGATCCTAAGAAAGGTAAAAGCCAAGTCTGCCAGAACCCTGTCGATGTGGAGGTATGTGGAGTAAATGGTGCTAGTTGGTGGATTTCCTGATTGGAGCACTAATAAGAAGTTAAAACCTTTAACCCATAATTACCTCTGGATGTCGTTTGAAATCATTAACCTGACCCAACGTGAAAATACTCTTGAAACTACCATCCTGTACTTTTGCACTATCTGAATGACATTTAAATCAGTGGTGACTAAATATATGGACTGTGGATCCAATAACCGGTTTATGAATTAACCTTGCTAACACTGCAGGGCTTATATTTTATAGATTCATGCATGTACTAACAACTTTCTAACTTTGGACGGAACATAACCAGAGCCTGGTCCTTATATTTAGACATTAGTACAGTATAGAGGTGTTATTAGAGAGGATCTCTTGTGGTGTTACAATTTTTTAATGATACATGTTGTAACAGGGACCACTTTTAACCACGGTCTTCTAGGGCACAAATGCAGCACAGGACAATCCACTGTAGTTTAACAGGCTTTATTTTTCACAGCAATAACAAACAGGCAGTTCATTTTCAAAAGAGGGAAATCCTTCCTCTGCAGCAAAGTTAAGTACTTTTAAATGTGTCCCAGCACTTCACAGCATTCCACAAGTGCTTTGTAAAAATAATGTCCTTTTACAGTTCACAGGAACAAAAAGTCTTTTACACAGTGTAACAAACACACACACCAGCTTCTGTAGCTGTATATCTCTCTCTCTCAAGGCCTAAGTGAGGCTGCTATTTAAACCCTCACAACTTCTAATTAGCCACACCTGTGATTAGCTGCTGGAGAGCTTCCCAGCTGTCTGGGATAATCAAACACACACTCTTTCTCCTTGGGGTTTTAACTGAAAGGAGAAATAGCATGTACAATGCTTGGTCTTAAATATCTTCCATTTATAACCAGGCCTTGCTTTCTGTCACAATGTGTATGATTCTGTGTGCACTACGTCTATCCCTTTAAACCTGGTCTTGGGTTGTGATATTTAAAGTTTGCTTTAATCCCTGTCTCTCTTTTTTGAAATCATACCAGTATCAGTTTTTAAACTATACTATTAACCCCTAAACCAACACACACACCCCACATTGCAAACCACTCTGGGACAATATTAAACCCTTAACTGCCACACCCCCACATCGGAAAGTTCCCCGCTACACTATTTACTTCTATACCACCACACCCTCACATAGCAAAGGACACCACAGCCCCATTGCAAAGTACCCATTAGCGTCTAAACTCCCTAACTAGCTAACCTAACACCCCCTAAGTTACAAAAAAAAGATGTTACTGCACAAAGATGGGGCAAAATGGTGTGAAAATGTTAGAAAACATAATTAAAACATTGTAGGCCAGATTACTAGGGGGGTTTGTGCATTGGTAACAGGGCTGTGTACTTTTTAATAATAGCATATGTTCACATTTTCAAAGTGAACATTTTATAAGTGAGGCATTAATTTTTAAGAATTATACAAGAATTACTCTCAATACTCTCCACACTGCTGGTTACTAACTATCAAACTGCCTACTGACATCTGCTAAGGAATGCTGAGTTAACCTACTGTCTCTTCTGCTTTCAGGTACGTGAACTCAGGCCCTGCACTGATATCTTGCTATTCCCTGCATTTCTGTCATTTTACAACAAATCCCTCTTTTTGGTACGTGAACTCAGGCCCTGCACTGATATCTTGCTATTCCCTGCATTTCTGTCATTTTACAACAAATCCCTCTTTTTGGTACGTGAACTCAGGCCCTGCACTGATATCTTGCTATTCCCTGCATTTCTGTCATTTTACAACAAATCCCTCTTTTTGGTACGTGAACTCAGGCCCTGCACTGATATCTTGCTATTCCCTGCATTTCTGTCATTTTACAACAAATCCCTCTTTTTGGTACGTGAACTCAGGCCCTGCACTGATATCTTGCTATTCCCTGCATTTCTGTCATTTTACAACAAATCCCTCTTTTTGGTACGTGAACTCAGGCCCTGCACTGATATCTTGCTATTCCCTGCATTTCTGTCATTTTACAACAAATCCCTCTTTTTGGTACGTGAACTCAGGCCCTGCACTGATATCTTGCTATTCCCTGCATTTCTGTCATTTTACAACAAATCCCTCTTTTTGGTACGTGAACTCAGGCCCTGCACTGATATCTTGCTATTCCCTGCATTTCTGTCATTTTACAACAAATCCCTCTTTTTGGTACGTGAACTCAGGCCCTGCACTGATATCTTGCTATTCCCTGCATTTCTGTCATTTTACAACAAATCCCTCTTTTTGGTACGTGAACTCAGGCCCTGCACTGATATCTTGCTATTCCCTGCATTTCTGTCATTTTACAACAAATCCCTCTTTTTGGTACGTGAACTCAGGCCCTGCACTGATATCTTGCTATTCCCTGCATTTCTGTCATTTTACAACAAATCCCTCTTTTTGGTACGTGAACTCAGGCCCTGCACTGATATCTTGCTATTCCCTGCATTTCTGTCATTTTACAACAAATCCCTCTTTTTGGTACGTGAACTCAGGCCCTGCACTGATATCTTGCTATTCCCTGCATTTCTGTCATTTTACAACAAATCCCTCTGTGTTTGAGCAATTGAATTTAGTCTGTTAAAATAAAGTCCTGCATTTTTTTTAAATGATTTTTCCCAATGTCTCAATTCTAATGTCTAGTTAATTGCCATGTGATGCTCACTCCTTATCAATACTTGCTATAACTCTAAAATTTATAGTTTTCTTATGTCACAGTTTTAACCCCCTCCAAATTTTATTGTCTGTTTACCTAACTCATCTCACCCTGACCAGACTCTAACATTCCAATTGGCCTTACCAACTGTCTTTGATTAGCAATTAAGTAAATTTAGTGGACTCAGCTGACTGCCCTACCTGTATATATTTCAGACTAGTTAGGGGATGTGCATTGCACAGGGGTTTGTGCATTGGTAACAGGGCTGTGTACTTTTTAACAATAGCATATGTTCACATTTTCAAAGTGAACATTTTATAAGTGAGGCATTAATTTTTAAGAATTATACAAGAATTGAACAAGGATTGGGCAAGGGGCAAGATACAAGGCAAGTACTCTTGTATTACTATGTTTTATTTATATCATTGTATCCTCTTGCAAGTGCTGCTGTAACACTGTGTCTTATGTGTTTACTTGGTTCCCACTTTCAGAATAATGCTCAATATCTTCATATTCCTTTTTGCTACCTCTTGTCTCTACAACAAACTACATTACTCAGTTACTCCTTCTCCCTCTCCACCTGCACTGTTCATTAGCCCATCTCTCTTATACTCACCTTACTTTTGTGCTCATGAACTCTACTTATTCCTAAATACTCTCTCTCCCCCCTGCACTTCAGTTAAACAACAGTCTCATTACTACAAATCTGCTTCTCATCTCATGTCACTCTCCCTCTTGCTCATACTAGCTGCTGGCGACATCTCCCCTAATCCTGGTCCCTCACAACCTCCTAACCTTTCACATCCTTGTGTGCCTTTCAATAGACTTCAAAAACTAAACTCTGGTAACCTTAATCGCATTCCTCTTACATCTAAAACCCCCTCCCCCTTCATTTGTGCACTCTGGAACTCTCGCTCTGTTTGCAACAAGCTAACTTCTATCCATGATCTCTTCATCTCCCACTCTCTTAACCTTCTGGCTCTTACAGAAACCTGGCTCTCTGCTTCAGACACAGCATCCACTGCTGCACTGTCACATGGGGGTCTCCATTTCAGCCACACTCCTAGGTCTGGCAATAGACAAGGAGGTGGTGTCGGTATTTTACTTTCCTCTCGTTGCACCTTCCAACAAATACAGCCCTTCTCTTCACTCACATTTTCTTCATTTGAAGCACACATGATTCGGTTATTCTCTCCCCTCTCTATACGTGTTGCAGTCATATACCGCCCCCCTGGCTCCCCAACTCAATTTTTAGATCACTTTGCTGCCTGGCTTCCTTATTTCCTTTCCTCAGACACCCCTGCCCTCATTCTTGGCGACTTCAACATCCCCATTAACAATCCCACTGCCTCATCTGCTAAACAACTTCTGCAACTCACTTCCTCTTTCGGTCTGTCACAATGGACTGATTCTCCCACTCACAAAGACGGTCACTCCCTTGACCTGATGTTTAGCTATCGATGCACTCTCTCAAACTTCTCAAACTCCCCTTTTCCTCTTTCTGACCACCATCTCCTTACCTGCAACATATCATCCCTTCCTACAACTCTCCCACCTTCTACTCCTCATACCAAACTTCACAGAAGCATTAGGTCTTTAGATCAGCAACAACTTGCTAATTCCCTTCAACCGCTCCTCTCAACCTTCTCCTCCTTTTCCTGCCCTGAACAATCTATCTGCCACTATAATTCCACCCTTATATCCGTCCTTGACAATCTCGCCCCTCTTACCACTGCTAGGAAATCACACACTCATCCCCAGCCCTGGCATACTCCTCTGACACGGTACCTACGCAGATGTTCCCGTACTGCTGAACGGCATTGGAGAAAATCACGGAGTTCAGCTGATTTTCTTCATTACAAATTCATCTTGAACTCCTACTACTCTGCCCTTAATCTCCACAAGCAACACTACTTCTCTACTCTTATCTCTAATCTTTCTTCAAATCCAAAACGTCTGTTCTCCACTTTCAATAGTCTCCTCCGCCCTCCCCCACTTCCTAATACAACTTCTCTGTCAGCTCAAGACTTTGCCAGTCACTTCATTAACAAAATTGATTCCATCAGACATGAAATCAGCTCTCAACACAATTCCATTCTCTCCCCCCCTCAAATACTCTCACTCAACCACAACCCTCATAACCTGAAACTTAGTTCATTCTCCCCTGTTACTGAGGACGAAGTTTCAGCACTTATACTGCGCTCTCACCTCACTACCTGTCCCCTTGACCCTATCCCCTCACAGCTGCTCCCCTCTCTCTCTGATACCCTTACCCCTATACTAACACACATTTTCAACCTCTCCCTCAGCACTGGTACATTTCCCTCATCATTGAAACATGCACTGGTCACACCTATCCTCAAAAAACCTTCCCTTGATCCTACCTCCCCATCCAACTACCGCCCAATTTCCCTCCTCCCTCTTGCTTCAAAGCTTCTCGAAAAACTAGTATATGCACGCCTATCCCATTTCCTTACGTTAAACTCCCTTCTTGACCCGCTGCAATCTGGATTTCGTCCCTATCACTCCACAGAGACAGCTATTGTTAAGGTCACCAACGACCTACTTACAGCTAAATCAAAAGGCCACTTCTCTCTGCTTATCCTCCTTGATCTGTCCGCAGCCTTTGACACTGTCGACCACCCTCTTTTGCTCCAAACCCTCCAATCCTTCGGCATCTGTGACACAGCCCTTTCGTGGCTCTCTTCCTACCTGTCAAACCGTACCTTCAGTGTAGCCTTCTCTGGGGCCTCCTCTGCCCCGTCACCCCTTTCTGTCGGAGTACCGCAAGGCTCTGTCCTCGGTCCCCTTCTCTTCTCAATCTATACGTCATCACTAGGTTCCCTTATTAAGTCCCACAGTTTCCAATATCATCTGTATGCCGATGACACCCAAATCTACTTCTCTGCACCAGAACTATCTCCTTCCTTGCTAACCCGTGTCACTAACTGTCTTTCTCACATCTCTTCCTGGATGTCCTCTCACTACCTCAAGCTAAATCTCTCCAAAACTGAGCTCCTCATTTTCCCCCCTTCTTCCAAAATCTCCACCCCCAATATCTCTATAACTGTCGACAACTCCATCATTACCCCTACCCCGCATGCCCGATGTCTCGGGGTCACATTTGACTCAAATCTTTCCTTCACTCCTCACATTCAGTCCTTGGCCACAGCCTGCCGCTTCCACCTTAAAAACATCTCTAAAATTAGACACTTCCTTACACAAGACACAACTAAGATTTTAATCCACTCTCTCATTCTTTCCCGCCTTGATTACTGCAACTCTGTCCTCTCTGGTCTCCCCTCCTACCGCCTAGCTCCTTTACAATCCATAATCAATGCCTCTGCCAGACTCATCTTCCTTACACGTCGCTCTTCATCTGCTGCGCCTCTCTGCCAATCCCTTCACTGGCTTCCTCTTGCCTCTAGGATCAAACACAAAACTCTCACTCTTACATACAAAGCCCTCAACTGCACTGCTCCCCGCTACATCTCAGACCTTGTCTCCAGATACTCTCCCTCCCGTCCCCTTCGCTCTGCTCATGACCTCCTACTCTCCTCCTCTCTTGTCACCTCATCACACTCCCGTTTACAGGACTTCTCCAGACTGGCTCCCATCTTATGGAACTCTCTGCCTCGCTCCACAAGACTCTCTTCTAGTTTTAAAAGCTTCAAGTGCTCCCTAAAGACTCTACTGTTCAGGGACGCATACAACCTACGCTAACCTTTCCTAATACCAGTTCCTCTCCTCCACTGCAATCCCCTGAACCCTCTTAGCATGTAAGCCTAAAAGTCCAGCTGTCTGTAGATCACCTTCTTAAGAGCTGACTACAACAGTGCAACTCTTGGCAGGGCCCTCTACCCTATAATTGTTTTGTTGTACTCCCCCTTTGTTTATAGCGCTGCGGAATCTGTTGGCGCTCTACAAATAACCGATAATAATAATAATAATAATAATTACTAGTGGAACGCTATTTACCTTTCCTGCTCGAGCGTTAACTGCACTAGAAGTAAGCTTTTTGAAGGCGTTGGGTGGCGCTCGTATTAAAAGTTGAAAGCAAAAAGATTTTACTTGCGCGCTTACCCGACAAGCTTAAAAAGAGCAACTTAGAATATTGCGTGCATGATAACCTTTTCCTCCATAGAAGCCAATGGAGCAAAACCCCTACTCACGTGCAAACCCGATTGCATATTCTTAAGTGCGCTAACCCGACATGAAAATAAAATAGCTATTTTTGCATACTATTGATTTGCAATTTTATTTGCTGAAACGCGTAGAGATTTTTAAAATCTTGTTTTTAATAAACTTTTATGAAGCTGTATCCCATAGATGTCCTGCTGATGATTCTAATAATTAAAATCTGACCTTTACTCTAAAACCCACCCAAACCCCCCTTAAAAAACCTAACACTACCCCCTTGAAGATAACCTTCCTTGAGCCATCTTCACCCAGCCGAGCAGAAGTCTTTATCCGATCCGGCCAGAAGTCTTCATCGATTCCGGTCAGAAGAGGTCCTCCAAGCAGCAGAAGTCTTCATCCAAGGGGCATCTTCTATCTTCTTCCATTCGACGAGGAGCGGCACCATCTTGAAGACATCCGACGCTGAGCATCCATCGATCCCGACGACTAAAAGATGAATGACGGTTCCTTTAAATGATGTCATCCAAGATGGCGTCCATTGAATTCCGATTGGCTGATAGGATTCTATCAGCCAATCGGAATTAATGTAGGAAAAATCCGATTGGCTGATGCAATCAGCCAATCGGATTGAAGTTCAATCCGATTGGCTGATCCAATCAGCCAATAGGATTCTATTTTTCCTACCTTAATTCCGATTGGCTAATAGAATCCTATCAGCCAATCGGAATTAAAGGGACGCCATCTTGGATGACGTCATTTAAAGGAACCGTCATTCGTTGTTTAGTCGTCGGGATTGATGGATGCACCGTTTCGGATGTCTTCAAGAAAGTGCCGCTCCTCGTCGGATGGAAGAAGATAGAAGATGCCGCTTGGATGAAGACTTCTGCCGCTTGGAGGACCTCTTCTGCCCGGATTCGATGAAGACTTCTGGCCAGATCGGATGAAGACTTCTGCCCGGCTGGGTGAAGACAGCTCAAGGTAGGGTGATCTTCAAGGGGGTAGTGTTAGGTTCTTTTAAGGGGGGTTTTGGTGGGTTTTAGAGTAGGGTTGGGTGTGTGGGTGGTGGATTTTAATGTTGGGGGGGTTGTATTTCTTTTTTTTTCAGATAAAAGAGCTGATTACTTTGGGGCAATGCCCCGCAAAAGGCCCTTTTAAGGGCTATTTGTAATTTAGTTTAGGGTAGGGAATTTTATTATTTTTTTTTTTTTTATTTTATTAGGAGGCTTAGATTAGGTGTAATTAGTTTAAAATTCTTGTAATTTTTTTTATTTCTGTAATTTAGTGGGGGGGGGGTTTTGTACTTTAGTTAATTTTAGTTAATTTTATTTAATTGTAGGTATTTGTATTTAATTAATTTAATTTATTTAATTATAGTATAGTGTTAGGTGTAATTGTAACTTAGGTTAGGATTTATTATACAGGTAATTTTGTATTTATTTTAGCTAGGTAGCTATTAAATAGTTAATAACTATTTAATAGTTATTGAACCTAGTTAAAATAAATACAAAGTTGCCTGTAAAATAAAAATAAACCCTAAGATAGATACAAAAGTAACCGTTAGTTATATTGTAGCTATCTTAAGGTTTATTTTATAGGTAAGTATTTAGTTTTAAATAGGAATAATTTAATTAATAATATTAAATTTATATAGATATATTTAAATTATATTTAAGTTAGGGGGGTGTTAGGGTTAGGGTTAGACTTAGGTTTAGGGGTTAATTCATTTAATATAGTGGCGGCGGTGTAGGGGGGTCAGTTTAGGGCTTAATAAATGTAATGTAGGTGGCGGCAGTGTAGGGGGGCAGGATAGGGGTTAATAAATGTAATATAGGTGGTGGCGGGCTCTGGGTGCAGCGGTTTAGGGGTTAAACAATTTATTTTGTTGCGGCGGGATCCGGGATCGGCAGTTTAGGGGTTAATAGCTTTATGTTGGTGGCGGCGGTATAGGGGGCGGCAGATTAGGGGTTAATAGGTATAATGTAGGTGGCGACGGGGTCCGGGTGCGGTGGTTTAGGGTTAATATATTTATTAGAGTTGCGGCGGGGTCCGGGAGCAGCGGTTTAGGGGTTAATATATTTATTAGAGTTGCGCCGGGGTCCGGGAGCGGCGGTTTAGGGGGTAAAACAGTATAGTATAATGTGGGTGCTTAGTGACAGGCTAGCAAGAAAGCTGTGAATAAGCCGATGAGCAGCGAGATTGATGACTGTTAGTTAACAACTACTTGGTGCGCGGCTTTTTGACAGCTTTCTTCATAAATTTGGCGAACATATTCAGGTCCTCAGCGGAGATGTTAGGCGAGCTTAGGCGAGCGTATTGGTGCCGGCAAATGCTAGAAAGTAGACAGCTTGATAAATAGAGGCCTATGTGTTTGGTTTACTTTACTTTAAATGATCTGGTTTGTAGTAATGCTTTCTCTTTCAAATGAGGGGTCTTGGAACTTTGGAGCTTCTATGGGAGCTAACAGCTACCGTTAAATCCTGCCTTAGGTCCTTTATGGTGTCACCACGTGTGTACGTGGTGATGTGAGCCAGCACTCCCATGAAGCCACTACGCCACCAAAATGTAGTGCGGGGGATCTTCGAAAAACCGTGTTTGATCGGTGAACCCGCTGCATGAGGAGAAGGGCTAGTTATGCGCCTACAGGTAGCGATGCACATGACGAGAACGCCTCATAATGCGCATCGAAAGATTTAATAAAATGAACATATTTTTCTAATCTAAAGAATGAGACATTCTGAGTGTTAAAGTGGAAGGTAAATAATGTTCTTTTGACACATATTGGACCCTGTCATTTTCTACACCGAGGTTGGAATTCCCCTGAAATAAAATTGATTAAATCAGTCTGACATCGTTTTGGCATATGAGATGGCAAATTTAACTGCATCTGTGACCAAGAGAAGATTAAGCAACAATAACTCAACTCTTTCAGTGAGCTACTCTTAATATTGGCTAACAAAGTGACATTCATTATATTCTGTGTGAGTTATTGTCAAATAAAGTGACTTCAATTCTCTTCCACTGTCATTTGTCTTCCATCTCACCTTCTACATAAGATGGTAAAGAAAGCTTATTTGACGACTTTGTTTTTTGTTGATTTTTTTTAACAACCTTCAGATGATTAACACTCTCTTTGAAACAAGCTCAAAGCAACTATCGTTGGAAGAAATCACACAGGGAGCTAGTAAATTCCCTGCAGGTGTAATGTGAGCAAAGCAGCAAACGCATACTCACCGCAGCCATTTGTATTCTCTGTATGTGTGAAGGTAAAGAACATAAAACAGAGCAAGAAGTTAACTCCTTAAATTCAAAGGGAATTATTAGTCATGTAGGAATGATTATAGATATTACATAAATGACTGGTAAATACCTTGCTATGGAGGCATATTTACATCCCACGTAAGCCCAGCACACTATAACATAATCAGCCACCGGGGTGCAATTTCAAATGAAAGCATATAGTCCAGAACACGGAAAGCACTCAGTCGGATTTATAAACAAACTGTTTTAATGTATTAACACTTTTGGGGTCTCACCCGTCCTCAGATACCACGGTATATATATATATATATATTTATATATGTCTATGTGTATATATGTGTTTATATGTGTATATATGTATGTATATACATATCTATATATATATACATATAAAATGCATAAATACATATGCATATATATATATACACCCATACACACAGATATATATATATACAGTATATATATATATATATATATATATACATGCATTATACCATGTCCATTCAAACACCTTGTCGTATACTGTATATCTATCTATATATCTATCTAATTATATATATATATATATACAGTATATATATATATATATATATATATATATATATATATATATATATATATATATATATATATATATATACAGTATAAATAAACCTTTTAAAAAAAATGCTTGAACATTTATATGAATCATTTTTATCAGGTAGTGTTTATATGAGAGTAAAACTTTATTTTAATGCTTTTATGTTGTGTTTGGTGACCCTTTTTTTAACTCTTACTCTTTATGTTAGGTATCCACTCATGCTAACCTGCTGTGCGCAATTTTAGTTTCTACCCATACAAACATATTTATTTTCAACTTTTAATATGCGTGCAAGTTAGCATGGGTGCAATATTGGTTATAGCGATCTGTGCTAATAATAGCGCGTCACTTGTAATCTAGCCCTTAATGTTTGGCCATTATTAATGGATTATTAAAAATTATTGAAAAGAATGTGTGCACCAAACATAGCAGTTAAATTATTGCTATTGTATTTATGTGCAGCTGCTATCTTAAAATACAAGTGAGAAATATAGTAAATGAATGAAAGCTCTCAATCATACCAATACAAAAAAAATCGATAGATGTATTAGACACATTTTTTATTATTTAGGGCTAGATTATGAGTGGAGCGTTATTTATCGTTCCTGCTCCTGCGTTAACTCTGCTAGTAGTAAGCTTTTGCGCACATTGGGCAGTGCTCGTGTTACAAGGTGAAAGTAAAAAGGTTTGGAGCAATGGAGCAAGAAAAGTAAAAAAAAAAACTAACACTCTACTAGCACGCAAACCCCATTTTTCTTTAGTGCGGTAACCCGACAAGAAAATATTAATATTTCACATTCCAATGATCTTCACATAGCAGCATATTTATTCATAAATACATATATATATATATATATATATATATATATATAATGCATTTTTGGTACAATATAAATCTATACATATACAGTATATATATATATATATATATATATATACACACACACATATATATTTATATATATATACTGTATATATATATATATATATATATATATATATATATACACAACGAATAAAAGGACAGAGTCCAGCACTATACCCATGGGTATTTTTACACACTGTGTGCTTGTCACCGTGAATTATCAGCAAAAGCTCCAAATTGTACAGTCAATGCATCAAGTGTAACAGCACCACAATACAGACGTTTTGTTTAGAGGTGAATAATTCTTCTTTATTTGGATATTACAACCTTAAAAATAGCGACGTTTTGGACCTACATGGTCCTTAATCATGCATAGTTAAAAATGACTGAACATACACTTTAAAAAGGGTATCTGGGCCAATCAGATTCCAGCTTATATCACTAACTGGATTAACTCATACCTATCCAGGTTTCTAAAGAATCTCATTAAATAGTGACAGTAGATTGGTGTTTGCCACAGAGTACAGTGATAGAAGCAAATAAAGAAGAATTCTTAACCTCTAAACAAAACGTCTGTATTGTAGTGCTGTCACACTTGATGCATTGACTATATATATATATATATATATATATATATATAAATACTTAGAACATAGTCCCCATGCAAAAACCATTGAAATGTAAAATATTTACAGTAATTACACAGTTAAACAGTTTATAAATATGAATTTCTTTCCAATGGCATGGAGAGTCCACAAATCCATTCAATTACTAGTGTGAATTCAACTCCTGGCCACCGGGTGGAAGCAAAGAACACCCCAGCAAAGCTTTATGTATCCTCCCATCACCCACAATCCCCAGTCATTCTTTGCCTGCGTAACATTGTAGGTGATGTGCGAAGAAGGCGTCTGAAGAAATCAAGCTGTTAATCCTTTAATGGTTAATTTTCCCTGCAAGCAAGGATTGGGGTTAAGCTGTGTCCATGTAATTCTCTTTAGTAAGAGTAATGGTGGCTTTTAGCATTTGGAAGACAGCGAGGTGGTCTTTTCTTACCTTCCAACATTTTTGCTACCCCTATATAGAAAACCAGGGTTGGTTACTCTGTTTTTTCTTTATCTATAGGTCTATGTCAATGAGGATTCTGTCACACCTGTTTACTGTACCTGCCCTACAGCTGATCCACAGGTAAGTGCTTTTACCTTCTAGGTAAAAAAAAGGATACTTAGAGAACAAGGTAAATCCTTATGGGACTGAATATCCCTTTTAAAGGTTGGGGATTTATTGGGCAGCAGTTCAGGGCACTGTTCTGTCATGTTAAGGCTTTTTTGTTTTTGGCTATGGGGATTTTTTTGCACAAATGTTACCTTTTATTTTGTTTGGGTAATATCTCTTTAAGAAAGTTGTTGGACCGCACCTTACTTTTGAATTTGTGATCATGTGACCGCTCAGTTACTTCCTGAGTGCTGAACTGTTTGTTTGTACTGGCTGTTTGGAAGCCAGGATTTTCAAGGAATCAGAGTGTTTTTTCTGCCATAGGATTGTTTTTCCAGCTTGTCGCTTTTCTCTGATGGTTGCAGTTTTCTAGGATTTGCAGTTTGAACAGAATTGTTTTATCTGCTGGTGTGGATTGGATTCCTTGTTACAGGTTGGGTGAGTCTCTTCAGCGTGGCTGGGGTTTAGAGGTTCAGGTTTCAATAATTATTTATCTATGCTTAGAATTGTATTCTAATTTTTTATATTGAAATTAGAGTATAAGGGAAATAAAGGGCTTTTTTTATTTACTATGGAAGCCGATGCCAAGCTTTCTCTTTGATTTTATAAATATCTTTATTGTGCTGATGCTAGGGATGGGCGAATGTGTAAATTTCCGAATTCGAATGTTAGAAAGAATGTTATTACCGAAATTCGAATTATAAAGCCGAATGTTGATAAGAACGAATATTGTTAAAAATTCTATAATCGAATGCTATTTACAGTTTTCGAATGTCACTTTCGAATTCGAATGTTTATAATTATATCGAATGTCCACATTCGAAATTTCGAATTTAACATTCTATTTAACAAATACTATTCAGAAGTTCAATAGTTCATGTGGTAGGGAGGGAATCTAGTAAATTGATACATAATAGATACAAATATATCATTTTTAATGTTTCTATATAGAATATTGCATAATTTGAATATTACATTTAAAGAAAGCATTAGAAATACTATTACAAACATATAAATTCAAATTTTTCTAAACAAATATTTTCGAATGTAATTGTAAAATTCGAAACCGAACATTCGAAAATCGAATGTTAGAATGTTATGTAAACATTCGAAATTCGATTCGAATGAACAAATGTGTTAAAATTTGTTTCATTTTTCAAATGTTGCGAAATATTCACCCATCCCTAGTTGATGCCCAGGTTATACCTCCTGTGCAGTTTTGTTCACCTTGCCTTAATAAAGTTTTTATTATCTAAGGATAAGGTTTCCTTATCTGAGCCTTCTTTTTCTCAAGATAATGCTGTTTGTTCAGGGGTTGTCTCAGCTTTCTGCTAACATGTCCCAGTCTTTGAAAGATTCACATGCAGTGCCCTATGGTTCCTCTCAGTCAGTCTCTGAGAGTGTTTGTTTGCCTAAAGATTTGCTGCACAGTTGGTTTCTGCAGTTTTTCAGCCCTAAGTGCTTTACCTAGTTCTGGTAAAAGGAAGAGGAAATCTAAGAACATTTCTATGGATTCTGATTGCGCCAAGACTGAGTTGGTTAGTCTTTCTCAGTTATCTAGTGATGATCATTCCTCTGCTGCTTCTGAGGGCGAGATCTCTGATTCAGAATCTGCAGTTCCTAGTACAATAGATTCTGAGGAGGTAATTTTTAAATTTAAACTGGCATCTCTGTTTACTTTTGAAGGAGATTTTAGCTACTTTGGATACCTCTGAAACTGTTGCAGAGGCCCCTAAAAGGGCTAACAGACTAAATAGAGTTTTTTTCTGTCAAACCTAAATCTGTGGAGGTCTGACATTATATCTCAGGAATGGGAGAAGCCGGGTGTTCCTTTTAACCCATCTCTTGTGTTTAAAAAGATGTTTCCTGTGGCTGATTCAGTGCGAGATCTGTGGCACACTGTTCCTAGAGTAGAGGGCGCTATATCTACCTTTGCCAAGAGAACTACTATTCCCTTTCAAGGATAGTTCCTCTTTTAGAGACCCTATGGATAAGAAACTGAAAAATGTTTTTTCATCAGGGTTTGCAGTGGCAACCAGTTGCTAGTATTACGACAGTTGCTGGTGCAGCCTCTTATTGGTGTGACTCTTTGTCTGATCTTGTTTTCAAGAGAGACTACTATAGAGGAGATCCAGGATAGGATCAAGGCTCTAAAGTTGGCTAATACTTTTATCTGCGATGCGAGTATGCAAGTTGTTAGGCTAGGAGCCAGGATTTCTAGTTTTGCAATACTAGCCCGCAAAGCCCTTTGATTAAAGTTTTGGTGTGTGGATGTGACTTCTAAATCCAATCTTCTGCCTCTACATTTTAAGGGTAAGACTTTATTTGGTCCTGGTCTGGCAGAGATAATTTCCATGGTTACTGTTGAAAAGGGAGTTTTTTTACCACAGGATAAGAAGAATAGACCCAAGGGTCGTCAGACTTCTAATTTTTGTTCCTTTCATAACTTTAAGGGACAGAGACCTTTCTCGTCTTCTAAATCTGACCAGCCCTGGATCAAGGGTAAGCAATCCAGAAAGCCTTCCACTGAAGTCAGCATGGAGGAGCCGCCCTCGATCCAGTTTTGGATCAGTTAGGGGGGCAGGCTTTACTTTTTTTCACCAGGCTTGGATTTGCAATGTTTCAGAGCCTTGGGCAGTGGCTTAAACTGCGTTAGGGATTTGTCCTCTCTGGGAGTGATTATCCCAGTTCCTCTAGCAAAATAGGGTCAGGGATTTTATTCAAATCTTTTTATAGTTCCCAAAGAGGAGAGATCTTTTCGACCCATTATAGACTTAAAGTCTCTCAACAAGTTTCTCAAGGTGCCGTCCTTCAAAATGGAGACTATTCGTTCTATTCTCCATCTGGTTCAGGAGGGTCATTTTATGACCACTATAGACATAAAGGATGCGTATCTTCATGTGCCTATCCACAGGAAACAATTCAAGTTCCTGGGGTTTGCTTTTTTGGATTGATATTTCCAATTTGTATCCCTGCCTTTCAGCCTCACCGCTACTCCTCGAATCTTTACAAAGGTTCTAGGGGCTCTTTTGACTGTGGACAGATCTCTAGGGATTGCGCTGGCTCCTTACCTGGATGATATCTTGGTCCAGGCACCATCTTTTCAGTTAGCAAGATCCCATACAGATTCTCTGTTAGCTATTCTCCACTCTCATAGGTTGAAGGTGAATCTAGGGATAAATATATTTCAGAGGATAGTTTTAGACTCTCAGACAAGGATGTTTCTGTCTTGATGGATCTCCAAGGACCTTTTGTCTCATGGCACTTATTTCCTGAGACCTTTTTGAGAGATTGTGACCACGGATGCCAGCCTGTTAGGCTGTGGAGCAGTTTGGGGGTCCCTAAGAGCTCAGTGACTTTTGGACTCAGGGAGTCTGCCCTTTCTATAAATATTCTAGAATTAAGAGCAATTCTCTATTCTCTATCGGTATGGCCTCAACTGAGTTTTAGTCTGTGGTCCTCAAGCAGCTCTGGTAGATGCCCTGGCAGTGCCATGGGATTTCAATCTAATTTATCTGTTTCTTCCAGTTGCCCTCCTTCCTTGGGTGATAGCTCGTATCAAACAATAGCAGGTTTCAGTGATTTTACTAGCTCCAGCATGGCCTAGCAGAACTTGGTTTGTGGACCTAGTGAGGTTGTCGTCATTTCCCCCATGGAAATTGCCCATGAGGAAGGATCTTCTACTTCAGGGTTCCTTCCTCCATTCGAACTTAGTCTCTCTGAAGCTGACTGCTTGGAGATTGAATGCTTAGTCTTGTCCTGACAAGGTTTTTCTGTGAAGGTTATTGAGACTATGTTTCAGGCTCATAAGCCTGCTTCTCACAATATTTATTATAAGGTATGGCATTGGTGCGGATCTAGGGTTTTTTCTTGCAGTCGGGTGAGAATTCCCCGTATTCTGTCCTTTCTTCAGGAGGGCCTTGGAAGGGTTTATCAGTCAGTACCCTAAAGGTCAGATTTCGGCTCTGTCGATTCTTCTGCAGAAGCTACTGGCAATTTGACAGATGTTCAGTCTTTTGTCCAGGCTTTGGTTAGAATCAGGCCTGTGTTTAGGTCGATTGCTCCTCCTTGGAGTCTTAATCTGGTTCTTAAAGTTCTGCAGCAGGCTCCATTTGAGCCTATGCATTCTGTTGATATTAAGTTATTATCCTGGAAGGTTTTGTTTCTGCTGGCAATTTCCTCTGCCTGAAGATTTTTGAAGCTTTCAGCTCTACAGTGTGATTCTCCTTATCTTATTTTTCATGCAGATAAGTCGGTTCTCTGTTCTATATTAGGTTTTCTAACTAAGGTGGTCTTGGAACTCAATATTAACCAAGAAATTGTTGTTCCTTCACTTTGTACTAATCCTTCCTCTAAGAAGGAGCGGTTATTGCATGTTGTGCGTGCCTTAAGGTTCTATTTACAGGCTACAAAAGATTTTCATCCATCTTCTGCTCTTATTGTTGTTTTTCAGGTAAATAGAGGGGCCAGAAGGCCTCTTCTTCTACTCTCTCCTTCTGGTTGAGAAGTGTTATTCGAAGGCCACTTGGTCATCATTGCATACTTTTTCCAAATTTGATGTTTTTGCCACTGCTGAGGCCTCTTTTGGGAGGAAGGTTCTTCAAGCGGTGGTGCCTTCTGTTTAGGTTTGCCTGGTATGTGTATCCCTCCCTTCCATTCTGTGGACTAGCTTTGGTATTGGTTCCCACTAGTAATTGAATGGATTTGTGGATTCTCCATGCCATTGGAAAGAAAACATAATTTATACTTACCTGATAAATTATTTTCTTTCCTGGCACAGTCCACGACCCACCCTTATTTTTAAGACGGCGTTTTGTAATTTTTCTAAACCTTAGGCACCTCTATATCCTTTGTGTTTTCTTTTCTTTCCATTAGTCCTCGGCTGAATGACTGGGGATTGTGGGTAATGGTAAGATACTTAAGGCTTTGCTGGATTGTTCTTTGCCTCCACCTGGTGGCCAGGAGTTGAATTCCCATTAGTAATTGAATGGATTTGTGGACTCTCCATGCCAAGAAACAAAAAATTATCAGGTAAGTATACATTATGTTATTGCATAAATATGATTTTAAATAGTTTTTATGTACTTGACTGTGAAGGGCTCTAATGTACTTCTTTATATGTCTATTTATGTATACATGTGTATTTATGTGTTATATATGTCTGTAAATACATACTGTATATACACATATACATAAATACATATGTACACTAGTGATGTCGTGAATAGTTCGTCGGCAAATAGTTCCCGGCGAACATAGCATGTTCGCGTTCACCGCGGCGGGCGAACATATGCGATGTTCGATCCTCCCCCTATTCTTTATCATTGAGTAAACTTTGACCCTCTACCTCACAGTCAGAAGACACATTACAGCCAATCAGCAGCAGACCCTCCCTCCCAGACCCTCCCACCTCCTGGACAGCATCCATTTTAGATTCATTTGGAAGCTGCATTCTTAGTGAGAGGAGGGACAGTGTAGCTGCTGCTGATTTAATAGGGAAATTGATAGCTAGGCTAGTGTATTCAGTGTCCACTACAGTCCTGAAGGACTCATCTGATCTCTGCTGTAAGGACAGCACCCCAAAAAGCCCTTTTTAGGGCTAGAACATCAGTCTGCTTTTTTTTTTCCCTATGTAATCTAATTGCAGTTGCTTGCCTGCCAGCGTGTGTGTCAGGCTCACAGCGTATACTGTGCCCACTTGTCCAGTGCCACCACTCATATATGGTGTAACAGTAGTGTACATTTAAAAAAACAACACTTTTTTGACTGTGAAATAATAGCAGACAGCTGCCAGTACCCAAGATGGCCGCCAATAAGGCAGATGGGGAGGGTTAGAGAGATGTTTTTGGGGGGGGATCAGGGAGGTTGGTGACTAAGGGGGGATGCTACACCACAGCATATGTAAATATGCTTAAAAACTTTTTTTTAAAACCTTTTATTTTAGTACTGGCAGACTTTCTGCCAGTACTTAAGATGGCAGGGACAATTGTGGGGTGGAGGAGGGAAGGGAGCTGTTTGGGAGGGATCAGGGGGTCTGATGTGTCAGGTGGGAGGCTGATCTCTACACTAACACTAAAATTAACCCTGAAAGCTCCCTTCAAACTACCTAATTAACCCCTTCACTGCTAGCCATAATACACGTGTGATGCGCAGCAGCATTTAGCGGCCTTCTAATTACCAGAAAGCAACGCCAAAGTCATATATGTCTGCTATTTCTGAACAAAGGGGATCCCAGAGAAGCATTTACAACCATTTGTGCCATAATTGCACAAGCTGTTTGTAAATAATTTCAGTGAGAAACCTAAAATTGCGAAAAATTTTAAGTTTTTTTTAAATTTGATCGCATTTGGCGGTGAAATGGTGGCATTAAATATACCAAAATGGGCCTAGATCAATACTTTGGGTTGTCTACTACACTACACTTAAGCTAAAATTAACTCTACAAGCTGCCTACATGCTCCCTAATTAACCCCTTCACTGCTGGGCATAAAACACGTGTGGTGCGCAGTGGCATTTATCAGCCTTCTAATTATCAAAAAGCAACGCCAAAGCCATATAAGTCTGCTATTTCTGAACAAAGGGGATCCCAGAGAAGCATTTACAACCATTTATGCCATAATTGTATAAGTTGTTTGTAAATCATTTCTGTGAGAAACCTAAAGTTTGTGAAAAAGTGAACAATTTTTTTTATTTGATCGCATTTGGCGGTGAAATGGTGGCATGAAATATACCAAAATGGGCCTAGATCAATACTTTGGGTTGTCTACTACACTACACTTAAGCTAAAATTAAATCTACAAGCTGCCTACATGCTCCCTAATTAACCCCTTCACTGCTGGGCATAAAACATGTGTGGTGCGCAGTGGCATTTAGCAGCCTTCTAATTACCAAAAAGCAACGCCAAAGCCATATAAGTCTGCTATAATGGCATGTCTGGCACACAGTGTTGGGGCAAGGGTCCATCTGACCACTGATACCTGGTCTGCAAAGCATGGTCAGGGCAGGTATATCACCTACACTGCGCACTGTGAAGCGGGCGTAACCCTTACACTACCTGATCGATACAAGATCATACCTGATGTTCTAAAGCACGTTATTCCAAACAATTTAGGAATGTTAGGTCATTTATGCCCTTTATGGATTAAAACCAGACTCTGCATCAACTATGTAATTTTCCATGGGAGTTTTGCCATGGATCCCCCTCCGGCATGCCACAGTCAAGGTGTTAGTCCCCTTGAAACAACTTTTCCATCACTATTGTGGCCAGAAAGAGTCCCTGTGGGTTTTAAAATTCGCCTGCCTATTGAAGTCTATGGCGGTTCACCCGGTCGCCCGTTCGCGAACTTTTGCGGAAGTTCGACGTTCGCGAACCCAAATTTTTAGGTTTGCGACATCACTAATGTACACACATATATCTTTACATACGTATACATATTTAGACATCTATATGTCTGTATCTCTATGTTAAAGCCCTTTGCATGCCTTTTTTTCTGACGCCTCATATCTTTGAGCCCTTATAACTTTTTTATAATATTTTTATTTGATAGTGTTATAATGAATGTAACTGTACTTTTAAATGTATTTTTTATGTGTTCTATGACACTTTTTACCGCTTGTCTGTGTAAATTAATAGGGGCCGATTTATCAAGCTCCGTATGGAGCTTGATGCCCTTGTTTTCGCGAGACTTCAGGCTCACCGGAAACAGAAGTTAAGAAACAGCGTTCTAAAGAGCGCTGCTCCACAACTTGTCTGCCTGCTCTGAGGCCGTGGACAGAAATCAACCCGATCGAATACTATTGACACTCCCTGCTAGCAGTCGATTGGGCGTGAATCTGCAGGGGGCGGCATTGCACCAGCAGTTCACAAGAACTGCTGGTGCAATGATAAATGCCAACAGTGTATCATGTCCGCTCGCACTATGATAAATCTACCCCATAGTGTATAAAGCAAGAGATTTGCAGAGGTCATTTAACATTTTTTCTAATATAGATAATACATATCTGATATATTTGGTATATTTTAATCTTTGGGGAAAGAATCATGCAAAAATCCAAGATACACCATGAATTGGAGACCAAGGGACAGTCTACCCGAAAATGTTTATTGTTCAAAAAGATAGATAATCCCTTTATTAAACATTCCCCAGTTTTGCATAACCAACACTGTTATATTAATATACTTTTTACCTCTGTGATTAACTTTTATGTAATCCTCTGCAGGGTGCCCCCTTATCTCAGTGTTATTTGCAAACTTGCATTTTAGCTAGTTAGTGCTGCTTCATAAATAACTACTCAGGATTAAGCACAATGTTATCTATATCGCTCACATAAACTTGCACTATCTGGCTGTGAAAAACTGATTTGGGAGATTTATGAAAGTCTGGCGGACAGCGGGCATAATACACATACGCTGTCGGCATTTAACATTGCACAAGCAGTTCTGGTGAACTGCTTGTGCAATGCCACCCCCTGCAGATTTGTGGCCAATTGTCCACTAGCATGGGGTGTCAATCAACCTGATCGTATAGGATCAGGCGGATTGATGTCCGCAGCCTCAGAGGCAGCGGACCAGTTAAGGAGTAGCGGTCTTAAGACAGCTGCTTCATAACTGCTGTTTCCGGCGAGCCTTGAGACTCGCGCAGAAACAGGGGCATCGGGGGCCATTCGGCCCTTGATAAATTGGCACCGTAAAATGCACTGTTCCTATCCAGTGTCTTGGGGAAATGTAAAAATCACACAATAACAGTTTTTAGTGATTGAATTAGCTTTAAATTTAAAAACCCAGAACAATATGTATGGCTCTTTTGATGGATTAGATTGGGATGATCTTTAATCTGAATGCTCCATTATTATTTATTTTTCTCCAAGCTTACCTTTATTCACTTTGGTGGCAGTAGCTTTTCATATAAAACACTGCTGCAGCTTTTTATATCTTTTATGGAAGCCATCTTGATATATTGGGGTAGACTTATTATGCTGCGGATGCAGCGGTCATAAGACCGCTGCTCCTAACTAATCCACCACCTCTGAGGTGGCGGACAGCAATCATCCCGATCGGATACGATCAAATTTATTGGCACCCCCTATTTATTGAGCAATATGATGGGCAGAGGATCGGCGCTTATTGTTATAGAATTATTTCTTGGGGGTTGTTACATTACATTACAATAGTTTAATTTTGGCTTATTCTTCTGGGCCATTGTTATTACATCACTGTTGAATTTTCCAAATATTAGGCACAAATACACTCACACACACATTCACATTTACTGGAACCTAATTCTCACATTTACAGAACAGATATATTAAAGGGACATAATACTCACCTGCTAAATCACTTGAAACTGATGCAGTATAACTGTAAAAAGCTGACAGGAAAATATCACCTAAGCATCTCTATGTAAAAAAGGAAGATGTTTTACCTCACAATTTCCTCAGCTCACCAGAGTAAGTTCTGTGTAAAAAAATATACTTCAGCTGCTGTCCAGCTGCAGGTAAAAAAATAATAATTAAGAAATGAACTGCAGCCAATCAGCATCAACAGTGCTGAGGTCATGAACTCTTGTACTGTGATTTGACTTAACTCTCATGAGATTTCATAGTAAACTTCCTTAAACTGAATAGGGAAATAATATGAGTGTGCACGAAGCTCACTCCCTTGCCTGTCCCGGGACAGACATACTGATTTGCTGCTTAAAGTCCTTTGAAATGGGGTTTGAATACTTAGGACATTTTGAGGTAAAATATCTTTCTTTTTACAAAGAGATGTTCAGGTGATATTTTCTAGTCAGCTTTTTACAGCTATGCTGCATCACTTTCAAGTGTTTCAACATTTGGGTATCATGGCCCTTTAATCATATAAGACATTTCTTTCACTGAGGAGGAATCAGAATCTGTTTAATTTCTTAAGATGCCAGGTTTTAAACTCTACATGAATGAATCTTGCATAAAAGAGATCTTTCTGACAATAGGCAGTTAAAGTTGGGTTTGATATACCCTCTGGTCCAGAATTTAAAATTGACTATATGCACTGTAAATCTACTAATACAAATGTCAAATGTCAGTGACATGTCATGTACACAAATGTAATATTCCAAAGATGTTATCATTGATCGTTTGAGCAAAGTTATGATTGACCTTGCTGAATGAAAACATATTGATGACCGCTGCTTCTTAACTTCCATTTCAGGCGATACAGAAACAATGGGCCTCCAAAGTAGCATTCACTGCTTCATAAATGGAGCCCATACAGTCAACCAAAAGGTCACCTAGATTACACATTACCAGCAATCTAAGTAAGTGTGCTCACCAGTCTGTGGACCACAAACATTAATGGACTCACAGTTGAATGTAAAATATTTACAGTACATACATAGCGAAACACATTATTAAATACTAAAATGGAATAAAAGGATTTTTTTATTGGCACCCTCAATTTAATATTTGGTAGCACACCCCTTGGAAAAAGTAACTGAAATGAATCGCTTCCTGTAACCATCAATGAGTTTCTTACACCTCTCTATTGGAATTTTGGACCACTCTTCTTTCACCAACTGCTTCAGGTCTCTCAGATTGGAAGGGTTCCTTTTCCCAACTGCTGTTTTGAGATCTCTTCACAGGTGCTCCATTTGATTGAGATCTGGACTCATTGCTGACCAGTTCAGTACTCTACAGCGCCTTGTCTTTAACCATTTCTGGGTGCTTTTTGATGTGTGCTTTGGGTCATTGCCCTGCTGTAAGACCCATGACCTCTGACAGAGACCCAATTTTCTGACACTGGGCCCTACATTGCACCACATAATTCTTTGGTAGTCTTCAGATTTCATAATGCCATGCACACAGTCAGGACATCCAATGCCTGAAGCAGCAAAGCAACCCCAAGATCAGTTTGAATTTGTCTCATAGTTGTTCAAGGTTCTTTATCCACCATTCAAACAATCCTTCAGTCCAATCTTTGATCAATTTTTCTCTGTCATCCACGTCCAGGGAGATTAGCTACAGTGCCATGGGTTGTAAACTTATTTTCAATGTTGCGCACAGTGGACACAGGTAAATTAAGATCTCTGGAGATGGACTTGTAACATAGAGATTGTCCATGCTTTTCCACAATTTTTGTTCTTAAATCCTCAGACAATTATTTGCTGCTCTTTCTCTTCTCCATGCTCCGTGTGGCACACAGATACACGCAACAGAAAGGTTAAGTTAATTTTTCAACATTTTGACTGGTTGCCGGTGTGATTTCTATATTGTCAGCACCTGTTAATTGATACAGGTGAGTTTAATTACAAATTACAGGAGCATCACAAGCTTTAAATGCAATTATTTCTTACAATTTTGAGAAGGTGCCAATCACTTTGTCCAGTTCATTTTTGGAGGTTTGTGTGGAATGTGTCAGATTTGGCTTTTTTCCCACTTGTTTGTATCATACCAATACAAACAAAATAAATAAACATGAGAATACCTAAACATTTGTAATTGCAACAATTTTCTGGGTGAAGTGATGCATTATCTGACAGAAATGCATAGGTGCCAATATTTTTGGCCATGACTGTATATATACACACATACATATACACATATATAAACATATACCCGTATATCCATTCAAATGCCTTATCACATACCATATAATTTTTACTATTATAAGAATTGTAATTATATTTACATGATTTTTTTTATCAGAAACTGTATGTATGAGTGTAACTGTTTATTTTGTATTTATGTTGTGTTCGGTGGACCTTAGTGATTCACAATATTGCTTATCGCAACTATCGCTAACAATAGTGTGCCACTTGTAATGTGGTCTTTAATATATCCCTCCTCTCATGGCATAATAATCTACATTTTATTAAGAACGGGGGTGAACTGCAATTCTCTTATTTTTTAAAGTTGTTTTCTACCATGTCACCCTTAAAGTGACAGTGTACTGTAAAATTGGTTTCCTCTTAATGTGATTGTAATTACTTGTAATACAAGTTAAAAAGTATAAAATGTATGGGAAACTGCTCACTTTCCCATATTTTTGTATATGAAATTGCTGTTTCTGTTTATTGAAACCACAACTAAATGAAATGGACGGCTGACTTTGCAGGAAGAGAAGGCTTCATTAGCTTATCTCCACAAAATCCTCCTTATCTTATCTCAATATACACAGAGAGACCAATACTTAGGGCCCAATGATCAAAAACGTGCCACCGAGGAGAGAAATCACACAAATTCTTTGTTTTGTTTTTTAGACCTTATATTGTAATCTTCAAGTCTCTCCTTCACATACAGAGCCTTGTGCAGAGAAAAACAAATCTCTCAAGGTAAACTTTGCATTTCTAAAATTCTTTGAGAGCTTCAAATCATTGGTCCCTAGGGCCTTGATATTAAAAGCAATGACAGACCGCCAAGAAACTGCCTTGCTGGTCTTGTCGAAAAAAAGGGGAGGTTTAGGGATCGCGCTGTGAAACAGCTGGAGAATAAAAGATCAGTTATATATCAAAAAAATTGTGTAATACCAGGTGTTAAGATAATAAAGGGCAGATGAAATAATAATGTTTTGTCTTTATAAATAAAAATATGTGTATATATCTCTCCTTATGAACAGATTCGCAGTTTAATCCTATATGCCGTTTGTATTAATGATGGCTTAGATAATGTATAAATATGTCTAAATTAATATAAATTAATGAATATATAATAAAGTGCTGATACTAGGATATACCATAGAATTAATTTAGGAAATTGGAAGTCAATATAAAAGTTAATAACTAGTGTTCAAGATTTTAAACATTTTATTACAATAACATAGAAATAAGATGCCGGCATCAAATAAAAACAATCCTAAAAAATTCCATATAATTCTAATGATAAAAACAATGGTAATGGTCTTATGACAAAGGTATCAAAATAAAATTGCGTTGTAGTGATAACCTAAGGGTTAATATCTTGGTCTCAGAACATTTGTAATGGTAGCGGTTGTAGGATAATCTTTATTGTAATTTATCCCCAATGTTGAAGTCACGTCTCGCTCTTAGCAGTGACTGTGTCCTTATAAATACCAGCGATATAAATACCTGCAGTCCATGTAAGTTCTTGATCTTGATAAAGGCCCCTGGCGGCTGAAACGCGTAGATTGACTTACTCTGATTGCATCTGAACTTGGTACAAAGTTGGTTGAGAGAAATAGATAGGACAGGTACATCGACAGGTACATCAATCTACTTCTTATATTGAGTAGCATCCATATGTGTAATTCCTGCCCCAGGACTTAGTTCCAATCTTCAACACACCACTAACACGCTAAACCTGGAGACTGTAATACAGACATCCCATGGATCATTGTGGAGAGCGGGTTCAATCTGAACTCCTAACCAGAACCGGAACTTCTTTCTTCAAACAGAGAGATTGTATACACTATTACAAACGAAAGACTGCACACGCTGATACACCATTACAGCGTTCTAGGGTAATATTTTGAACCGAAGAACTTACATGGACTGCAGGTATTTATATCGCTGGTATTTATAAGGGCACAGTCACTGCAAGGGGGCCCATTTATCAAAGGGCTTGCGGACCTGATCCGACACTGCGGATCAGGTCCGCAAGACCTCGCTAAATGCGGAGAGCAATACGCTCTCCACATTTAACATTGCACCAGCAGCTCACAAGAGCTGCTGGTGCAACGCCGCCCCCTGCTGACTCGCGGCCAATCGGCCGCCAGCAGGGAGCTGTCAATCAACCCGATCGTATTCCTGCTCAGAGCAGGCGGACAGGGTTATGAAGCAGCGGTCTTTAGACCGCTGCTTCATAACTTGTGTTTCTGGCGAGTCTGAAGACTCGCCAGAAACACGGCCCTTCAAGTTCCATACGGAGCTTGATAAATGGGCCTGTAAGAGTGAGACGTGACTGCAACATTGGGGATATATTACAATAAAGACTATCCTACAACCGCTACCATTACAAATGTTCTGAGACCAAGATATTAACCCTTAGGTTATCACTACAACGCAATTTTATTTCGATACCTTTGTCATAAGACCATTACCATTGTTTTTATCATTAGAATTATATGTTAGTGGTGTGTTGAAGATTGGAACTAAGTCCTGGGGCAGGAATTACACATATGGATGCTACTCAATATAAGAAGTAGATTGATGTACCTGTCGATGTACCTGTCCTATCTATTTCTCTCAACCAACTTTGTACCAAGTTCAGATGCAATCAGAGTAAGTCAATCTACGCGTTTCAGCCGCCAGGGGCCTTTATCAAGATCAAGAACTTACATGGACTGCAGGTATTTATATCGCTGGTATTTATAAGGACACAGTCACTGCTAAGAGCGAGACGTGACTTCAACATTGGGGATAAATTACAATAAAGATTATCCTACAACCGCTACCATTACAAATGTTCTGAGACCAAGATATTAACCCTTAGGTTATCACTACAACGCAATTTTATTTTGATACCTTTGTCATAAGACCATTACCATTGTTTTTATCATTAGAATTATATGGAATTTTTTAGGATTGTTTTTATTTGATGCCGGCATCTTATTTCTATGTTATTGTAATAAAATGTTTAAAATCTTGAACACTAGTTATTAACTTTTATATTGACTTCCAATTTCCTAAATTAATTCTATGGCATATCCTAGTATCAGCACTTTATTATATATTCATTAATTTACGGTATATTAATTTAGACATATTTATACATTATCTAAGCCATCATTAATACAAACGGCATATAGGATTAAACTGCGAATCTGTTCATAAGGAGAGATATATACATATTTGTATTTATAAAGACAAAACATTATTATTTCATCTGCCCTTTATTATCTTAACACCTGGTATTACACCATTTTTCGATATATAACTGATATTTTATTCTCCAGCTGTTTCACAGCGTGATCCCTAAACCTCCCCTTTTTTTCACATTTGTCTTTTGAGTATATTTAGAGGTTAATATACTCTATCTGGGATCAGCATTGGAGACAATTGAGTGTTGCATCTAATATCATACATCCTCTTTGCTAGTCTTGTCGGCCTTGAAGTCCATCTGTCTTTTGATATATTGTAAAAAAGGGGTCAGACCCACAAAGTGCCGATGAGTGGCAATGTGTCTCCTATAGGAAATTATAGGGATCACGTCCTGCAAAAGTCCACTGACCTGACATCGCCACTTGTTGGCACTTTCAGCAGGCAGGGGGAGGCCATATTTTAAATGTTCCTACACAGCACAGACAGTGCACTCACTAAAACCAAACACGGTTTCTGTGTAGGAACACTTTAAATAATGTCTTTGTGACCTTACTGTAACTATACCTACACTACCTGCCTCACACTGTAAAGTATCACCACTGAAAATGTGTAAAGGCTCCACCCTGTCCCAACATTCAGTGTTATCTATATAAAAAATAACAGTGTATATTACACCTCCTGATACCATAAACACTTCTTAATAAACAAAATACAGGATATATATTGAACCATCTCATTTCCTCACCCCTTAAATTGCGGGCCCTTAAATGCACGGGGCCCTGGGCAGGTGCCCCTCCTGGTCCTGCCCAAAGGGCAGGCCTCCCAATGAGGATGATAGGTAGAGCAGGTACAGCAGGAAACATACAAAATGTTAGATATAAAAAGTAGATCTCTAGTCCTTGTAGTTTAAAGGTTTACTGATAAGTTAAAAGCAAAGGCTGACCCATATGTCTGTTCATCATTCATCTCTGAAGTTTACAGTGCAACTTGGTATCCAGTAGATAGGAGATTTTGGGGGGATTTTTTGTGTAATTTCTTTGTGCCACCACTAGATGTGCTAGTGGGAACTACATTATTATATATCAATACATTACTACAATATATCAAAAGAGCAAGGTCCACTGCTCAAGAAATGAACATTAGGCAGAAAAAAAAAATAACCAATTTCTAGTAATAGGGGCATAAATATGCACTTTTTATAGATAACTGAAGCAAAATTTGTATTCCATAAAGCTTTAAATTTTTGTGCACCATTTGTAATCTATCCCAGTGATTTAAAAAATATTCAGCCAAATTACGAGTTTTGCGTTATGGCTGGCTCGCTAATAACTTGAAAGTTATTTTCACCGCTCATCTTTAATAGTGCTGCTATTACAGGTTTGCAAAAACCCGGCTTGTGCGGGCGATATGGTTGCGTTGAGCCCCATACCGCACCCAAATACAAGCGGTATTTTGACGTGCTCATGCACAATTTCCCCATAGACATCAATGGGGAGAGCCGGCTAAAAAAAGCCTAACACCTGCAATCACGGAGCGTAAAGTTCCGTAATGCAGACCCATTGATGTCTATGGGGGAAAAAAAGTTATGTTTAAACCTAACACCCTAACATAAACCCAGAGTCTAAACACCACTAATCTGCTGCCGCTGACATCGCCGACACCTACATTACACTTATTAACCCCTAATCTGCTGATTGGATCAGCCAATAGGATGAAAGCTCAATCCTATTGACTGATTGCAACAGTCAATAGGATTTTTTTCCCCTTAATTCCTATTGGCTGATAGAATTCTAACAGCCAATCGGAATGTAAGGGATGCCATCTTGGATGACGTCATTTAAAGGGAAACTTCATTCTTCAACAGACGTCGGAAGAAGAGGATGCTCCGCACCGGATGTCTTGAAGATGGACCCGCTCCACGCCGGATGGATGAAAATAGAAGATGCCGTCTGAATGAAGACTTCTGCCCGCTTGGATGAAGACTTCTGCCTGCTTCGATGAGGACTTCTGCCCGCTTGGCTGAAGACTTCTGACGCCTGGATGAGGATGGATGTCCGGTCTTCAAAAATTGTAAGTGGATTGTCGGGGGTTAGTGTTACATTTTTTTTAAGGGTTTATTGGGTGGGTTTTATTTTTAGCTTAGGGTTTTGGGCAATGTAAAAGAGCTAAATGCCATTTTAATGTCAATGCCCATCCAAATGCCCTTTTCAGGGCAATGGGGAGCTTAGGTTTATTTAGATAGGATTTTATTTGGGGGGTTTGGTTGTGTGGGTGGTGGGTTTTACTGTTGGGGTTTGTTTGTATTTTTTTTACAGGTAAAAGAGCTGATTTTTGGGGGGCAATGCCCTGCAAAAGGCCCTTTTAAGGGCCATTGGCAGTTTAGTGTAGGCTAGGGTTTTTTTTTATTTTTGGGAGGCTTTTTATTTTGATAGGGCTGTTAGATTAGGAGTAATTCGTTTTTATTTTTGATAATTTCTTTTTTTATTTTGTGTAATTTAGTGTTTATTATTTTTTGTAATTTAGAAAAATGTATTTTGTTAATTTAATTTTTTTTTATTGTAATGTTAGGTGTTAGTGTAACTCAGGTTTTATTTTACAAGTAACTTTGTATTTATTTTAACTAGGTAGCTAGTAAATAGTTAATAACTATTTACTAACTAGTCTACCTAGTTAAAATAAATACAAAGTTACCTGTGAAATAAAAATAAAACATAAGATAGATACAATGTAACTATTAGTTATTTTGTAGCTAGCTTAGGTTTTATTTTAGAGGTAAGTATTTAGTTTTAAATAAGAATTAGATTTATTTTAATTAGATTTAAGTTAGGGAGTGTTAGGGTTTGGTTTAGGGGTTAATAAGTTTATTATAGCGGCGTAGTTGGCGGGGGCGGCAGATTAGGGGTTAATTATTTTAAATAGTGTTTTTGATGCGGGAGGGCGGCGGTTTAGGGGTTAATAATTTTATTATAGTGGCAACGATGTCGGGGAGCGGCGGAATAGGGGTTAATCATTTTTTTTAAGTGGCGCCGATGTCGAGAGCGGCAGATTAGGGGTTAATAAATTTATTTTAGTGTGTGCAATGCGGGAGGGCCTCGGTTTAGGGGTTAATAGGTAGTTTATGGGTGTTAGTGTATTTTTTAACACTTTAGTTATGAGTTTTAGGCTACAGCTTTGTAACGTAAAACTCATAACTACTGACTTTAGATGGCGGTACGAATCTTGTCGGTATAGGCTGTACCGCTCACTTTTTGGCCTCCCAGGCAAAACTCGTAATACCGGCGCTATGGAAGTCCCATTGAAAAAGGACTTTTTTTAAAGTGCGGTACTGACGTTGTGTGACGGCCAAAAAAGTGTGCAGTACAGCTATATCTGCAAGACTTGTAATAGCAGCGGTAGGGAAAAAGCAGCGTTATGAAGCATAACGCTGCTTTTTCACTCATAATGCCGAACTCATAATCTAGCTGATTATTAGTAAATTTTAAAATTATCCCTCTTAATATGATGATGCCCTTATACAGAGTACAGAAATGTATGATTTTTTTATGACTTCCATACATAGGTATCTAAAAAGCACACACAACATTTTTATTTACATATTTAACTACTCAGATGTATAAAGCTGTATCTTTTGGGTAGCCTAAAGTATTAAAACATTTTAGTTTCTCAGAGATTGAAATAAAGTTTTTTCATTATTCATTTTGCCCCAGTTACACATTATTATTTAGCTCTGAAAATTGAGAACTTGAAATAAGCTTACTGCCTTATCAAGAGGGCGGTAAAAACCAGCGTTAGGAGCCTCTAACGCTGGTTTTGATGGCTACCGCCCAACTCTAAATCTAGGCCTTTATGACCAGCCTTGTTGACTTTTAGTCCCCTGTAGTTGATTAAAAGTCAACCCATGTGATCCCCAAATCATCAATTTCATCCAAGTAGGGCCTACTTAGTATCTTCCTATACAGAATGCATATATTATCAAGACTCCAGAAACAAACAAAAAAGTGTTGCATGACCCTTTTGAAACATGTATTCTGCCCCCTTCTAAATTAAAGGAGAATAGAAAATAAAAATTAAACATTGTAAATTTACAATAATTCAATCCCCATAGCAAAAGCCTTAGTAAATGTCACTTGGCACTCATCTTTGCAAAGAAGGGTGAAGACGGATACAATATACAATAGTGAAAACCCCAAACAAAGAGAATGAAACCCTTTTGCCAAAGGGTTAGGGACAAATATAGATATCTTTTTAGATTGTATCAATAGATCTAAATATAGGCTGTTTTTCTCATGCATGTTTCCCTACCACTTGTACTGAAAGGCTGTTTCATTTATATATTTTCATGACCCCAGAAGTATTCTGGTTTGTGGTATGGGCCGTGTTCAGCCTACCTGTAAGGCTGCTTTTTGAGTCTGGGTGCAATCTAAATCTAAGGCTGTGGAAGCAATCAAAGTTTAAGGCAACAATAAGAGCCTTCAGATTAGCACTGCTGACAGTGCAGTGTGCGCTGTGTATTCTACTTGGTTAAAAATTGATCCAGAAAGGTTTAGTGCGCAGGATTTACTAACTTTTTCTGTATATATTTCTAACAGTATTCCCTGTGCTAAGGGTAGTGCAATTTGTGACCTAAACATTGAAAGTGACCTGCAAGTGTTTTGCCACCAAGATCCATGGGGAGGTGTTAAAAGGCCCGTGCTGACCTTAGTCTGGTGCTTGGTTAATCTCATGGAATCTGTATTGCTTTTCTGAATTTTACCCCTGCTTGCATCCTGACTCACTCCTCAAGCCTCATCCTTACCTGTAATCTAAGGATTGATTTAGTGGCTATAAACTTCTGGAACAGAACTGTTGACTATTATTATGTCCGCTCCATTTGTTGTGAAGTTTGAATACAGACAAATACTCTGGCATTGAGCTTGAGCCTGCCCTTTGACTACTCTTTTGGATAAACCCTTTGTGCTGACATTGGATTCTATTAATCTGGTTAGAACCTTTACCTGTCCCTACAAGCATGGTTACAGACTGCTAACAAAGTATACTTTGAATTTCCTTATCGTAATACAGTTCTTTTTCTTGGGGTTTCACAGATCACCAAGACTAAGCAGGCCAAGCACTCTATTTGGTGCAGGCCATACACCAAAGAACTTTTTGAGGTACAGTAGATGAGGTTGTGGCCTGTGACCTCCACCAGTACCATTTAGGGCTAGCTTTATTGAAATATTTTGCCTTAACATCTCAAAGGGGTTCATCTCTGAGTGCTTTGAAAACCGAAAATGAAGTATTTTGGAGGCTTAAAACTTCATCAACTTCAATTTGTAAGATAAGAACTGTGCGGGACATGGACTAATCCAAAGAACAACAATGATTAAGAAATGAATTGGGCTGCTCCTAATCTGTAAATACTTATGTGTGCATAACTATAACACAGCATCACATCAACCATATGCTAATGTGCAGAGTATTGTTCATATCCTGATATTGGTTGGGATATTGTACAGTAAAGGGAATGAGCTCTAAGCTACATATTTTGACTGTTCCACATTTAAGACAAGGCTTCCCTCCACAACACACCTAGAGCACATTGTATTTGTTTCTAAATTAGGCCATGGTCAGCAATAACAACTTTGTGTTAGTAACTGGATTTATTTTATTCTCTCTGCTTATTTCATTTGTTTGCCTTTTCAGTTGCTAGGAAACAGTTTCTTCTTTGTGAAGCTTTAAGAGTTAGAATGATGACAGCCTCCATACTACAAGGATAACCTAAAGCTGGCTGCAACCACTGTGAAAAGCATATGTTACCAACACTATGACTGGAACCTTTTCTTGGGCTTATTCTACAGATTCCATCACCGCACCAAGCCCCTGTGATCTAGGATTATAGAACAGATAGTGACTATGGATGATGCACAATATACATTTTTTTATGGATCAGTCACATTTTCTGCAAATTATTTCCTCTTATGATAACATAATTTAACCATTCGGTCAGACAATTGTTCCTTGTCTCAGAATTAGCCAACATAAAATATTAAGCACTGAAGGTTATGATTTTTTACTCACTCACTGTAGGTGTTAAATACACAAAGGTCATTTCCATTGAGAAATAATTTCTTCAGTCAGTTACAAATTATTTCTGTACAAAATATATTTTTCAAAATTGTCAATGTAATATTTAATATGCTGCAGATTTTGAAAAGTCATTTTCCAGTTCTATTTGATTTAAGTGCATAGAGCAGCATACACATTTGTAGCATATAATAATGGGGGACTGTATCATAGCAATAAAACTAATTTCTCAGCTATATATTAAATCAACACATTTCAGCTTATGCAAATTGAGACATGACTTCAGTTCCATCAATAAGCAAAACTCATTAATCAATTTAGACCAAATTCCAGCACATGCAAAATTCATAATTCATGAACAATTATTTAAAGAAACACCTCTTGATTTTGTGTACAAATTGTGCCAGGCTCTCTAGAGGGCTGGAAAGCAATTTCTGAAATGTAGATTTTCTTTAAAATGCTGCAAATCAGTAGCTGGTACAGGCAATTTGTTTTTTGTGCTTTGTAGGAAGTGTGGGACAAGTCTAGCATTTACACAAAAGTTAATTTGTATCTTTCCATTAGCCACTAAAGAAGAACTCCTTTACACAGTATTTGTGGCTTTGGGCTTATGTCATTTGTCTGGTAGTTTACCCAAGGATCACTCTCATGGCTATCTACCTCTTACACCTACTGTACATCCACTGAACCTGAACAGACAGATGTGAAGGATACAACTACTTTTTTTTTAGTGCAATCAATTCAGAATATCAGTAACAAAGTCATTTCCACTTATTTTTATTTTAGTCATTTCTAAATTGACCTGAATTCAAGAGGGAAATGTAACATCAGCAGCATTATCATAATTGAATAAATAAAAAAATAGATATATTTTATCCATTGCTATGTCATAATACACTAAAACATATTATCCTGTAGAAAGGTTACAAATAAGATGTCAATATGACAAATAGTGACAACAAAATCTCTTTTTAGAAATGTTGACATTTTGTTACAGACCAGAGTGTTGACTTGAGAAGTTGTGTTCAAGCAGTCACAGCTGTATAGCACAACAATCATATTATGGAACCAATAAGTATTTAGATAAATATTATTGGTGACACCAACAGTCCTTTATCTTGAAATACAAAATAAATTAAACGTAAAGGGATATAAACCCCAAACTTTTTATTTAATGGTTCAGATAGAGCATGCAATTTTAAGCAACTTTCTCATTTACTCCTACTATCATTTTTTCTTTGTTCTCTTTATTTGAAAAGGCAGGAATGTAAGCTTAGGAGCCAGCCCATTTTGGTTTATCAACCTGGGTAGAGCTTGCTGATTGGTGGCTACATTTAGCAACCAATCAGCAAGAGCTGCCTAGGTGCTGAACAAAAAAATGGGCCAGCTCCTTAGCTTACATTTCTGCTTTTACCAAGAGAACAAAGAAAACATGATAATAGGAGTAAATTAGAAAGTTGCTTAAAGTTGCATGCTCTATCTGAATCATGAAAGAAAAACTTTGGGTTTCATGTCCCTTTAAACTTAGTATGCTAGATATCACTGCAGCTGCTTCTCAATGCAACTCTGAAAAATGATTGATCTGTTGTGTTTTTTTTTTATAGTAAAGATAGATAACCACTACCCTGCTGTACTTGCTGACAGCACGATGCTAACATCATAAAATCCTTTGTATATATTATATATATATATATATATATATATATATATATATAACTGAATCAAGTGGTAAAGCACTCTCAATTGTAATACGGGGTGCACAGCAAAAGTACAAACAGTCCCAAAAAAGAAGCAGGCACTCTCCGTTAAAGTTTTCAAAAAGATGATTTACTACGTTAGTAAATCATCTTTTTGAAAACTTTAACGGAGAGTGCCTGCTTCTTTTTTGGGACTATATATATATATATATATATATATATATATAATCAATTTAGAGAGGCAGCCTTCAGTTATAAATGAGCCTTTTGGAGAAGTGATTACATTAAAAGCAAAGATAAAAATGAGATGATACCTCATAACCAGTACCTATTTTACACCAATCAGCAGATGTTAACATTTTGTTGGATAAACTAAAATTTGGTGGTAATTTCACCCTTTTCTTATTTAAGTCTTAGGTTCTTAATAGGAAACTCCAATAAACCAATTAACTTCATGCTTGTGCAATGCTTTACTGCACGGGCGTACATTACCCTCCATTCTGTATATTTTATTTATTCTACTGTTTTATGTACCAGTCATTTAAAGTTGCACTTACCTCAGTATACAAGAAATCCACAGTCTCTGGTGTAACCTGGTAATATTTCAAACATTCTCCCTATTTCCAATTGCTGTGTTAATTCCCACTCACATCTGGATTTAGATTTCACTCTATATATTTGTTATTACTGCTACAAACTTCACAACATGGCTGCTAATGAACGTCCACGGTCAGTATATTTGTTTAGGCTGTTGCAAGAGCTTTGCTAGGGTCTCTGACTGCTCCAGCAATTCCCTTTCTGTATTTAAATGATTACCCAAGCTCCCCTGAGATTAACAAATGCAACAATTTTTCTTTGCCTCCCTAATTCTAACTTGTATCATATCATCTAAGGATGTCCAGGATCCAGAGACCTAGGCCAAGGGTTGGTACTTTAAGCTTCCTACCACTGTCTCAAGGGTTTCCTAAATCTTGACAAAAAGCATGATCACTTTTGTTCCAAAGAAAGGTTCTCCTTAGGAACACACCCAAGCCTCTAGCATTTCCTTTTGCCCCTCAAAAGTGTGCTGACTTGTATTGTAGGCTCTAAAAGAAAATGAGTTGGATCTTACCTCCCATATTACAAGTGAATTAAATAAACAATCTAGGCGTATTTACCATCAGTTATAATATTACACTTAGATATTTAAGACATTTAAAACAAAACCTAACTTGCCAATTCTGACTTGGCCAGAAGTCAAAATTTTCTTTGTTGTTAGAAAACTAATGATCAGAAGTTTGATTTAATGTAGAATGTGCAAGAATGATACTCTTTCAAAAACTCTGTAACTGATTTCATATTATTTTATCTTGATGTAAAAACAAATACATCGCTACGTTTCTAGCAGAAGTAATTGTTAAAATAAACAATATATTAAGTTTCAAGTTACAAAGTGATATTACCCTTTAAGTGACAAATGTCAGGTGATTTTTCAAAACAAATGGTAAGATTATAAGTGGAGCACAACTTTGCGCTAAGAACAGCACACCGTCTTGTATTACAAGTGAATAGTAAAATACATGTAACGCTGCATAACATTTTTAAAAGCGATCTCTATACTTTCAAAGGGTGTGCTATTATTGCTGTTATTGGTAAGTTAAGACTTGCGCTCGAGCAGAACACAAAATAGCACTGGAAAATGTAGTGCTTTTGGATTCCTGAAATAAAATATACATAACAAAGCACATGTATAATACATTAACATATATATATATATATATGTAAAGATGTATTTATGTATTTATTATATGTGTATATATGTATTTATAGATATATTTAGATATAAATACATATGTACACTTATACACACACACATACAAATATATATATATATATATATATATATATATATATATATATATATATATATATATATATATATATATGTATGTGCATTGGAGCCCTTAGCTGTCAAGTAGATGAAAACATGTAAAAGCATATTTATGCAATATTCATATTAAATAAAGTGTTATACTGTGTATTTACAGTAAATAGTTCATATTCCAATGTTCTGCACATAGCAGATAGCATATGTTCTATAATATGTATATACAGCTATACATATATATTGTACCAAAATACCATCAGATTTATATAGAAACATTTATTTAAGAATAAATAGAACATATTCTTGTATGTGAAGAACATTGGAATGTGAAATATTCAAATTTTCATGTCGTGTTAGCGCACATGAGGATATGCAAACGGCTTTGCACGCAAGTGCTTTTTCTTTCCACTTTTTTTTTTGCTCCATTGGCTGCTATGGGGAATATGTGAATGTGCACATGATATTCTAACTTTTACTTTTTTCACTTCTTAGGTCAGCGCGTGAGCGAAAACAGTTTACTTTCAATTCATAACACAAGCACAACCCGACGAGGATTAAATAGTGCTTCACTCGTAATCTGGCCCAATATATTTATACATACTGTATATATATATATATATATATATATATATATATATATATATATATATATATATATATATATATATTGAAATAAAAAGTGTAGCGCACTACAACCCAGAAAGTCCAAAAGTCTACCTTATGGTAAAATCCAAAATGCTTTATTTCATCTGTTTAAAAGCATAGAAAAAGGCTTCCATAAAAACACAGTTTTTCACAAAATACAATCACAGTGTGTACATGTACCTTAAGAAATCAGCTCTGTTTATGAAATAAAAATACAAATACCCACTAACATTACAAACCCCCACCCCCCTAAACCAACAAAATAAAAAAACTATCTAAAAAACCTAAGCTACCCATAGCCCTGAAAAGGGCATTTGAATGGGCAGCCAATAGGATTTAAGCAGCTATCATTCTATTGGATGATTCATCATCCAATAGAATGAGAGCTGCTTAAATTATATTGGCTGATTTGAACAGCCAATAAGATTTTAGCAGCTCTAATTTAAAAAATTTCAGCCAATAGGAATGCAAGGGATGCCATCTTGAATCGCGTACCTTGCATTGAAGATTCAGTGTACGGCGGCAATCGTATGAAAACAGAATTTATGCTTACCTGATAAATTTCTTTCTCTTACGGTGTATCCAGTCCATGGATTCATCCTTACTTGTGGGATATTCTCAATCCCCACAGGAAGTGGCAAAGAGAGCACACAGCAGAGCTGTCCATATAGCTCCCCTCAGGCTCCGCCCCCCAGTCATTCGACCGACGGTTAGGAGAAAAAGGAGAACCATAGTGTGCAGTGGTGACTGTAGTTTTACAAAATATAAATTTGAACCTGACTTAATTGCCAGGGCGGGCCGTGGACTGGATACACCGTAAGAGAAAGAAATTTATCAGGTAAGCATAAATTCTGTTTTTTCTTACATTGGTGTATCCAGTCCACGGATTCATCCTTACTTGTGGGAACCAATACCAAAGCTTTAGGACACGGATGAAGGGAGGGAACAAGTCAGGTAACCTAAACGGAAGGCACTACTACTTGCAAAACCTTTCTCCCAAAAAAATAGCCTCCAAAGAAGCAAAAGTATTGAATTTGTAAAATTTGGCAAAAGTATGCAGTGAAGACCAAGTCGCTGCTTTACAAATCTGTTCAACAGAAGCCTCATTCTTAAAAGCCCATGTGGAAGCCACAGCTCTGGTGGAAAGAGCTGTAATTCGTTCAGGAGGCTGCTGTCCAGCAGTCTCATAAGTCAATCAGATAATGCTTTTCAGCCAAAAGGAAAGAGAGGAAGCGATAGCGTTTTGACCTCTCCTCTTACCAGAATAGACAACAAACAAGGATGACGTGTGTCTGAAATCTTTAGTTGCTTTTAAATAGAATTTTAAAGCACGAACCACATCAAGATTGTGTAACAGCCGTTCCTTCTTAGAAACTGAATTAGGACACAGAGAAGGAACAATGATTTCATGATTAATATTCTTATTAGAAACCACTTTCGGAAGGAAACCAGGTTTTGTACGCAAAACAACCTTATCTGCATAAAACACCAGATAGGGTGAATTACACTGCAAAGCAGACAATTCTGTAACTCTTCGAGCAGAAGAAATAGTTACCAAAAACAAAACTTTCCAAGATAATCACTTAATATCTATGGAATGTAAAGGTTCAAACGGAACCCCTTGAAGGACAGAAAGAACTAAATTTAGACTCCATGGAGGAGCCACAGGTTTATAGAAAGGCTTGATTCTGACTAAAGCCTATGCAAATGCTTAAACGTCTGGTACTTCCGCCAGACGCCTGTGAAACAGAATAGATAGAGCAGATATCTGTCCCTTTAAGGAACTAGCTGACAATCCTTTCTCCAATCCTTCTTGGAGAAATGACAAAATCCTAGGAATCCTAATCTTACTCCACGAGTAACCCTTGGATTCACACCAACAAAGATATTTCCGCCATATCTTATGGTAAATGTTCCTGGTGACAGGTTTTCTAGCCTGGATCAAAGTATCTATAACTGATCCAGAGATCCCACGCTTAGATAGAATTAAGCGTTTAATCTCCAAGCAGTCAGCTGCAGAGAACTAGATTTGGATGCTTGAATGGACCTTGAATTAGAAGACCCTGCCTCGATGGCAGTGTCCATGGTGGAACAGATGACATGTCCACTAGGTCTGCATACCAAGTCCTGCGTGGCCACGCAGGCGCTATCAAAATTACCGAAGCCTTCTCCTGTTTGATTCTGGCTACCAGACGAGGGAGAAGGGGAAACGGTGGAAAAACATAAGCCAGATTGAAGGACCAAGGCGCTACTAGAGCATCTATCAATGCCGCCTTGGGGTCCCTGGACCTGGATCCGTAAAGAGAAAGTTTGGAGTTCTGATGGGACGCCATCAGATCCAACTCTCAAATACCCCATAGCTGGGTAAGCTGAGCAAAAACCTCCGGAAGGAGTTCCCACTCCCCCGGGTGAAAGGTCTGACAACTCAGAAAATCTGCCTCCCAGTTGTCTATTCCTGGGATGTGAATTGCAGATAGATGGCAGGAGTGATCCTCTGCCCATTTGATGATCTTGGATACTTCCTTCATCGCTAGGGAACTCTTTGTTCCTCCCTAATGATTGATGTACGCTACAGTCGTGATGTTGAGGCTATGCCTGGAGCATGTTGAATATCGCTCTCAGTTCCAAAATGTTTATCGGGAGAAGAGACTCTTCCCGAGACCATAGGCCCTGAGCTTTCAGGGAGTCCCAGACCGCACCCCAGCCTAACAGACTGGAATCAGTCGTGACAATGATCCACTCTGGTCTGCGGAAGCGCATTTCCTGAGACAGGTGATCCTGAGACAACCACCAGAGAAGATAATCTCTGGTTTTCTCGTCCATTTGTATCTAAGGAGACAATCTGCATAATCCCCATTCCACAGTTTGAGCATGTACAGCTGCAGTGGTCTGAGATGAATTCTGGCAAAGGGAATAACGTCTATTGCCACAACCATTAACCCGATTACCTCCATGCACTGAGCCACAGAAGGCCGAGGAACAGAATGAAGAACTCGGCAAGTAGTTAAAAGTTTTAACTTCCTGACCTCCGTCAGAAATATTTTCATTTCTACCGAGTCTATTAGCGTTCCCAGGAAGGGAACCCTTGTGAGCGGGGACAGAGAACTTTTTTTGATGTTCACCTTCCACCCGTGAGACCTTAGAAAGGCCAGAACTATTTCTGTATGAGCCTTGGCTCTTTGAAAAGACGATGCCTGAATTAATATGTCGTCCAGATAAGGTGCTACTGCAATGCCCCGCGGTCTTAGTACCGCTAGAATGGACCCTAGCACCTTTGTGAAAATTCTTGTCCAGAAAGGCGAACCTTAGGAACTGATGGTGATCTTTGTGGATAGGAATATGTAGGTACGCATCCTTTAAATCCACGGTAGTCATATATTGATCTTCCTGGATCAATGGTAAGATTGTCCGAATGGTTTCCATTTTGAATGATGGAACTCTGAGGAATTTGTTTAGAATTTTTAAATCCAGGATTGGCCTGAAAGTTCCTTCCTTTTTGGGAACTACAAACAGGTTTGAGTAAAAACCCAGTCCTTGCTCTGCAGTTGGAACTGGGTGTATCACTCCCATCTTTAGAAGATCTTCTACACAGCGTAAGAATGCCTGTTTCTTTGTCTGGTCTGAAGACAAACGAGAAATGTGGAACCTTCCCCTTGGGGGAAAGTCTTCGAATTCTAGAAGACACCCTTGAGCAACAATTTCTTATGCCCAGGGATCTGGAACATCTCTTGCCCAAGTGTGAGCAAGAGAGAAAGTCTGCCCCTACTAGATCCGGTCCCGGAGCGGGGGCTACCCTTTTATGCTGTCTTGGTAGCAGCAGCAGGCTTCTTGAGCTGTTTACCCTTGTTCCAGCCCTGCAAAGGCTTTCATGTTGCTTTGGGCTGGGAAACGTTACCCTCTTGCTTTGCGGTTGCAGAGGTTAAAGCAGGTCCGCTCCTGAAGTTGCGAAAGGAGCGCAAATTAGCCTTGTTTTAAGCCTTAAAAGCTCTATCTTGTGGAAGGGCATGGCTTTTTCCTGATATTAAGTAATTTTGTTTTGGACGACACGTCAGCCGACCATGATTTGAGCCAGAGCGCTCTTCGCGCCACAATGGCAAAACCAGAATTTTCCGCCGCTAATTTAGTTAATTGTAAAGCGGCATCTGTAATGAAAGAATTAAACAGCTTTAGAGAATGAATTCTATCCATGACTTCGTCATATGACGTCTCCCTCTGGAGCCGCTCCTCCAGCGCCTCAACCAAAAAGCAGCTGCAGTAGTTACAGGAATAATGCAGGAAATTGGTTGAAGAAGGATACCTTGTTGAACAAATATTTTCTTTAGTAACCCTTCTAATTTGTTATCCATAGGATCTTTGAAAACACAACTGTCTTCTATTGGTATAGTTGTGCGCTTAGCTAGTGTTGAAACTGCTCCCTCTACCTTAGGGACCACCTGCCACGCGTCCCGCCTGGGGTCAGTTATGGGGAACATTTTCTTAAAGATAGGGGGGGGGAACAAAAGGTACGCCTGGTCTCTCCCACTCCCTAGTCACAATATCCGCCACCCTCTTAGGGATCGGAAACGCATCAGTGTATACAGGGACTTCTAAAAACTTGTCCATTTTACACAATTTTTCTGGGACCACCATAGCGTCACAATCAACCAGCGTAGCTAAAACCTCCTTAAGCAGTACGCGGAGGTGTTCCAGCTTAAATTTAAATGCTAAGAAATCTGATTCTGCCCGCTGAGAAATTTTACCTGCGTCACAAATATCTCCCTCAGACAGTACATCCCTCACCGCCACGTCAGAGGGTTGTGAGGGTACAACAGATAAATTATCCAAAACTTCTGATTGCTCATCCTCTGTTCTTAAAACTGAGCTATCACGCTTTTTAGGAAAAACAGGCAGTTTGGATAGAAATGCTGCAAGGGAATTATCCATGACTGCTGTTAATTGTTGCAATGTAATAGGGGCCAATGCGCTAGAGGTACTAGGCATCGCTTGCGCGGGCATAACTGGTGTCGACACATGGGGAGAGGAAGGAGGGCTATCCTCATTACCTTCCGTTAAAGAATCATCTTGGGCCACATTTTTAAGTGTCACTGCATGGTCTTTAAAATGTTTGGATATGTTAGCACACTTTAAACACAAATGTAAAAGGGGGGACCGCCATGGCTTTTAAACACATAGAACAAGGTCTATCTGTAGGCTCAGACATGTTAAACAGACTTAGACAGCACTCAAATACAGTAAAATACAATTTTTGAAAAAACAGTACTGTGCCTTTAAATAATAAAAAGCGCATACTTTTTTAGTAAACCTCCAAAAATCGTCCAAACTTTATGAAATTTTCACCATATGATCCTAATGCTTTGAAATGATTGCACAGTAAATTTCAAGTCAATTAACCCCCTACTGCCCAAACCGGAGCAAATTAACCATGCCACAGCCTTTGCTGTGGTCCTACCTTCCTTGGGGATTAGTTTTGATCGAAAATAAGCCTATCTGAAGTCCTCAAGTAATCTTTGGACCCTTCACATGTATCTGCATGAAGCTGTTTGCAAAATCAACTGCGCAACTGAGGCGCGAAATTCAGGCCCCCTCCATCTTCCCTCAGGAGTTTGTGGGGCCTTCCCAAGCCAAAATAGGTGTCTAAATATATGCCATGCAGAATAAAACCCCAAAAAGTGTTTTAAATGCAATATAAAACTTGTATAATGTCAGATTATCTTAAAAAATAATCGATTGCCCCTTACCAGTGTCCACCAGTGTATTGAGCCCTTTCAATAAGCCTTCCTTCTATACTAAGTCTCAGAATATGGCTTACCTTTCCCACATGGGGATTCCTGTCAGTCTTCTAGCATTACTAAGTCTTGACTAGAAAAAATGACTGAAACATACCTTAAAGCAGTTAAGCCTGCAAACTGTTCCCCCCAACTGAAGTTTTCCTGTACTCAACAGTCCTGCGTGGGAACAGCAATGGATTTTAGTTACAAGGTGCTAAAATCATTTTCCTCTCAGCAGAAATCTTCATCATTTTCTGCCTCAGAGTAAATAGTACAAACCGGCACTATTTTAAAATAACAAACTTTTGATTGAAGAAATAAAAAACTACAAACTAACACCACATTCTCTTTACACTCCCGTGGAGATGCTACTTGTTAGAGCGGCAAAGAGAATGACTGAGGGGGCAGAGCCTGAGGGGAGCTATATGGACAGCTCTGCTGTGTGCTCTCTTTGCCACTTCCTGTGGGGATTGAGAATATCCCACAAGTAAGGATGAATCCGTGGACTGGATACACCAATGTAAGAGAAAAGGATGCTCCGTGCCGGATGACTTCAGGATAGACCCGCTCCGCGCCAACAGGATCAAGATAGAAGATGCCACCTGGATGAAGATTGAAGAGGCCGTCTGGATGAAGACTTCTCGCCGCTTGGATAAGGACATCGCCGCCAGGATGAAGATTGAAGAGGCCGCTTGAATGAAGATAAGAATGCAAGGGACGCCATCTTGAATCAAGTACCTTGCATTGAAGATTCAGTGTATAGGAGGAGACCGTATGAAAAGGATGCTCCGTGCCAGATGTCTGCAGGATGGACCCACTCCACGCCACCGGGATCAAGATAGAAGATGCCGCCTGGATGAAGACTTCTCGCCGCTTGGATTAGGACTTTGAGGCCAGGATGAAGATTGAAGAGGCCTCTTAAATGAAGACTTCTCGCCAACTGGATGAAGATCGTTCAAGCGGGACTTCAAAAACTGTAAGTGAATCGTCAAGGGTTAGTGTAAGGTTTTTAGGGTGGGTTTTATTTTTACATTACGGTTTGGGCAGTAAAAGAGCTAAATGCCCTTTTAAGGGTTTTGCCCATCCACATGCTCTTTTCAGGGCAATGTCAGTCTTCTAGCATTACTAAGTCTTGACTAGAAAAAATGACTGAAACATACCTTAAAGCAGTTATGTTTTTGGGTATTAGAAAAGGAATATTTTTTATTGATTTGCATAATTTCGTTTGTTATTTTTTTGTAAAGCTAGGTTTTTTTTAATTTTTTTGTAATTTTAGTGTTTTTTATTTTTTGTAATGTTAGGTTTTAGTGTAAGGCAGCTTAGGTTTTATTTTTACTTCAAAGGTAAGTTTGTATTTATTTTAACTAGGTAGTTAGTAAATAGTTAACAACTATTTACGAACTAGTCTACCTAGTTAAAATATTACTAGGAACATGCTACAAGCCCCCTAACATTAGTGACCTGGAGGAAACAACTACTAATGCAAATAGGTAAGGCTGCTAATAACAGTGCTGTAATTATGGGAGATTTTAACTACCCTGATATAAACTGGGCCAATGAAACTAGTAATTCAGTTAAGGGGGATAGATTTTTAAATGTTCTCAGGGATAACTTCTTGTCACAATTAATAGAGGAGCCAACTAGGAGTAAAGCTATATTCGATTTAGTGCTAGCAAACAATACAGATATAATATCAAACATAGAAGTCAAAGAACATTTGGGTAACAGTGATCATAACATGGTCACATTTGAAATCTCTTTTCATATGCAGTGTCTTAAAGGTTTAATTAAGACTTCAAAAAGGCAAATTTCAACAATTTAATGAAATCATTAAATAATATAAGTTGGGACAATGTATTCTCTAATAAAAATACATAATAGGATAAATGGATAATTTTAAAACTTTGTTAAATAAATATACATATCAACAAATACCATATGGTTATAAAAATAAAAAATCAAAGCCGTTGTGGATAAATAAAAATGTGTTAAGAGAAATTAGAAAAAACGTAGGGCATTTAAAGAAAATAATACAGACTCAACATACAATATTTATAAGGAATGTAACAATGCATGCAAAAAAGCAATCAAATTAGCCAAAATTGAAAATGAAAAATTAATTGCAAAGGATTCTAAGTCTAACCCTAAAAGGTTCTTTAAGTACATAAATAGTAAAAAATCTAAGAAGGATAATATAGGTACATTAACATGCGTGGAGGGTAGCATGATAAATAATGACAGGGAGAAGGCTGAGGTACTAAACCAGTTTTTTTTCTTCAGTATACACAAGAGAGGAACCATTGGATGATACTTTGGAACAAAATAGAACATGCCAGTCCATACCATTAACTGGTTTATGTTTAGAGGATATCAGGAAAAAACTGGATAATATTAAGGTAAATAAAACTCCAGGCCCAGATGGAATACACCCAAGGGTGTTAAGGGAATTTAGCACTGTTATAGACAAACCTCTACTCTTATTTTTTCAAGACTCATTATCCTCAGGCATGGTACCCCAGGATTGGCGTAAAGCTGATGTGGTGCCACTCTTCAAAAAGGGAAGCAGGGATAATCCAGGAAGCTATAGACCAGTTAGTCTGACATCAATAGTGGGGAAGATATTTGAAGGGATTATAAGGGATTATATTGATGAGCATATTCATGTAAACAAGATTATGAGTTCTAATCAACATGGTTTTAGGAGAAATAGATCATGTCAAACTAATATAATTAGATTCTACAAGGAGGTAAGTAAAAATATAGATAAAGGGGAATCAGTTGATGTGATATACTTAGATTTTGCAAAGGCATTTGATACAGTGCCTTGATTTAAGTGAGGAAAGCATAATTCTGTCACTATATAAAGCCCTGGTAAGACCTCACCTTGAGTATGGAGTTCAGTTCTGGAGACGGATCACAAAAAAAGATATTGCAGAACTAGAAAAAGTTCAGAGAAGGGCCCCGAAGCTAATAAGGGGATTGGAGAAATTAATATGAGGAGAGGCTAGCCAAACTGAGTCTGTTTTCTTTAGATAAAAGGCGCTTGAGAGGCCCATATTCAGAGATGGCAGAAGCTCTGGTTATTCCTAGAAAATTGTTTCTGACAAGAGGCCACAATTTAAGGTTGGAGGAAAGGAGATTTAATCTCCTGCAACGGAAACGTTTTTTCACTGTATAAAATTGTGGAACTTATTACCAAAGGAGGTAGTGAATTCCAATACCCTAGACACATTTAAAAATAGTCTGAATACATTTCTGAATATAAACAAAATTCATGGATATGATTGCTAGTATTAAATGAGTCACCTTTTAGTGGGGTTATTTAAGCTTAACTGGAGCTTTTTGTAAGTATTTTAGATTTGTATAGGTTGAACTCGATGAACTTTGGTCTTTTTTCAACCTTATCTACTATGTTACTATGTTACTACTATGTTACCTGTGAAATAAAAATAAAACCTAAGCTAGCTACAATATAACTATTAGTTATATTGTAGCTAGCTTAGGTTTTATTGCACAGGTAAGTATGTATTTATGTTAAAGTTAAGGCGTGCTAGGTTTAGGGGTTAATATAGGTAAGTTACTTTGTATTTAGGTATTATTAATTAATAATTGTAACTTTTATTTAGTTATATTTTAATTATGTTAATATTAGGGGTGTTAGGTTTAGGGTTAGGGGGTGTTAGGTTTACGGGTTAATATAGTTTAATTTAGGTTGTAGCAATGTGGGGGCTGGCGGTTTAGGGGTTAATAGGTTTAGTTAGTATAGGTTTAGTTAGTAAACGGTGGTTTAGGGGTTAATAGCTTTAGTTAGTATTGGCGATGTGGGGGGTGCGGTTTAGGGGTTAAGATGTTTATTTTGTGTCGGCGATGTGGGGGTTTGTGGTTTAGCGGTTAATAGGTTTAGTTTGTGTCGGCGATGTGGGGGGGGTGTGCGGTTTAGGGGTTAACAGGTTTAGATTGTGTTGGCGATGTGGGGGGTGTGGTTTAGGGGTTAACAGGTTTAGTTCATGTCGGCAATGTGGGGGGGTTCGGTTAGAGATTAATAGGTTTAGTTTGTGTCGGCGATGTTTCAGAACGGCGGTTTAGGGGTTAATAGGTTTAGTTAGTGTTGGCAATGTGGGGGGGGGGTCCGGTTTAGAGGTTAATAGGTTTAGTTTATGTTGGCGATGTGGGGGTGTGGTTAAGAGTTTAATAGGTTTAGTTTGTGTCAGCGATGCTTCGGAACGGCGGTTTAGAGGTTAATAGGTTTAGTTAGTGTTGGCGATGTGGGGTGGGTGCAGTTTAAGGGTTAATAGCTTTAGGTAGTGTTAGTAATGTGGGGGGATGGCGATTTAGGGATTAATAGCATTATTTAGTGGCGGCGTGGGTGGCGGCTTTTTAACATAATTTTGTTTCGGCAATCGCCGGAACATTAGCTAGAAATAACGATTCGGTCCGTAATAAAGATTCGGTTCTACATTACGAATTTCAAAATTTGGAACGACACAAATAAATTCCGAAACCGAATTACTGACACATACCAAATTATTACGAATGTCTCAAACCAATTTTTTTTACAGCCCAAAACGAAACGAAGCGAACCAAATTTTTTGATCTCACACAAGTCTAATATATAGGATTATCTATTTAAAAATAAATAGAACATTTTTATATATATATACATATTATAGAACATATGCTATCTGCTATGTGCAGAACATTGGAATTTGAAATATTTACAGTAAATACACAGTATAACACTTTAGGAAATATGAATATTGCCTTAATATGCTTTTACATATTTTCATCTACTTAAAAGGACGCTGAACCCAATTTTTTTCTTCTGTGATTCAGATAGAGCGTGCAATTTTAAGCAACTTTCCAATTTACTCCTATTATCAAATTTTCTTCATTCTCTTGGTATCTTTATTTGAAAAGCAAGAATGTAAGTTTAGATGCTGGCCCATTTTTGGTGAACAACCTGGGATGTTCGTGCTGATTGGTGGATAAATTCAACAACCAATAAACAAGTGCTGCCCAGGGTACTGAACCAAAATCTTTTTTTACCTTCTTTTTCATATAAAGATAGCAAGAGAACGAAGAAAAATTGATAATAGGAGTAAATTAGAAAGTTACTTAAAATTGCATGCTCTATCTGAATCACAAAAGAAAAAAATTGGGTTCAGTGTCCCTTTAACTGCAAAGGGCTCTAAAGCCCTTTGCCTGTTTTTTTTTCTAACCTCTTATCTTTGGGCCCTTATAACTTTTTTGTGCAATATTTTTTTGTAATAATTTTTATTAGATGGTGTTATTATGAGATTAACTGTACTTTGTAATGTATTTTTAATGTGTTTTGTGACACTTTTTTGTTTCTCGAAACAGCGCTCTGAGGACATGGTAATCATTCTAGCATAAATTCTGATTGCGCATAATTATTAGCACTCTACTTGTAATCTGGCCCTAAATGTTTAAACAACAATCTCCAGAACAATTTATGTTACCCTCATCTATACATTTTTAAACAATAAGATGTGCTTACCTGTGGAATGTTGAAAGATAGACTGCACATATAGTGTTGATGTGGTTTCAATGTCTAGTTAATTTACCCACATTGCTTTTTTGAAAGTTGTTACTGTGGTAATCCCTCAAATAGACTATAAATATACACATAAGGACCGATTTATTATAGTGCGAATGGACATGATAAGATGTAGCGTATCATGTCAGCCACTCATCGATAAATGCCTACAGTATACACTGTCAGCATTTATCATTGCACAAGCAGTTCTTGTGAACTGCTTGTGCAATGCCGCCACCTGCAGATTCGCGGCCAATCGGCTGCTAGCAGGGGGTGTCAATCAGCCTGATCATATAGGATCAGGCAGATTGAAGACCGCAGCCTCAGAGGCAGTGGACAAGTTATGAGCAGCGGTCTTCAGCCCAAAGGCTCACGCGGAAACAGGGGCATCAAGCATTCGGAGCTTGATAACTCAGCCCCCGAGAATAGTGACCAGGCATATATAAACTGAACATAATAGACCAAAACCTGGCTTACCACACCCAGGACAAAAGCATTGTGGTAATGGCTATATTGTAAAAAGGGATCATTGTGTGATCGAGATTGATGGTGAAATGTTAAAAAGGGCTGAAATCAGTGTTTGAAGATATCTCTGAGGGAATTTTAAAAGCAGCATCTCTACCTGCTTTGAAGCTGTAATGTAAATGATCCCTCTAGACAGTATTGAATGGCAATAAAATGTACATATGTCAACCGAAACTCAACCCCTTTTGTCACAACACCATAGTGAAACTAGGACATCAATAATACACATATAGGAGCTGGGGATTCTGGGTATATTGAACATATGCATACAATATAATATTGTGAGGATTTATTATATGATTAATGTGAACCCAGTTGTATCTACTCCACTCAGTCTCACACCAAACCTAGGTACCTTGATAAACTAGGAACCTTATTCTGCTCATTGACTGAGGGTGACCTGTTTAGGTCAAAAGTAAATTACAACTAACTTTAGTTGCTGGAGATATGCACAACAATGTGAATGTGCTAATACTCTGCTAATTAATATAATAGCTATTGCTAAACAATAAATAATCTCTTTGGATATTGAATATATTATAACTTTATGTAATTGAAGCTCTGTTAGTATCTCTTTAAATAGAATGTAGCTTATCACTCAGGTACAATGCTTGAATGTTCAGGTTAGTATAGTTCATATGCAAACTTATTTATGAATACAGCAGGATTGTTATGGCATTATATTGTATGCAGAAATAACCAGGATATATGCAGAAGATGTTAAGCATGCAAACTTTCCATTAGTAACGTATATGTATCAGATTGAATTGTTAGTCTATACAGTCTTTGGAACATATGATATTAGCGTAACTTTGGCAATAACTTTATGTTAAGTACGATACCCATCACTTCATGACCAGCGTGTACTTGTGGAGTCTTTGCTAGCTAGCAATAAGTTGTCCTGAGAAGCAGTGTAGAATCCGGCAACAGAGAGGAGCTGCGACACTGACTCCCGGAGTGCTGATGACGTCAGACGCCGAACTACTGCAGACACGCTGTATGTCAGTTAGCGTTTCAGAATAAAGTATGCTGTCCTGTGATTGAAAAGAACTTTGCAGATATAAAGTTAGCAAACAACTTGATGAAAATAGAGAGAGCTTCTTGAAAGTTGTGATCACTCCTCATGCGAATCAAATTACCAAGCATAGTTGAATTAGAGAGGAGGGCTTATAAAGGCATAACGGTCATGTGATATTATGTTTAAAGGGACAGTCAAACGTGGAAAACATGAAGTATAGAGATTGAGAATTACTGTGATATGACAATTATATAGGAGCTGGGGATTCTGGGTATATTGAACATATGCATACAATATATTATATAGGAGCTGGGGATTCTGGGTATATTGAACATATGCATACAATATATTATATAGGAGCTGGGGATTCTGGGTATATTGAACATATGCATACAATATATTATATAGGAGCTGGGGATTCTGGGTATATTGAACATATGCATACAATATATTATATAGGAGCTGGGGATTCTGGGTATATTGAACATATGCATACAATATATTATATAGGAGCTGGGGATTCTGGGTATATTGAACATATGCATACAAGGGGGCCTATTTATTAAAGGTCGGATCAGGTCCCCAAGACCTCGCTGAATGTGGAGAGCAATACGATCTCCGCATTTAACATTGCACCAGCAGCTCACAAGAGCTGCTGGTGCAACGCCACCCCCTGCTGACTCGGGGCCAATCGGCCGCCAGCAGGGAGGTGTCAATCAACCCGATCGTACTCGATTGGGTTGATTTCCGGCGATTCCTGTCCGCCTCATCAGAGCAGGCGGACAGGGTTATGGAGCAGCGGTTCGGAGCTTGATAAATGGGCCCCAATATATTATATTGGTGTTGTTTGCTTTTGGTGTTTTTTTTTTTTAATTATTTGTTTAGGAAGAAGATTTTGTGTTTGGGATATTAAAATTTCATAGAAGACAATAGCTGTGACTTTCTAGTTTTACCCAAGAGTGCTTTTGAACTGTGTAAAATATTTATTTATTTTTATTGACCATTTTTTTAATATTCTATTTTTAATAACCAATATAAGTTCTCACTGTTCTGAACGTACGTACGTGTTATATTTATAAGCCATTAACGTATTTTCAATAGAAAAGTTCCTAATAAGCACTGGGAAGTCTTCAGGTTACAGTAAAGTTCTTTTCAAGTAACCTCTTTGTTCACTGTGTAAGCAAAATGCTCAATCCGAATCCATCCTCATCAACGCTAAACCATCTGAATGCCATTCGTATGCACAAATGTGCAATCTTTATATTGTCACCTTTATTATTTTGCGATTCAGAGCAAGCGAGCAACTTCCAATTTTAAGTGCTACCCAGGGTGCTGAACCAAAAATGGTCTGGCTCCTAAGCTTTACATTCCTGCTTTTTCAAATAAAGATATCAAGAGAACCAAGAAAAAATGATAAGAGGAGTAAATTAGAAAGTATTTTAAAATTGCATGCTCTATCTGAATCATGAAAGAAAACATTTGGGTTTCATATCCTTTTAAGTTATTTCTTTTATCACATTAGCGAGAGTATACCACTATTTAGACATCACATAATATATATATTTTTTTTCTCTTTTGAATATCATTTACTTTGTATATTCCCTTGGTGCTAACTCTTTATGGAGACTTTTAAAACCAAACCTAACTTTTCCAATTCTTACTTGGCAGGAAGTGAACTATTTCTTTGTTATTGGGAAATTTCTGAGGTGGAAATGGAGCAAAAGGAAAGAACATACGTTTCCTGTTTAATGTGAAATCTAATTCGTACATTAAACGGAACTCTGTAGCTGATTTCATGTCACACCTAGGTCTCAATAAAATACAAATGCAGCTTATTTTCTAGCAAATGTAACTGTTAGAATGAAGAAGAAAAAAAAGCATATGCATATGATTAACTTCGGTATAAAATTCACAGAGTGATTACACTTAACCTTCTTTTTTTCTTTTTCACTGTTTGGGGCCTATTTATCAATCTCCGGATGGAACTTGAGGGCCTGTGTTTCTGGCGAGCCTGTAGGCGGATGGAGCTTGAGGGCCTGTGTTTCTGGCGAGCCTATAGGCGGATGGAGCTTGAGGGTCTGTGTTTCTGGCAAGCCTGTAGGCAGATGGAGCTTGAGGGTTTGTGTTTCTGGCGAGCCTGTAGGCAGATGGAGCTTGAGGGTTTGTGTTTCTGGCGAGCCTGTAGGCAGATGGAGCTTGAGGGTTTGTGTTTCTGGCGAGCCTGTAGGCGGATGGAGCTTGAGGGTCTGTGTTTCTGGCGAGCCTGTAGGCGGATGGAGCTTGAGGGCTTGTGTTTCTGGCGAGCCTGTAGGCGGATGGAGCTTGAGGGTCTGTGTTTCTGGCGAGCCTGTAGGCGGATGGAGCTTGAGGGCCTGTGTTTCTGGCGAGCCTGTAGGCGGAAGGAGCTTGAGGGTCTGTGTTTCTGGTGAGCCTATAGGCGGATGGAGCTTGAGGGCCTGTGTTTCTGGCGAGCCTGTAGGCGGTTGGAGCTTGAGGGCCTGTGTTTCTGGCGAGCCTGTAGGTGGATGGAGCTTGAGGGTTTGTGTTTCTGGCGAGCCTATAGGCGGATGGAGCTTGAGGGCCTGTGTTTCTGGCGAGCCTGTAGGCGGATGGAGCTTGAGGGCCTGTGTTTCTGGCGAGCCTGTAGGCGGATGGAGCTTGAGGGCCTGTGTTTCTGGCGAGCCTGTAGGTGGATGGAGCTTGAGGGCCTGTGTTTCTGGCAAGCCTGTAGGCGGATGGAGCTTGAGGGCCGGTGTTTCTGGCGAGCCTGTAGGTGGATGGAGCTTGAGGGCCTGTGTTTCTGGCGAGCCTGTAGGCGGATGGAGCTTGAGGGCCTGTGTTTCTGGAGAGCCTGTAATCGGATGGAGCTTGAGGGCCTGTGTTTCTGGCGAGCCTGTAGGCAGATGGAGCTTGAGGGCCTGTGTTTCTGGCGAGCCTGTAGGCGGATGGAGCTTGAGGGCCTGTGTTTCTGGTGAGTCTGTAGGCGGATGGAGCTTGAGGGCCTGTGTTTCTGGCGAGCCTGTAGGCGGATGGAGCTTGAGGGCCTGTGTTTCTGGCGAGCCTGTAGGCGGATGGAGCTTGAGGGTCTGTGTTTCTGGCGAGCCTGTAGGTAGATGGAGCTTGAGGGTTTGTGTTTCTGGTGAGCCTATAGGCGGATGGAGCTTGAGGGCCTGTGTTTCTGGCAAGCCTGTAGGCGGATGGAGCTTGAGGGCCTGTGTTTCTGGCGAGCCTGTAGGTGGATGGAGCTTGAGGGTTTGTGTTTCTGGCGAGCCTATAGGCAGATGGAGCTTGAGGGCCTGTGTTTCTGGCGAGCAAGTAGGCGGATGGAGCTTGAGGGTCTGTGTTTCTGGTGAGCCTGTAGGTGGATGGAGCTTGAGGGCCTGTGTTTCTGGCGATCCTGTAATCGGATGGAGCTTGAGGGCCTGTGTTTCTGGCGAGCCTGTAGGCGGATGGAGCTTGAGGGCCTGTGTTTCTGGCGAGCCTGTAGGCGGATGGAGCTGGAGGGCCTGTGTTTCTGGTGAGTCTGTAGGCGGATGGAGCTTGAGGGCCTGTGTTTCTGGCGAGCCTGTAGGCGGATGGAGCTTGAGGGCCTTTGTTTCTGGTGAGCCTGTAGGCGGATGGAGCTTGAGGGTTTGTGTTTCTGGCGAGCCTATAGGCGGATGGAGCTTGAGGGCCTGTGTTTCTGGCGAGCCTGTAGGCGGATGGAGCTTGAGGGCCTGTGTTTCTGGCGAGCCTGTAGGTGGATGGAGCTTGAGGGTCTGTGTTTCTGGCGAGCCTATAGGCGGATGGAGCTTGAGGGCCTGTGTTTCTGGCGAGCAAGTAGGCGGATGGAGCTTGAGGGCCTGTGTTTCTGGCGAGCCTGTAGGTGGATGGAGCTTGAGGGTCTGTGTTTCTGGCGAGCCTGTAGGTGGATGGAGCTTGAGGGTCTGTGTTTCTGGCGAGCCTATAGGCGGATGGAGCTTGAGGGCCTGTGTTTCTGGCGAGCAAGTAGGCGGATGGAGCTTGAGGGTCTGTGTTTCTGGCGAGCCTGTAGGCGGATGGAGCTTGAGGGCCTGTGTTTCTGGCGAGCCTGTAATCGGATGGAGCTTGAGGGCCTGTGTTTCTGGCGAGCCTGTAGGCGGATGGAGCTTGAGGGCCTGTGTTTCTGGCGAGCCTGTAGGCGGATGGAGCTTGAGGGCCAGTGTTTCTGGTGAGTCTGTAGGCAGATGGAGCTTGAGGGCCTGTGTTTCTGGCGAGCCTGTAGGCGGATGGAGCTAGAGGGCCTTTGTTTCTGGCGAGCCTGTAGGCGGATGGAGCTTGAGGGCCTGTGTTTCTGTAATGCTGAACAGCACTTCTAAGTCCAGTTTCCTATGTACACAATAATATGTGTATGTTACACCTTGATAATATTAACACTATGGGGAAGTGTTAACTATAGAAACAAGGTGTTTTTATATAATGACTCCCGGGGTGGGAGAAAATAACATGAACTCTTATAGAGAGTATCGTATATTTTAGGTAGGAGATTAGGAATCGAATAAACCAACAGTTCCAATTATCAGAGCTCAGAGAGGTAAAGTCACTTGAGAGAATAGCTTTGACTGATTTAAATATCGGAGTTCTGATGAATGTAAATACAGCCCACAAGATTAGCGTAAAGCAGGAGAGGTGCGATTCACAAAATTAAAGATCACAGTGGCAGAACATCTTCAGATAATAATCGGTACCTTGAGTCCGGTAAGTAATTCTACCTCCTAGTGCAGAGCGTGGTGGAGTTGTTGATCCGCTCTGTCTTCGGTAAGCTGAGCTTCCGTTGGCGTGTGACGTCAGAGGTGTAGCAGCGGCGGAATACCGCGGAGTCACAGATCTTGCTGGAGGAGAATCAAATAATAAGTAAGCGTTAAACAGTTCACAGAAAGTATACAAGTTGGAGACTGAGGTTTAAATAATAAGGTCTTGAAAATATCACAATGGTGCAGACAGACTGAAATCAGGTATGTGAGGCTGTGAGGAGGTTTGATTAACGATCACTGAAAATGTCCCAATAAGTAGTCAGTCAGAAAGAATGAGCAAACAAAGATTTAGTTGATCCGTAATTTTCAAAGTATGAAGCAAGGTACTAGCTTCAGGAGCTTAAGTATAGGTATCCAACTTAGAGCAGTTAAACAAAATACTAAGCACAGAATGATAGGTGTGCAGGTGATTTGTAAGGGGCGTATTCAGATGATTGGTGCAAGAATCCTTAAAGCTGTATGCACAAGGAAGATAACCTGACAGGACCCCCTCCTCAGGCAAGCTGTCCCACAGCTTGTGGACGAGGACGATCTGGAAACCTGCGATGGTACTGAGCGACCAAACGAGGAGCGTTAATGTTGGAGGATGGTTCCCAACTGTCTTCCTCAGTAGAACAGTTCTTCCAACGAATTAGGTATTGCAAGGTACCTCTACAATACCTGGAGTCAAGGAGTGAATGAACCTCATAAACATCTGGATCCTGCGAGTCCATGGCTGATGGCAGTACTGGTACTGTATTTCTAGTCGGATTGTATGGTTTGACTAAGGAAACATGGAACGTAGGATGGATTTTTAGGCTAGATGGTAAGTCGAGTGTCACAGCATTTTTATTGACAATTCTTTGAATTCGAAAGGGCCCACAGAATTTTTGTGTTAGTTTCCTGGAAGGAACTTGTATCCTTAAGTTTTTAGTGGATAACCACACTCTGTCTCCTACTTTATAAGATGGAGCTTCCCTTCGTCGTAGATCGTAGTAATACTTTTGTGTTGATTGAGCCTTTTCTATGTTCTCCTTAATGAATCTGAAATTGTCTAGTATATTGTTACATAATTCATCTACTATTGGTGAACTGGATGCTATTGAAGAAACAGAATCAAAACTAGGATGTAATCCATAATTAGCATAAAATAGTGAGAGCTTGGTGGATGAGTTAGTTAAATTATTGTATGCAAATTCAGCTAATGGCAGGAAGTCAGACCAATTGTTTTGTTGGTATGAGCAAAAACATCGTAAATATTCGTCCAGCCACTGATTAAGCCTCTCAGCCTGACCATTAGCCTGTGGGTGGTAAGATGTTGTGAAATGATGGTCTATTTTAAGAGAAGAACAAAGACTTTTCCAGAAATGTGAAGTGAATTGTGATCCCCTGTCCGATATGATTATTTTAGGAAGACCATGTAATTTGACGATATTATCCAGGAATAAAGTGGCTGTCTCTGAGGAGGTAGGCAATTTGTGGAATGGTAGGAAGTGCGCCATTTTCGTAAAGGTATCAATAACTACCAAAATAGTAGTATAAGCCTTAGATGTTGGTAATTCAACAATAAAATCCAAAGCTACTTGTTGCCAAGGTATAGTTGCAGTGGGTAGAGGCATAAGCAAACCATAGGGAGATTTCTTTTCTGTTTTAGAAACTTGACAGGTAACACATGTCTTAACATATTCAAGTACTGTGTTAAACATGTTTGGCCACCAATATTTCCTTGTGAGTAAATCTACAGTTCGTTTAACTCCTGGATGTCCAGCAAGAGGTGAATCATGGTATTGTTCCAATAGCTGAATCCTGAAATCTTCTGGAATATAAATTTGGTCTTTATGGTAATATAACCCATCTTTATATATCATATCCTTGTAGTTAGTTGGTGGTGACTGGTCAGTGTGTTTTTGTACCTCTTTCAGAAGCTTGGAAGTATACCCTAAAAATCGTTATGTAGGTATAATGCAAGTAGGATTCTTGGGATCGCTGGGAGGTGTTTCTTGGCGAGAGAGCGCGTCTGCTTTACCATTCTTGTATGCTGGGCGGTAAACTATTTGAAAATCAAACCTAGAAAAATATAAACTCCAGCGCACCTGTCTGCTAGATAAAGTTTTGTTGTTTTGTAGATATTGTAAGTTCTTGTGATCAGTTAAAATGATTATTGGGTGTAGAGCACCTTCTAAGAGATGTCTCCAAAATTCGAGCGACTTACGGATGGCAAGGAGCTCCTTATCGCCAATGGCATAGTTCCGTTCTGCTGAAGTCATTGCTTTGGAGAAGAATGATATGGGATGTAAAGGATCTGTAGCTGAGACTTGTTGAGACAGAACTGCTCCTATTGAGTGATCAGATGAGTCAACTTCAAGGATGTATTGTAGGTTAACATTTGGGAACTTTAGTATTGGAGCAGTAGTGAATAGTGTCTTTAAAGACTGGAAAACCTCAGAGTGGGTAGAAGTCCATTTGAAAGGTACAGTAGATCCTGTAAGTTGTGTGAGAGGTCGAACAATTTTTGAAAAGTCTTTTATAAATTTTCGGTAATAATTTGAAAATCCGAGGAATCTTTGTAATTCCTTTCTATTCGTGGGGATAGGCCAATCTCTAACTGCTTCAACCTTTTCAGTTTGCATTTCTATACCAGATGGTGAAATGGTATATCCTAGAAATGATATTGTAGTATTATGAAATGAACATTTTTCCGGTTTGGCATATAATTTGTGGACCCTTAAGCGTGCTAAGACCCATCTGACATGTTTAATATGCTCTTCTAGAGTGGTTGAATAAATGAGTATATCATCTAGATATACCACCATACACACGTCCAGCAAATCACGAAAGATGTCATTAATGAAGTGCTGGAACGTGGCAGGGGCATTACACAGGCCGAATGGCATCACTAAATACTCGAAGAGACCATATCTGGTCCTGAATTCAGTGAGCCATTCGTCACCTTCACGTATACGTATGAGGTTGTAAGCCCCGCGAAGGTCAAGTTTTGAGAAAATGGTAGCATTTGTTAGCCTTTCAATTAGTTCTGGTATGAGAGGTAAAGGGTAACGGTTTTTTACTGTACATTTATTTAATTCTCTGTAGTCTATTATGGGTCTTAGTGTTTTGTCCTTGTTTGTAACAAAAAACATTCCAGCGGCCGTTGGTGAAGTGGAAGGTCTAATGAACCCTTTACGTATGTTTTCCTGTAAGTATTCTTTCAAATGTAAGAGTTCTGGCTGGCTTAAAGGGTATAAGTGCCCAACAGGAAGCACAGATCCTGGTATCAATTCAATGGGACAGTCGTAAATACGGTGTGGTGGCAATGTCTCGGCTTCAACCTTACTAAAAACATCTGTGAAATCATTGTAACAAGGTGGTAATTTTAATGTATCGGAAGATGTGAGTAGTAACTCTTGTTTAGGGAAACAGGTATTTGTACAATATGATGAAGTGAATGAAACTTCCAGAGTATTCCAATTGATTAAAGGATTGTGTAACTGCAACCATTGAAGACCTAAAACAACCGGAAAATGGGGTGAAGGAATTATATCAAAAGTAACAAGTTCTGTATGACCTGACGCAGTAGTAGTAAAAAGAGGAATGGTGTGATGAGTAATGGGTCCAGTATGAAGTGTGGAGCCATCAATTACTCTGAGAGAAACAGGCACAGATTTTTTCACAATAGGAATTTTATTGAGTCTAACATATGTAGCATCTATAAAGTTTCCGAAGGCTCCAGAGTCAATTATGGCATTGGTCTTCAGTCTCTTAAGGTCCCACTGTATTGAAAGAAACAGATTGCAGTAAGTTTGGGTTACTTCAGAATTGTGTGACTTATACAGATAAGTTGACTTACTCTTTTTATTCTTGCGGAGAGTTGGACATTCTGTGACCGTATGATTAGGGTTGGCACAGTACATACATAGTCTCTGCAATCTGCGACGCAATCTTTCTTCTGCTGAGAGGGGACCTCTCAACATGCCAATCTCCATGGGAGTATTTCGGTCAGTAGATGTGCTAGGTTCTGTGGAACGGAGATAAGGTTGTACTTTCTGCTGTACCTCGGAGTGTTGTCGTTCAGCCTTCCTTTCACGTATCCTACGATCAATTTGAGTGGCTAATTTCATCAGACCCTCTAAGGTGTCTGGCATTTCAGTGCGTGCAAGCTCATCTTTCAGAGTCTCGGAAAGTCCCAGTCTAAACTGATTCCTGAGAGACACTAAACTCCAAGATGAATCCGTTGCGTATAATTTAAACTCACTGATATAATCTTCAACCGGTTTTTTACCCTGTTTCAATTGCCTCATTTTGGTCTCAGCTGAGAGCTGAATATCAGTGTCAGAATATAGTTCATCCATTGCATGAAAAAAATCAGTTAGAGAATTTAACACGGGTGAGTTAGATTCACAAAGCTGGTCTGCCCAAATTCTAGGTTCTGCCTTCAAATATGAAATCGTGGTTAACACTTTTACACGTTCTGTAGGATATGTTCTAGGCTTTAAATTATATAATAAACCACAGGCATTTTTAAATTGTCTATACAGTTTCCTGTCACCTGAAAAAGGTTCTGGTAGACAAACTTGTGGTTCTGCTGTACTAGTGTGTTGTTCTTTTGTATCTTTGATTAATTCTCTTAATACCTGATTTTCTATTTGTAAATCTAAGATGGCTTGTCCCATTTGGTCCACCTTTTGGGACAAATTGTATACAACCTGAAGAAGATCAGGTTGTTCCATCTTGAAATAATTCTTTTTTATGGCTTAGTATTATGTAATGCTGAACAGCACTTCTAAGTCCAGTTTCCTATGTACACAATAATATGTGTATGTTACACCTTGATAATATTAACACTATGGGGAAGTGTTAACTATAGAAACAAGGTGTTTTTATATAATGACTCCCGGGGTGGGAGAAAATAACATGAACTCTTATAGAGAGTATCGTATATTTTAGGTAGGAGATTAGGAATCGAATAAACCAACAGTTCCAATTATCAGAGCTCAGAGAGGTAAAGTCACTTGAGAGAATAGCTTTGACTGATTTAAATATCGGAGTTCTGATGAATGTAAATACAGCCCACAAGATTAGCGTAAAGCAGGAGAGGTGCGATTCACAAAATTAAAGATCACAGTGGCAGAACATCTTCAGATAATAATCGGTACCTTGAGTCCGGTAAGTAATTCTACCTCCTAGTGCAGAGCGTGGTGGAGTTGTTGATCCGCTCTGTCTTCGGTAAGCTGAGCTTCCGTTGGCATGTGACGTCAGAGGTGTAGCAGCGGCGGAATACCGCGGAGTCACAGATCTTGCTGGAGGAGAATCAAATAATAAGTAAGCGTTAAACAGTTCACAGAAAGTATACAAGTTGGAGACTGAGGTTTAAATAATAAGGTCTTGAAAATATCACAATGGTGCAGACAGACTGAAATCAGGTATGTGAGGCTGTGAGGAGGTTTGATTAACGATCACTGAAAATGTCCCAATAAGTAGTCAGTCAGAAAGAATGAGCAAACAAAGATTTAGTTGATTCGTAATTTTCAAAGTATGAAGCAAGGTACTAGCTTCAGGAGCTTAAGTATAGGTATCCAACTTAGAGCAGTTAAACAAAATACTAAGCACAGAATGATAGGTGTGCAGGTGATTTGTAAGGGGCGTATTCAGATGATTGGTGCAAGAATCCTTAAAGCTGTATGCACAAGGAAGATAACCTGACAGTTTCTGGCGAGCCTATAGGCGGATGGAGCTTGAGGGTCTGTGTTTCTGGCGAGCCTGTAGGCGGATGGAGCTTGAGGGCCTGTGTTTCTGGCGAGCCTGTAGGCGGATGGAGCTTGAGGGCCTGTGTTTCTGGCGAGCCTGTAGGTGGATGGAGCTTGGGGGCCTGTGTTTCTGGCGAGCCTGTAGGTGGATGGAGCTTGAGGGCCTGTGTTTCTGGCGAGCCTGTAGGCGGATGTAGCTTGAGGGTCTGTGTTTCTGGCGAGCCTGTAGGTGGATGGAGCTTGAGGGTCTGTGTTTCTGGCGAGCCTGTAGGCGGATGGAGCTTGAGGGTCTGTGTTTCTGGCGAGCCTGTAGGCGGATGGAGCTTGAGGGCCTGTGTTTCTGACGAGCCTATAGGCAGATGGAGCTTGAGGGTCTGTGTTTCTGGCGAGCCTGTAGGCGGATGGAGCTTGAGGGTCTGTGTTTCTGGCGAGCCTGTAGGTGGATGGAGCTTGAGGGTTTGTGTTTCTGGCGAGCCTATAGGCGGATGGAGCTTGAGGGCCTGTGTTTCTGGCGAGCCTGTAGGTGGATGGAGCTTGAGGGTCTGTGTTTCTGGCGAGCCTGTAGGCGGATGGAGCTTGAGGGTCTGTGTTTCTGGTGAGCCTGTAGGCGGATGGAGCTTGAGGGCCTGTGTTTCTGGCGAGCCTGTAGGCGGATGGAGCTTGAGGGCCTGTGTTTCTGGCGAGCCTGTAGGCGGATGGAGCTTGAGGGCCTGTGTTTCTGGCGAGCCTATAGGCGGATGGAGCTTGAGGGTCTGTGTTTCTGGCGAGCCTGTAGGCGGATGGAGCTTGAGGGTCTGTGTTTCTGGCGAGCCTGTAGTTGGATGGAGCTTGAGGGTTTGTGTTTCTGGCGAGCCTGTAGGCGGATGGAGCTTGAGGGCCTGTGTTTCTGGTGAGTCTGTAGGGGGATGGAGCTTGAGGGCCTGTGTTTCTGGCGAGCCTGTAGTTGGATGGAGCTTGAGGGTTTGTGTTTCTGGCGAGCCTGTAGGCGGATGGAGCTTGAGGGCCTGTGTTTCTGGCGAGCCTGTAGGCGGATGGAGCTAGAGGGCCTTTGTTTCTGGAGAGCCTGTAGGCGGATGGAGCTTGAGGGCCTGTGTTTCTGGCGAGCCTATAGGCGGATGGAGCTTGAGGGTCTGTGTTTCTGGCGAGCCTGTAGGCGGATGGAGCTTGAGGGCCTGTGTTTCTGGCGAGCCTGTAGGGGGATGGAGCTTGAGGGCCTGTGTTTCTGGCGAGCCTGTAGGCGGATGGAGCTTGGGGGCCTGTGTTTCTGGCGAGCCTGTAGGCGGATGGAGCTTGAGGGCCTGTGTTTCTGGCGAGCCTGTAGGCGGATGTAGCTTGAGGGTCTGTTTTTCTGGCGAGCCTGTAGGTGGATGGAGCTTGAGGGTCTGTGTTTCTGGCAAGCCTGTAGGCGGATGGAGCTTGAGGGTCTGTGTTTCTGGCGAGCCTGTAGGCGGATGGAGCTTGAGGGCCTGTGTTTCTGACGAGCCTATAGGCGGATGGAGCTTGAGGGTCTGTGTTTCTGGCGAGCCTGTAGGTGGATGGTGCTTGAGGGTCTGTGTTTCTGGCGAGCCTGTAGGTGGATGGAGCTTGAGGGTTTGTGTTTCTGGCGAGCCTATAGGCGGATGGAGCTTGAGGGCCTGTGTTTCTGGCGAGCCTGTAGGTGGATGGAGCTTGAGGGCCTGTGTTTCTGGCGAGCCTGTAGGCGGATGGAGCTTGAGGGTCTGTGTTTCTGGCGAGCCTGTAGGCGGATGGAGCTTTAGGGCCTGTGTTTCTGGCGAGCCTGTAGGTGGATGGAGCTTGAGGGCCTGTGTTTCTGGTGAGCCTGTAGGCGGATGGAGCTTGAGGGCCTGTGTTTCTGGCGAGCCTATAGGCGGATGGAGCTTGAGGGTCTGTGTTTCTGGTGAGCCTGTAGGCGGATGGAGCTTGAGGGTCTGTGTTTCTGGCGAGCCTGTAGGTGGATGGAGCTTGAGGGTTTGTGTTTCTGGCGAGCCTATAGGCGGATGGAGCTTGAGGGCCTGTGTTTCTGGCGAGCCTGTAGGCGGATGGAGCTTGAGGGCCTGTGTTTCTGGCGAGCCTGTAGGCGGATGGAGCTTGAGGGTCTGTGTTTCTGGCGAGCCTGTAGGCGGATGGAGCTTGAGGGCCTGTGTTTCTGGCGAGCCTGTAGGCGGATGGAGCTTGAGGGCCTGTGTTTCTGGCGAGACTGTAGGCGGATGGAGCTTGAGGGCCTGTGTTTCTGGCGAGCCTGTAGGCTCTCCAGAAACACCAGTTATGAAGCAGCGGCCTAAATACTGGATTTTAACAGTTCCGAATCTATAAAGCTTGAAACGCCTCCAGTGCAATATTGTATCAGCAAAAAACATGTTAAAGCGATTCAAGCTTTGTGATTGTTTTTTTACAGGGAAAGCACCTTTGTGAGTCCAAACTCGTTCACAACTGTGCGTATTATAGTGCTTGCACCTACATTATTGTACTCACGTTCACTAAGGGGTCCATTTATTAATGTGCAGATGGACATGATCCAATATAGCGGATCATGTCCGCCGCACATCGATAAATACCGACAGCATACAGTGTCTGCATTTATCATTGCACCAGCAGTTCTCAATACCACCCCCTGCAGATTCGCGGCCAATCGGCCGCTAGCAGTGGTGTCAATCAGCCCGATCGTATTTGATCGTGCGGATTGCTGTCCACCACCTCAGAGGTGGCGGACGAGTTAAGAAGCAGCGGTCTAAGGACTGCTGCTTCTTAACTTCCGCTTCAGCTGGAACTGAAGCGGAGCGGGTCGGAGGCAGCATCCGCTGCTTTTTACATAGACCCCTAAGGCCCAACCCCATTAAGAAATTCTATAATGTAGGCATAAGCACTGTCCAGTAATGTCTGCTCCTTGCACAGTGTTCTAACAAGAAAATGCACACTCACTACTCCAAAACAATGTCCCTTCCCCTTTGGAACACTCCAATAACTGTACACTAATGTATGGTTGTCAAGTGTTCAGTATTAAACCGGACAGTCCAGTATTTTAGCAGGCTGTCCAGTAAAATCTATACAATAATACTGGACACTTAAATGTCCAGTATCTTTAATGTCCCCTGTCAGCTAAATGTAAAGGGCCTTCTAGGCCTCTATGCTTTACAAATATGGCTAAAAAAAAAAGTTACACTGTGCATTTTCTCTTATATGTGTTACAGGCATCTATGGGGGTGTTTAATTTAAAGTAGTTATTCACTTATGAGGGGGAATTGGTGATGGGAACAGCTGAATAGTAATTTTGCATAGTGTGCATAACGAGATACATGGGGCTCTATTTAACAAGCTCCGTATGGAGCTTGATGGCCCCTGTTTCTGGCGAGTCTTCAGACTCGCCAGAAACAGCAGTTATGAAGCGGCGGGCACAAAGATCGCTGCTCCATAACCTGTCCGCCTGCTCTGAGCAGGCGGACACACATCGCCACAATACAACCCGATCGAGTACGATCGGGTTGATTGACACCCCCTGCTGGCCGCGAGTCTGCGGGGGGGCGGCGTTGAACCAGCAGGTTGTGAGCTGCTGGTGCAATGCTGAATATGGCGAGCGTATTGCTCGCCGTATTCAGCGAGGTCTGGCGGACCTGATCTGCAGTGTCTGATCAGGTCCGCCAGACCTTGATAAATATGCCCCATGATATCTCTATGTAATTCACTAATCTCTGTTATATGATTACTGATAGGAGGTGATATGTTACTTTTTGAATAAATGTTTGCTTTGAATCAATTGTCAATAACAATTATACCCTACTTTTAATGCTACACATTTTTGGTTTTTATTTGAATAAACAAATAAAAGTTATATTTTAACACTCTTTTTCTTTGTGCCTACCCCATTTATGATTATTTAGGCGCTCATCCCAAGTGTGCCATAAGATACCCCTTTTTTCTTCTTCCTCCTATTACTTAAATCTATGGGGGTGTTACCTCTTTGTTGGGTTAGTATTCCTGTCAGTCAAGGGGGTCAAATTACTACTGCACATCTGTGTTACTGGTAACCAAGGGGATACATTGACTGCTAAGTTGTTTAAAATATATGTAGTGGGATCAAGGATGGGGCCTAAGGTTGAGCTTTTGTGGGGACATTGTGTTACCCCAGTCACCTATAGGTCGTCCGGTAATTTTATGGAGCACTGCTGGCAACCATACTATACTGTAAGTACGTGAGTAAATACATTTTATCACAAGCGAGTTCATACCACTCTTAAGGCATGATAACTTGATAACTATTATACACACTATTGTTGTGTACTATAAATGATTTTGTATATTCTACTGGTGCAAAATCTTTATGATGACAAAGCAAAACCTAACTTGCCAATTCTGAATTGGCTGGAAGAAAACATGAAAATAATTTTCTATGTAATGAAAAATGTATGAACATCTCTGGAAAACAACAAAGGCAGAGCTGACCCTAGCATTTTCTACTGATTGCCAAAATGACCTCGGCATTATCTGCCTTAACACATGAGGACATTCATACCACAATTTACACGTAACTATCACACAAAATATTGCACTTTTTTTTCTTTGTATTATCATTACATTTGTTTTTCTCCTGGTGCAAAATCTTTATGAACCTAACTTGCCAATTCTGACTAAGCTGTTAAAACATTTCCTTTTTTCTTGGTAAAGGGAGGAACATTTATGGGACATGATGCCCAAATGTTGAACCACTTGAAAATGCTGCAGTTTAGCTGTAAAAAAAGCTGACTAGAAAATATCACCTGAACATCTCTATGTAAAAAAAGGAAGATATTTTACCTCAAAATATTCACACCCCACCCCAAGAGACTTTAAGCAGACAATCAGGAAGCTAGTCCCAGAACTTGCAAGGAAGTCTGCATCTGACATGTGCAGGCACAGTCATGTTATTTTCCTATTCATTTTAAGGAAGTTTACTATGTAATCTCACAAGATTTCAGTTAAAGTTTTCCAATTTGCAGCTGGACAGCAGCTAAAGAATAACTATTCACAGTGCACTTACTCTGGTGAGCTGAAGACATTTTGAGGTAAAATATGTTCCATTTTTATTTAGAGATGTTTAAGTGATATATTCATGTCAGCTTTTTACAGTTAGGCTGCTTCACTTTCAAGTGATTCAGCATTTAAGTATAATGTCCCTTTAATGCTCCTTCTCTGGAAAACGCCAAAGGCACAGCTAACTATAGCATTTTCTAGTGGCCTCTAAAAGTGTGTCTATATGCATTGCAATTCCTGTGAGTAAATTAAATGAGTCTTACTTCCCTTACAACATGAGGAAATTAATACTACCATTTAGACACGATAGCTATCACACACAATATTTAAAGGGTTATGAAACCTAAAAATTTTCTTTCACGATTCAGAGCGAGCATGCAATTTTAAGCAACTTCCTAATTTCAATGTAGCCACCAATCAGTAAGCGCTACACAGGGTGCTGAAAAAAAAATGGTCTGGCTCCTAAACTTTACATTCCTGCTTTTTCGAATAAAGATATCAAGAGAACGAAGAATAACTGATAATAGGAGTAAATTAGAAAGTGTTTTAAAATTGCATGCTCTATCTGAATCATGAAAGAAAACATTTGGGTTTCATAACCTTTTAAGTTATCTCATTAGCGAAAGTATACCACTATTTAGACATTATAACATAACATAATATATATATATTTTCTCTTTTGAATATCATTTACTTTGTTTATTCCCCTGGTGCTAACTCTTTATGGAGACTTTTAAAACCAAACCTAACTTTTCCAATTCTTACTTGTCTGGAAGTGAACTATTTCTTTGTTATTGGGAAATTTCTGAGGTGGAAATGGAGCAAAAGGAAATAACATAAGTTTCCTGTTTAATGTGAAATCTAATTTGTACATTAAACGGAACTCTGTAGCTGATTTCATGTCACACCTAGGTCTCAATAAAAATACAAATGCAGCTTATTTTCTAGGAAATGTAACTGTTAGAATGAAGAAGAAAACTTAACTTCAGTATAAAATTCACTGATTACACTTAACCCTCTTTTTTTTTTTCACTGTTTGTCTTTATTAAGTTTGTCACAGTTTCAAGAACATTCTTAGGCAGACAAATTGAACTGAGATAGATAGATGCCCTTAGTGAAAATAGTCTATATCTAACCTGAACTGGGAAGTGATAAACATATATTTCTTTCATGTAATTGGCAAGAGTCCATGAGCTAGTGACGTATGGGATATACAATCCTACCAGGAGGAACAAAGTTTCCCAAACCTCAAAATGCCTATAAATACACGCCTCACCACACCCACAATTCAGTTTTACAAACTTTTCCTCCCTATGGAGGTGGTGAAGAAAGTTTGTGCTTGATTTTCTTCTGTGATAAGCGCTTCTCAGCATTTTGAAGCCAGATTCCTCAGAGTATAGTGTTTGTCAGAGGGATGTAAAGGGAGTATCACCTATTGATTCAATGGTTTTCCTCACGGGAAATCTTTTCATAGGTTCTCTGTTATCGGTCATAGAGATTCATCTCCTACCTCACTTTTCAGATCGACGATATACTCTCATATTCCATTACCTCTTCTGATACTGTTTCTGTACTGGTTTGGCTGTCTGCTATATGTGGATGGGTGTCTTTCGGTAAGTATGTTTTCATTACTTAAGACACTCTCAGCTATGGTTTGACACTTTGGCCCCTAGTTATCAAGCAGTCAACCTCAAATGCGCTGGAATTTCGCAGCGTATTTGTGGCGAGGCTGATTCGCCTTAGTTATCAAGCCCTAGACACCGGCAAAAGTAGAATTTTGTGATGTAAGCTTTCATCCGCCGGACTCAGTCCGACACAGATCGATGCTTACATCACTACAGATGTTCCGCACACAAGTGCGGCACAATCTGACTACTTTTGCTAGTTATCAAACAACTAGCAGGTACGCTCGGCACTTTTCCGAGCGTTTCCGAGCGTTTTCAAACCGCCGCCCTAGAGGCGGCGGATCCCATAGGAATCAATGGGAGTCTGACCATAGCAAAAGCTCATGTTCGCTGCTGCCCGACATCCCATTGATTCCTATGGTAGTTTCTACACCTAACACCCTAACATGTACCCCGAGTCTTAACACCCCTAATCTGTCCCCCCCTACACCGCCGCAACTAAATAAAGTGTTTACCCCCTAAACCGCCGCTTCCGGAGCCCACCGCAAGCTATAATATATATGTTAACCCCTAAACCACCGCTCCCGGTCCCCGCCGCAACTATAATATATGTATTAACCCTTAAACCGCCGCTCCCGGACCCCGCCACCACCTACATTATACCTATTAACCCCTATCCTGCCCCCCCTACACCGCCGCCACTATAATAAATGTATTAACCCCTATCCTGCCCCCCCTACACCGCCGCCACTGTAATAAAATTATTAACCCCTAAACCTAAGTCTAACACTAACCCTAACACCCCCCTAACTTAAATATTAATTAAATAAATCAAAATAATATTTCTCTTATTAATTAAATTAATCCTATTTAAAACTAAATACTTACCTTTAAATTAAACCCTAATATAGCTACAATATAAATAATAATTATATTGTAGCTATCTTAGGATTTATTTTTATTTTACAGGCAACTTTCAATTTATTTTAACTAGGTACAATAGCTATTAAATAGTTATTAACTATTTAATAGCTACCTAGCTAAAATAAAGAGAAATTTACCTGTAAAATAAAAACTTACCTAAGTTACAATTACACCTAACACTACACTATACTTTAATAAATTATTCCTATTTAAAACTAAATACTTACCTGTAAAATAAACCCTAAGATAGCTACAATATTATTAATAATTACATTGTAGCTATTTTAGGATTTATATTTATTTTACAGGTAACTTTGTATTTATTTTAGCTAGTTAGAATAGTTATTAAATAGTTATTAACTATTTAATAACTACCTAGCTAAAAAAAATACAAAATTACCTGTAAAATAAATCCTAACCTAAGTTACAATTAAACCTAACACTACACTATCATTACATTAGTTAAATAAATTACCTACAAATAACTACAATTAAATACAATTAAATAAACTAACTAAAGTACAAAAAATAAAAAAGCTAAGTTACAAAAAATAAAAAAAATAAGTTACAAACATTTAAAAAATATTGCAACAATTTGAAGCTACTTACACCTAATCTAAGCCCCCTAATAAAATAACAAGCCCCCCAAAATAAAAAAAATTCCCTACCCTATTCTACATTAAAAAGTTACCAGCTCTATTACCTTACCAGCCCTTAAAAGGGCCTTTTGCAGGGCATGCCCCAAAGAAAACAGCTCTTTTGCCTGTAAAATAAAAATACAACCCCCCCAACATTAAAACCCACCACCCACATACCCCTAATCTAACCCAAACCCCCCTTAAATAAACCTAACACTACCCCCCTGAAGATCATCCTACCTTGAGTCGTCTTCAGCCAGCTGTCCACCGATGGAACCAAAGAGGAGATCCGGAGCAGCAGAAGTCATCATCCAAGGGGCGCTGAAGAAGTCTTCCATTCAATGAAGTCATCATCCAGGCGGCGTCTTCAATCTTCATCCATCCGGAGCGGAGCCATCTTCAGACGAGCCGACGCGGAGCCATCCTCTTCTTCCCGACAACTAACGACGAATGAAGGTTCCTTTAAGGGACGTCATCCAAGATGGCGTCCCTTCAATTCCGATTGGCTGATAGGATTCTATCACCCAATCAGAATTAAGGTAGAAAAAATCTGATTGGCTGATTGAATCAGCCAATCAGATTGAAGTTCAATCCGATTGGCTGATCCAATCAGCCAATTAGATTGAGCTTGCATTCTATTGGCTGATCAGAACAGCCAATAGAATGCGAGTTCAATACGATTGGCTGATTAGATCAGCCAATCGGATTGAACTTCAATCTGATTGGCTGATTGCATCAGCCAATGAGATTTTTTTCTACCTTAATTCCGATTGGCTGAAAGAATTCTATCAGCCAATCGGAATTCGAGGGACGCTATCTTGGATGACGTCATTTAAAGGAACCTTTATTCGGCGAGTAGGCGTCGGTTGAAGAGGATGGATCCGCGTCGGCTGGGAAGAAGATGGCTCCGCTCCGCTCCGGATGGATGAAGATAGAAGATGCCGCTTGGATGAAGATGTCTGCCGGTCCGGATGTCCTCTTCTGCCCGGATAGGATGAAGACTTCTGCTGGTCTGGATGTCCTCTTCTGCCCCATCGGATAAAGACTTCGGCCCGACTGGGTGAAGACAACTCAAGGTAGGGAGATCTTCAGGGGGTTAGTGATAGGTTTTTTTAAGGGGGGTTTGGGTGGGTTAGAGTAGGGGTATGTGGGTTGTAATGTTGGGGGGGGGTATTGTATTTTTATTTTCAGGCAAAAGAGCTGATTACTTTGGGGCAAGGCCCCGCAAAAAGCCCTTTTAAGGGCTGGTAAAAGAGCTGATTACTTTTGTATTTTAGAATAGGGTAGGGAATTTTTTATTTTTTTAAAATTTTATTAGGGGGCTTAGATTAGGTGTAATTAGTTTAAACTGCTCGTAATTCTTTTTTATTTTTGTAATTTAGTGTTGTTGTTTTTTTGTATTATAGAATAGTTTATTTAATTGTATTTAATTGTAGGTAATTGTATGTAATTTATTTAATTAATTTAATGATAGTGTAGTGTTAGGTTTAATTGTAACTTAGGTTAGGATTTATTTAACATGTAATTTTGTATTTATTTTAACTAGGTAGCTATTAAATAGTTATTAACTATTTAATAGCTTTTGTACCTAGTTAAAATAATTACAAAGTTGCCTGTAAAATAAAAATAAATCCTAAAATAACTTCAATGTAATTATTAATTATATTGTAGCTATATTAGGGTTTATTTTATAGGTAAGTATTTAGTTTTAAATAGGAATAATTTAGTTAATTTTAGGAATATTATTTCGTTTAATATAAATTATATTTATGTTAGAGGGGTGTTAGGGTTAGAGTTATGTTTAGGGGTTAATAACTTTATTATAGTAGCGGTGACGGTGCGGTCGGCAGATTAGGGGTTAATAATTGTAGGTAGGTAGCGGCAATGTTAGGGAGGGCAGATTAGGGGTTAATACTATTTATTCTAGTGTTTGCGAGGCGGGAGTGCAGCGGTTTAGGGGTTAATACATTTATTATAGTGGCGGCGAGGTCCGGTCGGCAGATTAGGGGTTAATAAGTGTAGGTAAGATAGCGGCGACATTGGGGGGGGGCAGATCAGGGGTTAATAAATATAATATAGGGGTCGGAGGTGTTAGGGGCAGCAGATTAGGGGTTCATAGGTATAATGTAGGTTGCGGCGGTATCCGGAGCGGAAGATTAGGGGTTAATAATAATATGCAGGGGTCAGCAATAGCGGGGGGGCAGATTAGGGGTTAATAAGTGTAAGGTTAGGGGTGTTTAGACTCGGGGTTCATGTTAGGGTGTTAGGTGCAGACTTAGAGAGTGTTTCCCCATAGGAAACAATGGGGCTGCGTTAGAAGCTGGACACTGCTTTTTTGCAGGTGTTAGGTTTTTTTTCAGCCAGCTCAGCCCCATTGTTTCCTATGGGGATATCGTACACAAGCACGTTTTAGCTGCTTACCGCTACCGTAAGCAACGCTGGTATTGAGAGTTGAAGTGGAGCTAAGTTAGGCTCAACGCACCCTTTTTTGAGCCTAACGCAGCCTCTCAGACAACTCTAAATACCAGAGTTGTTGGAAGGGTGCGTTGGGAAAAAAAACAGCGTTAGCTACGCGGGTCTTTACCGACAAAACTCTAAATCTAGGCCATAGTTATCTTGTCAAGGTAGCTACATGTTATTTAGGATGAGAAGCCTATCAAGGATCTTGAACAGGATGGTTTTTGTTATTCATATGTTTAACATTTTCAAGAAACTATTAATTCCCTTTTAGTTGTTAAATATTAGACAATCTAAAGATACCAGTAAAGCAATGTTACAGTCTCACATATGAATCAGAATATTGATAATATAAATGCATTTAATATTTCACATTTTGAAACACAAATTAAATATCGCACAATAAAATGTTATCAAAGAATTACAACTCACCGGACCAGAAAATATCCTTAATTTGAACTTCTCATTCCTCATCTCCTGTGGCTTTGTTTATTATTATTATCGTTTATTTGTAAAGGACCAACATGTTGCACCACTTCTGGGTGACAGATAACATAAGATTGGAAGACAGTAATAACAAGTTATAGCAGCGGACGCTGAGGATAATGATGGCCCTTCTCAAAACAGCTTATAATAAAGAGACAGAAGGGCACGTGTGGGTAAAGGCAAATGATAATATGATCCACAGGAATTAAATAAACACAGCAAGTACAAGGCCATCATATAAACAGCTGGTCCAATGAACAAAGGAGAGCGTTGGTGAGAGCTTACAGGGTTAATCACAGAGAAAATGTTTGTGCTTCAGTAAGAAACATTGAAGGCCCATGTTGACGTTCTTTGTTTGTTTTTCTATCATTAGCTAAATGTTTGAACTAAGACCAGTGTGGCTCAGTCATTTAGTGATCTCATAATGTTTTTAGCAGTTGTTAACATGTATAAATGAATGAAGTGAAATAGTCAACTCAAAAAGAGTCTAGAATTGGGGATGTTGTCATCGAGGAATCAGATTAAAATTTACTAACAATGAAGACTGCATGTGAAGAATTATATTTATGAGCATAGGACATAGACCATTACCCTTTATTCCCTTCATATCCACAAATAAACATGAAAATGGAATTTCTCAAATATTTTATACTCTGCAGTTGGTATAACAAGTCATTTAAAATACATTAATGGAAAAACAATTTTTACAGTGTACTGTCCCTTTAATTGTTTTATAGTCTTCACATTACAGAGGAAGAAGACTCGTGAAAGCGGTGAATGGTTTCATTCTGGCAGTTTTTTTTAGCTTTCGAAAAAATATTTGTTAGATTATCATCCCATACGGATTCCATTTGATGTAGGCAAGTTCCTCATATCACTAGATTTATAAATAAAATTCTGAATACATGATATCTCAATAATTTCCTACTTCAAATGAGAACCACTAGCAATATGGAAAGCAATAATTACAACCGCCACATTTAGGAACCGCTTTAAAAACACGGGTTACTTAATTGTTTTTAGTATTAAGATATTTGCATGCCTGTTTTATTAGTGTAAAGTAATCTCTTTAGGTAGAATGAGAACTGTCCATTTTTGCCATTCCAGTTGCGTGTTTGGGGTTTCACCAAAATTTCATTCTCTTTTTGCTCCTGTAAAGTATTTATCTAGAACTGTAAAGTATTTAACCTTGCAATCAAGTCTTGCTGTTTCAAAGCTGAAGAGGTTAACTCATTTATTTTTTCTTTTTCTTTAACTGCTTTCAAGTTTTCTTCTGTTTATATTTTAGAGTGGACTGTTATTATAGAGGGAGTATTTTTGTTAGTTTAGTTTGTTTAATAATATTTTCAAGTCATCTTTGTTCCGATATTTTTGAGAGTGGGGTGAGAAGTTAGCAGTTGAAGGATAAACGCTCATCCTTTGGATATAAGGGAGCTGAACTCGCTTTTAACCCCTTTAGCCAAAAAGACGTACAGGGTGGGGGCTCCCTAACTGGTGATGGCCAGAGGAGATCACTAATTAAAACACATATAATAATAATAAAAAATATAATAAAAAAAAATGCTTTCTAGGTACTGGACACCTGCCATTACCTAAGATGGCAGACACAGTTAGAGGGGGAGGGTTAGAAAGTTGTTTGAGAGGGTAAAGGGGGATCGTACACTGCATAAAAAATATTTAAGGATAAAATGTTTTACTCTTCATACTGGCAGACTGTCTGCCAGTCCCTAAGATTGTGGTGACCAGTGGGGGGGGAGGGAAGGTAGCTGTTTGGGTAGGACCAGGTAGGGATCAGGGTGTGGGAAGTGTCAAGTGAGTGGTTATTTTCTACACTAAAGCTAAAATTAACCTTACAAGCTATCTGATTAACCCCTTCACAGCTGGGAATAATAAAAGTGTGGTGTGCTGCTGCAATTAGCAGCCTTCTTATTACCAAAGAGCAATGACAAAGCCATATATGTCTGCTATTTCTGAACAAAGGGGATCCCAGAAAAGCTTTTACAATCATTTGTGCCATGATTGCACAAGCAGTATGTAAGTAATTTCAGTGAGAAACCAAAAGTTTTGCATTTGGCAGGGAAATGGTGGCATACAATACCAAAATGGTCCTAGATCAATATCTTAGGTTGTCTACTTAAAAAATATACGGGTAGATTATGAGTTTTGTCAGTAAAGCTGTGTGGTGCTAATGAGCCGTTTTCCCTCACCCCTCACCTACAGACAATGCTGGCATTACGGGGGGGTTTTAAACCCGGCGTTAGCCGCAGAAAAGTGAGCGGAGAGTAAAATTTTGCTCCACATCTCACCTCAATACCAGCGCTGCTTACAGTAGCGGTGAGCTGGCTAAATGTGCTCATGCACGATTTCCCCATAGGAATCAATGGGGCAGAGCTGGCTGAAGAAAATGTCTAACACCTGCAAAAAAGCAGTGTTCAGCTCCTAACGCAGCCCCATTGATTCCTATGGGGAAACATATTTTATGTCTACACTTAACACCCTAACATGAACCCTGAGTCTAAACACACCTAATCTTACACTTATTAACCCCTAATCTGCCGCCCCCGACATCGCCGACACCTGCATTATAGTATTAACCCCTAATCTGCCGCTCCAGACACCGCCGCCACCTACATTATACTTATGAACCCCTAAACTGCTGCCCCCAACATCACCGACACCTACATTATTTTTATTAACCCCTAATCTGCCGCCCCCAAATGTCACCGCAACCTAACTACAATTATTAACCCTACTCTGCCGCCCACAACGTCGCCGCCACTATATTAAAGTTATTAACCCCTAAAACTAAGTCTTACCCTAACCCCCCTAACTTAAATATAATTTAAATAAATCTAAATAAAATAATTACAATTAACTAAATTATTCCTATTTAAAACTAAATACTTACCTATAAAATAAACCCTAAGCTAGCTACAATATAACTAATAGTTACATTGTAGCTAGTTTAGGATTTATTTTTATTTTACAGGCAACTGTGTATTTATTTTAACTAGGTAGAATATTTATTAAATAGTTATTAACTATTTAATAGCTACCTAGTTAAAATAAAGACAAATTGAACTGTAAAATAAAACCTAAACTAAGTTACAATTACACCTAACACTACACTATAATTAAATTAATTCCCTAAATTAACTACAATTAAATACAATTAAATAAAGTACGGAAAAAAAACACTAAATTACAAAAAATAATAAAATAATTACAAGTTTTTTAAACTAATTACACCTAATCTTATCCCCCTAAGAAAATAAAAAAGCCTCCCAAAATAATAAAAATCCCTACCCTATACTAAATTACAAATAGCCCTTAAAAGGGCCTTTTGCGGGGCATTGCCCCAAAGTAATCAGCTCTTTTACCTGTAAAAAAAAGTACAATACCCCCCCAACATTAAAACCCACCACCCACACACCCAACCCTACTCTAAAACCCACCCAATCCCCCCTTAATAAAGCCTAACACTAACCCCTTGAAGATCACCCTACCTTGAGAAGTCTTCATCCAACCGGGCCGAAGTCCTCAACGAAGCCGGCGAAGTGGTCCACCAGATGGGCAGAAATCTTCATGCAAGCCGGGCAGAAGAGGTCCTCCATGCGGGCAGAAGTCTTCATCCAGACGGCATCTTCAATCTTCATCCATCCGGCGCAGAGCGAGTCCATCTTCAAGACATCCGACGCGGAGCATCCTCTAGATTTCTATCAGCCAATCGGAATTGAAGGGACGCCATCTTGGATAACGTCATTTAAAGGAAACTCCATTCTTCAGTTGGACATCGTTTGAAGAGGATGCTCCGCGTCGGATGTCTTGAAGATAGACCCGCTCCGCGCCGGATGGATGAAGATATAAGATGCCGTCTGGATGAATACTTCTGCCCGTCTGGAGGACCTCTTCTGCCCGGCTTGGATGAAGACTTCTGCCCGTCTGGAGGACCACTTCCCCCGGCTTCGTTGAGGACTTCGGCCTGGTTGGGTGAAGACTTCTCAAGGTAGGGTGATCTTCAAGGGGGTAGTGTTAGGTTTTATTAAGGGGGGATTGGGTGGGTTTTAGAGTAGGGTTGGGTGTGTGAGTGGTGGGTTTTAATTTTGGGGGGTATTGTACTTTTTTTTTACAGGTAAAAGAGCTGATTACTTAGGGGCAATGCCCCGCAAAAAGCCCTTTTAAGGGCTATTTGTAATTTAGTATAGGGTAGGGCTTTTTATTATTTTGGAGGACCACTTCCCCCGGCTTCGTTGAGGACTTCGGCCTGGTTGGGTGAAGACTTCTCAAGGTAGGGTGATCTTCAAGGGGGTAGTGTTAGGTTTTATTAAGGGGGGATTGGGTGGGTTTTAGAGTAGGGTTGGGTGTGTAGGTGGTGGGTTTTAATTTTGGGGGTATTGTACTTTTTTTTACAGGTAAAAGAGCTGATTACTTAGGGGCAATGCCCCACAAAAAGCCCTTTTAAGGGCTATTTGTAATTTAGTATAGGGTAGGGCTTTTATTATTTTGGAGGACCACTTCCCCCGGCTTCGTTGAGGACTTCGGCCTGGTTGGGTGAAGACTTCTCAAGGTAGGGTGATCTTCAAGGGGGTAGTATTAGGTTTTATTAAAGGGGGATTTGGTGGGTTTTAGAGTAGGGTTGGGTGTGTGGGTGGTGGGTTTTAATTTTGGGGGGTATTGTACTTTTTTTTACAGGTAAAAGAGCTGATTACTTAGGGGCAATGCCCCGCAAAAAGCCTTTTTAAGGGCTATTTGTAATTTAGTATAGGGTAGGGCTTTTTATTATTTTGGGGGGCTTTTTTATTTTATTAGGGGGATTAGATTAGGTGTAATTAGTTTAAAAAAGTTGTAATTATTTTATTATTTTCTGTAATTTAGTGGGGGGGGGGGGTTTCCGTACTTTAGATAATTTTATTTAACCCCTTAAGGACCAAGGACGTACGCCACACGTCCTCAAAAAAAATACAGTTAATGACCGAGGACGTGTGGCGTACGTCCTTGGTCTGGAAAGCAGCTGGAAGCAATCCTGCTCGCTTCCAGCTGCTTTCCGGTTATTGCAGTGATGCCTCGATATGGAGGCATCCTGCAATAACCCCCCTTGGCCATCCGATGCAGAGAGAGCCACTCTGTGGCCCTCTCTGCACCGGACATCAGTGGCCGGTATCGTTGGTGGGTGGGAGCAAGTCTGGGAGGCGGGTGGGCGGCCATCGATGTGCCCAGTGGAGTGGAGGGGGGCGGGATCGGGGGCGGGAGGGGGCGGGAGCGCGCACGGGAGCGCGCGCGTGCACGGGGGGGCGGCGGGCAGGCGCGTGCACGGGGCGGGAGCGGGAGGGAACCGCTACACTACAGAAAAATAAACTTTCAAAAGTACAAAAAAAATAAGTTTTTGAAAGCTGTAAATAAACAGCTAAGAGATGTGGAAGGGGTGGGGGGGTTGATCTTGGGGGGGGGGGGAAGCTACACTACAGAAAAGGGTTTTTTTTTTTTAAAAAAAGGCAAATTTTTTCACTAAACTGGGTACTGGCAGACAGCTGCCATTACCCAAGATGGCGCCCATTAAGGCAGAGGGGGAGGGTTAGAGAGCTCTTTGGTGGGGGATCAGTAAGGCTGGGGGCTAAGGGGGGATCCTACACAGCAGCATATGTAAATATGCTAAAAAAAAACACACACAAAAAGCCCAAATATAGCTTTTATTTTAGTACTGGCAGAGTTTCTGCCAGTACTTAAGATGGCGGGGACAATTGGGGGGTGGGGGAGGGAAGAGAGCTGTTTGGGAGGGATCAGGGGGTCTCATGTTTCAGGTGGGAGGCTGAGCTCTACACTAAAGCTAAAATTAACCCTGCAAGCTCCCTACAAGCTACATAATTAACCCCTTCACTGCTAGCCATAATACACGTGTGAAATGCAGCGGCATTTGGCGGCCTTCTAATTACCAAAAAGCAACGCCAAAGCCATATATGTCTGCTATTTCTGAACAAAGGGGATCCCAGAGAAGCATTTACAACCATTTGTGCCATAATTGCACAAGCTGTTTGTAAATGATTTCAGTGAGAAACCTAAAATTGTGAAAAATTTAACGTTTTTTTTAATTTGATCGCATTTGGCGGTGAAATGGTGGCATGAAATATACCAAAATGGGCCTAGATCAATACTTGGGGTTGTCTACTACACTACACTAAAGCTAAAATTAACCCTAGAAGCTCCCTACATGCTCCATAATTAACCCCTTCACTGCTGGGCATAATACACGTGTAGTGCGCAGTGGCATTTAGCAGCCTTCTAATTACTAAAAAGCAACGCCAAAGCCATATATGTCTGCTATTTCTGAACAAAGGGGATCCCAGAGAAGAATTTACAACCATTTAAGCCATAATTGCACAAGCTGTTTGTAAATTATTTCAGTGAGAAACCAAAAGTTTGTGAAAAAATTTGTAAAAAAGTGAACGATTTTTTGTATTTAATCGCATTTGGCGGTGAAATGGTGGCATGAAATATACCAAAATGGGCCTAGATGAATACTTTGGGATGTCTACTAAAAAAAAATATATACATGTCAATGGATATTCAGAGATTCCTGAAAGATATTAGTGTTCTAATGTAACTAGCGCTAATTTTGAAAAATAATGGTTTGGAAATAGCAAAGTGCTACTTGTATTTATGGCCCTATAACTTACAAAAAAAGCAAAGAAGATGTAAACATTGGGTATTTCTAAACTCAGGACAAAATTTAGAAACTATTTAGCATGGGTGTTTTTTGGTGGTTGTAGATGTGTAACAGATTTTGGGGGTCAAAGTTAGAAAAAGTGTGTTTTTTTCAATTTTTTCCTCATATTTTATGAAAAAATTTATAGTAAATTATAAGATATGATGAAAATAATGGTATCTTTAGAAAGTCCATTTAATGGCGAGAAAAACGGTATATAATATGTGTGGGTACAGTAAATGAGTAAGATGAAAATTACAGCTAAACACAAACACCACAAAAATGTAAAAATAGCCTTGGTCCCAAACGGACAGAAAATGGAAAAGTGCTGTGGTCATTAAGGGGTTAATTGTATTTAATTGTAGTTAATTTAGGGAATTAATTTAATTATAGTGTTAGGTGTAATTGTAACTTAGGTTAGGTTTTATTTTAGAGGTAAATTTGTCTTTATTTTAACTAGGTAGTTATTAAATAGTTAATAACTATTTAATAACTATTGTTCCTAGTTAAAATGAATACAAAGTTTCCTGTAAAATAAAATAAATCCTAAAATAGCTACAATGTAACTATTAGTTATATTGTAGCTAGCTTAGGGTTTATTTTACAGGTAAGTATTTAGTTTTAAATACGAATAATTTAGTTCATTGTAGTAATTTTATTTAGATTTTTTAAAATTATATTTAAGTTAGGGGGGTTTTAAGGGTTTAGACTTAGGTTTAGGGGTTAATACATTTAATATAGTGGCGGCGACGTTGGGGGCGGCAGATTAGGGGTTAGGTAGGTGTTGGCGATGTTAGGGACGGCAGATTAGGGGTTAATAAAATTTAACTAGTGTTTGCGATGCGGGAGTGCGGCGGTTTAGGGGTTAATATGTTTTTTATAGTGGGGACGATGTCCGATTCGGCAGATTAGGGGTTAAAATTTTTATTTAACTGTTTGAGATGTGGGGGGCCTCAGTTTAGGGGTTAATTGTTAGTTTATGGGTGTTAGTGTACTTTTTAGCACTTTAGTTAAGAGTTTTATACTATGGCGTTAGCCCATAAAACTCTTAACTACTGACTTTCAAATGCGTTAGGGATTTTGGAGGTAGAGGGTGTGCCGCTCACTTTTAGGACGACTCATATTACCGGCGTTAGGAAAATCCCATTGAAAATATAGGATACGCAATTGACGTAAGTGGATTTGCGGTATTTTAGAGTCGCGCCAAAAAAGTGAGCGGTACACCTGTACCTGCAAGACTCGTAATACCAGCGGGTGTTAAAAAGCAGCATTGGGACCTCTCAACACTGCTTTTTAAGGCTTACGCAAGACTCGTAATCTAGGCAATATAGTTTTGACAGGTAAATAAAAAAGCCAAAGCTCTATTTCTGTTTAAATGGAGTGATGGCATAAATGCTAAAAATTTACAGTTATTTTGTATTTTGTATTTATATTTGGTTTACTTGCTGCTGTGATGAGGAGAAGGTCCATATTTTATGAATAATGCCATTTTTAACTTGGGATGTTGCAGCATTGTTTTTTTTTTCTTGTTTTTTTTATATTGATATTCGTTTCACAAATGAGTTTCATTGAATCTGGTGTCTGTCTCATGTCACTTAAAGGGACATGAAACCCAAATTTTTTCTTTCATGATTCAGGCAGAGAATACAATTTTAAACAACTTTTCAATTTACTTCTATTATTTAATTTGCTTCCTTCTCATATTTTTCCTTTGCTGAAAAGTTTATCTTGGCAAGCTCAGGAGCAGCAGAGAACCTAGATTCTAGCTGTTGATTGGAGGCTGCATATATATCGATTGTGATTGGCTCACCCATGTGTTCCGTTAGAAACCATTAGTGCATTGCTGCTCCTTCAACAAATGATACCAAGAGAATGAAATAAATTAGATAATAGAAGTAAATTAGAAAGTTGTTTAAAATTGTATTCTCTTTCTGAATCATGAAAGAAAAAAATTTGGTTTTTTTATGTCCCTTTAAGCATCACATTGTCATTACACTTTAAGAGATTGAACATTGCTAATCTCAATATAAAAATTCCTGAAATTCAGATTTATAAACCATACAAAATACATTTACACCTTCAACTTACCACTCAAAAGGCATCACCACCCATAGGGCAAGATTACAAGTCGTGCGGCAAATCAGTTGCGAAAACACCGCGTGTGTTATGGTTGCAATTGGGGTTGCGCAGCTATTACAAGTTGAAAAATAACTTATTTTGCGTGCGCGTTAACCCGCGTAATCCAAACAGTCAAATCGCATGCGCATTCACGTATTTCCCATTGAAGTCAAAGGAGACTCTAATCCCTTCAGACACAACATTAAAATATATGTGTTATATTGACGACCTCCTCTTCATTTGGACAGGTACTGAAGAGGAGGGTATATAATTTGTTGATTTTTTTAATACAAATAGTGCAGGCCTACAGTTCACTTACCAACTGGAGAAAACAAAGATTCCGCATATGGACATTGTTTTAAGCGGTGATTTAGAAACAGGTAGGATTAAGAGCTCTCTGTACAGAAAACCAATTATGTCTAATACAATCTTACATGCCAGAAGTAGCCACCCCAGGCATACTGGGTATGGATTTTCTTGCAGAGAGTGAAACATTTAAACAATCATTACAACAAAGGGGCTATTCACTAAAAACCATTAATAGTGCCCTCCTTGAGGTGACTCGTATGGACAGAAATTCCCTTTTTGGTGATCATGGCCCACGTAAGCAGAATAGGTTTGATTCTGGTAGACCAATCTTTTCAACTACCTTCAGTCCGCAATTTGAAGAAATCTGTGGTATAATTAAAAAACATTTGCCAATTGTAACAGCAGAGGATAGTTTAAAAGATTATGTCAGTAGTGGTTGTAACTTTGTATCTCGGAGAGGATGTACCATTGGGAATATTCTGGCCCCTAGTCAGTTGAGGAAGATGGGGACGGCAACCAGCAGTTGGCTAACACTAAAGAGACACTACAAATGTAATTTCGGCAACTGTATAGCATGTTCACATACAAGGGTTGGGCCCACTTTTCAATCGAGAAATACACAAAAGGTATACCAACATGATAGCTGTAGTACTTTTCATAGTACCTATGTGGTTAATCTCATCGAATGCCTACAGTGTGAGCTACAATATACAGGTTGTACCACTAGGGAAGCCAGCCAGGACACATATAAGGGAACACCTAAATGATATAAAAAATAATACTGAATGCTCAGACCTAGCTAGACGCTTTATATATTGCCATAACCAGGATGTCTCTTCTTTCAGTTGGCAAGTGATTGAGATTATCCGCCCTAAGCCAAGAGGTGCTAATAGGAACAGCCGGCTTCTATATCGAGAGGCATTTTGGATCTTTCAGTGGCAAACCAGAAAGCCATTAGGAATAAACTTTGAGGGAGATGTGATAAATTTTTCGGGAACGGACACGATGATTGATTTATCACCCGTGAATGTTTCCCCTATGGCTTTTTATATGTTTGCAGGTTCATAACCCCTTTCTCTCATTCTGGCTTGCGGCTTCTCCCAATTTCTATTTATTATGTAAATAAGCAGTCTGTAAAGGTTCTGCTAACGTCTTCAAAGGTCACACTGTTTACATTATTTCCCCTGTAATTTTACTTGTGATATATATATATATATATTTATGTATTATAGTAAAATGCATGCACTAGATTAACGACTGTGGGTGTATATAAATGAATCTTTAAATTTAGACCCTTATCCTATTAAAGTATTCAGCAGGGCGAGTTGAATTACCTGTTTGCATGCCTGTCTTAGTTTATGGAGCTCAAATCATTTGTATCACACACAGGGGGTTAATGGAAATTGATAGCAAAAATGCCACATTGCATTTGGAAAGCTCATAACGCGTGACTTGTAATCTTGCCCATAGTAAGTTGCCTGCTTAGCTTTATGACTAAAATTATGTTTTTCTAAAGCATTGTGATCAACTCAAAAGTTAAAAGGTACTAAAGAGAAACTACTGCACCAGAGCTTTCTCATTCGAAAAGGGATTATCAAAATGTAGGTATTGCTATAAGCACTGTTCTAACGATACAAGCTGAACCAGTGTGTGTCTATCTCTTGATTACTGTTGTAATCAGATTGTATTTACCAGTTTATTAAAATGTATGTTAAAATACTACAAGTTTCTCTGGTGCTTTTTTGCTGTATGTTTATGGACAATGCAGGAAAATATGTTTTTCTTTTTTTTCAAATGCTTTTTACTTTGGATAAAATGTGTGAGTTTTATTTGACCTGAGACATGGACACATACAGCAGATAGCTAAACATAACTAATAGTTTGCTTTTATCGTTGATAATAATCATTAGTATGGATTGATGTTTCAAACTGCAGCACGTCTTGGATCGTTTTCTTCAGTTCTCTTTTTTCTAGATGTTGCATTTGGCGGAGAGGAAACTGCCAGGAGACCACGGTTATCCCTGCTTTGCTGTCGCTATCTCGGAACCGCTGTCAATGCTTGAAAATGGAGGAGATCGCTATCCCGCGAAGTGGGGCCGGTACTGTGAGTATAGGAGCCATAACAAGCTGTATTTTACTACCTCTGTGGGAACAGTGTGTATAGCTGCATTTGCTGTACAAGATGATACTCTTTTGAATACTTAATAAACACTGATGATACAGAGGAGCATGTTTCACTGAATATTATCTATGTGAAGTTGGCCATGCAGTTTGTTAGGCTGAGCATGTATGGTGCAGCACAGCAGAGTTCTATATGTTGTAGCTTCTGAGACTATACCGAAGAAATAAGAGTGATGCACAGCTTTACTATTTAGTATTGGATCAGGCATACACCCACACTTATCCTAATATAGGGTGTCAAACCTGTTCTGAAATACAGATTTATCAGTGATTTAGAGGTTGTAGTAGTGCTGAACATTAAACTGCTGAGTGTATTGGATTGTAGTATATACAATTGAAGTATAGAAATATACATTAAAGCACTGGTGGTATATTTTATTGTTTTTTACTTAATTGTTATATTAATATAAGCTTAAAGGGATCATTTAGCATTTCCATTCCATTAGCAAAAATGCTTCTAGAAAAAGTTATTATTGATTTTCATTAGCATACGTACAGTATCTCACAAAAGTGAGTACACCCCTCACATTTTTGTAAATATTTTATTATATCTTTTCATGTGTCAATACTGAAGAAATGACACTTTGCTACAATGTAAAGTAGTGAGTGTATAGCCTGTATAACAGTTTATGTTAATTTGTATAAAAAAAAGTGCCAAATTATGGATATATAAGCAGCTTCTAACCCAATTGCATCCATTAATCACCCCTTTAAATTGTAGTTTTGCAGCCCCAGCTGTTGCAGCCCACCGGGAAATCTCCTGGTAGGCCAATCCGGCCTTGGTCCTAAATAAAGGACTGGATTAATTGTCTTCTACAACTGCTAGTTTTAAATATTTAATCTATTTTCTGGGGCCACAATAACTATTGCAACCATTCTCTGTTTTAGTTTTTTCCAGGGTATTATCCCTTTTTAGGGACATGAAATCCAACATGTTTTATTTTATGATTCAAGTAGAACATACAAGTTTAAACAACTTCTTAGTGTACTTCTATTATTAAAATTACCTCATTCGCTTGGTATAATTTGTTGAAGGAGCAGAAATGCACTACTTAGAGCTAGCTGAACACATTGGGTAAGTCAATGACAAGAGAGGATATATATGCAGCCACCAGTCATCAGCTAGCTCCTAGTATTGCAACGTTGCTTTTCAACAACAGATTCCAAGTGAAAAAAGCAAATAATAGAAGCACATTGGAAAGTTGTTTAAAAGTGTATGCTCTATCTGAATCACACAACTTAAATTTTTACTGTCCTTTTAATGTTTCAATGTACTTTGAAATGAAAGCATAAACAAATAAAGAATTGCAGATGGATTTTAAGTCTGGAGCCAATTCTATGATTTGAAGCCTTCCAACTTTTTCTTTTCTTCTAAGGTAGTTCTGACATGACCTAGAGCACTGTTTTTTTGAAACCTGTCCTCAGGGTCAGTCCTCCCTAAGAGGCTAGATTTGAGGATATCGGAACTAGAGCACAGTTGAAATAATCAGCTGATTACCTGCTCTCACCCAAGATTATCCTGAAAATCTGGCCTCTTAGGGAGTCCTGATGAAAGGTTTGAAAACCAGTGGCCTAGAGGTATGTTTTGGGTCATTATCTTACTATAGGATTAACCCCTTACCAACTACGCTTATACAAGAGGTTATTATATGGTGCTGCAACATTTTGTGGTATCTTTTTGGTTCAAATTTTGATTCTTCAGTACATAAGACCATCGTCCCATAGTCCGTCAGTAGTATCCTGGCAGTTCCTCACAGCGAGGGGAAGTCTCTTTTTCTTATTTTGCCATCTTTGCAACAGCTTTCTTAGTGCCACTCGACTTGTAAAATCTGCAGCTTGAAGACGTATTTTTACAGTTGAAATTGAAACTTGCTTACTTTAACCAGTGCTTTAAGTTGTTGTTGTGTGAGCTTCCTTTCATGCAAGCTATTTACTCTTAGAAACCTGTCTTCTGATCCTGTTGTGGCTTTAGGGTTGCCATACCCATTTATATCATAATAATGGAAAAAGTGCTAGTTAGATCTCACTAGTGAAGCTTAAATAATGGTTATATGCTTAGGTTTCCCAAAATCAAACACATAGGCCCCTATTTATCAAAGGTCTTGCGGACCTGATCCGACAGTGCGGATCAGGTCTGCAAGACCTCGCTAAATACAGAGAGCAATACGCTCTCCGCATTTAACATTGCACCAGCAGCTCACAAGAGCTGCTGGTGCAACGCCACCCCCTGCTGACTCGCAGCCAATCGGCCGCCAGCAGGGAGGTGTCAATCAACCCGATAGTACTCGATCGGGTTGAATTGTGGCAATCTCTGTCCGCCTGCAGGCTCGCCAGAAACACAAGGCCTCAAGCTCTATCCAGAGCTTGATAGATATGCCCCATACAATGGGAAGAAGAGCCTTTTATTCCCCAAAATCTAGTCCTCATTTGTTGGCATCTATTGGCATTTAATTACAAGTTCCATGGCCTCCAAACAACTTTGTCAGAGTAAAAATAAATATAAATAAAGTTTAAACATAATGGAGCAGGCGTTCCCAACTGTTTTTGTTGTAACCCCAGCTTACTGAGAAGCCAGAGGTGGCAAATACCGAAATATATGCAGTCCACAAAGGAATTCTCACCTTGCAGGATCTAACTTTATCAAACTATCACATGAAGCAAAAACTAAAGCCAGATGTAACTTGGATCAGCATCTCTTAGCAGTTAGTCCACATGCTTTAAAGATACAATGGGGCCTATCTATCTCCGAATGGAGCTTGACGGCCCGTGTTTCTGACGAGTCTTCTGAGTTGCCAGAAACACAAGTTATGGAGCAGTGGTCACCCCCTGCTGGCGGCCCATTGGCCGCGAGTCTGCAGGGGGCTGCGTTGCACCAGCAGCTCTTGTGAGCTGCTGGTGCAATGCTGAATATGGAGAGCTGTTAGCAAAAAAAACAGTTTTGAGAACTCTGTGCATTAATGTTGACTATGAATAAAAATCTTAAATAAAGCTATTGTACTGTTACAAAAATAACCAGACTGATTAACAATAGCAGTGACTTCTTATAGCAGTTACACAGTTCTTTGTAAATAAAAGCGCTATTGGGAGTCTGTTTGTAGCGATGTTAATGTAATCATATAAGTGCTGTTGTATGACACTCTTCCGTTAGAGCCTTAAAATCTCTTTGGTTGTAATAGCTGTAATCGCTTCCACAGGTGTAAATCAGTGCTTCAATGTTTCAGCGATAATTTGTAAGTCTTTTGTGAAAACATTCAGAGTACCTGTATTTAAATAGTTGTCACAATCCAATTCCACACTTTTGAAGTAGGAAACACTCACCCGGTCTTTCTGTAGTTCAGGCGTTAAAGTCTTCAGCCTGTTTGTCTACGTCCCACTGTGGTCGTGTTAGTTTACCTTTTGTAAGTGTTGGTAATCTTCTCCTGATATCCTTAGTGTGCACACTAGTAGAAAAAACGGTTCAAGATCTTGACAAAGGCTCCCTGGTGAGCTGAAACGCGTAGACTTGTCTACTATCCAGCCCTGCAGAAAGGAAAAGATTACAGAGACACATCTACTCCCAGAACCGTCACGCCAGCAATACTTGAAGGACCTGGTTAGACGGTAGGAGTATAGATCAACCGTTTTTTCTACTAGTGTGCACACTAAGGATATCAGGAGAAGATTACCAACACTTACCAAAGGTAAACTAACACAACCACGGTGGGACGTAGACAAACAGGCTGAAGACTTTAACGCCTGAACTACAGAAAGACCGGGTGAGTGTTTCCTACTTCAAAAGTGTGGAATTGGATTGTGACAACTATTTAAATACAGGTACTCTGAATGTTTTCACAAAAGACTTACAAATTATCGCTGAAACATTGAAGCAATGATTTACACCTGTGGAAGCGATTACAGCTATTACAACCAAAGAGATTTTAAGGCTCTAACGGAAGAGTGTCATACAACAGCACTTATATGATTACATTAACATCGCTACAAACAGACTCCCAATAGCGCTTTTATTTACAAAGAACTGTGTAACTGCTATAAGAAGTCACTGCTATTGTTAATCAGTCTGGTTATTTTTGTAACAGTACAATAGCTTTATTTAAGATTTTTATTCATAGTCAACATTAATGCACAGAGTTCTCAAAACTGGTTTTTTGCTAACAGCTATATATAGTGGATGAAATTGTTCTAGAACTTGTCTGATTAGAACGTTACAATTATTTGTCTAAAGTCTGCTTGTGATTCTTTTATAGGACATTAGTATTTTTAAATTTCTCATTTTTATCTTCTTTTTTTTTTAGATTAATGGACACCGGTGTCACAGTATTTAAGTGATTTTTTACTTATTTGAACACTTTGAATCTTCTAGAATTATTTGGAATTTGTTAATAAAATTTGCTATTTAATATTGAAACCCGCAGCACCTTGCATTTTTTAAGAAATCAAACTCTGATCAAAGTGGTTTGGGTTAGTCTAGAGAATCTATATTAAATCTTAAGGTCCAATTGTATTCATTTTGATCTATTGGGGATATTGTAACATATATAGTTGACATTAGATTATTTAGATTTGATACCTACACAGGTTTTTAGAAATCTAATTTTAAAGTGCTAGATCGCCTCATTTGGCGCCGCCTCCACCCTTTGTAACTTTGAAATTCTTTTAAATAAATTGCACAACTGTGAGAGGTGCAATTAGGAGGTAGGCAAATCTGGTTAATCTACCATTGGTCCACACTAACCTTGTAAGTAGCTTGTACTGAATATGGAGAGCGTATTGCTCTCCACATTCAGCGATGTCTTGCGTAACTGATCCGCACTGTCGGATCAGGTCCGCAAGACATTTGTTAAATTGGCCTCAATGTATGCTTCTTGCCTGGCAGGTATGAAATGGTGCCAATTTGATATGTAACAATTAAAAAATTACTTTTCATTAGACAAATCTTTTATATTTTTAGTTTGTTTCCTAATGCTTTCTGATTGGTTAAGTGATTCAATAATTTGAGATAATGGGGGTGTTTAGTATCACAGTTAAATGTACCTTTTGTCTAACTGGATGGAAATAAAAATCCTACTATTTTGACTAATCCAGACTCATTAAAATCATCTATAAAATTAGGATATATGCATTAAATTAATTTCCTTTAAATTAAGGACGCAACTGTTTTATTATTATAACTATACTGCTATCTATTTTTGCAATATAAACCAAATAATATACAGCTTTGAAAAAAATTGTATTTATGAATGGTTGTAAGATATAGTACTGAGAAATAAGAACACCTAAAATCAAGTCTCCATGTTACAGTGAATGATGTATATCAAGTATTATGACTGTAGAATACTTTAACCTGATTCAATAATGTGTGAGAATATTAATAGTTTATTTTGGAACAAAAGCATTCAGCCATACTAACAATCAGCTAGATTACGAGTTATGCACGCTATAGGAAAATTAACGAACGCAACATAAGTTGCGTTATTTAACCCTCTATAGCGCAGCCATTACAAGTTTTGAAACAGCCGGCTTTTGCGAGCGATATGGTGGTTTTAAGCTTCATACCGCACACAATTCAAGCGCTGTTTTGACGTGCTCATGCACGGTTTCCCCTTAGACATCAATAGAGAGGGTCAGAAAAAAGCTTAACACCTGCGAACGCGGAAAAAAAAGCTCCTAACGCAGCCCCATTGATGTCTATGGGGAAAAAAACTAACGTTTAAACCTAACACCCTAACATAAACCCTACATCTAAACAACCATAATCTGCCGCCCCCAACATCGCCAACACCTACATAATGTTATTAACCCCTAATCTGCTGCTCCGTTATCGCCGCCACCTAAATAAAGCTATTAACCCCTTATCTGCCACTCCCAAAATCGCCGCCACTATACCAAAGTTATTAACCCCTATTCCCCTGCACCCCAACATCGCCCACACTATAATAAATCTATTAACCCTTATTCCGCCACTCCCTGACATCGCCCCCACTAAATAAAGTTATTAACCCCTAAACCTCTGACTTCCCACATCACTACCATTAAATAAACCTATTAACCCCTAAACCACCAACCCCCACATCGCAAAAACCTAAATTAAACTATTAACCCCTAAACCTAACCCTAACATAACCCTAACCCTAAACCTAACCCTAACAGGGCCGGCATTTTGTATTAGGCAACTAAGGCAAATGCCTTAGGGCGCACCAGCAGGGGGGCGCTGAGAGCGGTGCCGAGTTGCTGACTGCTGCCGTGCCTATGAAAAAAAATGCATTTTTATTTTTTTAAAATTTGATCTGATCATTCATTTGCGCGCCTGTCACACTTGCAACTGTCAACTGTATCCTGAAACTGAAAGACCTGTGTGCCGCACTGCCGCCACCCCCCTGTCCCTCCCACTTTGAGCTGGCCGGGCCGCCCGGCATATGATATCTAATCTTTCTTTGGAATTTAGCCTTAGCCTATCAGAGAGCTGAGAGCTCAGTGGAGGACTGGAGGTGACGAGGCGGAGGCAGAGCTCAAGTCTTCAGGTCTGCCTAAGTTGCGCAGCTGCGCCTGTGCTGCTGACGTCACGTCCTCCTCACTCTGAGAGGGAGAAATTGTGTGGGATAAGCCATCCACGGCTGCCTGACATCTCCAGCTCTCCATGTGTGAGCTGCCTCGCCCTCCATCTGAGCCATGTGAGGAGGACAGAGGTGACAGTCTGAGTGAGCCGCAGATGACCAGTGAAGTTGACTGAGCGACCGACTGGAGCAGGTAGGAAAATCTGAAATGGGGTCACAGAGTTAGTGGGGGTCTCAGAAGGGTAAGGGTCCGCCGGTGACCGGTACTTTTACTACTGATTTTAATTTTTTTAAATATAAACCACACAGACCCAACTATGCCTATACTAAGCAGGACTCAGAGCCAGGCATGCATTTGATGAATGAATCAAATAAATTAATTAGCTATTGCTTCATTGCTTGCTTGTTATTTTAAATATCTTATATCTGTTCTCCTGCACATAGACATTTTTTACAGCCCACCAGGGAAAACGTTATAATTAATAATTATGTTTATTATGTTCAGAACTTAAGATGATGCTAGACAGGTCAGATGTAAAACAAAATAACCCATTGATTGCCAGGGATAACCTAGTAGTAAAGGTAAAGTCTAAGTCTTGCAGATGCAGTTCACATGGCTTAAAAAGCTATTGATGTACCAGGCTGTCTGAATCACTTTTCTTAATATTCTCTAAAGATATGGAATAATTGTATTTCTATTAACGTCCCTGCCTGGCCTGTGTCTGTGTGTGTCCATCCACTTGAGTTCAATAGCTTAGCACTATTTATAATATTTATACTTAAATATGCTTGTTCTATAGCTTAACCAGATAATTTTGTCAGAGAAAACCCCTATAATAGTATTGAGAATATAAAAAGCACTATTTGTTTTATATATATATATATATATATATATATATATATATATATATATATAGTGTATGTGTGTATGTGTATATATATATATATATATGTATATATAGTATATATGTGTATATATTAAAATATACAGTGTGTGTATATATATATATATATATATATATATATATGGCATATATATATTGTACATATATGTATATATAGTATATATGTGTGTATATTAAAATATATTATATATATATATATATATATATATATATATATATATAGTGTGTATGTATGTGTGTATATATATATATATATATATATATATAGTGTGTGTGTATGTATGTGTGTATATATATATATATATATATATATATAGTGTGTGTGTATATATATATATATATATATATATATATATACTGTATATATATATATATAGTGTGTATGTGTATGTGTATATATATATATATATATATATATATATGCATATATATAGTGTGTGTGTGTGTATGTGTGTATATATATATATATATATATATATATGTGTCTGCGTGTATGTGTATATACAATGAGTGTGTGTATATAATTATCTTTAGGGTTTTTAGTAGATCTTGTAAAAATCAGAAATGTATATGGTATGTAATTGGGGGGGGGGGGGCGCAAAATTTATCCTCGCCTGTGTGACCAAAAATCCTAGCACCGGCCCTGAACCCTAACACCCCCTAACTTTAACATTATTAAAATAGAGCTAAATTAAAGTTACAATTATTAACTAAATAATACCTATTTAAAACTAAATACATACTTACCTGTGAAATAAAACCTAAGCTAGCTACAATATAACTAATAGTTATATTGCAGCTAGCTTAGGTTTTATTTTTATTTTACAGGTAAGTCTGTATTTATTTTACCTAGGTAGACTAGTTAGTAAATAGTTATTAACTAACTAGTTAAAATAAATACAAACTTACCTGTCAAATAAAACCTAAGCTGCCTTACACTAAAACCTACCATTACAAAAACTAACAAACACTAGCCTAGATTACGATTTTTGCATTAGAGGCTATACGGTGCTAATGAGCAGTTTTCCCTCACCGCTCACTTACATGCAGCGCTGGTATTACGAGTTTTCAGAAACCCAGCGTTAAAAGACAAGAAGTGAGCGTTGAGCAAAATTTTGAACATTACCGCACTCCAATGCCAGCACTGCTTAAGTCAGCGATGAGCTGGTCGTACGTGCTCGTGCACGATTTCCCTATAGGAATCAACGGGGAGAGCCGGCTGAGAAAAAGTCTAACACCTGCAAAAAAGCAGCATAAAGCTCCTTAACGCAGCCCCATTGATTCCTATGGGGAAATAAAAGTTATGTCTATACCTAACACCCTAACATGAACCCCGAGTCTAAACACCCCTAATCTTACACTTATTAACCCCTAATCTGCCACCCTCGACATCGCCGACACCTGCATTATATTTATTAACCCCTAATCTGCCGCTCCGGACACCGCCGCCACCTACATTATACTTATGAACCCCTAATCTGCTTCCCCCAACATTGCCAACACCTACATTATATTTATTAACCCCTAATCTGCCGCCCCCAATGTCACTGCAACCTACTTACAGTTGCTGCCACTATAATAAACATATTAACCCCTAAACCACCGCACTCCTGCCTAGCAAACATTAGTTAAATATTATTAACCCCTAATCTACCGTCCCTAACATCGCCGCCACCTACTCACATTTATTAACCCCTAATCTGCCGCCCCAACGTCGCCGCCACTATATTAAAGTTATTAACCCCTAAATCTAAGTCTAACCCTAACCCTAACACCCCCTAACTTAAATATAATTTAAATAAATCTAAAGAAAACCTACTATCATTAACTAAATTATTCCTATTTAAACCTAAATACTTACTATAAAATACTTTATAAAATAAACCCTAAGCTAGCTACAATATAACTAATAGTTACATTGTATCTAACTTAGGGTTTATTTTTATTTTACAGGCAAGTTTGTATTTATTTTAACTAGGTACAATAGTTATTAAATAGTTATGAACTATTTAATAACTACCTAGCTAAAATAAATACAAAAGTACCTGTAAAATAAAACCTAACCTAAGTTACACTAACACCTAACACTACACTATAATTGAATAAATTAACTAAATGAACAGCAATTAATTCAATTGTAACGAAGAACAAATGGGACCTTACTTACTCTCACGTAGTGTGTCCAGAAAAAAGGTGCGCCTATTTTATGCTCCTCCCCAGGTATGGGTTGAACCAATAGATTAACAATTAGACTTTGAATAGATCTTAAATGGATAATCCTATGATCTTAAATAGTTAATCCTATAATATATTGTATAATAAATTAAGGAAATATATATATCCCCTTACACGATGTAAAATGTGGTACAAAAAGATCATTAACAATATCAATATCGATATCAAAAAGAGGGCAACAGATATAAGTAATAAAACTATAGTCACATTACTTTAGGCATAGTCCTCGAAGTCAAATGAAATAGAGATGTACGTCCATTAGTACAAATTAGTGTCCCAATAAGAAATACTTCCAATCCGGAAAGAAATGGGAAAAGTAACCCCAATCGGTAGCTGCTCTCTCCAAAAGTGTTAATATAAGATTTCTTTATACCCAAGGATTAGAAATTTCTTTATACCCAAGGATTATCTGCACCAGAGCGCCTCTTCCTTTGTTTCTTTCCAGAACGAAGGTCAAATTAAATCAATTAAATTAAATTAGCTAAAGTACAAAAAAAGCAAACACTAAATTACAGAAAATAATAAACAAATTACAAGATATTTAAACTAATTACACCTAATCTAATAGCCCTATCAAAATACCCCCCCCCCCAAATAAAAAAAAAACTCTAGCCTAAACTAAACTACCAATAGCCCTTAAAAGGCCTTTTGCGGGGCATTGCCCCAAAGTAATCAGCTCTTTTACCTGAAAAAAAAATACAAACAACCCCCCAACAGCAAAACCCACCACCCACACAACCAACCCCCCAAATAAAATACTAACTAAAAAAACCTAAGCTCCCCATTGCCCTGAAAAGGGCATTTATATGGGCATTGCCCTTAAAAGGGCATTAAGCTCTTTTGCATTGCCCTGAAAAGGGCATTTAGCTCATTTAAGAAAAGCCCAAACCCTAAACTTAAAAAAAAAAACACCCCAAAAAAAAACCTTAAAAAAACTAACCCCTGAAGATCCACTTACAGTTTTTTAAGTCCTGCTTGAACGATCTTCATCCAGGAGGCGAAGTCCTAATCCAGGCAGCGAGAAGTCTTCATCCAGGTGGCCTCTTCTATCTTTATCAAAGCGGCAAAGTCCGCATCCAGACGGCCTCTTCTATCTACATCCAGGCGGCATCTTGTATCTTCATCCTGGTGGAGCGGAGCGGGTCCATCCTCAAGACATCCGGCGCAGAGCATTCTCTTCATAAGGTCGCCACCATATACTGAATCATCAATGCAAGGTACGCAATTCAAAATGGGTCCCTTGTATTCCCATTGGCTCATTTGATTTTGGAAATTCAAATCAGCCAATAGGATGAGAGCTTCTGAAATTCTATTGGCTGTTCAAATTAACCAATAGAATTTCAGTAGCTCTCATCCTATTGGCTAATTTGAAAACCCAATAGGATTTCAGTAGCTCTCATCCTATTGGCTGATTTGAATTTCCAAAATGAAATCAGCCAATAGGAATGCAAGGGACGCCATTTTAAATCGCGTACCTTGCATTGAAGATTCAGTATACGGTGGCGACCGTATGAAGAGGATGCTGCGCGCCAGATGTCTTCAGGATAGATGTTAGTGGGTCTTTGTATTTTCTTTCAGGTAAAAGAGCTGTATATCTTAGGGCAATACCCTACAAAAGGCCCTTTGAAGGGTTATTGGTAGTTTATTCTAGATTAGGTTTTTTATTTTGGGGTGTTTTTTTTTTTAAATGGGTATTAGAATTGGAATAATTTGTATTATTTTTAATAATTTGTTTGTTATTTTGTGTAATGTATTTTTTTCGTTTTGGGGTGGGATTTCATTTTTAGGGCTTGGGTATTTCATAAAAGAGCTGAATGCCCTTTTAAGGGCAGGAAAAAGAGCTAAATGCCTTTTTAAGGGCAAATCCCATACAAATGCCCTTTTCAGGGCTATGGGTAGATTAGGTTTTACTTTAGTTTTATTTTGTGGTTTCGGGGGGTGGGGTTTTTTAATACTGTTAGCGAGTGTTTGTTTTGTTTTGTAGCAAAAGAGCTGTTTACTTTAGGGCAATGCCCTACAAAAGGGGGTGTTTTTTTTTAAAGGGTATTAGAATAGGAATATTTTTTATTGTTTTAGATAATTTTGTTTATTTTTTGCAATGTAGGTTATTTTATTTTTTTGTAATTTTAGTGTTTTTTTATTTTTTGTAATGTTAGGTTTTAGTGTAAGGCAGCTTAGGTTTTATTTGACAGGTAAGTTTGTATTTATTTTAACTAGGTAGTTAGTAAATAGTTAATAACTATTTACTAACTAGTCTACCTAGTTAAACTAAATACAAACTTACCTATGAAATAAAATAAAACCTAAGCTAGCTACAATATAACTATTAGTTATATTGTAGCTATCTTTGGTTTTATTTCACAGGTAAGTATGTATTTAGTTTTAAATAGGTATTATTTAGTTAATAATTGTAACTTTAATTTAGCTCTATTTTAATTGTGTTAAAGTTAGGGGGTGTTAGGGTTAGGGTTTCGTTAGGGTTAGGTTTAAGGGTTATTAGTTTAAATAAGTTTATTGCGATGTGGGAGGCTTTTGGTTTAGGGGTTAATAGGTTTATTTAGTATATTTCGTTGTGGGGGGCTTGTGGTTTAGGGGTTAATAGGTTTATTATAGTGGCGGCGGGAATTAGGGCTTAATAACTTTAGTATAGTGGGGGCGATGTGGGCGTACAGCAGAATAGGGGTTAATAATATTTAAATAGCGTTTGTGATGCGGGAGGGTGGTGGTTTAAGGGTTAATAACTTTAGTATAGTAGCGGTGATGTCGGGGAGCGGCGGAATAGGGGTTAATAATTTTTAATAGTGGCGGTGATGTTGGGAGAGGCAGATTAGGGGTTAATAAGTTTAATATAGTGTTTGCAATGCAGGAGGTCCTCGGTTTAGGGGTAAATTGGTAGTTTATGGGTGTATAGTGTACTTTGTGACACTTTAGTTATGAGTTTTATGTAACAGTTTTGTTTTGCGGAAAACTCATAACTACTGCTCTCAGATGGCGGTACGGATCTTGTCGCTATAGGCTGCAACGCAAGCTTTTTAGCCTTAACGCAAAACTCATAATGGCAGCGCTATGGAAGTTCCATGAAAAAACTTAATTTTTACGTGTGTGGGAATGACGTTGCATTACAGGCTAAAAGGCTTGCGGTAGAGTTATATCGACAAGACTTGTAATGGCTGCGTGCTATTTTAACGCTGAAATTACAATTTTTTCAGCATTAAAACACGAACGCACAACTCATAATCTAGGTGAATATTATTTAATTACAGGCTGCTGTTTTAATTGTAAAATGTTTTTCCAGGTTGTCAAAACCCAGATGAGAATATTGGTTGTCATACAAATAACCTGATTCATAGGTGTACCTTATAATAAAGGGACACTCAACTATAAAATGTGTTTCCCCTTAATGTGTTCCAAATTACTTGTTAAATATACAGCAAATTCTCTCTCCATGTTTATTTTATTATTTGAAAAACCTGTTTTTGCTGATTAAAAGCCATCACCTGTTGCTATCAAGGACATGCCACTAAAATGACTATGCCTGGTAAAGCAGACCTGCTAATGTTATCTATGAAATGTTAATTTTGACTGGGCACAACCAGCTATTTCAGATAGAAACTCTCTCCTACACACCAATGATACAATAATTTGTGCTGTTGTTGTTTCATGTTCACATAGCTTTTATATAGATAATATAGCCCAGATTATGAGATTTGCATTAGAGTGCAGTGCTAACGAGCAGTTTTCCCTCAACGCTCACTTCCCTACAGGCTGGTATTAAAAGTTTTCAGAAACCCGTCATTAAAAGGCAAGAAGTGAGTGTTGATCAAAATTTTGCTGATTACCGCACTCCAATACCAGCGCTGCTTAAGTCAGCGGTGAACTGGTTGTACGTGCTCGTGCACGATTTCCCCATAGAAATCAACGGGGAGAGCCGGCTGAGAAAAAGTCTAACACCTGCAAAAAAGCAGCGTAAAACTCAGTAACGCAGCCCCATTGATTCCTATAGGGAAATAAAAGTTATGTCTACACCTAACACCCTAACATGAACCCCGAGTCTAAACACCCCGAATCTTACACTAATTAACCCTAATCTGCCACCCCCGACATCGCTGACACCTACATTATAATTATTAACCCCTAATCTGCTGCCCCCAACATCGCCAACACCTACATACTATTTATGAACCCCTAATCTGCCACCCCCAATGTCGCCGCAACCTACCAACATTTATTAACCCATAATCTGCCGCCCACAACGTCGCCGCCACTATATTAAAGTTATTAACCCCTAAACCTAAGTCTAACCCTAACCCTAACACCCCCTAACTTAAATATAATTACAATAAATCTAAATAAATATTCCTATCATTAGGAATTTTTTTAGATAGTATATTATTCGGGTGGTTGGTTGTGTGGGTGGTTGGTTTTACTGTTGGGGGGTTTGTTTGTATTTTTTTTACAGGTAAAAGAGCTGATTACTTTGGGGCAATGCCCCGCAAAAGGCCCTTGTAAGGGCTATTGGTAGTTTAGTTTAGGCTCGGGGGGGGGTTATTTTTTTGGGGGGGGGGGCTTTTTTATTTTAATAGGGCTATTAGATTAGGTGTAATTAGTTTAAATATCTGTAATTTGTTTATTATTTTCTGTAATTTAGTGTTTGTTTGTTTTTGTACTTTAGCTAACTTTATTTAATTTAATTTAATTTAGGTAATTGTATTTAATTTAGTTAATTTATTTAATTATAGTGTAGTGTTAGTTGTTAGTGTAACTTAGGTTAGGTTTTATTTTACAGATAATTTTGTATTTATTTTAGCTAGGTAGTTATTAAATACTTAATAACTATTTAATAACTATTCTACCTAGTTAAAATAAACACAAACTTGCCTGTAAAATAAAAATAAACCCTAAGATAGCTACAATGTAACTATTAGTTATATTGTAGCTATCTTAGGGTTCATTTTACAGGTAAGTATTTAGTTTTAAATAGGAATAATTTAGTTAATGATAGGAATATTTATTTAGATTTATTGTAATCATATTTAAGTTAGGGGATGTTAGGGTTAGTGTTAGACTTAGGTTTAGGGGTTAATAAGTGTAGGTAGTTTGCGGCAACATTGGGGGCAGCAGATTAGGGGCTAATAAATATAATGTAGGCGTCGGCGATGTTGGGGGCAGCAGATTAGGGGTTCATAAATATAATGTAGGTGGTGGCGGTGTCCGGAGCGGCAGATTAGGGGTTAATCATTTTATTATAGTGTTTGCAATGCGGGAGGGCCTCGGTTTAGGGGTTAACAGGTAGTTTATGGATGTTAGTGTACTTTTTGGCACTTTAGTTATGAGTTTTATGTTACGTCGTTGTACTATAAAACTCTTAACTACTGACTTTTAAATGCGGACTCTTGGAGGTAGAGGGTGTATCGTTAACTTTTTGGCCTCCCAGGACAGACTCGTAATACCGGCGCTATGGAAGTCCTATAGAAAAAATACTTTACGAAGTTTACGTAAGTCGTTTTGCGGTAAGGCCAAAGAAGTATGCGTTACACCTAAACCTTCAAGACTCGTAATACCAGCGGGCAAAAAAAAGCAGCGTTAGGACCTCTTAACGCTGCTTTTTTACCCTAACGCACAACTCGTAATCTAGCCGAATGTTTGTTATTAATATTTTCACTATAGCTGGTGATTTCTAAAGGGAAAAGCAGCTATTTTAAATAACAAAATAAATGTAAAGGAACTGTTGCAATCAATTAAATACACTCCGTCAAGTAAAATGGACAATAGGGAAAAACATTTTAGAGTACAATGTCCCTACAAAAGTTGTTAGTTAAGTGTAGCTCCAGTTCTCAAATGTCACATTTCTTTCATGTAATTGGCAAGAGTCCATGAGCTGGTGACATATGGGATATACAATCCTACCAGGAGGGGCAAAGTTTCACAAACCTCAAAATGCCTATAAATACACCCTCACCACACCCACAATTCAGTTTTACAAACTTTGTCTCCTATGGAGGTGGTGAAGTAAGTTTGTGCTAAGATTTCTACGTTGATATGCGCTTCTCAGCATTGTTGAAGCCTGATTCCTCTCAGAGTACAGTGAATGTCAGAGGGACATGAAGGGAGTATCACTTATTTGAATACAATGATTTCCCTAACGGGGGTCTATTTCATAGGCTCTCTGTTATCGGTCGTAGAGATTCATCTCCTACCTCCCTTTTCAGATCGACGATATACTCTCAATTTACCATTACCTCTACTAATAACTGTTTTAGTACTGGTTTGGCTCTCTGTATATATGTGGATGGGTGTCTTTTGGTAAGTATGTTTTTTATTACTTAAGACACCTCAGCTATGGTTTGGCACTTTATGCATTTATATAAAGTTCTAAATCTATGTATTGTACTTATATTTGCCATGAGTCAGGTTCATGTATTTCCTTCAGCAGACTGTCAGTTTCATATTTTGGGGAATTTAAACATTTGAAGAAATTTATTTCTTACCTGGGGTTTTGTTTTTTTTTCAATTGACTACTTCTTGCTTTTGCGGGTATTAGGCCCGTGGGTGCGTCAAATGCTAAACTTTATTGTTTATTGTATCATTCTTGTCGCGAAATTTTTTAGGCGCAAAAAAAAGATGTTTATGACGCAACTTCGTAATTTCCGGCATCATACGTGATGCCGAGACCTTTCACACGGCGGCGTCATTAGTGACGCGGGTGTGTCATTTCCGGTTATTTTTGGTGCCAAAAAAGTTTACGTTACGTTGTGCGTCATACTTGGCGCCAAAATTTTTCCTAATTTCAATACCCCTTGTATGTTTGCCTCTTGTTTTTTGCTATCAGAGGCCTATGCTATTGCATTTTTTCCCATTCCTGAAACTGTCATATAAGGAAATAGATAATTTTGCTTTATATGTTGTTTTTTCTCTTACATTGTGCAAGATGTCCCAATCTGATCCTGCCTCAGAAGTTTCTGCTGGAACATTGTTGCCTGACATCGGTTCTACCAAAGCTAAGTGCATTTGTTGTAAAATTGTAGAAATTATTCCACCGAATGTCATTTGTAATAGTTGTCATGATAAACTTTTACATGCAGATAGTGTTTCCATCAGTAATAGTACATTGCCAGTTGCAGTTCCTTCAACTTCTAATGTGCATGATATACCTGTAAATTTTAAAGAATTTGTTTCTGATTCTATTATGAAGGCTTTGTCTGCATTTCCACCTTCTAATAAACGTAAAAGGTCTTTTAAAACTTCTCATTTAGCTGATGAAATTTCAAATGACCAACAACATAATAATGTATCCTCTTCTGATAAGGATCTATCTGATTCAGAAGATCCTTCCTCAGACATTGACACTGACAAATCTACTTATTTATTTAAAATAGAGTATATGCGTTCTTTATTAAAATAAGTGTTAATTACTTTGGATATTGAGATAACCAGTCCTATTGACGTTCGGTCTAATAAACGTTTAAATGCTGTTTTTAAACCTCCTGTGGTTTCTCCAGGGGTTTTCCCATTCCTGAGGCTATTTCTGATATGATTTCTAGGGAATGGAATAAGCCAGGTACTTATTTTATTCCTTCTTCAAGGTTTCAAAAATTGTATCCTTTACCAGCAAAATCTATAGAGCTTTGGGGAAAAATCCCCAAAGTTGATGGGGCTATTTCTACTCTTGCTAAACGTACCACTATTCCTACGGAAGATAGTACTTCCTTTAAGGATCCTTTATATAGGAAGCTTGAATCTTATCTAAGGAAGGCCTATTTATATTCAGGTCATCTTCTCAGACCTGCTATTTCTTTGGCTGATGTTGCGGCTGCATCAACTTTCTGGTTGGAAAATTTAGCGCAACATGAATTGGATTATGACATATTTAGCGTTATTCGCTTACTGCAACATGCTAATCATTTTATTTGTGATGCCATTTTTTATATTATCAAAATTGATGTTAGATCCATGTCTTTAGCTGTATTAGCTAGAAGAGCTTTGTGGCTTAAGTCTTGGAATGCTGATATGACATCTAAATCTAGATTACTATCTCTTTCTTTCCAAGGTAATACTTTATTTGGTTCTCCGTTGGATTCTATTATTTCAACTATCACTGGGGAAAAAGGAGCCTCAGGATAAAAAAAACCTAAGGGTAAATCTAAGGCTTCTAACCGTTTTCGGTCCTTTCGTCAGAATAAGGAACAAAAACTCAATCCTCCCCCCAAGAAATCTGCTTCCAATTGGAAGCATTCCTCAAATTGAAATAAATCCAAGCCATTTAGGAAACCAAAGTCAGCTCCTAAGTCTGCATGAAGGTGCGGCCCTCATTCCAGCTCAGCTGGTAGGGGGCAGATTAAGGGTTTTCAAGGATTTTTGGATAAAATCTGTCCAAAATCATTGGATTCAGAGCATTGTCTCTCAGGGGTATCGAATAGGATTCAAAGTAAGACCTCCTGTGAGAAGATTTTTTCTCTCACACATCCCTGTAAATCCAGTAAAAGCTCAGGCTTTTCTGAAGTGTGTTTCAGACCTGGAGTCTTCAGGGCTAATCATGCCAGTTCCTCCTCAGGAACAAAGTTTGGGGTTTTATTCAAACCTATTCATTGTACCAAAGAAAGAAAATGTATTCAGACCAGTTCTGGATCTGAAAATTTTGAATCGTTATGTAAGAGTAACAACTTTCAAGATGGTGACTATAAGGACTATTCTGCCTTTTGCTCAGCAATAGACCACAATAGACTTGCAGGATGGATACCTTCATATTCCGATTCATCCAGAACACTATCAGTTTCTGAGATTCTCTTTTCTAGACAAGGATTACAAATGTGTTGCTCTTCCATTTGGCCTAGCAACAGCTCCAAGAATCTTTTCAAAGGTTCTGGGTGCCCTACTATCTGTAATCAGAGAACAGGGTATTGCGGTGTTTCCTTATTTGGACGATATCTTGGTACTAGCTCAGTCTTTACATACTGCAGAATCTCAAAAGAATCAACTAGTGTTGTTTCTTCGGAAACATGGTTGGAGGATCAATTTACCAAAAAGTTTCTTGATTCCTCAGACAAGGGTCACCTTTATAGGCTTCCAGATAGATTCAGTGTCCATGACTCTGTCTCTAACAGACAAGAGACGTTTAAAATTGGTTGCAGCATGCCGGCACCTTCAGTCTCAGTCATTCCCTTCAGTGGCTATGTGCATGGAAGTTTTAGGTTTCATGACTGTAGCATCGGACGCGATCCCCTTTGCTCATTTTCCCATGAGACCTCTACAGCTTTGCATGCTGAATCAATGGTGCAGGGATTATACAAAGATATCACAATTAATATCCTTGAATCCCATTGTACGACACTCTCTGACATGGTGGATTGATCATCATCGTTTGGTTCAAGGGACTTCTTTTGTTCGGCCAACCTGGACTGTGATCTCAACAGATGCGAGTCTTTCAGGTTGGGGAGCTGCTTGGGGATCTCTGACAGCACAAGGGGTTTGGAAATCTCAAGAGGCGAGATTACCAATAAATATTTTAGAACTCCGTGCAATTCTCAGGGCTCTTCAGTTTTGGCCTCTGCTAAAGAGAGAACCATTCATTTGTTTTCAGACAGACAATATCACAACTGTGGCTTATGTCAATCATCAGGGTGGGACTCACAGTCCACAAGCTATGAAAGAAGTATCTCGGATACTTGCTTGGGCGGAATCCAGCTCCTGTCTAATCTCTGTGGTGCATATCCCAGGTGTAGACAATTGGGAGGCGGATTATCTCAGCCACCAGACTTTACATCCAGAGTAGTGGTCTCTCCATCCAGATGTGTTTTCTCAGATTGTTTGGATGTTAGGTCTTCCAGAGATAGATCTCATGGCCTCTCATCTAAACAAGAAACTTCCCAGATACCTGTCCAGGTCCAGGGATGCTCAGGCGGAAGCAGTGGATGCACTGACACTTCCTTGGTGTTATCATCCTGCTTATATCTTCCCCCCTCTAGTTCTCCTTCCAAGAGTGATCTCCAAAATCATCATGGAACAGTCTTTTGTGTTGTTGGTGGCTACAGCATGGCCACACAGGTTTTGGTATGCGGATCTGGTTCGGATGTCCAGCTGCCCGCCTTGGCCACTTCCGTTACGGCCGGACCTACTATCTCAAGGTCCGTTTTTCCATCAGGATCTCAAATCATTAAATTTGAAGGTATGGAAATTGAACGCTTAGTTCTAAGTCATAGAGGTTTCTCTGACTCAGTGATTAATACTATGTTACAAGCTTGTAAATCTGTCTCTAGAAAGATTTATTATAGAGTTTGGAAGACTTACATTTCATGGTGTTCTTCTCATAAATTCTCCTGGCATTCTTTTAGAATACCTAGAATTTTACAGTTCCTTCAGGATGGTTTGGATAAGGGTTTGTCTTCAAGTTCCTTGAAAGGTCAAATCTCCGATCTTTCTGTTTTATTTCACAGAAAGATTGCTATACTTGTCACTACCTGATATTCACTGTTTTATACAGGCTTTGGTTCGTATTAAGCCTGTCATTAAATCAATTTCTCCTCCTTGGAGTCTTAATTTGGTTCTGAAGGCTTTACAGGCTCCTCCATTTGAGCCTATGCATTCTTTGGACATTAAACTACTTTCTTGGAAAGTGTTGTTCCTTTTGGCTATCTCTTCTGCTAGAAGAGTTTCTGAGTTATCTGCTCTTTCTTGTGAGTCTCCTTTTCTGATTTTTCATCAAGATAAGGCAGTTTTGCGGACTTCTTTCAATTTTTACCTAAGGTTGTGAATTCTAACAACATTAATAGAGAAATTGTTGTCCCTTCCTTGTGTCCTAATCCTAAGAATTCTTTGGAAAGATCTTTACATTCTTTGGATGTGGTAAGAGCTTTGAAATATTATGTGGAAGCTACTAAAGATTTCAGGAAGACTTCCAGTCTATTTGTTTTATTTTCTGGTCCTAGAAAAGGTCAGAAGGCTTCTGCTATTTCCTTGGCTTCTTGGTTGAAACTTTTGATTCATCAAGCTTATTTGGAGTCGGGTCAAGCCCCGCCTCAAAGAATTACAGCTCATTCTACTAGATCAATCTCCAGTTCGTGGGCGTTTAAGAATGAAGCTTCAGTTGATCAGATTTGCAAAGCGGCAACTTGGTCCTCTTTGCATACATTTACTAAATTCTACCGTTTTGATGTATTTGCTTCTTCGGAAGCAGTTTTTGGTAGAAAAGTTTTTCAGGCAGCTGTTTCAGTTTGATTCTTCTGCTTTTGTTTTAATTTTTTTTCTTTCAAAAATGAAATAAACTTATTTTTTTTTGGGTTGTGGATTAATTTTTTCAGCGGAATATGGCTGTTATTATTTTTATTCCCTCCCTCTCTAGTGACTCTTGAGTGGAAGACTCCAAATCTTGGGTATTGATATCCCATGTCACTAGCTCATGGACTCTTGCCAATTACATGAAAGAAAACATAATTTATGTAAGAACTTATCTGATAAATTCATTTCTTTCATATTGGCAAGAGTCCATGAGGCCCACCCTTTTTATGGTGGTTATGATTTTTTGTATAAAGCACAATTATTTCCAAATTTCCTTTGTTGATGCTTTCTACTCCTTTCTTTATTACCCCACTGCTTGGCTATTCATTAAACTGAATTGTGGGTGTGGTGAGGGGTGTATTTATAGGCATTTTGAGGTTTGGGAAAATTTGCCCCTCCTGGTAGGATTGTATATTCCATATGTCACTAGCTCATGGACTCTTGCCAATATGAAAGAAATTAATTTATCAGGTAAGTTCTTACATAAATTATGTTTTTTCATATCCGTTCTACCTGAAAGAAGTAAATAGGTGGAATGGACTGAAATTAAAAAAAGGAATTAATAGTAGAAAATAATGGTGCCAGCCAACACTACCCTCCACCCTTTGTATATATCTTTGTGGCAATGAGTTATAATGTAATAACTGCTGATGGCTGGGCAACATAATCAAACATAGTAGTTGCAATTTATATCTCATACAGGGAATACAACAGAAACAATGTATTAAATTGAACTGCAAGAAGCAATGTATGGTATACAGATTTGTGTCCTGTACAGGGCCGCCATCAAGGGGGGGCAGGGGTTACTGCAGTCAGGGGCCCGCTCAGCCCCATCGGCCAGAGAAGTGCTGCCGCTGGCACTGCTTCAAAGTGTATTGTGTTTTAGATATGAGAGGGAGAGAAGCGGCCTGTAGCCAGTGGGACCAGAGGAGGAAGTGGAAGGCAAAGAGTCGGGTGGGGGGGTTGGCATTGCGAAGAGTCTGAAACTGCTTCAGAGAATTAAGGGAGAGTTAGTGGGGACCGCACTAACTGTGTGCAGGCAGAGGTAACAGGAAGCTATGCTGGGGGGTTTGGCTACCAGTCCAGGGCCCCAACTGCCTCAACAAGGAATTGGAGCAGAGGCAGATAGGGAACAGCAAAGGGTCTGCTGAGGGGGTTATGGGCCCTAAACGACTACTGCACCCTGTATGACTGCTGGTACTACCTCACTCTGAGGGCAGTGATGAGTCTTTGGAGGGGGGATTTGTTACCAGGCCTAGGACGGGCCCTGACCTCAGTGAGGAACCGAAGTGTAGGTAGAGTGAAGCATTGAGTCTGCTGAGGAGGGAGGGGGTTACCAGGCAGCATGGGCGTAGGAACCCAAAAAAATCTGGGGGGATAGCAATTTTATTGGCAAGGTATTATACTTATTCAGTATCTGGGAATTGTCTGGAATGGCTATATACATATATATATATAATTGCCAAGTATCAGCACTCACTGTTCTATTAATCAAATGCGAGGTGCAATCCAGATAATAATTAGAATAAAGTCCAAGAGATGCACTCGCCGTGTTACAAAGGTTTATTCAACGTGAGTTAACATTTTCGGGGATTGACCCCCGTCCTCAGACTCCTGTGCAAAAAACAAGTGAAAAGTGTGACTTACCAAAGCGTGTGTTTATAGTAAATGTCAGGGAGCTGTAAGAACGCCGCCGGTAAACACGCTGCGCTGCCCGAAGTGCACCCAGAAGTGCGTCCCGTGACGTCGAATGCAACTAGTACAAAAGCAAGCTCCCTGGTTAGGAGTGCACGATAACTTCAGTGTAATTTAAGATCTTATTAAGTCTGATTTAATACACAATTTGTTATTATAGATTATAGATTAATTGTTGATCTTTAAAGAGATGGTTGTATGTACATATCTATATATATCTATATATATATATATATATATATCTATATATATATATATATATATATATATATATATGTATGTATGTGTACAGTAGTGTGTTTACACAGTATACAATAATTAATTGATCGATTAATTATACTGGAAATGCATAGATGTTTATGGGAAGAACAATCAGCTGGCTGCTTGTAAGACGCCTACCAGTGGACGGAATAACCCTTTCTAGGAAATCCCTCAAAAGAAAAAATGTGAGAAAGAAGTATACTGGTAGGGAAACTGCGCTAGTTGGTGTGCCCCTTCAACAATATTTATAACAGTAAACACAATCAGTGATTGGATAATAATAATAATCTAAACAACAATAATAGCAATGTTCACAGTAAAAACACCTTTCTGGGATCTCTAGATAAAAGACATAAACAAATAAACACGGTCTTGGATTTTCAGTGTTCCAGTGATATAAGACTGCTGAATGGTGTGGTATACGTTAAAGAGTTTGTTTGAGACAGTTCAGAGTAAACCAGTGGTATTTATCTCCTAAATGATATGAAAAAAGTCTCTATGACACTGTTCAGAAGTAGTTTTGTAAGTAATATCTATCCCAAAGGGGTTTGTATGTACTACTTACAAAAAGCACCCTCAATCATATGAGGTGAGTGTGAAACACGATCAGGGTGGTACTGTAAGGATGACTCGTTTCCTCGGTCTTGATCACAAAGCCTAGCTCTGTCCCCGTAGTTTTCATGCAGAAATCCCTCTAATTCAGGTTCTGGTAGTCGTCCCCAAAAAGAAGGCAAATAATCCACTTGTAGATATAAATATACAAGAAAGGGCCAATGGTGTAAAGTGCCATAAGGGTACTTGGAAACCACAATAATACTTTGTGGTTGGCACCAAAATATCCACAAGGGAGCTAAGGAACATGAGGAAGTTCAAGAATGAAAGGTAGCTATGCCACTCCAGATGGGTATCCTCTATGGGATGGGAGTCCTCTAGGTATAAGTGTTCCTAGTTCAAAGGTCCATCTTGCTTCCAATTGTAGAAGGAGTTTGCCACGGTCTCCTCCCGTAGGCATGAGGGGAATGTGGTCAATAAGTGAGTATTTGAGGTCCTTGACTGTGTGGCCTGCTTGTAGAAAGTGCCGTGCTACAGGTTGGTTTGTGGTACCCCTGTCTATGGCCGTTCTTATAGATGACCTATGATTGGCCATCCTACATATATATACATATATATATAAAGTCTGAACATCTCTGATTTACAGGACCTTGCAGCATGGCTTTCTGGGACTTGAAGCTCCCAGCAGCTGTGCAGCCTAGAAAAGGTCCAGCCAAATTTTTGGTGCAGCTGGCAGTGGCGGTCAGAGGGGGGCCCCAAACCAGGATGCCAGGGCGGGATTTATGCATTATATCTCCCCCCACATGATTTCTGGTGAAAGATGTGTCCCCCCCAGTTCCTACGCCCATGCCGGCTAGGCCCCACAGCACACAGCAATTGGCACTACCTCAGTCAGAGAGGGTGAGCATATATATACAGTGAGTGCAGAATTATTAGGCAAATGAGTATTTTGACCCCATCATCCTCTTTATGCATGTTGTCTTACTCCAAGCTATATAGGCTCGAAAGCCTACTACTAATTAAGCATATTAGGTGATGTGCATCTCTGTAATGAGAAGGGGTGTGGTCTAATGACATCAACACCCTATATCAGGTGTGCATAATTATTAGGCAACTTCCTTTCCTTTGGCAAAATGGGTCAAAAGAAAGACTTGACAGGCTCAGAAAAGTCAAAAATAGTGAGATATCTTGCAGAGGGATGCAGCACTCTTAAAATTGCAAAGCTTCTGAAGCGTGATCATCGAACAATCAAGCGTTTCATTCAAAATAGTCAACAGGGTTGCAAGAAGCGTGTGGAAAAACCAAGGGGCAAAATAACTGCCCATGAACTGAGAAAAGTCAAGCGTGCAGCTGCCAAGATGCCACTTGCCACCAGTTTGGCCATATTTCAGAGCTGCAACATCACTGGAGTGCCCAAAAGCACAAGGTGTGCAATACTCAGAGACATGGCCAAGGTAAGAAAGGCTGAAAGACGATCACCACTGAACAAGACACACAAGCTGAAACGTCAAGACTGGGCCAAGAAATTTCTCAAGACTGATTTTTCTAAGGTTTTATGGACTGATGAAATGAGAGTGAGTCTTGATGGGCCAGATGGATGGGCCCGTGGCTGGATTGGTAAAGGGCAGAGAGCTCCAGTCCGACTCAGACGCCAGCAAGGTAGAGGTGGAGTACTGGTTTGGGCTGGTATCATTAAAGATGAGCTTGTGGGGCCTTTTCGGGTTGAGGATGGAGTCAAGCTCAACTCCCAGTCCTACTGCCAGTTTCTGGAAGACACCTTCTTCAAGCAGTGGTACAGGAAGAAGTCTGCATCCTTCAAGAAAAACAGGATTTTCATGCAGGACAATGCTCCATCACACGCGTCCAAGTACTCCACAGCGTTGCTGGCAAGAAAGGGTATAAAAGAAGAAAATCTAATGACATGGCCTCCTTGTTCACCTGATCTGAACCCCATTGAGAACCTGTGGTCCATCATCAAATGTGAGATTTACAAGGAGGGAAAACAGTACACCTCTCTGAACAGTGTCTGGGAGGCTGTGGTTGCTACTGCACGCAATGTTGATGGTGAACAGATCAAAACACTGACAGAATCCATGGATGGCAGGCTTTTGAGTGTCCTTGCAAAGAAAGGTGGCTATATTGGTCACTGATTTGTTTTTGTTTTGTTTTTGAATGTCAGAAATGTATATTTGTGAATGTTGAGATGTTATATTGGTTTCACTGGTAAAAATAAATAATTGAAATGGGTATATATTTGTTTTTTGTTAAGTTGCCTAATAATTATGCACAGTAATAGTCACCTGCACACACAGATATCCCCCTAAAATAGCTAAAACTAAAAACAAACTAAAAACTACTTCCAAAAATATTCAGCTTTGATATTAATGAGTTTTTTGGGTTCATTGAGAACATGGTTGTTGTTCAATAATAAAATTAATCCTCAAAAATACAACTTGCCTAATAATTCTGCACTCCCTGTATATACTATATATATATATATATATATATATATATATATATATATATATATATATATATATTGGGTTGGCCACTGTCTATAGGGAGAAATAGGGCCGCAGCAGTGAACTAGCTGCAGTGCACCCAGCAGTGGTGTCATCTGGTTGGCTGATACTGGATGAAGCCCGAAAGGTAGTTGAAAAGCCTCAAATGTCACCACTTTATTATTTTTATTTTTTTAAAGCCAGCAATTTTTTATGTCCTCCTAAGTTCAGCTTTAAGGACAGGCTCTCTGGCTTTGCTACAATTTTACTGAAAACAGTAAAAGGAGAGAAGCGCAGACACGATTCAAGTGTATTGTCAAATTTATTGATAGCTGCACACGCTAAATGAAGACTCACAAGAGAGATAAATAAAACAGGCACATCGAGTCACAGAAAAACTCTGTTGTTCCTAAGGTGATTCCCAGCTGTAATTCAGTCAGCGCAGTGTGGATGCCAATACTCGCCACAGTTCACAATGCTGTTCGTCTTTGTAAGTAGCCAGCACCCGGGAAAACAACGTAGGACAACACCCTCGGCTCAAAACCAATGGAAATCCTCACAGCAATGTGCGTAACACTAGAGGACCATACGACAGCCTCACTGGGTCAAAAGTACTGCATATACAAAAGTTTGTTCTACGTGTTTCGTCCCTAGCAATGGGACTTTCTCAAGAACTAAAGCACAATGAATACTGGATCTCTTTTAAAGAATGATGAGTGAACTACGCCCCCCTGCTAATCCAATAAAATTTAAGTTGATTGTGGATAAACGACATATTCATTCTAAATAAATATAATAAAATATAAGATATTCAATTTATAAAATTTAAATAATCCCAAAAATGATTGTATATACAATAAAATAAATCCTTTAAACAGAGATCCAAGTATAAATACATTTACTATAAAACATATAATAACATACACAGCATTATAAAATAGAAAATAAGAATGTAAATAATTATACTAAGTAATAAAATTAATTAACCACATACAACCCTTCAAAATCAATGTCCAATCCAATAATGGATATTTCATGAAAAAAAACATGTTTTTTTCCCTCAAATCATACTAATACACATAATGATACACTTTAATACATATACAAAAATAATACATTACAGTAATTATATTATTTAGATTAATAAAATTGAATTGATAAAATTGGATATGACAGTCCTCTAGTGTTACGCACATTGCTGTGAGGATTTCCATTGGTTTTAAGTCGAGAGTGTGTATCAGTGTTGTCCCACGTTGTTTTCCCGGGTGCTGGCTACTTACAAAGACGAACAGCATTGTGAACTGTGGCGTGTATTGGCATCCACACTGCGCTGACTGTATTACAGCTGGGAATCAGCTTAGGAACAACAGTTTTTTTCTGTGACTCGATGTGCCTGTTTTATTTATCTCTCTTGTGAGTCTTCATTTAGCGTGTGCAGCTATCAATAAATTTGACACTACACTTGAATCGTGTCTGCACTTCTCTCCTTTTACTTACCTACAGCGCTGGTATTCCGGGTTTTTTACAAACCCAGCTTTAAAAGGCAAGAAGTGAGCGTAGAGCAACATTAAGCTCCATACCGCACTCCAATACCACCGCTGCTTAAGTCAGCGGTGAGCTGGTCGTACGTGCTCATGCACGATTTCCCCATAGACATCAATAGTGAGAGCCGGCTGAGAAAAAGTCTAACACCTGCAATAAAGCAGCGTAAAACTCAGTAACGCAGCCCCATTGATTCCTACGGGAAACACATTTTATGTTTACACCTAACACCCTAACATGAACCCTGAGTCTAAACACCCCTAATCTTACACTTATTAACCCCTAATCTGCCGCCCCGACATCGCCGACACCTGCATTATACTTTTTAACCCCTAATCTGCTACTCCAGACACCGCCGCCACCTACATTATATTTATTAACCCCTAATCTGCCATCCCCAATGTCGCCGCAACCTACCTACACTTATTAACCCCTAATCTGCCGCCCCCAACATCGCCGCCACTATATTAAATTTATTAACCCCTAAACCTAAGTCTAACCCTAACCCTAACACCCCCTACTTTAAATATAATTTAAATAAATCTAAATAAAATTCCTAACATTACCTAAATTATTCCTATTTAAAACGAAATACTTACCTATAAAATAAACCCTAAGCTAGCTACAATATAACTAATAGTTACATTGTAGCTATTTTAAGATTTATTTTTATTTTACAGGCAAATTTGTATTTATTTTAACTAGTTAGAATAGTTACTAAATAGTTATTAACTATTTAATAACTACCTAGCTAAAATAAATACAAATTTACCTGTAAAATAAAACCTAACCTAAATGACAATAACACCTAACACTACACTATAATTAAATCAATTCCCTAAATTAAATACAATTAAATAAATGTAATTAAATTAGCTAAAAAAACCCCACTAAATTACAGAAAATAAAAAGCAAATTTCAGATCTTTAAACTAATTACACCTAATCTAATAGCCCTATCAAAATAAAAAAGCCCCCCAAAATAAAATAAAAAACCTAGCCTAAACTAAACTACCAATAGCCCTTAATCCAATCAGCCAATAGGATTTTTTCTACCTTAATTCTGATTGGCTGATAGAATTCTATCAGCCAATATCAAGGGACTCCATCTTGGATGACCTCATTTAAAGGTACTTTCATTCGTCGTTAGTCCGTCGGAAGAAGAGCTCTGCTCTGCGTCAGATGTCTTGAAGATGGGCCCGCTCCGTGCCGGAAGGATGCTGATAGAAGATGCCATTTGGATGAAGACTTCTGCCCGCCTGGAGGACCACTTCTGCCCGTCTGGAGGACCATTTCTGCCGTTTTCGTTGAGGACATCTTGCCGCTTGGATGAAGACTTCTCCCGGTAAGTGAATCTTCAGGGGTTAGTGTTAGGATTTTTTTACGGGTGTATTGGGTGGGTTTATTTTTTAGGTTAGGGCTTTGGGCCTGCAATAGAGCTAAATGCCCTTTTAAGGGCAATGCCCATCCAAATGCCCTTTTCAGGGCAATAGGGAGCTTAGGTTTTTTAGTTAGTATTTTATTTGGGGGGTTGGTTGTGTGGGTGGTGGGTTTTACTGTTGGGGGGTTGTTTGTATTTTTTTTACAGAAAAAAGAGCTGATTTCTTTGGGGCAATGCCCAGCAAAAGGCCCTTTTAAGGGCTATTGGTAGTTTAGTTTAGGCTAGGGTTTTTTTATTTGGGGGGGGCTTTTTTATTTTTATAGGGCTATTAGATTAGGTGTAATTAGTTTAAAGATCTGTAATTTGTTTTTTATTTTCTGTAATTTAGTGGATTTTTTTGTGTGATTTAGCTAATTTAATTTATTAAATTGTATTTAATGTAGGGAATTGATTTAATTATAATGTAGTGTTAGGTGTTATTGTAAATTAGGTTAGGTTTTATTTTACAGGTAAATTTGTATTTATTTTAGCTAGGTAGTTATTAAATAGGTAATAACTATTTAATAACTATTCTACCTAGTTAAAATAAATACAAACTTGCCTGTAAAATAAAAATAAACCATAAGCTAGCTACAATGAACTATTAGTTATATTTTAGCTAGTTTAGGGTTTATTTTATAGGTAAGTATTTAGTTTTATATAGGAATAATGTAGTTAATGATAGTAATTTTATTTAGATTTATTTAAATTATATTTAAGTTAGGGGGTGTTACGGTTAGACTTAGGTTTAGGGGTTAATACATGTACTATAGTGGCAGCGACATTGGGGGCGGCAGATTAGGGGTTAATAAATATAATGTAGGTGGAAGCGATGTTAGGGGCGGAAGATTAGGGGTTAATATTATTTAACTAGTGTTTGCGAGGCGGGAGTGCGGCGGTTTAAGGGTTAATATCTTTATTATAGTGGCGGCAATGCCTGGAGCGGCAGATTAGGGGTTAAAATTTTTATTATAGTGTTTGCGATGCAAGAGGGCCTCGGTTTAGGGGTTAATAGGTATTTTATGGGTGTTAGTGTACTTTTTAGCACTTTAGTTATGAGTTTTATGCTACAGCGTTGTAGTGTAAAACTCATAACTACTGACTTTAGAATTACGTTACGGATCTTGTCGGTAGATGGTGTACCGCTCACTTTTTGGCCTCCCAGGACAGACTCGTAATTCCGGCGCTATGGAAGTCCCATAGAAAAAAGGGTTTATGAAGTTTATGTAAGTCGGTTTGCGGTAAGGCCAAACAAGTGTGTGCTACACCTATACCTGCAAGACTCGTAATAGCAGCTGTAGTGAAAAAGCAGCATTAACGCTGCTTTTTCAGCTTACCGCAAAACTCGTAATCTAGCGAATTGTTCTTATAGAACTGATTAAAAAGGAGATCAGTTTATGAGACGATTTGCGTTTTATACAGTATAGTTGTATTTTAATTCATTTTTATTGTTGTTTTTAACTTTATTTTATATTATTCCAACTTGTGTAATGTTTTTCTGATATTATCTGTTCATTTTTATCCATTGATGTAACCATTGTTGTTACTTTCTTGTTCCGTTAGAATATTACAAAGTATCATGATGGTGAACTTTCTGTATCAACTACTTCCAGGTCTTTTTAGATTTATTACAGTTTTTTCACTACTTGTTTTTATGCCTGATGAAACAGCCCTCTCAGTTGGCAGAGAAACGCGTTGCTATAAAAAAACTTTTACCACGACCCAGTTTTGTGGTTTTCACTTACGTCTAATATTAGGACTTTTTATACGTAGCCACATGGTGGCTGTTTCCTGCTCTTTTGGTTTTTAACTTCTGTTTACTCTGCTGGTCACGCTTACATTGCGTGTGGAAAATCACTTGTGCTTAGGAACTGCAGAATCTGTTGCCTGGAGCTGTACCTTCTATGCTGGATTTATCCATGTCTTCAGCGTACTGACTGCTGTTTGAATGTCAGCCTGCTCGTATTATGCACCTTACTTACCTAGGGTGCCACTATTTTTGTGAGTATTATCCACACTTCTCCTACACTTGAACATCATTCTGTTTACAAGTTACACTATCAGACGCCCCTTGTCTTTTTTATATCTTTGTACAGACTGAACAACACAAGACACAAGAGAAGCTTGCCTTTCACAATTCCATTTGTTCTCTTTCACCAAAGACAATTTGGGACATATTAAACATGTATACATATATTTTTATCTATATTGTATATATTTGTATTTTTATAGGTTTCTCATATTGTACATGTTTTTATCTTTTCTCCTTTTTCTCATAAGAGTGTAAATTATTACCATCAGAACAATTGTCTGTCATACGCACTCCCTTTCAGATATTCTTAGAGATATCTTCTTACATATGCGGAGTCGCCCGCGAAAGCCAGCATCGGCTATTTTAAGACAGATGTTGCGATCACATAAACGACGCAGCATACAAATATTTCACCCATCGGCTGCTATTTTTACTTCCATAAACTAACATAGAACCAGCGTTGCAAGTCGGTATCACATATTCAGTGCAAGGACTTATACGGCGAAAATGGAGAAATGTTACTCCATTTTCACCTTGCCACACATAGGCAGGCACAGCAAGCCTTGCGCTGAGTATATGAGCAACGTAAATGTCTGGAAATTTTAACAAACACCTAACCCATGCGCAATATCTACCTGTCAACCGCCATACCCCACCGCAATAACTAAATAAAATGTATTAAACCCTAATATGCCAACCCCCACATTGCAAAGTACATAATAAAGTTATGAACCCCTAATTTGCCATCCACCCTAAACGCAACATATCTAATTACACTATTAACTCCTAATCCGCCAACCCCCCTCATTGCAAACTATGTATTAAAACTATTAACCCCTAAATCGCCAACCTCCCACAACACAATCTACCTAATTAACCTATTAACCCCTAAAGTGTCATCCCCCCACAATGCAAAGTATTAATCTAATCAATAAGCCCCATAACCTAACACCCCCTAAATTAACCCCAATTACATAAAATAAAAAGACTATCTTCTTAAAAAAACTAATTAAAAATTATTACAATAAAAAAATCCTAATTTAAAATTAAAATCAAAATCCTTACATTACATTAAAAAAACAACCTAAGATTAAATTAAAATAAAAAAATCTAATATTACAAAAAATAAAAAAAATCTAAAATTGCAGACAAAAATATCCAACATAATTTTTTTTTTAAACCTAATCTAATACTCCTATAAAAACAAAAAAGCCACCCCAAAATAAATAAAAACACCCTCTAAAGAATAAATTACCAATAGCCCTTACAATGGCCTTTTGTAGGGCATCGCCCTGAAAGCAATCAGCTTTTTTTCCATAAAACAAAACCTACAAATTAACCCCTAACAGTAAAACCCCCATCCACTCAACCCCCCAAAATAAAAAAGACCCAACTCTATAAAAATATAATCTACCCCATGCCCCTAAAGGGGCATTTGTATGGGCATTGCCCTTAAAAGGGCAATTAGCTCTTTTGCTGCCCATTAAAAAATAAAAAAAATCTACAAAAAAACACCCCAAAAATTTAAAAAACTAACACTAACCCCCAAAAATATACTCCCCGTTCCTGAAGTCCGGACATCTATCTTCTTCAAGGCGTAGAAAGTCTTCATCCAGGCGGATCCTTCTTCATCCATCGCGGGACCATCTTCTATCTTCTCCCTGAAGTTGCTGAGCGGTCTGTGGCACAGAGCAGTCTTCTGCGGCGGCAGTCTTCATGCAATCGTCTGCCACACACTGAAAATTGAATGCAAGGTACCCCTTTTATATTGTGGTACCTTGCATTTCTATTGGCTGAAATTTTCAAATCAGCCAATAGGATGAGAGCTACTGAAATCCTATTGGCTGAATTGACCATGAAGAGGACCTCCACATCGCCACAGACTGCCATCGCAGAAGACCGTTCCATGCATCGGAGGACCTCTCTGCACCTCCGGGAAGAAGATAGAAGATGGTCATGTGATGGATGAAGATGGATATGCCTGGATGAAGACTTTTCTCCACCTGGAAGAAGATGAATGTCTGGAGTTCAGGAGCGGTGAGTAAATTTTTTAGGGTTAGTGTTAGTATTTTTGTGGGGGGGAGTTGTGGTGGTTTTTTTTTTTAGATTAGGGCTTTTTTATTGTTTAATGGGCAGCAAAATAGCTGATTGCCCTTTTAAGGGCAATGCCCATGTAAATGCCACTTTAGGGGCAATGGGTAGATTAGATTTTTATAGTTAGGTCATTTTTATTTTGGGGGGTTTGGGGGTGGGGGGTTTTACTGTTAGGGGTTAATTTGTAGTATATTTTAGGTAAAAGAGCTGATTGCCTCAGGGCAATGCCCTACAAAAGGCCTTTTTATTAGATAAGGTTAGATTTTTTTTATTTTTAGTAATCTTAGATTTTTTATTTAAATTTAATCTTAGGTTTTATTTTTTTAATCTAATGTTAGGATTTTTTATTTTAATTTTAAATTAGGATTTTTAATTTTGGTATTTTTAATTAATTTATTAGTAAAATAGTCTTTTTTATTTTATGTAATTGGGTTTAATTTAGGGGGTGTTAGGTTAGTGGGATTAGTGATTAGATTAATAATTTGGGCTCTAGGGGTTGGCAGATTAGGGGTTAATAGTGTAACTAGATACTTTGCATTTTGGGTGGGTGGCGGATTAGGGGTTAATAACTTTATTAGGTACTTTGTGATGTGGCCGGGTGGCAGATTTGGGATTAATAGCATAATTAGATACTTTGTGATTTGGGGTTGGCTGATTAGGGGTTAATACATTTGTTAGTTATTGTGGTTGCGTTAGGTGTTTGTTAAGACTTTCAGGGAGTTATGGTGCTTATATACTCAGTGCAAGGCTTGCTGCGCCTGCCTATGTGTTGCGAGGTGAATATAGAGTAAAATTTCTACATTTTCGCTGCGTAAATCCTTGCGCTGAATATGTGATACCGACATGTGATGGCAGTTCTATGTTATTTTATGGGAGTAAGAATAGCGGCAGTCGGGTGAAATATATGTGCCGCATGTGTTTGCAGAGTCGTATATGTGTTCGCAACATTCGTCTAAAAATAGCTGATGCCAGCTTTTGCGGACTACATATGCGGGCATATGTGATCGTGCCCAAGGTTGGGATTCTCCAGTATTACTCTGAGGGATGTATTGTGGCTATTGAGGAAAAGAATTCACCATCCTATAAAGGAAACATCTATATTCTAGTGAAGTCTTTAAATATTTAAATGTGTGGTACGTGACAGTGTATTTGTGTCTGTGTGTAATATTGTTTATCGCTATGTGTGTGTAAGTAAGTGTGTGTGTAAATATGTGTATGTATGTGTAAAAGTGTGTGTAAGTGTGCATGTAGGTATGTGTATATAGTTATAAGTATGTAATTGAATCAGTTTATCTATATGTATGCCTATATACATCTTTATGTCCTGAAGTAATTACATATGTGTATGTACAAATGTATTTTCTCATTCTTTCCTCTCTCCCCCTCTTTTCTCCTCCTACAGGAGCCTGTGTGCTACATTAATGCTACCATGCAAGGTAGTAAAGTTTTAACAACATGAAAACTATAAAGTTTGAAAAAATAAATATCATACTTGCAGCATCCTATGCAACTTGCCCACTCATCTTTTCTACTTATTTTCTCAAAACCTTTATCTCTCTATATATAGAGAGAAATAATCAGGAAACTAAATAGCATTGGTTAGTTCTGAGCCTGCAAGACGCCAAGTCTACCATCTAGCAATATAACAAACTCAGGGTAACAAGTAAAGACCCAGGGGCAAGTTAGCATATAATAGCAAGGGGGGGGGGGACTGAGCATTGGTTTAGTAAGGGACCCCAACATTTCTAGTGGCAGCCCTGGTTCTGTGCATATAGAAGCTTTTCTTTAATTGCTGGGAATAATGGACTTCATGGAGATCTTCATGAGGACAGCTTAGATGTAAAGCCATGAAAGTCTTAAAATGTATGTGTATACATATGGTAATAATGATAATATTAAGAATTATATATATATTCTACTATCCAAACTCTCAATCACAATATCATTTGACTGAAAACTAGGCTGAAAAATACTTAAAAAAATAATAATTCAAAAGTAACTACTTCAATGTGTCCACAATAAAGCATGGATTTTGTTCTTGAAAATTGGATAATGGTTAAGTATCCGGCCTTGCAAGTAAAAAAAAAAAATCCCAATGTGGCCCATTATATGAATTTGTGCATGTCTCTGTTATAAGTTGAATTACCTGTTTGCTTTACTTCCTTAGTGACATACCTTGGGAACACTAAATAACTACTTTCTTCACAATGGCCCGAAGTAAAAAGCGTTGTTATAATGACAAGATTTTCAAAAAGTTTCCGTATTGCTATCAAGATTGGCTGTGAAATGTTATAAAGGGCTGAAATCAGTGTTTAAAGGCAGTTTCACCAAGAAGCCGTTTACTATTCTTACCTGTGGGTGATGCTTTTCTGACACTGACAGAATTATAAAAGCAGCATTGCCACTTGCATTGAAGTTGTGATCTCAATTATCCTTTTTACACAGTATTGTATGGCAAAACAATTTACATGTGTCAAGTTAAACTCTATCCCTTTTGTTACAATACTATAGTGAAACTAGGACATGAACAGTATACTTATATGAACTGAGGGATTGTGGGTATATTTAACAAATGTATGCAGTTTATTATATGTATGTAAAGTATTTTCATTATTTAAATAAATGCATTTTTAACTTTTAGCAGGTTTTTTTTTATTTTTAGGCTGAAAATTCAATGCACAAGATAATAAAATGTAATAAAATACAGTAGCTGTGTTGTTTTTTGGTTTACAAAAGTGCATTTTTACAGCTTTGTACTATTGAAATTGTGTTTTTTTTGGAATTGAAGTCATGAAGACCTCATGATTTTAGGTTGTGAGGGGTTCATTTTTTCTCAGTGTGTTAATTATTTTGTTTTCCATATGAGTATTTCCCTTTGTACAGTAAATCATTAAAACCTTTACGTAAATAGTTTCACTTGACCAAACTTTATTACTTACAAATAGAGACCTGGGTCCTCAAGTCAGTTGAGGCAAAATAAGTCAGCACAGGGTGACAGAAAACAATGACCAGTATCAAGACAGAGACTGAGGTCAATTGGAGTTGAAAACAGTAGGATATCTTAAGACATGTTTTTATTACTTTTATGTTAGAGGATTACCAAAGATGACAGACGTGTCATGTTTGGTATCAAAATAATCCTCATGATGTCACAATGTGATCACTTATAAGGATATTTGCACTGTATTTACATAACTAAAAATTATAAATTATTCATAAACTTCAGCCAAGGCTGCAGGGCTTATTATGGCCTTCCATAAAAGAGGGATGGCTAACTTCCTTCCCCACTCTGAAAGGGGCCTGGTCAGAAACCTGACCTCAGGAAAAATGTATTTAACTGTATTTCAGCAACATAATTTGGTTATTCTACATGGGAGGCTGCATGGAACAGCGTAAGTAACCATCTTTTCTTTCCAACTCCACTGTCAAAATCTGTTTCTTTGTGTAATTGTTTGTCAACTCTTTTATATACATATATTTATATATAGCCGTTTTAGCGCTGGAGACACCTTCTCTGTTTTGATCTTTTTTTTACTTATGGTATAAGGCATAAACCAGTCTCTAGCTGCTCCTTGGCTATTCCTATAACTTCCTCTCTCTCCCCTATTAGCGCTTCGGTTAGGAACTGTTTCTATCTAGTTCCTTTTTCTTTTCTTTTTTTCACAATTTAAAGGGACAGTCTAGTATAAATTAAACTTTCATTATTCAGATAGGACTTTTAATTTTAATCAACTTCCCAATTTACTTTTATCATCAAATTTGCTTTTTTCTCTTGGTATTCTTAGTTTAAACTAAACATAGGTAGACTCATATGCTAATTTCTAAGCCTTTGAGGGCTTCCTCTTATCACATGCTTTTTAAATCTCTTTTCAACACAAAGAGACAGAAAGTACTCATGGGCCATATAGATAACACTGTGTTCAGGCACAGGGGGTTATTTAAGATCTAGCACAACACAATGCTAAATTTAAGACAATAGATAATAAACAGTCACAGTCATGTGATCAGGGGGCTGGAAGAAGGTTCCTAGATACAAGGTAATCACAGAGGTAAAAAGTATATTAATATAACAGTGCTGGTTATGCAAAACTGGGAATGGGTAATAAAGGGATTATCTATCTTTTAAAACAATAACAATTCTATGGTAGACTGTCCCTTTAAATGCCTTTATGTACTGAGCAGCTTTAGGGTTTGAGAGGAATTTAAAGAGTTGCAACATACATACATACATATATATATATATATATATATATATATATATATATATACATATATATATATATTGATATAATTATATTTTTATAGATTGTTGGGTATTTGTCTTCTAAGAAATAGCTGAAATGTCTATTGATTTATCGAATCCTACCTTTGGAAATTACGTTGACCCCTCTAAGAAAGAAAAAAAAAAAAGTCTCCATTGGGGAAGAAGAGTCCTTTCTAATTGCCAGTGTGGACTTAATTCCAAAAATAATTTTTGAGCAATTAGAAAAATTGAGTAAAAAACAGCTCATACACTAGCACGATAGTGTAAACTTGGAAAGGTATGTCAAGTATGAAATCATTCCTAAAAGTCTAAAACTAACACAAAGCACCATCTTTGATATTGATGCTGTTGAATATCAAACAGAATGGGAAACAGCTTTGGAAGATCGTGCTTTTAGTCTGATAGACAGTTTAATTAGATATAGACAACATAAGGGTTCTACAATCACAACTAAGATTTTAAATTTGAGAAAATCTTTATAAATTCACAAAGATGATGTCTCTCTCAAAAACTTCAATGAAGAAAATTAGAATTAAATAAGTAGATTTGAAGTAATGGTGGAAGCCAAAAAGAAAAATATATTTTTGAGAGACTTATCAGAAAAAAACAATATATTAAAACTAGAACATATTGAAACCTTTAATGAAGGTAATGAGAATTATATATGGGAAGATATAACAGATGAAGTACCCAAAAATCCCCCCCCTCAGAAGAAAACAGGTAGAGACCTTTTCAAACAGGGATGAACCTACAAAATTTACATTTAAAACCTCAGATAACACACAAAAAAGTAGGAAAAATTTGTACATTCATTTTAAACATAATTATTCCAAAGGGGGGACAGACTGAAAGACCCTATACCAACTATGAACATAGGAACTACAGAAATAGAAGCGAAAATAGACAGCCTTATATGTATATATACCAAAGTATATAGTAAAGAAATGGACAGCAATGGTTATTTACAAGCGGATAGTGAACAATATACCCTATGGGTAATTTCAGCGTTTACGCAGGAATTGCTCAAAAATAGAGGATTTTCACAAAGAGTCTGACAGATTAAAAACTAATGGCTAGATTACGAGTTTTGCGTTAGAGGCTATGCGGTGCTAAAGAGCAGTTTATGCTCACCGCTTACTTACCTACAGCGCAGGTATTACGGGTTTTTACAAACCCGGCGTTAAAAGACAAGAAGTGAGCGTTGAGCAAAATTTTGCTCCACATCTCACTCCAATACCAGTGCTGCTTACGTTAGCGGTGAGCTGGTGTAACATGCTCGTGCACGATTTCCCCATAGGAATCGACGAGGAGAGCCGGCTGAAAAAAAGTCTAACACCTGCAAAAAAGCAGTATTTAGCTGTTTAGCTCCTAACACAGCCCCATCAGCCGGATCATGGACATCTTCAGCCCCCGCTTGGGCTTGGATGAAGACGTCGGAGCCTGGACCGATCGGTGATACCCGGTGTGGTGAAGATAAGGTAGGATGATCTTCAGGGGCTTAGTGTTAGGTTTATTTAAGGGGGGTTTGGGTTAGATTAGGGGTATGTTGGTGGTGGGTTGTAATGTTGGGGGGGTATTGTATGTTATTTTTTACAGGCAAAAGAGCTGTTTTCTTTGGGGCATGCCCCACAAGAGGCCCTTTTAAGGGCTGGTAAGGTAAAAGAGCTTTTCTATTTTAATTTTAGAATAGGGTAGGGCATTTTTTTATTTTGGGGGGCTTTGTTATTTTATTAGGGGGCTTAGAGTAGGTGTAATTAGCTTAAAATTGTTGTAATATTTTTCTAATGTTTGTAAAAAAAAATATTATTTTTTGTAACTTAGCTTTTTTTATTTTTTGTACTTTAGTTTATTTAATTGTATTTATTTGTAGGTATTTGTATGTAATTAATTTATTGATAGTGTAGTGTTAGGTTTAATTGTAGATAATTGTAGGTATTTTATTTAATTGATTTATTGATAGTGTAGTGTTCGTTTTAATTGTAACTTAGGTTAGGATTTATTTTACAGGTAATTTTGTAATTATTTTAACTAGGTAGCTATTAAATAGTTATTAACTATTTAATAGCTATTGTACCTGGTTAAAATAAATGCAAAGTTGCCTGTAAAATAAATATAAATCCTAAAATAGCTACAATATAATTATAATTTATATTGTAGCTATATTAGGGTTTATTTTTACAGGTATTTAGCTTTAATTAGGATTAATTTATTTAATAAGAGTTAATTTATTTTGTAAGATAAAAATTATATTTAACTTAGGGGGGTGTTAGGGTTAGACTTAGCTTTAGGGGTTAATAAATTTAATAGAGTAGCGGTGAGGTCCGGTCGGCAGATTAGGGGTTAATACTTGAAGTTAGGTGTCGGTGATGTTAGGGAGGGCAGATTAGGGGTTAATACTATTTATTATAGGGTTAGTGAGGCGGATTAGGGGTTAATAACTTTATTATAGTAGCGGTGAGGTCCAGTCGGCAGATTAGGGGTTAATAATTGTAGGTAAGGTAGCAGCGACGTTGGGGGCGGTAGATTAGGGGTTAATAAATATTATGTAGGGGTCGGCGGTGTTAGGGGCAGCAGATTAGGGGTACATAGGGATAAGGTAGGTCGCGGCTGTGTGCTGTCGGCAGATTAGGGGTTAAAAAAAATTAATAGAGTGGCGGCGATGTGGGGGGACCTCGGTTTAGGGGTACATAGGTAGTTTATGGGTGTTACTGTACTTTAGAGCACAGTAGTTAAGAGCTTTATGAACCGGCGTTAGCCCAGAAAGCTCTTAACTCCTGGCTTTTCTCTGCGGCTGGAATTTTGTCGTTAGATTTCTAACGCTCACTTCAGCCAAGACTCTAAATACCGGCGTTAGAAAGATCCCATTGAAAAGATAGGATACGCAAATGGCGTAGGGGGATCTGCGATATGGAAAAGTCGCGGCTGGAAAGTGAGCGTTAGACCTTTACCTACACGACTCTAAATACCAGCGGTAGCCCAAAACCAGCGTTAGGAGCCTCTAACGCTGGTTTTGACGGATAACGCCAAACTCTAAATCTAGGCGTTAGTTAATTATAGTAATTTTATTTAGATTTATTTAAATTATATTTAAGTTGGAGGGGGTTAGGGTTAGGGTTAGACTTAGATTTAGGGGTTAATAACTTTAGTATAGTGGTGGCGACGTTGGGGGCGACAGATTATGGGTTAATAAATGTAGGTAGGTGTCGGCGATGTTAGGGACGGCAGATTAGGGGTTAATAATATTTAACTAATGTTTGCGAGGTGGGAGTGTGGCGGTTTAGGGGTTAATATATTTATTATAGTGGCGGCGATGTCAGGTTCGGCAGATTAGGGGTTAAAAGTTTTCTTTTAGTGTTTGCGATGTGGGAGGGCCTCGGTTTAGGGGTTAATAGGTAGTTTATGGGTGTTAGTGTACTTTTCAGCACTTTAGTTAAGAGTTTTATGCTACGGCGTTGTAGTGTAAAACTCTTAACTACTAACTTTAAAATGCGTTACCAGTCTTGACAGGAGTGGTCCTACCGCTCACTTTTTTGGAGACTCGTGATACCGGCGCTATGCAAGTCCCATTGAAAAAAGAGGATACGCTATTTACGTAAGTGGTTTTGCTGTATTTCCAAGTCTGTGTCACGTTATTACCTTGTTCCCTGCCTTTTTCATTTTTTCTGCTTTGTACATTCCATGCTATACCTTTAAATCTCAATTACACTTACCACTCATTCCTATAAATGTCCCATCAACCCTCACTACTTTGCTTGGTATTGAATTTGGTTAAGTCCTACTGAGCTCCTGATATCCCCTGTGCTTTTCTTTGGACACCGGAACTCTCTCTCAAAGTGACATACTGTGACTTTGTTCGCTGTCACTTTCTATCTGCTTGTTTTGCCAAACTACCGCTATACCACATATCTTGTAGTAACTATATCTCGAAACTCCTCTGTTAACGCTATCTGGACTCGGCTTCCAGTAGCCGCCCCTCAACGGATCATTCCGCGGTGACGTCACACGCCAGCTTCACGGAACTACCCGCAAATCAGCAAACAGCCTGCACCGCTGCACTCCATGCTCAAGACCCTCTCTGCCTACGTACCACATCGGATCAACCAGAAAGGTCTCACTGCTCTCAAAGGTATAACGCTTGCTAAATACTTATGCTGTCAAAGTTCCTACATGTTATTTTGCAGTTCTTATGCCAAGTTTAACTCTGCACCTCTGTCTAGCTGTTTTATGCACTTCAGCTTAGCCTATTGTATTTTGATTACCATACTTAATAGTTTAGTACTCAGTTCCCAGATTTACAAACTCAAGAGCTCTGCTGCAGGTTTTAGTGTTTAAGATAGCACAGGTGGCAATTATAGAGTGCTTCCTTTTCTTAAACCTTCACACTAAACTGCTGAATCGTTATATGAGGCCTGCAAACTACCCTTTAGGTAGTTTATTTGCTTACCTCACACTCTTCAGCAACATTACCACATATTTAAATCTCAGCAGCTGCGGTCCTAACAAAAGTAATATTTTTATCTTCTTAGAAATTCTGACTTGCCTGACAGAATACCAAGCCACTAACTAATCTCACGAAAACTACTACTGTTTTTCGTTGGGATGAAAAAACCCAGAAGGTTTTTAATCATTTAAAAATGAGATTCACCACTGCACCTATTCTAAGGTTTCCAAAACCTAACCTACCTTACACCCTCGAGGTAGATGCTTCAGATGTTGCAGTAGGCGCAGTTCTTTCACAACGCCAAGGTATCGATAAACCGTTACATCCAGTCGCCTTTTACTCACACGGTTTATCTACCTCGGAACAAAATTATCCCATCGGCGATAAAGAATTGCTGGCAATCAAAATGGCACTTGAGCACTGGCGACACCTACTTGAGGGCACCACCGTTCCAACGGTTATTTATACGGATCATCGGAACCTTCAGTACCTTAAAACAACAAAAATTCTATCCTCTAGACAGGTTAGATGAAGCCTTTTCTTTTCTAGGTTCAATTTTCAAATCGTGTACCGTCCTGCAAATAGAAACCATAAGGCTGATGCTTTATCTAGATTGCCCACTTACACCCGTTCCAAGACTCCTGAGAACACTGTTATTCCTTTGCAGAACTTTCTATCTTTTGCTATTGACTCCAAGTCGTATCTCCAACAGGAACAAAACAACGATTTATCCAAACCTTTGTCCCAATTACTGAAAAAACAGGATGTTTTTTTCTATTTCCAAGACAAATTGTATATTCCTCCTAGCCTACGCAAGATGGTACTCTCATCCTCTCATGATTCTCTACTCGCAGGACACCCGGGTCTTAAAAAAACCCAAGAACTTATTGGACGTACTTACTGGTGGCCTGGTATAACACATGACATCAGCACTCATATCACCTCTTGTGCACAATGTACCACTTCTAAAAAGGCAAAACATTCCCCCTATGGATTACTTATACCTCTACCGACTCCCACTAGGCCTTGGTTGGAAATCGCAGTAGATTTCATCGTAGATCTGCCAAAATCTGATAATAAGACTACTATTCTCGTAGTTGTTGATCTGTTCAGTAAAATGTCCCATTTCATTCCCTATCATAAGCTCCCAACAGCCTTAGAAACTATCCAACTGCTCATCTCCAACGTTTTCAAATATCATGGTATTCCTAACAGCATACTAAGCGACCGGGGTACCCAATTTTCTAGTAGGCTATGGACTGAATTCTGCAAAGTCTTCTCCATCGACAAAAAACTGAGCACCGCTTACCATCCTCAGACAAACGGCCAAACTGAGAGGATGAATCAATGGCTGGAGCAATTTCTCAGAACCTATTGTTCATCACAGCCTCTCACTTGGTCCTCTCATCTACCTTATGCAGAATTCTGTTTCAACAATACCATCCACTCGACTACGAATAAAACCCCATTTTTTGTGAACTATGGTTTCCACCCCAGGTTTCAGATTCTTCCAGATAATCAATGCACATCGCTCAATGTAAGTGAACTCTCGGATCTCATTTCTTCTAACTTTGCTCTCATACAGACTGCTATAGATGAGGCGAAGAAAACTCAAAAGTTCTATTATGATAAGAAGAGGTTACCATCACCAAAATACGCTATCGGAGACCTAGTGTGGTTATCCACAAAAAATCTCAAACTCAATACTCCTTCGAGGAAACTATCACCTCTATTCGTTGGACCATATCCTGTTTCTCAACTCATCAACCCCAACGCTGTTCGTCTCAAGCTGCCGGACACCATGAGAATTCATCCTACTTTCCACGTCTCCCTGTTGAAACCCTACAGGGCACTCAGGAATTCTCTTCCCCCCACTACGGATCCTCCCATACTTGCGGATCCTAACATGGAATATGAGGTGCATTCGATCTTGGATTCTAGACGTGCCTGGGGTTCTCTCCAGTATCTCGTCCGTTGGAAGGACTTCTCTCCCGATGATGACTCTTGGGAGCCTGCCTCTAACATCTCGGCTCCTCGGCTGGTTGCCCTATTTCATCGTCGGAACCCGGACCGTCCAAGACCCTGAGCACCGGGGTTGCTCCTTGAGGGGGGGGTCCTGTCACATTATTACCTTGTTCCCTGCCTTTTTCATTTTTTCTGCTTTGTACATTCCATGCTATACCTTTAAATCTCAATTACACTTACCACTCATTCCTATAAATGTCCCATCAACCCTCACTACTTTGCTTGGTATTGAATTTGGTTAAGTCCTACTGAGCTCCTGATATCCCCTGTGCTTTTCTTTGGACACCGGAACTCTCTCTCAAAGTGACATACTGTGACTTTGTTCGCTGTCACTTTCTATCTGCTTGTTTTGCCAAACTACCGCTATACCACATATCTTGTAGTAACTATATCTCGAAACTCCTCTGTTAACGCTATCCGGACTCGGCTTCCAGTAGCCGCCCCTCAACGGATCATTCCGTGGTGACGTCACACACCAGCTTCACGGAACTACCCGCAAATCAGCAAACAGCCTGCACCGCTGCACTCCACGCTCAAGACCCTCTCTGCCTACGTACCACATCGGATCAACCAGAAAGGTCTCACTGCTCTCAAAGGTATAACGCTTGCTAAATACTTATGCTGTCAAAGTTCCTACATGTTATTTTGCAGTTCTTATGTCAAGTTTAACTCTGCACCTCTGTCTAGCTGTTAACTTATTTTGTTTTATGCACTTCAGCTTAGCCTATTGTATTTTGATTACCATACTTAATAGTTTAGTACTCAGTTCCCAGATTTAAAAACTCAAGAGCTCTGCTGCAGGTTTTAGTGTTTACACTAAAACTGCTGAATAGTTATATGAGGCCTGCAAACTACCCTTTAGGTAGTTTATTTGCTTACCTCACACTCTTCAGCAACATTACCACATATTTAAATCTCAGCAGCTGCGGTCCTAACAAAAGTAATATTTTTATCTTCTTAGAAATTCTGACTTGCCTGACAGTCTGGCCAAAAAAGTGAGCAGTACACCTGTACCTGCAAGACGTGTAATACCAGCGGGCGTTAACAAGCAGCGTTGGGACCGGCCAACGCTGCTTTTTAAGCCTAACGTAAATTTGCACAAAAGAAATACCCCCTAGATTTGGTGGAATCCTCTCAGAGTTAAAAACATGGATAGAACTTTCCTTTTTAAAAATAAAATGGAGAAACAAACAGAGAATAAGAAAAATAAATTTAGGAGAAGCTGCGGACTCATAACAACATACAGTGAGGCAGCTCCTGAAATTAGAAAAATCATGTGCAAACATTGGAATATTCTGAAGTAGGATACATTTTTAGCTAATTTCCTAAAAGACATTCCAACAATAACTTTTAGAAGGAATAAAAATTTGAAAACAATACTAGCACCCAGCAATCTATTGTAGATAAAAGCCAAAATTGGCTGGAAAAACACACTGTATGGTTCTTCAAATGTAACAGATTGAATTGCATGGGATGTACACATGCTTACACTCCTTATAAACCAACAAAATCCATAGTCTCTGCTTCTAATTTTAAAATATGTGTTCTAGAACATCTGACTAATTGTATAATGACATGTCGTATATCTAGTGGAATGTGGCTGCCAACTACAATATATAGGCCGCACCAATAGGCCATACAAAAAAAGACTAGCAGAACACATTAAGAACATAGAAAATGGTTTTGAAGAACTTAGCCTATCTGCACATTATAAACAGGTTCATAATAAAGATCCTAAGTGTCTAAAAGGGACTGTTTTGGAATATGTTCTACCACCGAAAAATGGAGAGGATAGGTTCAGACTTATCCGACAAAGGAAGACATTCTGGATATATTTCCTAAAAACACTTAAACCTGCGGGTCTAAATAAAGAAATTGATATTGTAGCATTTATTTGACCTTTCTTCTCTTTTGGTTAGACCTAGGCCTAGATTTGGAGTTTGGCGGTAGAAGGGCTGTTAACGCTCCGCGGTCTTTTTTCTGGCCGCACCATAAAATTAACTCTGGTATCGAGAGTTCAAAAAAATGCTGCGTTAGGCTCCAAAAAAGGAGCGTAGAGCATTTTTACCGCAAATGCAACTCTCGATACCAGAGTTGCTTACGGACGCGGCCAGCCTCAAAAACGTGCTCGTGCACGATTCTCCCATAGGAAACAATGGGGCTGTTTGAGCTGAAAAAAAACCTAACACCTGCAAAAAAGCAGCGTTCAGCTCCTAACGCAGCCCCATTGTTTCCTATGGGGAAACACTTCCTACGTCTGCACCTAACACTCTAACATGTACCCCGAGTCTAAACACCCCTAACCTTACACTTATTAACCCCTAATCTGCCGCCCCCGCTATCGCTGACCCCTGCATTATATTATTAACCCCTAATCTTCCGCTCCGTAAACCGCCGCTACCTACGTTATCCCTATGTACCCCTAATCTGCTGCCCTAACATCGCCGACTTTGGGATAAACGGAGATATATATAACAGCGCTTGGACTTAAAATACTTTTGCCTCTCTCTGTAAACCCCCTTCCTGGTCACGAATTTGAAATGATTTGTAGTTGAGAGTGGCGCTACTAAAAGCTAAAAAGTATTGAAAACTATGAGAGGAAATATATGTGTTACCTACTGAATATTTTATATGTATATACTTTACCCAAATCAAATAGAAAATTAAATATCCATAGAAATAAGTATACCTTTATTTTTAAATAACCGTTACTAGATTATGAATTTAGGAAGAATACATGTGTTCTATTCACATAAATTTCAAATGCATTTTAGTACAATCAAAAGTTTTTATTATATTACAATCATATGCTGAGAAAAAACTAAAAAATATAAAATACACAGCTGTATATCTATATAAATAAAATATTTCACTAATGACTCACAAAGTAAAAACAGATATTGATATGATAAAATATAAATGAGAGAGCCCAGATAATTTTGAGTCTTTCCTAGTAAAGTAACGATGTCCACAAATATTACTTAGAGGTGTGGTCTGTATATTGAAACAAAAGGATTTGTTGAATTTGTTGGAAAGATTCTCTTAGTAACACAATTGTTTCAAACAGTTCATATAGTATCCAAGTTCAATTGATAAAATACCAAAGCTCAAATGAATAGAGTGGCAGAGTTCCCAAATAGATGTAAAAAATCCAGTATGTTTAGCAGGGCGACAATCTTGCTTGTGTGTTATTTGCAGTAAACTTAAATGGCACTTTATGAGGTATATAACTTTATGAGGTATATCTGAGCCGCTATATAAGTGGTCTTACCTCCTCCTTCATGTGTTAACCCCGCTTCATAGGTGGTCTTACCTCTTTTGAATGTGTTTGAAGTCTCTAGGCTTACCGGTCTTTTAAGTTTGGGTAAACGTAGCGGTGCAGCGATTCGGTTTTCTTCAACTTGCGCAAGCTCTCCTATAAACCGATGGCTTCTTTACCTGCTCTTAGTACTCAGGTGTACGCAGGTGTAGATCTGTGTGAGGTCCGTTAATCTTCCTGCACTTAGTACTCTTTGTACGCAGGTTACAGACAGGTGACTGGTTTCTTTAGCTCCGACCAGTATGATAGTGTACCTTTTGGAATGGGTTCCATTATTTGAATTGGAAAGCCGAGTAATCACAGTATCTTGAAAAAGCCCGGAACGCGGTTGAAACGCGTAGAAAACTGTGATAAAAAGTTGTATTGCAAGGAATCCCTTTGCCAACCCAGACTGTGGAACCCATTCCAAAAGGTACACTATCATACTGGTCGGAGCTAAAGAAACCAGTCACCTGTCTGTAACCTGCGTACAAAGAGTACTAAGTGCAGGAAGATTAACGGACCTCACACAGATCTACACCTGCGTACACCTGAGTACTAAGAGCAGGTAAAGAAGCCATCGGTTTATAGGAGAGCTTGCACAAGTTGAAGAAAACCGAATCGCTGCACCGCTACGTTTACCCAAACTTAAAAGACCGGTAAGCCTAGAGACTTCAAACACATTCAAAAAGAGGTAAGACCACCTATGAAGCGGGGTTAACACATGAAGGAGGAGGTAAGACCACTTATATAGCGGCTCAGATATACCTCATAAAGTTATATACCTCATAAAGTGCCATTTAAGTTTACTGCAAATAACACACAAGCAAGATTGTCGCCCTGCTAAACATACTGGATTTTTTACATCTATTTGGGAACTCTGCCACTCTATTCATTTGAGCTTTGGTATTTTATCAATTGAACTTGGATACTATATGAACTGTTTGAAACAATTGTGTTACTAAGAGAATCTTTCCAACAAATTCAACAAATCCTTTTGTTTCAATATACAGACCACACCTCTAAGTAATATTTGTGGACATCGTTACTTTACTAGGAAAGACTCAAAATTATCTGGGCTCTCTCATTTATATTTTATCATATCAATATCTGTTTTTACTTTGTGAGTCATTAGTGAAATATTTTATTTATATAGATATACAGCTGTGTATTTTATATTTTTTAGTTTTTTCTCAGCATATGATTGTAATATAATAAAAACTTTTGATTGTACTAAAATGCATTTGAAATTTATGTGAATAGAACACATGTATTCTTCCTAAATTCATAATCTAGTAACGGTTATTTAAAAATAAAGGTATACTTATTTCTATGGATATTTAATTTTCTATTTGATTTGGGTAAAGTATATACATATAAAATATTCAGTAGGTAACACATATATTTCCTCTCATAGTTTTCAATACTTTTTAGCTTTTAGTAGCGCCACTCTCAACTACAAATCATCCTAACATCGCCGACCCCTATATTATATTTATTAACCCCTAACCTGCCCCCCACAACGTCGCCGCCAGCTACCTACAATAATTAACCCCTAATCTTCCGACCGCAAAGCGCCGCCACCTACGTTATCCTTATGTACCCCTAATCTGCTGCCCCTAACACCGCCGACCCCTATATTATATTTATTAACCCCTAATCTGCCCCCCACAACGTCGCCGACACCTGCCTACACTTATTAACCCCTAATCTGCCGAGCGGACCTGAGCGCTACTATAATAAAGTTATTAACCCCCTAATCCGCCTCACTAACCCTATCATAAATAGTATTAACCCCTAATCTGCCCTCCCTAACATCGCCGACACCTAACTTCAATTATTAACCCCTAATCTGACGACCGGAGCTCACCGCTATTCTAATAAATTTATTAACCCCTAAAGCTAAGTCTAAACCTAACACTAACACCCCCCTAAGTTAAATATAATTTTAATCTAACTAAATTAATTAACTCTTATTAAATAACTTATTCCTATTTAAAGCTAAATACTTACCTGTAAAATAAATCCTAATATAGCTACAATATAAATTATAATTACATTGTAGCTATTTTAGGATTTATATTTATTTTACAGGCAACTTGGTAATTATTTTAACCAGGTACAATAGCTATTAAATAGTTAAGAACTATTTAATAGTTATCTAGTTAAAATAATAACAAAATTACCTGTAAAATAAATCCTAACCTAAGTTATAATTAAACCTAACACTACCCTATCAATAAATTAATTAAATAAAATACCTACAATTACCTACAATAAAACCTAACACTACACTATCAATAAATAAATTAAATACAATTCCTACAAATAACTACAATTACATAAACTAACTAAAGTACAAAAAATAAAAAAGAACTAAGTTACAAAAAATAAAAAAATATTTACAAACATAAGAAAAATATTACAACAATTTTAAACTAATTACACCTACTCTAAGCCCCCTAATAAAATAACAAAGACCCCCAAAATAAAAAAATGCCCTACCCTATTCTAAATTAATACATTTAAAAGCTCTTTTACCTTACCAGCCCTGAACAGGGCCCTTTGCGGGGCATGCCCCAAGAAAATCAGCTATTTTGCCTGTAAAAAAAAACATACAATACCCCCCCCAACATTACAACCCACCACCCACATACCCCTAATCTAACCCAAACCCCCCTTAAATAAACCTAACACTAAGCCCCTGAAGATCTTCCTACCTTGTCTTCACCATACCAGGTTCACCGATCGGTCCAGAAGAGCTCCTCCGATGTCCTGATCCAAGCCCAAGCGGGGGGCTGAAGAGGTCCATGATCCGGCTGAAGTCTTCATCCAAGCGGGGCAGAAGAGTTCTTCCATCCGATTGAAGTCTTCATCCAAGCGGCATCCATCCGGAGCGAAGCGGCAGCATCCTGAAGACCTCCACCGTGGAACATCCATCCTGGCCGACGACTGAACGACGAATGACGGTTCCTTTAAATGACGTCATCCAAGATGGCGTCCCTCGAATTCCGATTGGCTGATAGGATTCTATCAGCCAATCGGAATTAAGGTAGGAATATTCTGATTGGCTGATGGAATCAGCCAATCAGAATCAAGTTCAATCCGATTGGCTGATCCAATCAGCCAATCAGATTGAGCTCGCATTCTATTGGCTGATCGGAACAGCCAATAGAATGCGAGCTCAATCTGATTGGCTGATTGGATCAGCCAATAGGATTGAACTTGATTCTGATTGGCTGATTCCATCAGCCAATCAGAATATTCCTACCTTAATTCCGATTGGCTGATAGAATCCTATCAGCCAATCGGAATTCGAGGGACGCCATCTTTGATGACGTCCCTTAAAGGAACCGTCATTCGTCGGGAGACGCCGGAAGAAGAGGATGGATCCGCGTCAGCTGCTTCAAGATGGACCCGCTCCGCACCGGATGGAAGAAGATCGAAGATGCCGCTTGGAGAAGATGTTTGCCGGTCCGGATGTCCTCTTCTTGCCGGATAGGAGGAAGACTTTGGAGCCTCTTCTGGACCTCTTCAGCACCGGATGCCAGGACGGATCGGTGATACCTGGATGGTGAAGACAAGGTAGGAAGATCTTCAGGGGCTTAGTGTTAGGTTTATTTAAGGGGGGTTTGGGTTAGATTAGGGGTATGTGGGTGGTGGGTTGTAATGTTGGGGGGGGTATTGTATGTTTTTTTTTACAGGCAAAAGAGCTGATTTTCTTGGGGCATGCCCCGCAAAGGGCCCTGTTCAGGGCTGGTAAGGTAAAAGAGCTTTTAAATGTATTAATTTAGAATAGGGTAGGGCATTTTTTTATTTTGGGGGTCTTTGTTATTTTATTAGGGGGCTTAGAGTAGGTGTAATTAGTTTAAAATTGTTGTAAATATTTTTTTATTTTTTGTAACTTAGTTCTTTTTTATTTTTTGTACTTTAGTTAGTTTATGTAATTGTAGTTATTTGTAGCATTTGTATTTAATTTATTTATTGATAGTGTAGTGTTAGGTTAATTGTAGGTAATTGTAGGTAGTTTATTTAATTAATTTATTGATAGGGTAGTGTTAGGTTTAATTATAACTTAGGTTAGGATTTATTTTACAGGTAAATTTGTTATTATTTTAACTAGGTAACTATTAAATAGTTCTTAACTATTTAATAGCTATTGTACCTGGTTAAAATAATTACAAAGTTGCCTGTAAAATAAATATTAATCCTAAAATAGCTATAATATAATTATAATTTATATTGTAGCTATATTAGGATTTATTTTACAGGTAAGTATTTAGCTTTAAATAGGAATAATTTATTTAATAAGAGTTAATTTATTTCGTTAGATTTAAATTATATTTAAGTTAGGGGGTGTTAGTGTTAGGGTTAGACTTAGCTTTAGGGGTTAATACATTTATTAGAATAGCGGTGATTAGGGGTTAATACTATTTATGATAGGGTTAGTGAGGCGGATTAGGGGTTAATTACTTTATTATAGTAGCGCTCAGGTCCGCTCGGCAGATTAGGGGTTAATAAGTGTAGGCAGGTGTCGGTGACGTTGAGGGGGGCAGATTAGGGGTTAATAAATATAATATAGGGGTCGGCGGTGTTAGGGGCAGCAGATTAGGGTACATAAGGATAATGTAGGTGGCGGCGCTTTGCGGTCGGCAGATTAGGGGTTAATTATTGTAAGTAGCTGGCGGCGACGTTGTGGGGGCAGGTTAGGGGTTAATAAATGTAATACAGGGGTCGGCGGTGTTAGGGGCAGCAGATTAGGGGTACATAAGTATAACGTAGGTCGCGGTCGGCAGATTAGGGGTTAAAAAATTTTAATCGAGTGGCGGCGATGTGGGGGGACCTCGGTTTAGGGGTACATAGGTAGTTTATGGGTGTTAGTGTACTTTAGGGTACAGTAGTTAAGAGCTTTATAAACCGGCGTTAGCCCAGAAAGCTCTTAACTCCTGCTATTTTCCGGCGGCTGGAGTTTTGTCGTTAGAGCTCTAACGCTCACTTCAGAAACGACTCTAAATACCAGCGTTAGAAAGATCCCATTGAAAAGATAGGATACGCAATTGACGTAAGGGGATCTGCGGTATGGAAAAGTCGCGGCTGAAAAGTGAGCGTTAGACCCTTTAATCACTGACTCCAAATACCGGCGGTAGCCTAAAACCAGCGTTAGGAGCCTCTAACGCTGGTTTTCACGGCTAACGCCAAACTCTAAATCTAGCCGCTAGGAAGGGATAATAGGGTATATTGGATTTTGGGGCCTCCTTCTTTCTTTTCTTTTTTGCTTCTCCTTCCCCCCCCCTCCCCCTTCCCCCGACCTTTGTTTCACTTTAATATAATGGTTTGTTAATATATAGTGTAATTTTTTTATAGTCATAGGTTAAAGTACTTGAAGGAGTAGGGATTTTATTGTAATTAAGATACAGAATTTTTATCTAGGGATAATCCTCTATGAATAGGTTTTAATAAGCATTTATGTTTTGTTTAAAGTTAGTTATATTTTTATCCATAAATATATATATATATATATATCAAATAGCTTGTATATATTTCCCCCCTTTTTAAATATTATCTATTTGCATTTTGTATTTTGTTTTTGTACACTTGAAGTGTTTTAGATTCTATATATTCTTATATGTGCACCTATACATTTTTAAACATATTTTTCCTTTTTTATATGGGTTGTTTCATATACTGCAAGTTAGCAATAATATAGTTAGACACTATAGTATTATCCTGATCCTAAGTAATATTTTCTGATATTTAGCCTTTGCGCATGGCATTCTTCTCAATATAAGGAAGTGGCTATAATACAGACTTGTAGCGGTGTTGCGTTCTTAAAGGGACACTCAAGTCAAAATTAAACTTCAAGATTCTGATACAGCATGCAATTTTAAACAACTTTCCAATTTACTTCAATTAACAAAATGTGCACAGTCTTTTTATATTTACACTTTTTGAGTCACCAACTCCTACTGAGCATGTGCAAGAATTCACAGCATATACGTATATGCATTTGTGATTGGCTGATGGCTGTCACATGGTACAGGGGGAGTGGAAATAGACATAACTTTGCAATTTATTTAACAAAAATCTACTACTCATTTGCAGTTAAGACTAAGTGCTATTGCATTGTCTTCTTATCATGCATTTGTTGATTATGCAAATATACTGTATTGACTGGTCCTTTAAGAATAGCATTTTTGTTATTTTACAGTTTCTGTTCAAGATAGATATTGCACTGTTCTGCTTGTTAAGTCATGTCACCGTATTTCTCCTTATTATAACCAAGCCGGCCAGCTTTTCATTAGTATCCTATCAGCCTTAGGGAAATTGCGGTCACATGTTCTCACGATAGCCAATGAGGGTGCAAAACACAGAGGAAATCCGCCATGTCGCTCGCTGTTATGTGTTTTCTAAATCGGGTATTCACTCATATCGCTCTATTCCTCTGATGAAGAAGTCCTGTGCTGCTTTGAAACGCATTAGGATCGAGCGGATCTCCCGGTGTTTATTCAGTGTATCTGAAGTTTTGCATCTATTTCACTGCATGTCAGTTCATGCTTGTGCTATGCTGTTTTCTTACCTCATATCAGATTAAGGGCATTTCTTGTACGTGTCCTGTTTGTATTTGCGTATTATCTCTACCTAATAAATGGTATTTCACTATCTTTGGTGCAATGTGTTCTCTCCCCCCTCTTTTTTTCATCTTTATATGCATTGATGAGACACGCTGGAACTATCAAGAATTAAAAGAGGTTGTGGATTCTGCCTAACATACAGCTGCAGCTTCCTGTGGGGAAAGAAAGAAGACTTGTAGGGAGGTGTGAAGTTGTAGTGCGCTAAGTGAAAGGTATCAAACACCTTACTAAAACAACAGATCCTTCGTTCTGTTAAATGTAAATGGTAGACAAAAAGAGGGGAAGTAAGGGCGCTAAAAGCTTAAGATACCTCTTATAAGCTGACAAATATTTGTAAAATATAAATGACCAGGAACACTAAATAAAATGTATATACATATTTAATAAACAGTCAAAAAATTAAAAGTTAAAAATCAATCAAACATATATCTCTAAAACATCGGGACGTCTCCCTGTATATCTATTGAAAGTGCACTGTGCTAATAAAACAAATATAACAATCTAAAAATATATTGCAATATGAAAAGTTCAGAATCCAAATGCCAGAGTGCGATAAAGTGGTAGATACTGCATATATAGAAAGTTCACTCCTTAGGATATTGCCGTTATAGTATTAGCAAAGTCTCAGATTGTAGTTTTCGGTCTTATATAACTTAAATACGTCTGTACCTTATCTCAGATGTCTGGTATATTGTTTTACCCATAGCTAGTCTTTGTCAGGTAGCCTTTGTGTGTGTTCCTCGAGGTTTCGGCGTCTGACGTCACTACTTCCGACTCGGGGGCTCATCTCTATCCGGCCAACCAGAAACCACCATGAATTCCTGTAAGATACTCCGCTGTTCTCCGAAGAGTCGGCTCTCTATGGTCACAATTACAGTTGGAGATTGCTCTTAGTGCTGTGCACGCAACCTCTTTCCTACTATCTGCTAGGGGATATGAAAGTCAAAGTAGAACCCGGGTTGATGAGTACTTTTCTATATGCTGATGGTTGATTCTCAGAGTTTAGTATATGGTACTAGTTTCGTTTCAACGCATTTCACTCCTTTCAGAACTTTATCAAGAATAATCTATTATATATTATTCTTGATAAAGCTCTGAAAGGAGTGAAACGCGTTGAAACGAAACTAGTACCATATACTAAACTCTGAGGATCAACCATCAGCATATAGAAAAGTACTCATCAACCCGGGTTGCACTTTGACTTTCATATCCCCTGGTGGATAGTAGGAAAGAGGTTGCGTGCACAGCACTAAGAGCAATCTCCAACTGTAATTGTGACCATAGAGAGCCAACTCATATTCGGAGAACAGCGGAGTACCTTACAGGAATTCATGGTGGTTTCTGGTTGGCCGGATAGAGACGAGCCCCTGAGTCAGAAGTAGTGACGTCAGACGCCGAAACCTCGAGGAACACACACGAAGGCTAACTGACACAGACTGGCTACGGGTAAAACAATATACCAGACATCTGAGATAAGGTACAGACGTATTTAATTTATATAAGACCGAAAACTACAATCTGAGACTTTGCTAATGCTATAACGGCAATATCCTAAGGAGTGAACTTTCTATATATGCAGTATCTACCACTTTATCGCACTCTGGCATTTGGATTCTGAACTTTTCATATTGCAATATATTTTTAGATTGTTATATTTGTTTTATTGGCACAGTGCACTTTCAATAGATATACAGGGAGATGTCCCGATGTTTTAGAGATATATGTTTGATTGATTTTTAACTTTTCATTTTTGACTGTTTATTAAACATGTATATACATTTTATTTAGTGTTCCTGGTCATTTATATTTTACAAATATTTGTCAGCTTATAAGAGGTATCTTAAGCTTTTAGCGCCCTTACTTCCCCTCTTTTTGTCTAAAGAAAGAAGACTGTTGCCTCTGGTTCCTATTTGGGGATAACACTTCTGGATTTCGTCGGTGGATATTGAACTGGGCCGTTTACTTACCTCATCAGATTGAGGTTGCCTTTTGTAAGTAGGAACTTCACCTACGTATTCATCCCTTGTGTAATGCTGTTAGTAATATTTTTAACCAGGTAAAAATGGGAATGAATCTCAACTGCAGACTTCTGCTTTTAATTTGTTACAGAGAAGTTATTCAGAGTTCAAAGTTCATTTGTAGTTAGGAACACTTTTATAATCAATTTATGCAGAAATATGCAATACAGTCTATGAAAGATTAACTTTTAAAAGGACAAATTCATAGTTGTGCCAACCTGGATGTACGCCCAGTGGGCTTGGCTTAAGTCTGTGAATCTCCCTTCTCTTATCAGCCGGTAATCCGAATCACATACAGGAGATGTTTAGTTACAAGATATACTGAGAAGGAATAAAATCTTGGAGAGGTAACAGCTTTTACAAGGTAAGAGGTTACGGAGTGTCTATGACAGAGCAGTGGGCGTATCTGAAAGTTCTGATCAGAAATGCGGGGAACTGGGAGAAAAGAAACCCACTCAGGATAGAATATAGTTTTGGGGATCCCAGTGGTTGTTCTTTTATTTGCTGAGGTCTTTTGTCAAGTAAGTAGTAGTTGCGCTGCATAGTTGTAGATAGCAGCATTTTTCCAGTATAGCACAGTGAGATGAGCTGGAGTAAGCGGATCCACAAAACAAACTAACAGTTCCCAAAAATTAATAAGTTCAGCAACATCCACAGAGTAGTTGCTAGCAAAGAATGAAACTGTAATCCAAAATATGTTTTTTTTAGAATTGCAGTAGAAACTACAGATTCTTTTAAGCGCTAAGTAAGCTAGGAGAGCACAAATTACTGAGCACCTGAGGAAAGGTGTGTCAGGCCTTTATTGTAAAAAAAAGAGGAGGTTGGTGTGCAAGAAAGAAAATTAAAGGGACAGTACATGACATATCCCCCTGGTCAAGGAAGCTGCCCAGCAGCTGCAGGGCTGGGTCTATCCAGATTGCGCCTATGGAAAAGGGAGATTAGCCAAGGAGCATGGATGTTTATGGATGGTTCCAAAGAATCTTCTTCCGAACCATGGCCCTTCCAATGGACCAGATACTGTAAGGAACCTCTGTAAAGTCTGGAATCGATGCTGTGTACCTCGTATTCTTCATCCTGTAAAGATAGATCGGATGGTGGTTGCGAAAGAAGTTGAGTTCTGGTTGGTAAATAAGGTTTTAGCAATGAGACGTAAAAGGTGGAGTGTATCTTGTAGGATGATGGGAGGTCAAGAGTAACGGCCTTATCATTAATCACTTTACTTATCTGAAATGGACCAATATACAGTCCAAATAGTTTTTTGCATGGAGTCTTGATTCTGAGGTTCTTTGTTGAAAGCCATACTTTATCACCAGGATTGTAAGGTGGTGCTGGACGTCTCTTTGAATCGTAATAATGTTTTTGGTGTGCCTGAGCATGCTTGATATTCTCTTTCAGATGAGAAAAAAAACTTCTACTAAAGTATTGGTGGTATCATTTACTCGAGGACAGGTTGTATCAACCTGAGGTAAAAAATGGAAATTGGGGTGGTAACCATAGTTGGAGTAGAATTGTGTACACTTGGTTGATACATTGATGGTGTTATTATAGGCATACTCAACCATGGGTAGACAAGTGGACCAATTTTCTTGTTAGAAAAAGCAGTAGCATCTAAGATACTGTTCAAGACACTGGTTTACCCTCTCGGTTTGACCATTTGTCTGAGAGTGGAATGCTGTGCTGTATCGATGGTTAATCTTCAGAGCATTTCATAGTTCTCTCCAAAAACAGGAGGTGAACTGGGTACCCCTATCTGTGACAATCGTGGAAGGTAACCCATGTAGTTTTACAATATGGGAAAGAAAAAGGTGTGCCGTTTTTGTTGAGGTAGGGAGTTTTTGATAGGGTATGAAGTGTGACATCTTCGTAAGTAAGTCGACAATTACTAGGATGGTAGTGAATCTGTTTGAGAGAGGTAATTCAATGATAAAATCCATGCTGATCATTTGCCACGGTCTTTCTGGTATTGGTAGAGACATTAGAAAACCATAGGGTCATTTTCTATTAAATTTAGAGACAACGTAGATTTGACATGATTGTATATAATTTTGCACGGTTTGATGAAGAGATGGCCACCAATATGATCTCTTGATAAGTTCTAGCGTCTTATGTAGACCTGGGTGTCCTGCTAGAAAAGAATCATGGTGATCACTAATCAGAGTGGGACGAAGAGTTGACAGAATGTACAATTTATCTTTATAATAGTACAGGCCAGTTTCATCTTGGTGCAACAGTTTTAGGGGTTTGTCAGTATCTTCAGAAAGTCTCTGTTTAATGAGTTGATTGAAATTATGAGTTAAACCTAAAAAGCGTTCAGAGGGAATGATAGTAGAAGGGTTACTATCAGGAATAGGTTTTTTGTCTTTTCTAGAAAGAGCATCGTCCTTACCATTTTTACTACCTGGTCTGTATGAGATGTGGTAGTTGAATCTAGAGAAATACAGATTCCATCGTACTTGGCGACCAGATAAAGTTTTACTTGTTTGTAAATATTGCAAATTCTTATGATCTGTAAATATCAGGATTGGGAGTTCAGTACCCTCTAGAAGGTGTTGCCAATGTTCCAATGATGGCTTAATAGCTAGGAGCTCAATTTCTCCAAGCAGGTAGTTTAATTCCGCAGGGGACATCAGTCTGGAGAAAAAAGCAATTGCGTATTCGGACTGATCTACCTCAAGAATGAAGTTAAGGGCAGGATCCGGGAAACGTAAAATGGGTGCCTGAGTGAACTTCAATTTCAAATCATCAAATACAGTTTGAGTACTGGGGGTCCAATTGGAAGCAGTGGATTTACTGGTGAGATTGTGAAGGGGTTTGCAAATGCAGGAAAACTTCTTAATGAATTTCGTATAATAATTTGTGAACCATAAAAAAATGCTGTACATCTTTCTTTGATGTAGGAGTGGGCCAATCTCTGATGGCCCTGACTTTATTGTCTTCCATTTTGATTCCACTCTGAGAAATATGGTAGCCTAGGAAAGATAACTTAGTTACATGGAATAGACATTTTTCAGGTTTGGCAAATAATTGGTGGGTTCTGAGTCAAGAAAAGATCCATCTGACATGTTTCTTATGTTCCTCAAATGTGTTTGAATAGCTAAGGATGTCATCAAGATATATGACTATGCAGATATCAAGAAGATCCCTATAAAATGTTGAAAAGTGTCGGGGGCATTACAAAGCCCAAATGGCATGACCGTGTATTCGTATAACCCATAGCGGGTCCTGAAAGCAGTCAGCCATTCATCTCCCTCTCTGATGCGTATTAAATTGTACGCTCCCCTTAGATCAAGTATAGTGAAGATTTTTGCTTGACTAAGACGTTCGATTAATTCCGAAATGAGAGGTAGTGGGTATCTATTCTTTATAGTCCTCTTGTTGAGTTTGCCGTAGTCGATGATGGGTCTAAGACTGTTGTCCTTGTTTTCAACAAAGAATATTCCTGCACCAGGAAAACATCTGAGAATTCTTCATATTCAGAAGGAAGTTGAGAATCTGGAGTTAACATGATGGTAGAATGTGGATAGCATGTTTCTTTGCAGTATTGAGAGTTGAGATCCACCTTGAGGTTTTTCCAGGATATAGCGGGTTGGTGTAATTGTAGCCAGTTTAGACCTAAAACTACTGGGAATAAAGGTGATGGTAAAACGTCAAAAGATAGGAATTCTACATGCCCTGAAAGTGTTTTAACTAAGAGAGGTATGGTCTGATGTGTTATAGGACCGGTCTTAATAAATGAACCATCAATGACTCTTATGGAAACGGGAGCTGCTTTCACAAGAAATGGTATTTTATTGACATTAACAAGTGTACAATCCATGAAATTCCTGTAAGCCCCTGAATCTATGATGGCTTCAAAGTGACATAGATGGTGATTCTACTGTAAGGAAAGAGATAGGTTACAGTAGGTAAGATTCTTAATTTTGGAAGTCAAACAGTCGTATTCTTGGTGGGACTTACATTTCTTTTGACCCAGAAGTGTTGGGCACTCCTTCACTACATGATTTGGGGAAGCGCAATACATACATACATTCTTAATTCTTCTCTGGTTGCACTCTTCGGGTTGTAGTGGTCCTTTGGTGAAACCAATCTCCATTTGTTTGTTAGATTGCTTTGGTGTGTTTGGTTGATAGGCAGAGGTACTCCTGTAGGGAGTCTCATAATTTTGTTGTTCTGATTTTCTTTCTCTGATTTGTCTATCTATTTGGATTGATAAGCTGATCAACCCCTCCAATGTTTTGGGCATCTCTGTACTATCCTATATTTGGCTCCATTCAGAGTCCTTAGCAAGTTGTTTAAATTCGGTCAGATATTCCTCTATGGGTCTTTTCCCTTGTTTTAGAGATCTCCTTTTAGCTTCTGCTGTCATTTGTCTATTTGTGTCTTCATATAGGAAGCCTGTTTCTGTGAAAAAATCCTCCAATGATGCTAGGATAGGATCATCATTCTCTAGAAAAGAATCAGCCCAGATCCTAGGTTCGCCTCTAAGATACAATATTACTGTTAGCAACTTTTGTTCTTTCAGTACAATATGTCCTTGGTTTGAGGGAGAAAAGTAGATTGCAAACATTTTTAAAATGTCTGTATTGAACTCTGTCTCCAGAAAATTTGTCAGGCATACAAACTTGGGGTTCTGGAGGTGTTTATGGAGCAACAGATTTTGATGATGTTAAATCCTTTATTATGCCCAGTAAATTATCATTATGTACTTTTAATTCTCTTAAGCCTTGAGTTACTTGGTCTACTCTTTGTTAGAGGTTCATAAAAGTTGGGAGATCTGCTGGGTCCATTATAAATTTTTAGGGCTCAGTAATATGTAATGCTGTTAGTAATATTTTTAACCAGGTAAAAATGGGAATGAATCTCAACTGCAGACTTTTGCTTTTAATTTGTTACAGATAAGTTATTCAGAGTTCAAAGTTCACTTGTAGTTAGGAACACTTTTAAAATCAATGTATGCAGAAATATTCAATACAGTCTATAAAAGATTACCTTTTAAGAAGACAAATTAGTAGTTGTGCCAACCTGGATGTATGCCCAGTGCGCATGGCTTAAATCTTTGAATCTCCCTTCTCTTATCAGCCGGTAATCCGAATCACATATAGGAGATGTTTAGTTACAAGAGATACTGAGAAGGAATGGAATCTTGGAGAGGTAACAGCTTCTACAAGGTAAGAGGTTACGGAATGTCTATGACGTCAGAGCAGTGGGCGTATCTGAAAGTTCTGATCAGAGTTGCGGGGAACCAGGAGAAAAGAAACTCACTCAGGATAGAATGTAGTTTTGGAGATCCCAGTGGTTGTCCTTTTATTTGCGGAAGTCTTGTGCCAAATAAGTAGTAGTTGCGCTGCGTAGTTGTAGATAGCACAGTGAGATGAGCTGGAGTAAGCGGATCCACAAAACAAACAGTTCCTAAAAATTAATAAGTTCAGCAACATCCACAGAGTATTTGCTAGCAAAGAATGAAACTGTAATCCAAAATATGTTTTTTTTAGAATTGCAGTAGAAACTACAGATTCTTTTTAGAGCTAAGTAAGCCAGGAAAGCGACTGACTCCGTTTGTCAGCCTACACACATAAATTACTGAGCACCTGAGGAAAGGTGTGTCAGGCCTTTATTGTAGAAAAAAGAGGAGGTTGGCGTGCAAGTAAGAAAATTAAAGGGACAGTACATGACACCTAGTCATGTTGATCTCCTACAGTTATTTGTTGTCAGGACTTTGTTTTCTGGACTTTCAACATGTGCATCAACTAAATGTATCCTATGATGTACACATATGATATATGATTTGTTATTCAGGATACTATATTACTGATTGTGTCCAATTTTCATTTAATTTTCTCGATATATATATTTTTTGATAATAGGTTGAGGATACACTTTTTATTATATGATTTGGAATCTCTTAATCCTTCTTGTAGTACAATAGTAGTTTTGTAATAGAGTATACTTTATATTTATATATAGCCGTTTTAGCGCTGGAGACACCTTCTCTGTTTTGATCTTTCTTTTTACTTATGGTATATTTCTGGCAAAATTGAGATCCAGTGCAGTAAATCAATCATTGTTGCAGGAATCTACCGCCCACCTAGCTCCCCTGTGCATTCCATTTCGGACATAGCACAGCTCCTTAGTGAATCCATAATTCAAAACCCAAAAAGTGAAATTTTGGTTTTTGGAGATTTTAACATCGATTGGCTGAATCCAAAAAATAACAGTTGTCACTGTTTAAATCTTTGCAGCTAACGCAATTAATCTCCTCCCCAACTCGCATAAACATCAAAAGCCATAATCATACCCTGCTCGACTGGATTCTCTCCACTTCTCCCGACCGAATCCAGGAGGCAGGTGTTCTCCCTAACAATTTCAGTGACCACTGCTTAGTGTACTGTGTGGGCAAAATAAAGGCTACTAAAGCCTCTCCCAAGGTTAAAATCACCAGGTCCTTCAAAAAATGTAATCTGCAATCATTTCTAAATGACATCAAGAGCCTCCCCTGGCACAGATTAAACCTAATCCCAGATCTAGACTCTGCAGTTGAATTCTTTCAGTCTGAACTCCTACAAGTTTGGAATTTACATGCACCGCTGCATAAGGTGAGAGTAAAAGGAGCACACTTGAATTGGATCACAAATGACCTCATTCAAATGTACCAATTTCGGGATTCATTGTGGTCAAAGTTCATACTGGCTCTATGAATGATCACTGTGTATATAGACAATGGCGAAATATATGTACTAAACAAACAAAATTGGCTAATGTGCAATATTTCTGTGAAAATATGCACAATAATATATCTAACCCTAGAAAGTTTTGGAAACTCATAAATAACTTACAAAATCCACCAATCCACTCCCAACCCTCCACTGTCAATGTGGATAACCAAAACCTGCAACTCCCCTTAGAAGTAGCAAATGCCTTTAACAATTATTTTGTCGGATGCTCCACCACCCTGATTGACAAACTAAAAAATGGCACGCATCCTGAAGCTACAAATGTGGATCAGGCCCCACTAAAACAGCAAAGACCCAATATAGAAAATTTCAATTTTAGACCTGTACCCTTCAATGTCGTTAAGAAACACCTCAATAATCTAAAAATGAAAAACCAGTCAGGACCTGATCAAATCCCAGCAATGCTGTTGAAGCTCAGTGCGCCGGCAATTGCTAAGCCTGTCACAACCCTAATTAACAAATCCTTGGTGTCTGGATACATACGCAAACTCTGGAAAACTGCAAGAGTAGTGTCTATTCATAAAAGTGGGGAGTTAACCTTGCTTTCTAACTATCGTCCTATATCATTGCTCCCTGTATTGTCAAAAATCTTAGAAAAATGCGTCCATACGCAATTATACGAGTATTATCAACTTTCTAACTATCTGACCCCTGATCAATAAGGTTTTAGACCGAATCACTCCACTACAACTGCCCTCCTAAAAGTTTGCAACGAAATCCAAACTGGCATGGAACAAGGAGACCTAACTGGAGCTATTTTCCTTGATTTTGCAAAGGCTTTTGACACAGTGGACCATGACATACTACTGCTCAAACTAAAAAACAGTATTTATAAAGGATTTGCCTAATGTCTGCAAATCCTCAACTGCACACATGTACGCAGATGACACAGTAATCTATGCAAACAAATCTGATCTGCCGCAGCTTGAAGCAGTGCTCCAAGACCAGTTCACAGAGGTAGAAAAGTGGATCTCGAAAAACAAACTCTTCCTAAACACTGACAAAATGGTCACAATGATCTTTGTAACGGGACATAAAATACAAAAATTACAAAATTCCCATCTTCGCATCAAAACAAAATCCAATTCCACGCTGACCGCAGTCCACTCTTTTAAATACTTAGGTATATTGTTAGACCCCAATCTATCTTTTGGACTCCACATAGAAAAACTTGCCTCTAAACTTTATCCAAAACTAGGTGCCCTGTACAGAAACAAATTTTGCCTCAGCCCTACAGTAAAGGAAAAGATTGTACAGCAAATGCTGATGCCTATCTTGGATTATGGGGACATAGTATATGCACCTGCTCCGCAAACTCACCTTAATAAACAAAATACGTTATATAACTCGTTCTGCCGCTTTGTGCCACAATGTAACTACAGGACCCACTATTGTGACATTCTAAAAGAACTAAACTGGCTGTCGCTGGAATCCAGACGCACCCTCCATCTTTCCTGCCTTGTCTTTAAGAGCCTTTCTATGAAGCTCCCACCCTGAGCAGAATGCTCTCCCCTGCTATTCCCACCTCGTATAACCTCCGATACAATAACAGCACATTATTTAGCTTGCCTCAATACAAAAAGAAAGCAGCTCGATCCTCCTTTTCCTACAGAGCGCCACAATTATGGAATGACCTCCCTCACACTTTAAAAACTTCCCCAAGCCTAAAATCCTTTAAGAGATCCCTCTATACATATCTCAAAACAGAATGCTCCTGTCATGGTTGATTAAATATTTCGTACCTGCTCTATGTTAAATGTTTGCATATATTGTGTATTATTATTATTATATATATATATATATATATATATATATATATATATATATATATATATATATATATATATAGTAGAACCAAGTTGTGTAGTATGTGCACTCCCACCAACAAACTCCAACTTGCCTGGGTGCTGTAGCAAGGAATGTAGATTTTCAAATAATAAAGCACTCACTGGACTGTAAACATCAGTGTTAAATCCAAACTTTATTGTGACATTTCGGGACCAACAGCGTCCCTTCCTCTGACAAACATCAAGTGAGAAAATGAGACTTTTATAGGCCTACAAACCACTCCCCTAGTAGGCTACCAATCAAAGTGAGCCATGTGCAAAAAGGCATAAACAAGTGCAATTATTATAATACTGGTCATAAACAATGTGAATATAATGAGATATGAATAGTATAGGTGTGTCCATAAAAATAGTGCTAATACTAGACAAATGTAAAACTCATATATCCCCTAGGTACACTTTGATCATGATCGTAATATATATGAGACTGTATCGGCAAAAAAACATCACCTAGATTATGAGTTTTGTCGGTAAAAACCTGTGGAGCTAACGCTCCTTTTTTTTCTAGCACTCACTTACACAACGCTGGTATTACGAGTTTTCTGAATGGCTGCGTTAGCCTCAGAAAATTGAGCGTTGAGCAAAATTTAGCTCCACTTCTCACCTCAATACCAGCGTTGCTTACGGTAGCGGTAAGCTGGAAAAACGTGCTTGTGCATGATTTCCCCATAGGGCACAATGGGGCTGAGCTGGCTGAAAAAAAACCTAACACCTGCAAAAAAGAAGCTTTCAGCTCTTAACGCAGCCCCATTGTTTCCTATGGGGAAAGGAATTTTATGTCTACACCTAACACCCTAACATGAACCCCGTGTCTAAACACCCCTAATCTTACACTTATTAACCCCTAATCTGCCGTCCCCGCTATCGCTGATACCTACATTATATTATTAACCCCTAATCTGCCGCTCTGGACACCGCCGCCACCTACATTATCCCTATGACCCCCTAATCTGCTGTCCCTAACATCGCCGACACCTATATTATATTTATAAACCCCTAATCTGCCCCCCCAACGTCGCCACCACCTACCTACACTTATTAACCCCTAATCTACTAACCGGACATCGTCGCCACTATAATAAATGTATTAACCCCTAAACAGCTGCACTCCCTCCTCGCAAGCACTATAATAAATTTTATTAACCCCTAATCTGCCCCCCCCCAATGTCGCCGCCACCTACCTACAATTATTAACCCCTAATCTGCCGCCCCCAACATCGCTGCTACTATAATAAAGTTGTTAACCCCTAAACCTAAGTCTAACCCTAACCCTAACACCCCCCTAAATTAAATATAATTTAAATAAAACAACGTAAAATTACTATAATTAAATAAATTAATTCTATTTAAAACGAAATTCTTACCTATAAAATAAACCATAATATAGCAACAATATAACTAATAGTTACATTGTAGCTATTTTAGGATTTATATTAATTTTACAGGCAACTTTTTATTTATTTTAACTAGGTACAATAGCTATTAAATAGTTAATAACTATTTAATAGCTACCTAGTTAAAATAATTACTAAATTACCTGTAAAATAAATCCTAACCTAAGTTACAAATACACCTAACACTACACTATCAATAAATTAATTAAATAAATTACCAACAATTATCTAAACTAAAATACAATTAAATAAACTAAACTATAGTACAAAAAACAAACACTAAATTACAAAAATAAAAAAATATTACAAGAATTTTAATCTAATTACACCTAATCAAAACCCCCTAATAAAATAAAAAAGCCCCCCAAAATAATAAAATTCCCTACCCTATACTAAATTACAAAAGTAATCAGCTCTTTTACCAGCCATTAAAAGGGCTTTTTGCGGGGCATTGCCCCAAAGTAATCAGCTCTTTTACCTGTAAAAAAAGAAATACAAGAACCCCCCCAACATTACAACCCACCACCCACACAGCCCTACACTATAACCAACCCGATCCCCCCTTAAAAAAAACAAACACTACCCCATTGAAGATCACCCTACCTTGAGCCATGTTCACCCAGCTGGGCACCACTGGTCATCCGATCCGTCCAGAAGTCTTCATCCGCTGGGGCAGAAGAGGACATCCGGACCGAGAGAAGGCTTCATCCAAGCGGCATCTTCTATCTTCATCCATCCGGCACGAAGCACTTTAAATGATGTCATCCAAGATGGCGTCCCTCAAATTCCGATTGGCTGATAGGATTCTATCAGCCAATCGGAATTAAGGTAGGAAAAATCCGATTGGTTGATTTAATCAGTCAATCGGATTGAAGTTCAATCCGATTGGCTGATTGGATCAGCCAATAGAATGCGAGGTCAATTCTATTGGCTGATCCAATCAGCCAATTGGATTGAACTTCAATCCGATTGGATAATTAAATCAACCAATCGGATTTTTCCTACCTTAATTCCGATTGGCTTATAGAATCCTATCAGCCAATCAGAATTTGAGGGACGACATCTTGGATGACGTCATTTAAAGGAACCTTAATTCGTCGTTAGTCGTCGGGAAGAAGAGGATGCTCCGCGTCAGATGTCTTGAAGATGGACCCGCTCCGTGCCGGATGGATGAAGATAGAAGATGCCGCTTGGATGAAGCCTTCTCCCGGTCTAGATGTCCTCTTCTGCCACGATCGTATGAAGACTTCTGCCAGTTCGGATTTCCTCTTCTGCCCCATCGGATGAAGACTTCTGGACGGATCAGATGACCAGTGGTGCCCGGCTGGGTGAACACGGCTCAAGGTAGGGTGATCTTCAATGGGGTAGTGTTAGGTTTTTTAAGGGGGGATCGGGTGGGTTTTAGAGTAGGGGTGTGTGGGTGGTGGGTTGTAAATGTTGGGGGGTATTGTATTTTTTTACAGGTAAAAGAGCTGATTACTTTGGGGCAATGCCCCGCAAAAAGCCCTTTAAAGGGTTGGTAAAAGAGCTGATTACTTTTGTAATTTAGTATAGGGTAGGGAATTTTATTATTTTGGGGTGCTTTTTTATTTTATTAGGGGCGTAGATTAGGTGTAATTAGATTATAATTCTTGTAATATTTTTTTATTTTTTGTAATTTAGTGGGGGGGGGGTTGTACTATAGTTTAGTTTATTTAATTGTATTTTAGTTTAGATAATTGTAGGTAATATATTAAATTAATTTATTGATAGTGTAGTGTTAGGTGTATTTGTAATTTAGGTTAAGATTTATTTTACAGGTAATTTTGTAATTATTTTAACTAGGTAGCTATTAAATAGTTATTAACTATTTAATAGCTATTGTACCTAGTTAAAATAAATACAAAGCTGCCTGTAAAATAAATATAAATCCAAAAATAGCTACAATGTAACTATTAGTTATATTGTAGCTATATTAGGGTTTATTTTATAGGTAAGTATTTCGTTTTAAATAGGATTAATTTATTTAATTATGGTAATTTTAGTTTGTTTTATTTAAATTATATTTAACTTAGGGGGGTATTAGGGTTAGACTTAGGTTTAGGGGTTAATAACTTTATTATAGTAGCGGCGACGTTGGGGGTGGGAGATTAGTGGTTAATAATTGTAGGTAGGTGTGGTGGCGACGTTGGGGGGGCAGATTAGGGGTTAATAAAATTTATTATAGTGTTTGCGAGGCAGGAGTGCAGCGGTTTAGGGGTTAATACATTTATTATAGTGGCGGCGATGTCCGGTCGGCAGATTTGGGGTTAATAAGTGTAGGTAGGTGGCGGCGACGTTGGGGGGTAGATTAGAGGTTAATAAATATAATGTAGGTGTCGGCGATGTTAGGGGCAGCAGATTAGGGGTTCATAGGTATAATGTAGGTGGCGGCGATGTCCGGTCGGCAGATTAGGGGTTAATTAATTATATTATAGGGTTTGCTATGTGGGGGGGCCTCAGTTTGGGGGTTCATAGGTAGTTTATGGGTGTTAGTGTACTTTGTAGCACTTTAGTTAAGAGCTTTATGTTCCGGCGATAGCCCATAAAACTCTTAACTACTGACTTTTATATGCGGTAGGAGTCTTGGAGGTAGAGGCTGTACCACTCACTTCTACCAAGACTCGTAATACCAGCGTTAGGTAAATCCTATTAAAAAGATAGGATATGCAATTGACGTAAGGGGATTTGCGGTATGGAAAAGTTGCGGAAGAAAAGTGAGAGGTGAGCTCTACCTGCCATACTCGTAATACCAGCGCGTGTTAAAAAGCAGCGTTAGGACCCCTTAACGCTGCTTTTTAAGGCTAACGCCAAACTCGTAATCTAGCCGCATATGAGGATGACAACAAAAGCCCTGATAGGAGTAAAGACGTCATGCCCCTGATTGATGATTGGTTAGTTCATTCTAACTCCACACCTCCAAAAACCCGTATGTAAACATCGATGGTACATCAATAGTACAGCCACTATGTAATCACCAAACACAGGGTATAACCTTCTCATCAGAAGCCAACAGAATCCTTCAGTGCTAAAGCCGATGTGCAATATAATCCACATCTACGATCGCCAATATGATACACGTCTATGGTCACAAATCCTGTCGTCAATACAGCAGAAGGAGAACCACGCATACTGGACCTGGCCTCACACTCCCCTTGTTGTGATTGGCCAGGATCATTGCTCGCTGAACAGTCATCACACACATCCTACATGTTCCAAAACAAACTCGATGCTCACCCATCATCCAATGTTTACCCGTCACACCAAGCAAGCAAGTATGCTACTCTCATATCGTAGCGTGCCGGATCTTGCCGTGTTATTTCCAAAAGTGTGTAACCACCGTTATCCTCTAAAGGGCTCATCCCACATCACTAGTCAATGTTCATAATCCTATTAAAATGATGCTAGACAGAGCCACCCAACCAATGCATCCAACTAAACTGCTGCCGTCTCAGCTACGTCTAAGAGGGTTGTGTACATCACCATGAAAATACCTTTTTTCGCACTATACAAAAATCTAACATACTCCAACAGACCCAGTGCTCACAAATCATACAATATATATACCCATCACACCAAACAAACCACTGTGTTACTCTCATATAGTAGTGTGCCGAATCTTACCATATTATTCCCTAAGGTGTATAAACAATGTTACCCTATAAGGGCTCATCACTCATCTCTAGTCCCTGTTCATAATCATATCAAAAAAATGATACGAGACGAAACCAACCAATGTATCAAACTAAACTGCTGCCGCCTTGGCTCCGGCTAAGAGGGTTGTGCATATTCTCGCACTGTGCAAACTCCTAACATATGAGAGATATACAAATGAGTGTTGTGCAAAAGCACTCAGACCCAGAAATCATGTCACCAACCTTAAGCAGTTCAAGTTCACGGGCTCGATCATAGGGTTATACCCCAAATCTCCCCATTATCTGATCACAGTAAAACCTCAACATGCACATAAGAACAAGCTTAACGTTCCCCAAGACTTGACATGTCTATTATGTCAGACATTACAACAACTTAGATGTACATCACATCTCCAGAGTCCTAACAGTAGTCTGAGATAATACAAACAGCAACCTCAATGAAATATATACCCCTCAAGAAATGGTGAGTGCCAGTTAATAAAAACCTTAATACCTAAAACAAGAATATATATAAACCAGTCCATATTCAAAGGGTGTTTTAGAGCAATATATAATGGTCCAAATATAATTTCAATCATAACACAATTATTATGGGTCCAAATATATACCCTAGTCACAAACAGATCCTCAACACCAATATAACCAAATGTCTAAGAGAAAAGCAAAAAAAAACACATCTCTATGTGTTCTATGATCCTTAATATAAGGGTGTGCCTATGTCTAATCACCCTAGAGCTCCTAGCGACACTGAACCCCATATTTTTTTTTTGCTTCTCTCTTAGACATTTGGAGGCCTAGTTATCAACGTGTCAACTTACCTGCCTTCGCCGGACCAATACGCCCGCCTAAGCTCGCCTACCATCGCCGCCGCGGACCTGCAAAATTTCGCCTAAGTTATCAATGAATCTGTCAAAAAGACACGCACCAAGTACGGGGCGATGAGCAGCGGACTGTGAGAGTTATCACTCATCCGATCTCGCTGCTCTTCGGCTTTTTTACAGCTTTATTGCTAGCCTGTCACTAAGCACCCACACTATACTACACTGTTCTACCCCCTATACCGGCGCCCCCGGAGCCCCCCGCAACTCAATAAAGTTATTAACCCCTAAACCACCGTTCCTAGACCCGCCGCAACTCTTATAAATGTATTAACCCCTAAACTGCCGCTCCCGGACACCGCCGCCACCTAGTAACCCCTATCCTGCCCCCCTATACCGCCGCCACCTATAATAAAGTTATTAACCCCTATCCTGCCGATCCCGGACCTCGCCGCAACTAAATAAATAGTTTAACCCCTAAACCACCGCTCCTGGACACCGCCGCCACCTACATTATACCTAGTAGCCCCTATCCTGCCCCCCCTACACCGCCGCCCTCTATAATAAAGTTATTAACCCCTATCCTGCTGATCTCGGACCTCGCCACAACTAAATAAATAGTTTAACCCTGCAGCAACCTATATTAAACTTATTAACCCCTAAACTGCCCCTCTGCGCCCCCTACACCGTCGCCACCTATAATAAATTTATTAACCCCTATCCTGCCCCCCACTACACCGCCGCCACTGTAATAAAATTATTAACCCCTAAACCTAAGTTTAACCCTAACCCTAACACCCCCCAACTTAAATATTAATTAAATAAATCTAAATAATATTTCTATTATTAACTAAATTAATCCTATTTAAAACTAAATACTTACCTATAAAATAAACCCTAATATAGCTACAATATAAATAATAATTATATTGTAGCTATCTTAGGATTTATTTTTATTTTACAGGTAACTTTCAATTTATTTTAACTGGGTACAATAGCTATTAAATAGTTATTAACTATTTAATAGCTTACCTAGCTAAAATAAAGAGAAATTTACCTGTAAAATAAATCCTAATCTAAGTTACAATTACACCTAACACTACACTATACTTTAATAAATTATTTCTATTTAAAACTAAATACTTACCTGTAAAATAAACCCTAAGATAGTTACAATGTAATTAATAATTACATTGTAGCTATTTTAGGATTTATATTTATTTTACAGGTAACTTTGTATTTATTCTAGCTAGTTAGAATAGTTACTAAATAGTTATTAACTATTTAATAACTACCTAGCTAAAAGAAATACAAAATTACCTGTAAAATAAATCCTAACCTAAGTTACAATTAAACCTAACACTACACTATCATTACATTAATTAAATAAATTAAATACAAATAACTACAATTAAATACAATTACATAAACTAACTGATCGGAACAGCCAATAGAATGTGAGCTCAATCTGATTGGCTGATTGGATCAGCCAATCGGATTGAACTTCAATCTGATTGGCTGATTCAATCAGCCAATCAGATTTTTCCTACCTTAATTCCGATTGGCTGATAGAATCCTATCAGCCAATCGGAAATGAAGGGACGCCATCTTGGATGACGTCCCTTAAAGGAGCCTTCATTTGTCGTTAGTCCGTCGGGGGAACACCGCATCGGCGGGATGAAGATGGATCCTGAAGAAAGAAGATTGAAGACCCCGATTGGAAGATGACATCGGCCGGATGGAAGACTTCTTCAGCGCCGCTTGGAAGATGACATCGCCTGGATGGAAGACTTCTTCAGCGCCGCCTGGATGATGACTTCATCGGATGGAAGACTTCTTCAGCGCCCCTTGGAGGATCACTTCTGCCGCTCCGGATCTCCTCTTCGGTTCCATCAGTGGGTCGGCTGGCTGAAGACAACTCAAGGTAGGATGATCTTCAGGGGGGTAGTGTTAGTTTTTTTTAAGGGGGGTTTGGGTTAGATTAGGGGTATGTGGGTGGAGGGTTTTAATGTTGGGGGGGTGTTGTATTTTTCTTTTACAGGCAAAAGAGCTGAATTCTTTGGGGCATGCCCCGCAAAAGGCCCTTTTAAGGGCTAGTAAGGTAAAAGAGCTTTGAACTTTTTTAATTTAGAATAGGTTAGGGAATTTATTTTGGGGGGCTTTGTTATTTTATTAGGGGGCTTAGATTAGGTGTAATTAGCTTAAAATTGTTGTAATATTTTTTAAATGTTTGTAACTTATTTTTTGTAACTTAGCTTTTTTTATTTTTTGTACTTTAGTTAGTTTATGTAATTGTATTTAATTGTAGTTATTTGTATTTAAGTTATTTAATTAATGTAATGATAGTGTAGTGTTAGGTTTAATTGTAACTTAGGTTAGGATTTATTTTACAGGTAATTTTGAATTTCTTTTAGCTAGGTAGTTATTAAATAGTTAATAAGTATTTAATAACTATTCTAACTAGCTAAAATAAATACAAAGTTACCCGTAAAATAAATATAAATCCTAAAATAGCTACAATGTAATTATTAATTACATTGTAGCTATCTTAGGGTTTATTTTACAGGTAAGTATTTAGTTTTAAATAGAAATAATTTATTAAAGTATAGTGTAGTGTTAGGTGTAATTGTAACTTAGGTTAGGATTTATTTTACAGGTAAATTTCTCTTTATTTTAGCTAGGTAAGCTATTAAATAGTTATAATACCTAGTTAATACCTAGTTAAAATAAATAGAAATTTGCCTGTGAAATAAATATAAATCCTAAGATAGCTACAATATAATTATTATTTATATAGTAGCTATATTAGGGTTTATTTTAAAGGTAAATATTTAGTTTTAAATAGAATTAATTTAGTTAATAATAGAAATATTATTTAGATTTATTTAATTAATATTTAAGTTGGGGGGTGTTAGGGTTAGGGTTAGACTTAGGTTTAGGGGTTAATACATATATTATAGTTGCAGCGGGGTCAGGGAGCGGCGGTTTAGGGGTTAATACATATATTATAGTTGCGGCGGGGTCAGGGAGCGGCGGTTTAGGGGTTAATCATTTTATTAGAGTGGCGGTGGGCTCCGAGAGCAGCGGTTTAGGGGTTAATAACTTTATTTAGTTGCGGCAGTGTAGGGGGGCAGATTAGGGGTGTTTAGACTCGGGGTACATGTTAGGGTGTTAGGTGTAGACAGCTCCCATAGGAATCAATGGGATGTCTGGCAGCAGCGAACATGAACTTTCGCTATGGTCAGACTCCCATTGATTCCTATGGGATCCGCCGCCTCCAGGGCCGGAAAAGTGCCGAGCGTACCTGCTAGTTTTTTGATAACTGTCAAAAGTAGTCAGATTGTGCCGCACTTGTGTGCGGAACATCTGGAGTGACGTAAGAATCGATTTGTGTCGGACTGAGTCCGGCGGATCGAAGCTTACGTCACTAAATTCTACTTTTGCCGGTCTCTAGCCTTTGATAACTAAGGCGAATCAGCCTCGCCACAAATACGCTGCGGAATTCCAGCATATTTGAGGTTAACGGCTTGATAACTACCCCCCTTGGTCATATTGGTGTTGAGGATCTGTTTGTGACTAGGGTATACATCTGGACCCATGACCATTGTGTTATGATTGAAATGATATTTGGACCATTATATATTGTTACATGTTTTACTGTGATCAGATAATGGGGAGATTTGGGGTATAACCCTATGATCGAGCCCATGAACTTGAACTGCTTAAGGTTGGTGACATGATTTCTGGGTCTGAGTGCTTTTGTACAACACTCATTTGTATATCTCTCATATGTTAGGAGTTTGCACAGTGTGAGAATATGCACAACCCTCTTAGCCGGAGCCGAGGCGACAGCAGTTTAGTTTGATACATTGGTTGGTTTCGCCTCATATCATTTTTTTTATATGATTATGAACAGGGACTAGAGATGAGTGATGAGCCCTTATAGGGTAACGATGTTTACACACCTTAGGGAAAAAATATGGTAAGATTCGGCACGCTACTATATGAGAGTAACACAGTGGTTTGCTTGGTGTGATGGGTATATATATTGTATGATTTGTGAGCACTGGGTCTGTTGGAGTATGTTAGGTTTTTGTATAGTGCGAAAATAGGCATTTTCATGGTGATATACACAACCCTCTTAGCCGTAGCTGAGACGGCAGCAGTTTAGTTGGATGTATTGGTTGGGTGGCTCTGTCTGGCATCATTTTAATAGGATTATGAACATTGACTAGTGATGCGGGATGAGCCCTTTAGAGGATAACGGTGGTTATCCTCTATACACACTTTTGGAAATAACACGGCAAGATCCGGCACGCTACGATATGAGAGTAGCATACTTGCTTGCTTGGTGTGACGGGTAAACATTGGATGATGGGTGAGCATCGAGTTTGTTTTGGAACATGTAGGATGTCTGTGATGACTGTTCAGTGAGCAATGATCCTGGCCAATCACAACAAGGGGAGTGTGAGGCCGGTTCCAGTACGCGTGGTTCTCCTTCTGCTGTATTGACGACAGGATTTGTGACCATAGACGTGTATCATATTGGCGATCGTAGATATGGATTATATTGCATATCGGCTTTAGCACTGAAGGATTCTGTTGGCTTTTGATGAGAAGGTTATACCCTGTGTTTGGTGATTACATAGTGGCTGTACTATTGATGTACCATCGATGTTTACATACGGGTTTTTGGAATGAACTAACCAATCATCAATCAGGGGCATGGCGTCTTTACTCCTATCAGGGCTTTTGTTGTCCTCCACATATGTTTTTTTGCCGATACAGTCTCATATATATTACGATCATGATCAAAGTGTACCTAGGATATATATGAGTTTCACATTTGTCTAGTATTAACACTATTTTTATGGACACACCTATACTATTCATATATCATTATATTCACATTGTTTATGACCAGTATTATAATAATTGCACTTGTTTATGCCTTTTTGCACATGGCTCACTTTGATTGGTAGCCTACTAGAGGAGTGGTTTGTAGGCCTATAAAACTCTCATTTTCTCACTTGATGTTTGTCAGAGGAAGGGACACTGTTGGTCCCGAAACGTCACAATAAAGTTTGGATTCAACACTGATGTTTACAGTCCAGTGAGTGCTTTATTATTTGAAAATCTACATTCCTTGCTACAGCACCCAGGCAAGTTGGAGTTTGTTGGTGGGAGTGCACATACTACACAACTTGGTTCTACTATATATATATATATATATATAATAATAATACACAATATATGCAAACATTTAACATAGAGCAGGTACGAAATATTTAATCAACCATGACAGGAGCATTCTGTTTTGAGATATGTATAGAGGGATCTCTTAAAGGATTTTAGGCTTGGGGAGTGGTTTGTAGGCCTATAAAACTCTCATTTTCTCACTTGATGTTTGTCAGAGGAAGGGACACTGTTGGTCCCGAAACGTCACAATAAAGTTTGGATTCAACACTGATGTTTACAGTCCAGTGAGTACTTTATTATTTGAATATATATATATATATATATATATATACAGTCATGGCACCGTCTCAAAATTGTAATAAATAATTGCATTCCAAGTTTGTGATGCTCCTATAATTTGTAATTAAACTCACCTGTATCAATTAACAGGTGCTCACAAAATCGAAATCCCACCGGCAACCAGTTGAAATGGTGAAAAATTGACTCAACCTTTCTGTTGTGTGTCTCTGTGTGCCACACATAGCATGGAGAAGAGAAAGAGCAGCAAAGAATTGTCTGAGAATTTGAGAAAAAATTTTGTGGAAAAGCATGGACAATTACAAGGTTACAAGTCCATCTCCAGAGATCTTAATGTTCTTGTGTACAAATGTGTCAGCTCGTACTATACGTTGCCATCTGAATGAGAAGGGATGCAATTGGTAGGAGACCCAGAAGGACCCCACTGCTGACGAAGAAACATAAAAAAATCCAGATTGGAGTTTGCGAAAACTTATTTTGGGAAAATGTGCTGTGGACAGACGAAATAAAATTACAGCTTTTTGGTAAAGCCCACCATTCTACTGTTTTCAGAAAAAGAAATGAGGCTTTTAAAAAAAAAGAATACAGTCTCTACAGTCAAACAAGGTGGAGATTCACTTATGTTTGGGGGTTGCTTTGCTGCTTCAGGCACTGGATGTCTTGATTGTGTGCATGACATTATGAAATCTGAAGACTACCAAAGAATTCTATGGTGCAATGTAGGGCCCAGTGTCAGAAAATTGGGTCTCCGTCAGAGATCATGAGTCTTACAGCAGGACAATGACCCAAAGCACACGTCAAAAAGCACCCAGAAATGGTTTAAGACAAAGCACTGGAGAGTACTAAACTGGCCAGCAATGAGTCCAGATCTCAATCCCATAGAGCACCTGTGGAAAGATCTCAAAACAGCAGCTGGGAAAAGAAACCCTTCCAATCTGAGAGACCTGGAGCAGTTGGTGAAAGAAGAGTGGCCCAAAATTCCAGCAGAGAGGGGTAAGAAACTCATTGATGGTTATAGGAATTGATTTCAGTTATTTTATCCAAGGGGTGTGCTACCAAATATTAAATTTAGGGTGCCAATAATTTTGAGTTTTGCATGGAATGTTTCAGATTTGGCTTTTTTATATCCACTTTTTTGTGTCATACCAGTACAAACAAAAGAAATAAACATGAGAATGCCTAAACATTTGTAATTGTAACAATTTTCTGGGCAAAGTGATGCATTCTCTGACAGAAATGCAGGGGTGCCAATACTTTTGCCATGACTGTATATACAGTATGTACTATATTAACACTTATTAACCCCTAATCTGCCGCCTCCGACATCGTCCCACCTACATTATATTATTAACCCCTAATCTGCCGCTCCGGACACCGCCGCCACCTACATTATACTTATGAACCCCTAATCTACTGCCCCCAACATTGCTGACACCTACATGATATTTATTAACCCCTAATCTGCCCCCCCCAACGTCGCCGCAACTATATTAAATGTAATAACCCCTAATCTGCCGCCACTATAATAAATTTATTAACCCCTAAACCTAAGTCTAACCCTAAGTCTAATCCCCCCCAACTTAAATATAGTTTAAATTAAACGAACTAAATTTAACATAATTAAATAAATTAATCCTATTTAAAACTAAATATTTACCTATAAAATAAACCCTAAGCTAGCTACAATATAACTAATAGTTACATTGTAGTTAGCTTAGGAATTATTTTTATTTTACAGGCAACTTTGAATTTATTTTAACTAGGTAGAATAGTTATTAAATTGTTATTAACTATTTAATAACTACCTAGCTAAAATAAGTACAAAATTACCTGTAAAATAAACCCTAACCTATGTTACAATTAAACCTAACACTACACTATCATTAAACTAATTACCTAAACTACCTACAATTAATTACAATTAAATTAAATAAACTAAATTACGGGAAAAAAAACACACTAAATTACAGAAAAAAAAGAATTACAAGAATTTTAAACTAATTACACCTAATCTAATCCCCCTAATAAAATAAAAAAGCCCCCCAAAATAATAAAATTCCCTACCCTATACTAAATTGCAAAAAAGGGCTTTTTGCGGGGCATTACCCAAAGTAATCAGCTCTTTCACCTGTAAAAAAAAATGCAATACCCCCCAACATTAAAACCCACCACCCACACACCCAACCCTACTCTAAAACCCACCCAATCCCCCCTTAAAAAACCTAACACTACCCCCTTGAAGATCACCCTACCTTGAGCCGTCTTCACCCAGCCGAGCACAAGTGGTCCTCCAGAGGGTCCAAAGTCTTCATCCTTTCCGGCCAGAAGAGGACATCCAGACCGGGAGAAGGCTGCATCCAGGCGGCATCTTCAATCTTCATCTTTCCGGAGCGGAGCGGGTCCATCTTCAAAACATCCGACGCGGAGCATCCTCTTCATCCGATGGCCGACGACTGAATGGATGGATGGATTCTATCAGCCAATCGGAATTGAAGGGACGCCATCTTGGATGATGTAATTTAAAGGACCAGTCATTCAGTCGTCGGCCGCTCCGCTCGGGAAGGATGAAGATAGTAGATGCCGCCTGGCTGAAGCCTTCTGCCGGTCTGGATGTCCTCTTCTGGCCAGATAGGATGAAGACTTCGGACCCTCTGGAGGACCACTTCTGCCCGGCTGGGTGAAGACGGCTCATGGTAGGGTGATCTTCAAGGGGGTAGTGTTAGGTTTTTTTAAGGGGGGATTGGGTGAGTTTTAGAGTAGGGTTGGGTGTGTGGGTGGTGGGTTTTAATGTTGGGGGGGTATTGTATTTTTTTTTTACAGGTGAAAGAGCTGATTACTTTGGGGCAATGCCCCGCAAAAGGCCCTTTTAAGGGCTATTTGTAATTAAGTATAGGGTAGGGAATTTTATTATTTTGGGGGGCTTTTATATTTTATTAGGGGGATTAGATTAGGTGTAATTAGTTTAAAATTCTTGTAATTCTTTTTTTTCTGTAATTTAGTGTTTTTTTCCGTAATTTAGTTTATTTAATTTAATTGTAATTAATTGTAGGTAGTTTAGGTAATTAGTTTAATTATAGTTTAGTGTTAGGTGTAATTGTAACTTAGGTTAGGGTTTATTTTACAGGTAATTTTGTACTTATTTTAGCTAGGTAGTTATTAAATAGTTAATAACTATTTAATAACTATTCTACCTAGTTAAAATAAATACAAATTTGCCTGTAAAATAAAAATAAATCCTAAACTATCTACAATGTAACTATTAGTTATATTGTAGCTAGCTTAGGGTTTATTTTATCGGTAAGTATTAATTTTTAAATAGGATTAATTTATTTAATTATGTTAAATTTATTTTGTTTAATTTAAATTATATTTAAGTTGGGGGGGTTAGACTTAGGGTTAGACTTGGGTTTAGGGGTTAATAAATTTAACATAGTAGCAGCGACGTTGGGGTCAGCAGATTAGGGGTTAATAAATGTAGATAGGTGTCGGCGATGTTAGGGATGACAAATAATTTAACTAGTGTTTGCGAGGCGGGAGTGCAGCGGTTTAGGGGTTAATATATTTATTAAAGTGGCGGCGATGTCCGGTCAGCAGATTAGGGGTTAAACATTTTAGTTAAGTGTTTCAGATGTGTGGGGGGGCCTCGGTTTAGGGGTTAATAGGTAGTTTATGGGTGTTAGTGTACTTTTAGCACTTTAGTTAAGAGTTTTTTGTTACGGCGTTAGTCAAGGATACACTGTTAGGGATTCTAACAGCTGATAACACCAATGATTAGGTGACTAGACTCAAAACACAGATAGACAAATATAAGAATGATTTGTTGAATTTTAAAAATAAGAAATTTGTCACTGTAGAGAATGATTATAAAGATAAGAGAGTTTATAGATGGTTGTATGGTCAGGATAATATCTCTTGGGGGTGGTAGGGTGCTTGTGGGGTTAATGCACTAACAGCTTTAGTATTCACAAATGGCTGGTGGTGCCTTAAGTGGTACATATGGTTGGAGTAACCCGCTAGGTGAAATACAGTCAGATAGTAAGGGTTTGGTAAAATACCGTTACAATTCCCTGGCTATATTGGTTCAGTCAAATATAGTATCATATGAGTGGCTTTAAATAGAGGTCAAATAAGTAACCTGGACAGATACCCCCTAAATACATGTAACTCAGGGTTACTAAGAGAGAAAGTCAAACAGAAATGTAATACTAGTAGCTCTTCAGGTAACAAGCTGCTTGTGGTGCCCACAGATGCACAGTAAATTAAGATTAACTGCTTGACGTCAGTGCAGCCAATATAATAGTGACTCAGGACAGGGCAGAGACAATTGTCAATATTGTGTGAGAGACTCAGCACTCTAATATTCCCAGGTGTATATAGAGTTGTACTAATCGCTATTAGTTATTCAAATTACAAGATACTTATTGTCATCATGATAGTATCACCACCAGAGCAGAGAACTTATAGAATATTAAGCCTGATGACTGAGTAACTGTTTGGAATATCATCATCACTGCCCAGAAGGCAGAAGTAGAACGCTAACTTACGCTAACTTCCGGTAGAGCTGAAGCTCCTTTCACTCGCTCAGTTAGTACCTGTACACATAGACTCCTCCACATACACATGTGACATCGCTGCCAATATCCCAGCCAGCGCTAGCACAACTGCGCACTTAGAGTTTTGGTGTGCTGGGTGCTTCTGCTTCATCACGGCCACTTTTGATGCGTAGCCCTAATAAAGAAGTGCGTGGGGCCTTTAAAATCAATGCGCGACTGCTCTGCCTTAGAGGGAACATTTGTTGCGGTGGATATGTATGAAAAATATAAAGTATACAATTCTCACAGATTTGCGTAACCTGGCATACTGGAACATATTTGTAGAATAAACAAGTATATGTAGATAGAGTGATATCAGAAAACTGACTCCTCTTTAAAGATATCGGTAGGGACAGAGACATTTTGTTCCAGATTTCACTTATAATGAGGTTTGCAAAGACACTGTATCTAAGTATTAGTACAGATAATAAATGGTAGAGAGCCCTCTACACTAAGTTTACACTCGCTCAGACACTTCAATTATCTCACTTTGTAGAAAAACACTACAGCCCCAATACATATTATGTAGCCCTTAAGTATCCCCTGACAGCTCCTGCATGGGTACTCGCCCTTTCCTGGGACTGGTAGACACTGAAAATAAGTTTAGAATCTGGTCCAAACTGTTGTAGTAAAAATCCAGTTGCTAAGGCCCCAGATTGACAGAGAAAAAGCCCGGGAATACTGAAGGAGCAGAGCTACCACTGGGAGAAAAAAGACGATGTTCACATATCATAGTAAAAACACTTTTGGTTAATTTTTAATAAATAATTGTACACCAAGCATAGTATCCCCTAAAAAATATTGGTCCCCAGCCTAACTGGAGTCTCCACTACTAAACCGCATCTTGCACTAAGCAATTGCCAGTTCTCTTAAAGGGTCATACAACTAAAATTTAAAAGTGCCCAAAAACATTCCCCCAAAACTGCCAGGGGGCTGTAAGGGGGCAGAGGCTTCCCTGAAAGTGTTTCCAATGATGATAGAACTGTTAGGGACCTGATATGGAGAAAAAATTGTGTCATGAGGAGAGCAGGTTCCCCTGGCTATGCTGTACTTGTGTCAGAGTACCTACAAATAGCCTCTGGGCTGTGTCTGTGCTATGTAAAGGCACTTAACGTATGCAGCACCCCTCCACTGGTTTACTAGGCATGTCATCTATGTAAATTCAGCTTCAGCAGTATCCAGTAGAGAGCCCATCCAGTCCAGGTATCGAGTACCGCAGAGGATTGCAGTAGGAAATACCGGTGTCCCTCAGGGGGAGGTTAGGGACGAGTCCCCGCAGGGTATTCCTGTATCATTCAGCTTCTGTGAAGAGTCTTTTCTTTCTTTTTTGGAAATGATACTCCCCAGGGACTCAGGTTCTCACATAGGTCTGAGTTCCCAATTTGTAATCCATAAGTAGCTGGAACAACCTCTATTCTAAATCAACTCCTATGAGGCCAAGAACAAAACTAAGAGAGGGATGGGGGATGGGGGGTGGGAGATGGGAGGGATTCTAAGACATACTGTATGTTATGGAGGACTGTGGACAATCATCATTTTACAAAATAAAACCTTTTTATTTTTAGTGAATGCACATTCTATGTTGTATAAATTCGCATTTAATACACTTCCTCTCCCCTCTGCCAAGATCCAAGTTCACTGGTGATGTGGGTGGATTATGTCCAGGCACTGATCCATAAAATATTGCCGAGTGCATGGATTGCAAGACTGACGAGACAAAAAAGGCCATTTTCTGTGGATCTGACAAACCTTTTAACAATTAGCCCCAATAGAGAATACCAAAGCAAACAATTTTTTAAAATATTTCTATCTTCTTTTGCCAGTATTATGACAATGTGCAATAAGACACAGTAACATGATGTGATATCCTATACAACTATTAATAGACTCCCTGTAAGGTTTACGAATTTAACTGCAATCTCTGCACCATATGGTGCCACATTATCGATTTCCTCAATAGACTTGATTGCGCCACATTTTGCCTAAAAAAAAAATGAATGCAATTTTTTTCTTTTGCAGTAAAATGTATCAAATAGTAATTAATACAAAAACATGAGACTGTGTTTTGATGCAATCCCTTTCAAATTCTTTATTGGCATAAGTATTAGAAGACAGCTGCACTTTGTACGAAACATTGCATGATAAAACACAGGTGGGGTAGGAGAAAAAAATCACATACATTTCAAGATCAATTCAGTGTCAAAAGCACAAAGCAGCTCTGTATAGTTGCTCAGAGATGCATTGGGCTCAGAAATGTATCACTTTTCAAGCTTGTATTTGTAGAGTTTCTGCAGTTCAACATTCAGCGCAAAATTATAAATACTTTCTTAAAGTGTAGAAAATGTTAGAAATGTTTTCTGTACAAAATTTACAGAATAAGACCCTCCCTCTCCCATTCTGCCCTCCCATTAATATATATTCTTTTTTTTTCACAGCCTATTTTATTATCATTTCATCTCTATGCAATCAAGCCTACCCTATTGCCATGGAATCAGCCATCTGCAAAATAAAAAAGGTGACATACAAATTCATTCTAATTCAATCAGACAGAAATTACAGAGCAGCTATTGCCTGTAAGCACACTGTGTGAATGTATGTATTGTTTATCTCTGACAGAACATTGGAACATACATCTTTTTCAATGCCATAGTAATACATTCCTTAATAGAAATGCATGATTTCTACATATCCCTAAGTATGGTTACCTAGGATTAATATATCATTGTCATTTAACTCTGTTTATAGGCTTAGGGATCCAACAAGAGGATAAAATTTGTTTTCTGAACGATGACTGGTCAAGACAACCCAATTAAAACTAAAAGTTATTTTTAGAAAATATAAAGGCAATTGCTGCAAGTTTGGCATTAACAAAGTAGAATGAATTTTACAGCACCATCATCTTTTATGTGCTCCCACAATATTTATTATACATCAGAAAACAGAGTGCCTAGTTTGCAGAACCCATGCACATAACACAACCAAGGCGTGGAATGGATAGAGCTATCCAAAATGATAAAAATGGAACTGTTCGTTTAGAAGCAAATGCTTAAATATGGCTCCTGAGGAGAGAACATCATTTATAGGGGATGAGACTGATATACTACAGGAAAGTTCTTCTCTTTGAAAGGCACAAATGGGCTAAAAAGCTGCACACTGGATGGGCAAACCCTAGCTATATACTTTAGCTATGTTTGTTCCCAGTTACTCTTCCTTCTTGTCTTGAGAAGAGAACATTCTAAGTGGCAGTTGTAACATTTTTTGAGAGTGGTTCAGCACCCTCAGTAATCATTTTGGCACATACAACACTCAAAAGTGTCAACAACCCTCATTTTGTTGGATCGGTTTTATCCAATGATATGTCTGTTTTTATTTAATGTTGCTGCGCAGTATCTCACACCATTTGCCTGGAAGCAACAGACATTTGATGTTGTAAAACAGTAGAGAAATATTAAAGGGACAATACAGTCAATATTTTACTTGTTTCTTTGAAAAAAGGGCATTTTAAAATGTACTCCATTATTTTATTTTAAAAAACGCATGCATCATGAATCAAATGTTTTATTATCAAGATTCTAGAGGCTTGTCGCTCTTTACTGATAGAGCTATTTAAGGTGCATTAACTAGCTAGTGAGGGCTTGCAGTAATTACATAAGTGATATTGTTTTTTTAATTTAAATTAACACATTTATTTTATACAAAAAATAAAAAATAAACATATTAACTACTGCTTTATTCATATCTATAATGGAATATTTTGTGCAAGAGGAGACAGTAAATCTGACCAGTACCACGTTATTGATTTTTGGCTTTTTTGGCTTTTAACTCTCCCACTTTATAATGTCTAGAAAATCTATCAGCATCAGGGCCAGCAAAAGAGAAATATGAATAGACATTTATTACATGGATATGAGACTTAAAATCTGTGTATTATGTAAAGGAGCGCTATTTAAATATGTTATTTCTTGCATGAAAACATTTCCATTAAAGCTGTTTAAATGAAAAAGTGAACAACGAAAAACAAAAAAGCAGAACAGAAATACCTGTTTAAAAACAAAGGAAAAACTGTACTTATTTTAAAATGCCCTCTTAGATGTAACACAAAAAGAAAATGATGGTAATTCCCCATTAAAAAGTTTAAGCTGACATGCCAATTTCTGGTAAAATGTATCTGTTTTATGAAAATATTCCTTATATGACTTTTTTTTTTTCAAAATGTTATCAAACAAAATTAAGTACTAATTTAATTAATTTAATAAGACAGCTTTTCAATTTTAATATTCATAAACTGGAATGAAAAACTTATCTGTACAACAAAGTATAATGACATATTTTGTCTCTGATTCTTATATGCACTTAACAACTTTCCAGCAGTACAAGGCTAATTTTCAATTTCATCATACAATTTTGGTTTTAATGTATTTCAGTCCACCTTAAGATGAAGGGAAAGGGGCCGTCTATACCAACTTTTGTGATTGGTGGGGTCCGCTTTAAGTACCAGGTGGCAGTGTATTGTAATCACCTATGATTAAGCTCTAAATTAGCGTGAAACGCGTCAGAGGTTACTGCCTTACTAACCTGCACTATGATGTTTGCCTTTTAACTTTTTCCAATAAACTTTATATTTTATGGTTCATCCCTGGAGTGCTCAGGGTCCTTTTTTTGTCTCCAATTAAAAATTAAAAGTCTCTGAGCAAAAAAAAAAAGTGTTTTAATAGCATTGTCAAGAAAATTGTAACAATTCTAATTACTTTAAACCCTGAAAGACAGCAAGTATCCTGTATGTGGCATGTAGCAAGGGTCTCAATATAAGTAAAAAAAAAGTAGTTAGCTTTGCAATAAAACTAGATTTCCATTAAATGTAAACTGAATACTTTTTTAGGACGTTTCATCCTTTTTGCTCTCTCCCGAGCTTTCATGTACCCAGTCTTCACCTAGACTTTCAATAAAGTCGGCTTTTACTTGCAACTATAGTGGCAGAATTTGTTTTCCTTACAGCAGACCACTTCGATTGTTTACTTTTTTAGTCATATTGCCTTTAAACATAAAGAAGTTGATCTTGTGCTTTATGGGGAGATTATAATTTATGTACTTTGGTTGGTATTGTCAGTGTATTTTTCCAGTGATTACAACCCTATCATGCTTCTGCCATTAATATTCCTGGGGTTCAGAAAAGTTACCATTCTGAAAACAAAATATGCTATCTGCATTGTTAATCTATTGATTTCTTCATTCAAAAACCAAACATGCAGGATTAATGACAAAGAAAATTGAAACTTTGTAGGTAAATCAATACTATCAAAGGTTGTAGGACCTGTATGTTGATTGATCCATTTTAATAGTGTCTAGTAACGCTAACAGGTGACAATTAACCTATTTTGCAAAAAACAAACAAACATAGAGATATGTATGTATGTGTCTTTAAAAGAATAGAACTAAGGCATTATGGGTATAGTGGACAAATGGGATCATGATTTTGCTAATCTTTGCTAATGTAAAGGGCTTATAATCATTTAGCTGATCAGAAAAACAGGCCTGGCACATGTTAGGTATAGGGTTATATTCATTTAATCAAAACTACAATGTAAAAGGTGCTACTGATAAACAATGAAAATTGCTTATAGTGATCATGATGATATTGTAAAACAACTGATTTGCAGCCATTGACCTGTAGATAACTATTAAATGATAGATTGTGATTATCTCCAAAATGGTTGAATTAAGTCATCAATATAATACGTTTATAAGTTAAAATGAAAGATGGCTGATGTTTTTTTGTTATTTTTTTAAATAATGGGATATGTTATTTTTCAGTGGAATAATTTTTACAGTATTTACGAATACAATCAAAATGGTGAATTATGGGTGACTGATAAGTTTATCCACTGGAATATCTTCTATCCCAATGTGTGTTTGAAGAAGTAAAAGCTTTTAAACAATATGCTTTTAAGTTTCACAGTGGTTTCTATGAAGTGGCATGTGCATGTGTCATACCAAAGGGTAGTTCCGTCCTAATAGAGGAATGGAGACAGGGAGGGTGTCAACAGAAATGCAAAAACTATGTAGTTTTTAAGCTACATTGTCAATCAGATAAAAAAAAGGAAAAAGGGGTAATTTTATTTTCATTTTATCATAGGAAAAACTTAAACATATGTACTAATTCTAGTTTATCTCTGTAAGTATAAATAGAACATTGCTGATCTAATCCATCTGTGTCCATATGCAAATTTTTGGTGTCAAAATAATTAACCTGTGTTATCAAGCTGTGCTTCACGCACACTACAATATAAAATTATTTACAGAGCAACATTTTAGGATATAGGATGCATCTCAAGACTGATTTAGCTTAGAAGAATGTAGAAGTAAACATAGGTTCTAGAGGAGTTTCATTACAACACATGAGCCTTTATTCCAATCCATCACAATCCCTCTTGGATATGTTTTTCATGGGTTTTTTTTTGTTTTTTTATGGTTTTTATACATAATTCCATTTCAGTACATCTGAAAACTTTGTGTGAAAATCCACTTATCATAAGCTTTTTAGGTGCATTAGTGCAAAACTGCCTATACCACACATGGGGACGATTCAGCAGATGTGCTCCAAACCACTAGAAAATTATTTCCAGCAGACTGTCACATGATTTTTGGACTTTTTTTTATTTCTACAGCCATGACCTTTTAAAGAATCCCCTTTTTGTCAGATTCAAGTGGCTTTTGGCTTTTTCTTAATGTCAACTGTTTATTTGTGAACAAAGTCAGTTATTTTTTGGTCTTCTAAAACCATAAATCTTATAAACTTTGATTATAAAAAACAACATTGAATCATTAACTACACAATATTACTTGATATTAAAGGAGCATGAAAGGCTAAAATTACGATAGAGCTGTTTTTAAAAAAAAAAAAAAAAGTCAAATTTAATACTGTACTGTTGTCAAAGTTACCTTTTTTTCTCTTGGTATAATTTGTTGAAACTTATCTCCTTTCTATGGCAGAATACCTAAGTATACTCAGGAGAATGCATGTTTTGAGCACTGTATCTAAATGGTATTTGCAACAATGTAAAACATTGTTAATCTGCTGCAGCTTCTGATGCTTTACAGCGCTCAAGTAAAGTAATGGATTGGAACAGTGGCTAATGTTTGTAATGAATAATTAAACATATTCTTTAAAATTAAAGAACTAATAACCATGTGTCCTGAGTTTAGTTCTAACTTGGTCAAGAGGATTTTTTTGTTCTTTTTAAGACAACTAATTAATATGATAACTTGCTGACAGACTTTCATTGTTAGGGAACTATGATAATCACCCCTAAGACAGAATTTGTAAGATTTTAGCCTGCTTGTGTCAGAACGGTAGGACACTTTAGGAATGTTATAAATTCATGGAAGGATAATGAATGACCAGCTGTTAGAAGTGTATAATCTAAAACAATAAGTTGATGTAGAACGAATAGTTACCCTGCATAGAAGAGAAAGCACTGACTGTTACATATGGTCAATACTAATGGCTGCAGTTAGAAGCATTTTCAGTGAACCACCATAAAGGTTTCATAGCTATGAAAAACAAAGCTTTGGATAACAAAGTATTAGTAAAGGATTTATTGTTTAGGACCTGTATTTTACCCCTTAACATAATAACTGTTAAAAAATATGGGGAGCTGACAGTAAATTGTCTGAGTTTTTGCTGGGTTGGAATAGAGATGTTTAGGTGTTGTGAAGGAGATGGGAGAGGATTGCAGTCAAACCTTAATTGGCAATCTAACAAACCAGGCAAATGTCACTACTTTTCTGCCTGACAAGCCCTGAGTATACCATAAGTCAGTGAAACAGTAGCCACAGAGGGCTATGGAAAGCACCATTAAGGTCAGAGGCTGCAGGACTTAAGATCTGACATAGGCATGTTGATGACAGAAGGTTAGAGAATAGGTCTGATGTGAGGTCTGAATTAGGCAAATAGCTGACAGAGGGGGTGCAATGCCAGGGGTCCAGTCTAGCGTCAGTTTGTAACTGAAGGAGAAGCAGCAGGTGTCGGATGTGGATGAATTTACAATGCCAGCAAAGTGGATAACTTTGCCTTTCAATGCTCAGGATTTTATTTGGTCCTAGTTTGGCCCTGGTTACAATAACAGATGTTTTAATATAACTGAATTAGAACTTACTGTTTTATGGGTAAGCAAGGAAAATTCTAGAAATACTCCTTAATTATTATGTATTACAAATGGCTGCACAACACTTTTTTCAATATCTACTTCAACAGTTGGTCAAATTGTAAATGTTTGGAATATAGTAGTAGTTTAGTCAAATGTATCCAAGAGCTAGAGGAGATGTGATGATTGTATGATTAAAGTGAAAATGATGGTGATGAAAACATCCTAATTGTTTCAGGCACCGGTAAAACCCTCAGTTATTATAATCTAGAGCCTTATGTAGGTGGAGGACATGAAGGAAGCAATGGTGGGAAGTCTGATAGTAATAGACATAAATAAGACAATAGAAAGTAATAGCTGTTAGAAACAAAAAGATTATAATGAAGTGCATTTTTGGAGCCAAGGTTTCCACTGCCATTATACCTGTTTTTCATCAGTTCATTCTTGTTTTTAAATGGATAAAATATATTACAGCTCTTACATGATCTAGTAAGTTGTGAAATTTAAAATTAAGCACAATTTTATTATTTAAACAGTAGTTTTTTTCTCTCCATTTAGAGGGACTTAAAGCAGTCAATGCATATGTCTATCTTTTAGCCTATAACGTGCACAACTTAGGCCAATAATCGGCAGGTGTAAAATGGTAAAAACATTGATTCACAATATCCCAAAGCCTTTGCTTTACACACAGTTTACATACTTTAGTATTATGTTTTACTAGGTTGCAAAAAAATTTGGCAGGTGATAAGAGCAAAAAGGGCCTTTTTGACATGTCCGAGTAAGAATCTCTATTGGATAGTCTGTCTGTATTGGGTAGGACAGAAATGTATAGATGTATATGTATTTAAAAGGCATATATGTGATATATAGATTTATACTTGCATTTTTGTGATTGGAATTAACATTACTTTAATTTTTTAATGGGTTTTCTATCAGAAATCACATTGTCGTGATCAAGCTTTAAAGGGATACTGAAGCCCAATTGTTTCTTTCAGTATTCATTTAGAACATGCAATTTTAAGCAACTTTCTAATTCACTCCTATTATCAAATTTTCTTTGTTCTCTTGGTATCTTTATTTGAAAAAAACAGGAATGTAAGCTTACGAGCCTGCCCATTTTTGGTTCAGAACCAGGGGTAGCGCTTGCTGATTGGTGGCTGAATTTAGTTGTGGCCACTTTACTTTTTACTAAAAAATTTCCCATGTACTGTTCTTCTTGATTTCAGGTAAAATCTCACCAAAATTGAAAAAAAAAAACTGTTTTCTCAATTAACAGGGGTTTTAAACAGTATTTTTCATTGTTGTAATAAAAAGGCATTAAGCAGTGGGTTATACTTAATAGAATTGCTATATGTATAATTCCTCATTTTAAAATGATTTCACCTTTAATTTTTTAACTTCCTTTGTGCTGTGTCAATTACTTCCTGTCAAAGCCCTACAAGGAGGCTGGGATCTCTACAGGAAGGCTTATCTAGCTTTATGTAATAAATCTTCTAAAGTAACTTGAGCTGGCATAGTGTTTAGTGAATGCAAGATAAATAGTAAGTTTGTTTTGCTCATGCTCAGAAGAGGAAGAATGCAACTTAATGCAACTTAACTGCAGACTGATATGCTTCAGGAAAGTTCTTCCTCAGTGTGCCTAGAGGGATGTACCTGCACCTCACTAACGAGGCCCACAATAGGCCGAAACGTACGTCTGGGGTTTTGCTGTTTCTCTCATTCAGAGAGGGATTGCCTGGTATTTCGGGGCTGGACTGTACTGTGAAGTCAGGATCAGACTGATATGCTTCAGGAAAGTTCTTCTCTGTGAAAGGCACATGTTGAGCAAAAAGAGGCTGCTTCTTGGGTGGCAACTAGCCATAGAACAAGCTATTATTCTATTGTTCGTTACTAGGTTGAGCGCTTCTCTCTTTCTATTTTTGCAAATTATGACACTTAGGAAAGTCTCCCTAAGTGTTATTTGGGAATCCAGACATGGACCCGTTGCTCAGTGTGCCTAGAGGGATATGGCTGCACCTCAATGACGAGACCCACAATAGGCCGAAATCTACGTCTTGGGTTTTGCTGTTTCTCTCGTTCAGAGAGGGATTGCCTGGTATTTCAGGGCTGGACTGCACTGTCAAGTCAGGATCAGACTGATATGCTTCAGGAAAGTTCTTCTCTGTGAAAGGCACATGTTGAGCAAAAAGAGGCTGCTTTTTGGGTGACAAAAAGCCATAAAACAAGCTATTATGCTATTGTTCATTCCCCCGGTTGAGTGCTTCTCTCTTTTTATTTAAGTTCAAAAGATATCTGGTCTCCCAGAGGGCAGTGGCTACAATGAGAAATTCTAATTGCTCATTTTGCAAGAAAATAAGTAGCTTGTTTGCTGTTTTTAACACAATCTGTTTTTATGTTTACTTTGATTTATCACATTTGTTTTTACTAAAGGAGCACTGTTTAATATCCCTTTAATGAAAAAAAATATTAAAAAAATACTTTTAAAATATTAAAAGTAAAAAAAACAAAAAAACTAATGGAGCAAACATGCCTAGTATACCCATCATCCCCATATGCAAAAGGCAATCAGAGAGTTTCAAATTTATCAGGATAGTTAAGTTTAGGCATGTAAATTGTTATTTTCCTTAGAAACCATACAAATAAATTAATCCAAATACCACAAAGATTATAAAAAAATTCTAACATTTTCCCACCCCATTTAGCGCCATCCTTGTGCTTTACCAACTTCTTTTGTGATACATATGTTTTAGGCAAAGTTCGGCAGTGGTAAAACAATATTTTGTGCAGTGTAAACATGTCGTAAAATTTAGTTTAGCCGACAATAGTAAACCGTTGCCGATATTTAGGAACAGCAAATTGAAAGAAAAACTTCATGTAAAAAAATAATATTTAGCAAACACGTTAAGATATTGGCCCTAGTTTATCGCTTTTAAAAAGAGAAATTGCTCAGTGAACCATGAAGAATCAAATCTGTCACCCAGAGATTTAAACAGGTTATATAGTCGTATTAGGCAACAAAATATTCATGGAACACAAAAGGCTGTGCTAAATAGGCTTATCCTAAAAGTCCAAGTTTCCAGTGATCAGAAACCAATACAGATAATATCAGTACCACATGTCCTTTTGCAATTTCAGGTTCATTTTAATCAGATGGTACTCTATAAAAACAACAATAAAAAGAGAGGGTACAGACAAGTGTGTTTTCTTTGTAAAATGCAAAACCAAAGGCCAGAATACCTCACACTGTAAAGTCAAAATTAAACTTTCATGGCTCAGTTAGAGCATGCAATTTGAGCATGAAAAGCATATCTAGGTATGTTCAGGAACAACAATGCACTACTGGGAGCTAGCTGCTGATGGTAGTTGCACATATATGCCTCTTGTCTTTGGTTTACCTTATTTGTTCAGCTAGCTCCCAGCATTGCATTGCTGCTAGTTCAACAAAGGATAGCCAGAGAATAAATCAATTTTGATAAAGAAGTAAATTGCAAAGTTGTTTAGAATTATATGTTCTATCTGAATAATAAAATAAAAAAAAGGGTTTGTGTCCCTTTAAGCAATGAGGTATGCTAAATTTAATATTCTTGCACCATTTTTCTGTCTGTACCCACAATGTTACCTAAGCACAACCAATCACTATTTGAGAAGCGAGAAATAAATATAAAATAAATAAATAGACCATGAATTTATGTAACATTGCTCTAAACAGACTGTTCACTCTAGAAAGCTCATGAGGAGAATGCAAGCTTAAAGGGATAGTCTAGGCCAAAATAAACTTTCATGATTCAGATAGAGCATGTAATTTTAAACAATTTTCCAATTTACTTTTATCACCAATTTTGCTTTGTTCTTTTGGTATTCTTAGTTGAAAGCTTAACCTAGGAGGTTCATATGCTAATTTCTTAGACCTTGAAGCCACCTCTTTCAGATTGCATTTTAACAGTTTTTCACCACTAGAGGGTGTTAGTTCATGTATTTCATATAGATAACACTGTGCTTGTGCACGTGAAGTTATCTGGGAGCCATCACTGAATGGCTAGACTGCAAGTCTGTCAAAAGAACTGAAAAAAGGGGCAGTTTGCAGAGGCTTAGATACAAGATAATCACAGAGGTTAAAAGTATATTATTATAACTGTGTTGGTTATGCAAAACTGGGGACTGGGTAATAAAGGGATTATCTATCTTTTAAAACAATACAAATTCTGGTGTAGACTGTCCCTTTAATAACTGAGACACATAGCAATGGAGGAAAAGACCAGGTGGAAATTTGAAATGGATTTAAGGATTGTAAAGTATGTTTGATGACAACTAAAACATAATTTGCGTCAAGAAAGCTTGAGAAATTGTAATTATACAAAGGATGTATTGGGCATTGTCCATAGTAGATATGTATCATATAGCTGTAATCCTGGACTTTACTCCACTATAACATAAAATGGACATAACATTTAGAATATATCTATAATTAATATGAATGAGGAGCAATTAAAATAAAAAAAAAATTATTTTGCCTAATTATAGTATCTGTTGCTTACTGGCTAACAAGGACAACTTCACAAAAAACATTCTTTCACCGAAACATCATTTTTCTAAAAACAAAGCACTGAGATAAAATTTGAAATGCTCTATCTTAGATGGAGCCAATATATTTTTAAATATTATGTCCCTTTCCTTCCCACAAATTGCAAATAATTCACTTCAATCATCGATCATAGTTCACAATAAAAATATTTTTTGTATGTTTTATTAATATGTTAAAGATGAACTAATAGAAGTGGCGAAAAGCCAATTTCTACATCATCGAACCAAATCTGATTTTTATTTTTTGTAAATGTTGTGTAATGTTGGAGCACTAAAACTTTTGCAAGTAAGTCAACCAGTATGTGTTTTAAACAAAGTAGCTGCAGAACGTATCTGCCTAAAAAGGATAGAATGATATACTCCATATAAATGAAGTGTTCACCATCAATCACATACAAAACCAATGAGGTGTCGCCTGTCTATGGCTCAGAATTGTGGCTCTAATATTAAAAGTCAAAAAAACCAAAGTGTTTCTGCTTGCCTAAACATAAAGGAACTAAGGAAAAACCAAAATGAAACATGATCAATGAGGAATTGATATGAAGATGAATTATTAGAGACCTTGGTGAAATGCAGAAATGTAATTTCCATTCTTTTCTAGATATAAAACAAATAACAGCTAACTTTAGGGTTCTAAATTACTTGATCTCTGAAAAATGATGCCCATCAGTTAGTATTTAGAATCAGAAACAAATCAATCAATAATAATGTATATTTTAACAAATAATATTCCAGGAATTTAGCCTCCATGATATTCTTTTGCTTTATAAAAGTCCTTTCTGTCACTAAATAATTCCCCCACAGTAAGAAGGATGATAGAAGCATGCTGCCATTTATTTCACCATAAACCTAAAACACAGACACAGATAACTGACAGTAATCCAAGACACCTTTCAACCATCCAACAGATCACTAATGAACAATCTCACATCAATCAACTGAATACCATGACCTGAAAAGGATTTCCATATTTTTCTATTCTGTTCCTTTCATCAAACAAAGCCTTAAAAAAAAAAAAATTGTTTTAGAATCTCTAATGCTAGTTTTCCACAGTGTGGAAAACATACACAAAGTTCTGCTAACAAGACATTTCTTTTTCATCTAAACTCAAGAGTATTCCCCCACACCTAGTATTAGAGAGGGCCACAGGACTGTGATGTCACAGTGTTCTGCGGATGTTTCTAGACGGTTAGAGGTGCATAATCAGAGTCAGTTGAGAGGTATGTGCAAAACTGGCCCTTACAAATCAATACAGCGCATTTAGTGACCATTACTCTTGTTCTTCACTAGTTCTGGCCAAAAGAGAGAGATGTTCCACTCTCCATACAGCACTACAGTCTCTGAGGAGATCCAAGCCACCACTTTAACTGGTTCGATCCACCTGTGGGTTGATATGGAGTCAGCAGCGCGCAGCTTACTCTCAGTTGAGTGCTCATTTCACCTGCTCCTGATCTTCGCTCCCATTCCTAACTTCCACCCTCAGATCTTTTATAGTTTAAGGAGGAGAAGAGGAGTATTTGGGGAGAGGAAGAAAGCAGATGTAGTAGATGGGATACTGGGATGTCAAAGCACATCACCAGGTATCTGTATCATAGCCTAGAAAGAAACAAAGAAAATCATGTTAAAAAAAATCAGCATACCAAGTTAAAAGAGGGAAAAATATAATGTATATGTCTTTCCATATGCTCAGCCAATCAGAAACCTAAAATATGTCACGAGGCACACTAGAAGCTATAGCGTTTGGTTTGACAAATTTGCTTAAGACACTGGCCAAGCCATTAGAATTCTTAAGGGAGGTGTATGGCATGGCTTTCTGTAGGTTTTCCAATTCTAACCCATTCCAATCCACTTAAAAACTCCACTATAACTCACTTATCACAAAGTTTGCAAACTAATTTGTGATACAGTAATACCCTCTATAACTTGAACGTAGACAGTTAAGCACAAATATTCCAATCTATAATTAAAACAATAATAATTCTAATAGCTTATTTCAGGATATTGAACTTGCAAAAGTTACACCTTGAAAACTAATGCTTGTTTTGAGGTGCATTTTTGTCTGATTATTTTCTCAATCTGGGTTTGCTCAGTTCACGTTAAAGATTTTTTTTTGTCAAAGAAAAACTTTAAAATATAACTTTAAAAATACCTTTAAACTATCATCAGAGTGTTCAATAATTATTGAAATGAAGTGTTTACAAATTTTAATAGAATAATTATAAAATGAAGGTTTGTTATATTTATATATTTTAAGATATATATTTAAAATATATATCTATAGCTATATATCTATGAATGAACAAAGGTATTTCAAGTATTTCTATAAAAAAAAAAAAAAAAACATTTGATATGTTTGAAATTGATATTTTCTAATAACATGGTATTTGGGTAGGGGTAAAAAGTATATATATATATATATATATATATTCAAAGAAGACAAACAAATGTGATAATGCACAAAAAAGGATAAATGTCCCAGGTTAGGTAATCACGATGGTAATGCACAGCAGGTGAACCTCAGGGAAAAAGAAACACATATAGAGGCCTATTTATCAAAGGTCTGTCGGACCTGATCCGACAGTGCGGATCAGGTCCGACAGACATTGCTGAATGCGGACAGCAATATGCTCTCCGTATTCAGCATTGCACCAGCAGCTCTTGTGAGCTGCTGGCGCAACGCCGCCCCCTGCAGACTCGCAGCCAATTGGCTAAAAACAGCGGCTAAAAACAGTGTTCACAAGGTCATAGCACCTCACTGTTTTTAGCCGCTCGCTCGCAATTATATCTCCAATATTTATATAATATAAGCGTGTGTGAAATCTGAGCAGGTTAACATTAATACAGTCTCCGATATAGTAGAGACTTTTGTAGATGGTGATGTGAATGTTGGATTTTTATTAGCCAGAAGTAATATTAATGACAGCCTCCGCTATAGAAGAGGCTTACTTTAGCCAGTTGTTACGTGGGTCTCTCAGTCTGTTAATTTGAACAATAGACAGCTCACAATATTTTCATTTATATGTGTTTGGCAACTAAGGTGGTAACCTGATACCAGTGCTGGGCTTATTATAGAATCATAATTGATGCAAGTGGTCAATATAAAACGAAAAAATAATTGGTATTAATATATATGGTATAAAATATTTATTTTGTATTACCCTAAGTACCTCTTTATATATCGCAATATAATTACATTCCTTTATTGACTAAGCAATATTAACAACAACTGTTCATTCTAGCAAATAATTCCCTGCTACTGAGGGATATTTGGTATTGGTTTGCTTTTCCGGTCGTGCTAATATGTATCAAACATACATTTTATAACAAATCTTATTTATTAGCAACAACGTGGGTACCGGTCAAACCATTCAGAACACTGGGTCATAAAATACCGCACTGGCTATGCCAGTATCTTTTTGAGCAATACAGCTGAACTTAAGTTCTCATTTATAACGCAATATATTTAACCCATTACTGTTATATCGGGTGCAATTTTTGCTTACCACCAGTGCACACACAACTGAGCTTTATGAGATATTAAACACATAACCTGACTACTAAATAAATATAAATCCTGTTTATTATCTTCTCAACACACCACCCAATGGTCCACAATTTACTGTGTAAAGTTAACCTGCACATTATTGATATTCCAAGGAATCTTACAGCATTTGCCTATATTAGATATCCTTGAGAGCATTATTTGCAGAGATTACTGCAATACCATCATTTCTGTTTCCCTCGCTATATATTGGACTTTTCAAATTAAATATACGAGCTTGAGCTATTTTTAATCAGTGTATGTGTGAATGTTTGTCTGAGTCCTGCTGGACTTTATCTTTGTCTCCAATAAAGTTTTTCCAGTATGAATGGTTTTCTGAGACAATTTTAACTACATAAGTACTTTCTACTGGGTATCTGTGGTTTCACTTACCCCATGACATAGAGTATTGTTTTTTCATACAATTCTACTCCTTTATGTTGATAATTAAAATCAGTGGGTTTCTGTCATGATATTTACCTAGAGTTAGACAGGCCTAGCCCTTTTCTTGCAAGATCTCTTTTTGTCTTTGCAATTAATGGTACATACATATGTATCTTTCCTGCCTCTCTCTTAAATTATAGGGCTAATATATCGGTATTACTTAATTACTTTGCCCTATAATTTTCATTTACTCTTAACCCACTGGCCCTCAGCCCCCCTTTTTTACTCAATATTGGTTAAGAAGATGTAAACATACTTTGATATATTACAGACTACAATTCTCATAATATAAAATGTGCATAATGTGAAATGCGATCAATCTATACATAATTAAATAACATTTTTTTAAAAAATAAAATGATGAAAATTGCATAGGTCGATACAGGAAACGAACCCATGTCCTCAAGTATCATTAAAAAAATACTAAATGCATGACATAGCATCCTGTGCTATCAGCATGGCTTAAAATACGAAGAAATGTGACATATTTTAATAGTCATCAATTACAAACAATATGTCATAAGTTCTTAAAGGATATCAACCTGGAATCGAACCTGGTGACCTTATTGTTTCAAAATTATTATTTATACAGCCTTAAAGGGCCACTGTAAGTAAATATTTTCTATGCCTGTTACTAACTAACAACCCCAAATACGCTTTTTATCAATAGCATTTCATTAACATATCTCTACCATATATCAGAAATCTTGTCTGCAAATTTAATTGTTTTCCAAACCCACTCAGTGGGTATCCTTTGCTCTGTACCAATCCGTTTACAATACCTAGGTTTCAAAATGGCGCTTTAAACACAAAGTTATTGGTTTAAGTATTTTGAACATGCAGTGCTGAAAATAGTGGGCAGGATAACGTGACATCATCGGTGAATAAAAGATATAACTTTTAGAACGTTATGAAACTTCGTTTTGGAGAAAATATAGGTCAGTAGGTTTTAATTAATGTTTATTAACTTTAATATGTCAGTTGTTTAGCTTAAAAATTATAACAAAAAGTAATCCTTTAACACACTTAGCTGATGGGGTTGAGGGTAACTGGAATAAAAAATATCTAACCCTTTAAGAAGATGTAACCAGAGGAGAATATTATTATAAAAAATGATGTTGAGACCGTGTGGGATAAAAATATTAAGGTCAAAGATTCAGGTTTGCACCCAGCTATGCAAACTTATATATGTCAGCATGGGAAGACATCCATGTTTATGCAGGCGGGGGTGCAAACCTGGTATCCTATCACAGATACATAGATGACCTATTTATAATTTGGAAGGGGTCAGAGGGAGACCTTAAGACCTATATGGAATCACTTAATACTAATGACTGGCAAATTAAATTAAATTGGGAATGTAGTCAGGAAACCCTGAATTTTTTAGATTTAGCCATATATATTGAAAATGGCTTGTTAAAAACGAAGAATTATTTCAAACCTGTAGATGTTAATAGCTACATTCAACTAGACAGCTATCATCTCTATAATTGGTTAAAAAATATCCCCAAGAGTCAAATAAGTAGAGTGTGAATGAATTGTAGTGTTTTTATTAGCAATCTAAAGAGATATCCAGAACGAAAGATTGACTCTATAATACAAGAAATAGATAATGAAAAAAGAGAGATCTTTATGAAATATAATGAACAAAAAGAATGATAAATTTGTATGTAAAGAAGAGAAAGTAGGACCCATTATTGTGGACTATTGTGCACAGAATAAAGAGATAAGGAACAACATTACTAAACATTGGGATGTGCTTAAGAAGGATTATGGTATAAGAGACATTATACAAGATAAGCCATCCATAATCTTTAAAAGAGTACCCAATATAAAAGATAGAATCACTAAAAGTTTTCTTAAAGATAAAAGTAAAGATAACTGGTTATGGGAAAACCTTAAAGGTTTTTACAAATGTGGCAAATGTATGGGCTGTAAAGAATTCTCTCAACAAGATAGGAATACGAGGTCCATGGTAATGGGTATAAATAACAGTATGAGATAAGACAAATTATTACTTGCAATTTGAATAATGTTATTTATCTATTGAAATGTTTGTGTAGTTTAACCTATATTGGAAGGACCTCAAGTAAACTTTCGGTTAGATTTATGGAGCATGTATATAATATTAAGAAGGGTTTTGACAAACATGCATTATCTGATCATGTTAAAAGAAAACATAACTGTGATCCTAAACATATAAAGTTATATTTAGGTATTCAAAAAGCGCAAGTGCATTGGAGAGGTGGTGACATTAATGCGATATTAGGAATACTAGAAATGAAATGGATCTTTGACCTTAATACTTTTATCCCACACGGTCTCAACAAAGACTTTGAATTACATCATTTTTTATAATAATATTCTCTTCTGGTTACATCTTCTTAATATGTTAGATATTTTTTCTTCCAGTTACCATTAACCCCATCAGCTAAGTGTGTTAAGGCTGTATAAATAATAATTTTGAAACAATAAGGTCACCAGTTCGAATACAGGTTGATATCCTTTTGGAACTTATGACATATTGTTTGCACAGGACGCTAAGTCATGCATTTAGTATTTTTTATGATACTTGAGGACATTGGTTCGTTTCCTGTATCGACCTATGCAATTTTTATCATTTCATTTAAAAAAAATTGTTATTTAATTATGTATAGATTGATCGCATTTTACCTTATATGCATTTTATATTATTAGAATTGTAGTCTGTAATATATCAAAGTATGTTTAAATTTTCTTAACCAAACCTTTAAAGGGACACTGAACCCAAATTTTTTCTTTTGTAATTCAGAATGAGCATGCAATTTTAAGCAACTTTCTTTTTTTTTTTTTTTTTTTTTCTATTATCAATGTTGGTTAGTTCTCTTGGTAACATTTTTTTTTTTTTTTTTTTTTTTTTTTTATTGAGGGAAAGTTTCGGCATACAAGTAAGACAATGGAGCATTATACAAATACTTAAGAACAAGGAGCAATAACAAGGTATATCTATACAACATAAATAGTGAGCAACAAAACCTGAGGTTGGTAATATCTATTATGCTATTAGAAGACATAGTTTATAAATGCCTACAATAATCAGAGACTTCTTTGATCCAGAGAGGAGGCCACTTTTGGACCCCAAACCATAGGAGAGTAATGATTTTTATAGAAGCCCATCTGGAGTAGTAGAGACCGCTCATGGATCCCATTGGTTTCACCTCATATTTTGCATTTTTATAACGCGATATTTGCTAGCTATAAGACAGGCACAACAATCAAGGTATAAACCTTTGACATATATATATAGAAAAAAAGAAAGGAAAATGAAAGGAGTACCGTTAAAGGTAAAAGAATGCTTACTGTAATCATAAAACTTAAGCATGGCTCTAAAGGTCCCTGTTAATGTATGAGTAGAGGAGGGGGGATTAAATTGGAAGCAAACAGGCTGCAGGACTATATGCTATACTAGGATTTCTTAATAGTCAATTATAAAACCCCTGCTCCAGATCAATGCGTCTGTTCTTGCGCCATAAAACTATTAAAACTAAATATCTAAGTGGCAGTGCCAGAAGGATGAGCTGCCTAACATTACCTCTTCACCATATTATGCTGCACTAATGCGCTGTGTGAAAAAACATAATAAAAATGGTGCACATTCTTGTGAATAAACATAAAGAAGATGGCGCATATTATTGTGAAACAATTGGCGAGTGACATTAACTTAGATCCAGATAGCAGATGATGCAACTACTAGTCTGAGGGGCCCTCCAATTACATATATAAGAAAAAGGGCTATATTGAAACTGTAGAGATCAGTGTGGCTGAATGATATGCAACGATGTTTAAATTATGCTGGGGTTCTAAATGGAAGTACTGATACTAAAACATAAGCAGTATAATATAGTACTCCCTCCTACGGGTATTCAACTTTCAAACCTGGCCAGGGTATTAAACGTGTGAACACCCATATGACTCAAAATAAAAGTAATTAAGGGATATATTTACAGGACCAGCCTGTATTGAAAGAATTTTGCTTTACAGTGTAATATAGAGGGGGTTATAGCCTCAGAGTAAAATTCGAAAACATGCACAATGTTTGAACACAAAAAATATCATGCAACATCAGAATCATAAGTTATGTTCACCTTGAGTCTGCACCAAAGTTTAGCACCAGTCTATGCTTAGTTATATAAAAAAAATATAAGTACAAACAAACAATAGAAGCAGTGACATTAGCATTAACATAACGTTCATGTGAAAAGGTCCAACAGCCGTTATGTGGGGAACAAGGAGACAGTGTTCATGATAGTAATGGGCTACAAAGTTATCTCGCTCCTGGCCACAAAATCAGTGCAGTGCACCTTAATGTTCCCTTATCGGGTAATTGCCATATCTATCGGCTCTTAAGTCCCCCCTCGAGCATGAAAGGGAGGCAAGGTTCCTGGGTCCCAGACAACGTGATAATGTATATATGGCCATATCCTGGATGGCAAGCAGTGACCTCCATTGTAAGGGAGCATATGCGATTTTATCACGGCTAAAGGAGGGCGCGCAGCCCGCAATAGAGGAATCACATCGGAGTAGTCTTGCTTTTGTATTGAAGGCAGTTGCCTGTTGTTTCCTATGTTTCTTCTCACCTGCCATCTTTCTAGTTGTAATCCCAGTAAAACACTTACACAAACTTGAGGCTTGTTAGCAGAGTTTTGTGAGACGGCAGCTGTCGTTACTCCCAGCTTTGAAGTAATCTGCGGTGCTGCTCTCGTGGATCCAGGCTGTCTGCTCTCAGATGGTATGTTAGAGGAAGGGACTAAACGCCGGGGCCCCAAAGCGTCAGCCTCCCCCCTTTCTTTCTTGCAAGCTGCCGGTAAATTAGCACTGCCAAGACTCAGAGCCATAACAAGCTCATTTTCTAGAGCGGCGTGATGATTTTGTAGCAAGCTGCGCAACTCCCCCAAGAAACTTGAGGAGATCCTCATAACTGGTATAGAAGAGAATACAGTGAGCGAGGGTGTAACAAGCAATAATTTCCTGTAAATATGTTGTGCCTTATAGAGGGAAAAATGTGCAGCGTTTTGCGGAATTCACTGCTTCTTAACGACGGAGACAAACTTATGTCCCGCCGGGGGGTTAATGAGATGGTAGGCCGCAATCCTTAAATCCTTCCGGCACGCTGAGTATTGTCTCTACGCCAAAGATAATAATATGGTGTGAACAGGCTCACATTCCTTTATATCCGAAGTCCAAAGGATGTATGCAAAGGAATGATAGAAAATGAATTTTACTCGTTTTTGTGTAGAGAGTTATAGGAGCTGATGAATTTGCAGCCTGTCATGGCCGCTGCCCGGAAGTTCCCCCTTTAAGCAACTTTCTAATTTACTCCTATTATCAATTTTTCTTTGTTCTCTTGCTATCATTATTTGAAAAAGAAGGCATCTAAGCTTTTTTTTGGTTTCAGTACTTTGGACAGCACTTTTTTATTGGTGGATTAATTTATCCACCAATCAGCAAGGACAACCCAGGTTGTTCACAAAAATGGGCCAGCATCTAAACTTACATTCTTGCATTTCAAATAAAGATACCAAGAGAATGAAGAAAATGTGATAATAGGAGTAATTTAGAAAGTTGCTTAAAATTTCATGCTCTATCTGAATCACGAAAGAAATTTTTTGGGTACAGTGTCCTTTAAGACAAAAGGACTCTAACACCAGTATAGGAATCTAGGACCCAATAAGAAGTGGAGTTACAACTATATAAGGACACTAGAATCAACTTGAAGTCATCCTCAAAAAAAAAAGCCAAGCTGTGATTGGTGAAATGTACGTCGGAACGTAGTGGCATCACAAAAATGGCAGAGCCTTGTTCCTTACTGGACCTAGACAGCATTCACTAGACATTGTGATACAGACAGTCTTTTGCTTGCAGTGGTCTATGATTGGGACAGTCTCATTTGTATGCCTTGTGACTTGTTTTAATAAATATGTTATAACTTTTTAACCACTTCTGATTCATTCTTTGTGAAGCTGGGGTACCGTTCTTTGCCTTTGTCTCCTATTAGGAGTTTCCTGTGCCTGTATATCTAGAGCTTGATTTTGAAGCTCTAGACAATGTGAGTACTGTTTTTTGGCTCTTCAGAAATATTTTATAACCACAGAACTTCACTATATGGGCTTATTTTTCCCTGAGGTTCACCTGCTGTGCATTAACATCGTGATTACCTAACCTGGGACAATTAGCTTTTTTTGTGCACTATCACATTTGTTTGTGTTGTTTGATTATTTTCTTTGATTGTGATTTAAGCAAGTTTATATATTGTTTTATATATATATATATATATATATATACTGTGTATATATCTATATCTATATCTATATATATATATATATATATATATATATATATATATATACATACAATTAGGGCTCAAAATTTCAAGCCTTTAATTACTAGTCAGCCCAAAAATGTTACTCACCACTTTTGATCCCACCCACTACCCTGCCCACTCCACACCCACTAACCCCCCTCTCTTTACATATGTTTAGCCAATGTGAAACACCTTATGGTGCAGTCATTTTTTAATATAGTTTTTGTTTTATACCATAAATTAAATATTGCTACATGCAGTATTAAATTAACAAAAATAAGTGCAGAGCAGTTGCTAGCAGTTGCATGAACTAGGGTTCGAGGAAAGACAACAGCTGGAAAGAAAAAGGAAGTTGTTGAACTGAGAGAATGCAGAGAGTGTTGACATTAACGTAAGGTCATAGCAGACCTGGAAAAAGTGTTTTATAGCTATCATCTCTCATTTATCTTTCTCCACTCCATCCTCTCTGCAATCTCTCTTTTTACCCCCTCCCTTCTCCCTCAGGCCATATCTTCTCTTTACACTCCTTCTCTCTCCTCTCTCATATCTCTTCACTCTTTTTTCTCCACTCTTTCTTAACACTATCTTTTTGGCGAGTGGAAATGTTGAGCCCTGTATATATGTATGTATATATATATATATATATATATATATATATATATATATATATATATGAATAAGACCTTAAAAGAAAGATATGGATAAAACAAATAATCTTCTTTATATCCAAAAGTAAGGGAATTCAGCACTCTTTTTATTTGAAAAAATAGGGCTTTTTATTTTGTGATTTAAATATCAAAAATCCACATGTTTGCAAGATATCCTCCTGACAGAGGTTGCTACAAACCCATCATCACAACATAAAAGTCAGAATATTCAACATTTGATGCATAGTCATCATACCATAACATCCTAAAATAATCTGAACTGCTAACAAAACTAATGCCCTTAAAAAGTATATGCATTTTGATACTAAACAATCTTACTTTGTTGCAAGCAATATTAGCATACTGTCACTTTAAGGAAAGCAAAAAACATTATAATGGAAATATTCCCTTTTCATCAAAGGCAGTTCCATGAAAATAAAGAGGTGCACCTCATTTTATATATGATCTCTCATAGGGAATTTAAAGCTGGGGTATGTTTAGAGACTAGGGCCCCAATTTATCAAAGGTCTTGCGGACCTGATCCGACACTGCGGATCAGGTCCGCAAGACCTCGCTAAATGCGGAGAGCAATACGCTCTCCGCATTTAACATTGCACCAGCAGCTCACAAGAGCTGCTGGTACAACGCCGCCCCCTGCTGACTCGCGGCCAATCAGGGAAAACCGCCGCCAGCAGGGAGGTGTCAATCAACCCGATCTGCTGGAAAAAGCTGAGAGCAGAATCAGGTCGTATGAACATGTTGCTTTAAAATACCGGCATAACTAGCATGGCCAGCTATTATACTGGGTGCTAAATGTGAAATTTGTGTTGCTTGCCGAGGATTGCTAATACACTGGCAACTGATTGACCTGCTCCGTATTTACCATTAACCAACTGAACTGGCTTATATTAAGAAATAATGTCTGTCTCAGGGATGACACTATAAAGGCTTGAGTGCTTGCTGATTAACACACGCCTAGAACTTGAATTGGGGCTAACTATGACAGCGTAACTGGATAATTTATGCATGACGCTATTGGCCTGCTAACAACTCTGACTGTCTCTTGAACTTGCTTTATTTATCGCTTTGGCTAAAGCTAACTATCTTAAGGCTTGACTTCATCTTGCATAGTATTGTGTGTACTGGCTTGCTGGCAGCTCTGCCTAACTGATGAACTTGCTCTTTCAACAGCCTTGGATAATGTTTGCTATTTACATGCTTGATTTTACTCTGTAAAGCATTGTGTTCAGGGGCAATTTGTAATATTGTATCCAGTACATATCCTGACCTAAGTTTATATGCTGTAAGCATTGTATCCACTGTGACATTATATAGATCCACAGGTTCTATTCATCAGTCTACTTAGATCCCCTTTGAAAACCTGCCCAGCATTTAACCTCTGAAAAGGGGTGCTATGAGCAGCTGGGTGTAGTTAGACTGAGATGGCCTGCGAAGATCTATAATACATTGGGTTATGCAAATGTGTGTAAGCCTTTTCTCCATCAAATGTATCTTGTCTTATATGCATGAGTAGTACCTTGTCATATATTTAAGAACTAAGTATATTATTTATAACAGGAGCATGCACACCTGACCGGTCAGGTTCATTATTGTGACTGCAAGGTTTCTTTTTCACATTACATTATATGTAACACTATTTACTAGTGATTTCTATTTCCTTTTCTGGCCTGTATATGCCTTTCCAATGTGGGAGGTTGCTGTCCCGCGATTAAAACTTGCTTTTGAAATTTATGATTGAATCGAGCGTGTTTCTTTAAAAGAGTGCTGTATTCCCTGTCTTTGTATCAGGATTACATTCCTGAGGCTTATCTTATGAGCCAACCCATACCATATATATATATATATATATATATATATATATATATATATATATATATACTGTATATATATATATATATATATATATAGTGAAGATTGGAGTAGCCGTGTTAGTCCAGTAGATTAGATTCTCATAAAACAAAGTATTGCAGTATGCAGTGATACCTTTTTTATTGGATTGATTGATTAGTATTGCTTCAGACCTGAGGAAGAGAGGAAAACTCTCGAAAACTTGTCTTTGAAATATTATGTTAGTCCAATAAAAAAGGTATCACTGCATACTGCAATACTTTGTTTTTTGAGCATCTTATATATATATATATATATATATATATATATATATATATATATATACATACATACATACACATATATATCATTATTATATATATTAAGTGCATTATTGATCAACTAACTGCAGATCACCTTACATTATTTGCTATACTACATCTTATACATCTTATGTGGGCAATTTGGAAATAATCACCTACGTATCCCTGGGAGCATTCTCTACCGCGGATTGATTATACTAAAGCCTGTTTGTTACCTCATTACACTGAGGGTTCTTATGTGAGTGTAAACTTCTACCATTGTCTAAGCAGTATTGTTTTAGTTCAATAAATTGTGTAAAACGGTATTGCACTATTATTGTATTCTATTTCTTACATACTGCCTGAGACTGACAAGGGGTTTGACTGGAAGAATATAACCAGGATTGTACAAATGCAAGTTGTTTGGGACCCACACTCTATCCTTACCTCATGTTGATTGAGGGCAGTTCCTGTGAGTATATTACCATAAGGGCTGGAGTGGATCCCCCTCACTTACCGGAGTGTTTTTAACCTGTGGGACTTTCTTCTCCAACATCATGTACCCCCGTTGTTTGTCTTACTGGACTGTGCCTTTTTATAATATCATATATTTTTATCATACATTTTTAAGCCTGATATTTATCAGCTTGATTCTTTAATATTTGTTTTTTTTTAATTGCATGCATATATTTGTTGTTTTTGCTGTTTATTCACTAACACATATTTCATTTGTACGTGTAACTACATTGCCAATCCTTAAACATCACTTTATTCTCTTTATTCAGGATATAGCATTGGTATAGCTATATTCTTACAATATCCTTATCTGTATCCGTTTTTAGCGCTTTCCTCATAGCCCCCATTTCTTTCTTTCTTATTTTTTAATATTCTTTTAGGAATTTCTGGAAAAGGATATTTTAGTCTTGGGGGGGAGGAGACTGTGGTTAGCAGCTTTAAATTAAGGCATATATATCCCTTTTTTCGTTCTAGTTTTTTCATTTAATATATTAATTTATTGATTAATTAGTGCTGTATGGGTGTGAGATACCATTTTTTGGACCCATTATTATATGCTTCTGATATAGAGGTTATTTTACCCTCTCTTTGCAAGTATCAGTATTATTATTTTACCTGGTATTTATATTATATTATATTTTATTGTGTGATCCTCTGAGTTTGCGCTCGGTAGGCTCCAAAGCTTATAGCTATGCTTGTCAGTGATATATTCTATTTTGTACACACACACATATATATATATATATTTATATATATATATATATACATAAAAACAAATATAAACTCAAATGAACACATATATACACATGCATATATATATATATATACATATATATATATACACACACATACGAATATACACACACATATATATATATACACACACACACATATTCTTCTAAACCCTTCCCAGTCAAACACAATGACATATGCAATATCAGTTTTAATTTCTTTTTATAAATCTACCATCATATTAATAGAGCAACCTGCGCTATCAATAGTGCTCCACTTGTAATTTAGGTCATTGCCAATTAAAGGCAGATTTTCTATAGATAACAAAACGAAAACACGTTTTCACAGTTAAAGAGACAGTTTACTAAAAAAAATGTTTTTCCCTTAATGCGCTTTCTGGCGTGAAACGCGTCAGATGACATCACCCTCCGATAGTACCTATGCTCCTTGGTCACTGCCATGTTTTCAACTGCTGTGATTGATTTAACCGCTTTCAATAAAGGTATGCATTTTACTTATACTACTTAGCAGTTATTTATGTGCCTTCTACAAGTCTGCATCTTACCTCACCTTGGGCTTACCATAAAGGGGAACTTTTTTCTTGTTGTATATATATATATATATATATTTATAGTGTACATATTTATAAATATATAAGTATATGTACATATCTATATGTTAAAGACCTTTGCCTGCCTTTTTTTCCTAAAACCTGAGATCTCATATCTTTGCGCCCTTATACATTTTTATGCAATACTTTTTTTTAAATAATTTTTATTAGATAGTGTTATTATGAGTCTAACTGTACTATGTAACGTATTTTTGATGTGTTTTGGACACTTTTTTTCGAGAAACAGTTAACCAGAGCTCTGAGGTCACGATAACCCGAAATGCCTTAACTTCAATTGCACTCAAGCAACCACATTTACTTTTAACGTGTAATACGAGCGAAAAACTCGACACGCACAAACACCTGTGATAAACCCATTATCGCTTGTGCATAACTGTTAGTAATCTAGCCAAAATCTGTTAAACAGGCTGAGAAAACCAAAAATCTAATTTGAATCTGATTTAACATTTACTATTATTAGCTTCTTTATGTCTTTGCACAGCAGACTGCGCATGTGACTATATGGCACTTTGAACTAAAAATCAGTCAATAAGGACTTTTTTATTTATAAAATTACTTCATCAGAAATGTTATTTCACTTGGCTCATCCTATATTACCAATTAGACAGCTTAAAGTGAAGGTCAATTTGGATGAATTAGTGCCCGGTTTTTAATAAACCTATTAAAAACAATGGCACTTTAATTCATCAAAATTGACATTTCACTCCTTTTCTTCAAAAACTTACCTTTTAATCCTCTTAGCCGCTGCATCGCTTCCTCCGCCCGTCGCAAGCCTCCTTCACGGGTCCAAAATGACGAATCCGGCTTCCTCCAATCACGGCGTTGTAACAGGCCATGATCCCCCAGGGGGGGAAAGCTGCAATTGGAGGAAGTCGGATTCGTCATTTCTGACGTAAGAAGAGGCTTCTGACGGCCGGGGGAATCGCTGGAGCAGCATTCAGGATTAAAAAGGTAAGTTTTTGAAGAAAAGGAGTGAAATGTCAATTTTAATGAATTAAAGTGCCCTTGTTTTTAATAGGTTTATTAAAAACCGGGCACTAATTCATCTAAATTGCCCTTCACTTTTAATAGCTCAACTTTGGGCCTTTTTAAAAATATATATATTTGCCACACATACGAATACTTTAGCTGCTATTTTGGTTCGTAATAATGACTTATTTGGTTGGCAAATAACAAACATTATTAACTAAAAAATAAGTACTTGTAAAATAAAAAAAATAAACAAATGTAACATAATTAATATAGAATCAGTCAATACAAATTATATAAATATAAATATTATGAATTGATGATGTGGTCATTATACAGAGATTTGTCTACAATTATTGTGAGCTTGTCCAGTGTGTTTTTAAAGAGGCTAATAAAGATATATTGGTTTTAAGAAGATTGCCGCTGCTTTGAAAGTTCTCCTACACATTATACACAGAAGACATTAAGGAGACTTACTCAGCTGACTTCCAGAAGTGCCCAGGATGAGAGAGACGTCTATTCCGCTTTGGCAGCTTCTCCAGCATCTCCATCAGTTTGGTGAAAGATGGTCTTTCTTCTTGTTCAAAGGCCCAACAAAAAAGCAGAATATCCTATAAAATAAATAAGTTATCAATATATCAGTTAATGATCAAAACTGTTCTGTGGCTACGCTGCAAAAATCTTGCAATGTCCTAGTCTAACTCTCTATACTGACATGAATACATTATTATGTATGAGTAAAATGGTGATATCCTTCTTTTTTTTTTATTAACCATGTCCAAGTATCAAGACTAATATTTTTCTATAAAGAAAAATTTGCCTCTTCTAATATATAAATACAGCCACAGAATGAATATCAAATAAGGTTTTTGAACTTTACGTTAAAGGGCCATTATAGAAGAAAAAATGACATGTTCTAATTTGTTAATACATGTAATTTTCTACTGAAAACAAATCAATGAACACATATATCAATTTTTATTTCTGTCCTGTATTGGCACATATTTCCTCCAGAAGAATGCCCCTTTAGCTTTACCTTTTATTATTCAATAAGGGAAAAGCAATAACAATATATATATATATATATATATATATATAGTTTAGTCAGGTGTGAAAAAGTTAAGTAAGAATGCTTTCAGAATTAGAAATGTTAATAGTTTTTTATTGTTGCTATTTTTATAGATTCTTTTCAAGAAAAAGAAAAATGAAAATGGTGAAATCAACAAGATAACATAAACAAGGTTTATCTATCCAGGTTAAATATAAGAATGACTTGATTTTCCACTATTATACATTATAATGTTATTACAAGATTTTTGTTTTCTTATCTCTCTTAATCTACAGCAAGTAAATAATATAACTATAAATTATAGCACTGTCGGCATTTATCATTGCACAAACATTTTGTGTAAAATGCTTGTGCAATGCCGCCCCCTGCACATTAGCGGCCAATTGCTTCTTACCTTTTGTTTCTGGTGAGCCTGAAAACTCGCCCAGAAACTGCTGCATTCGCAGCATGATAATTTGGTTTCGAAGTATAAAAGCTAACAGATAGAATGTGGAGATGAAGAAAAGATAAGTTAAAGGGAAGTATTGCCTTAATCGGATTTGCATCTCCAAATGAGTATACATTAGTTATACTGAGGCATGTCAAGTACTAATTGTGTTCGGTGGTTTTGTTTTAAATTGTCCCCAATAAAATTGGATGTTATAGCAAAAATTTATTTTTGTCTCTTAAAAAATCCATAACCCTCTAGATCTATGGTAATTTAGTAGGTGGTTGAGGCGAGTTCCATTCCCTGGAGAGTAGAGATTTTTTGCCATTTTTTGCTATTTGAAATAGGGCTAATCTTATTTTTCATGAGCATTTGAGTTTGATATTAAGGATAGCGGGACTCTTGGAGAGTGACTGTCATTCCAAATCAATACTTGCCTAGCTACTCAACGTCATTCCACAACAAACATATCCGAGGACAACTCTATCCTATCTGGTTTTCCTAGTTAGCCTAGCTCCTTTAGAAACCATAATAAATGCTTCTGCCAGGCTCGTCTTCCTTACACGTCGCTCTTCATCTGCTGCACCTTTCTGCCAAATTCCTTTCCTTCTGAGTCTGGCATACAAGGCCGTCAATGGCTCTGCACTCCACCACATCTCAGACCTTATCTCCAGATATTCTCCCTCCTGTCTCCTTCGTTCTGCTCAAGACCTCCTCTTCACCTTCTCCTCTCTTGTTACCTCCTCACATCCCCATCTACAGGACTTCTCCATACTGGCCCCTATTTTGTGGAACTTTCTGCCTCGTTCCACAAGACTTTTGCCTAGTTTCAAGCACTCCCTAAAGACTCTACTGTTCAGGGACACATATGCTAACCTTTTTTAACCTCAGTTCCTCTCCTCCTTTGTTATCCCCTTGAAACCCCTCAGCATGTAAGCCTATGAGCCGAGCTGTTTGCAGATCACCTTCATAAGAGCTGACTACAACAGTGCAACTCTCAGCAGGGCCCTCTACCCACTTGATCCCTATAAATGTTAGCTTGCATATGATGCCTATGTTTATAGTGCTACGGAATTTGTTGGAGCTCTACAAAACAATGATAATAATAATTCCACCATATATGGAGCATATGGCCCAATTCTCCAACAAAGCCCCTGTGGATCTTGTAAAATATGTTTGAGGTGTGCAACAAAATGCAACTAGACAGATTGATGGTGTTTTGAAGGCAAAGGATAGTCACATCAAATATTGATTGATTTTTCTTCAGTTCACTCACTTTGCATTTTGTTAATTGATTTTTTAAAAAAAAAAACAAAAAAAACATTAACATTTCTATTTTTGAAAGCATTCTTACTTCACATCATTTTTTAACACCTGCCTAAAACTTTTGCACAGATCTCAAATAATCAAGAAGGGGGGCAGCACTCACTGGACTTACCTAAATCATACTTCAAACAATACATTTATTTATATTTATATATATCAGCTTTAAATACATTAGAATCTATACATAAATAAAAACATAACATTTTTAATTTTAAATAATGCCTCTTTCCTGCTATTTAGAATTTGCTGCACATTGTCATGTTTTCTTCATCTAATCTCACAGTGTGAGTGAGCTCTGTGAAGTATATTCACCAATCTATTGAAGTACCGATTGAAGTATAGTATACTCACTGATATCTCTTTCCCCATTCCGATTTGGGTGAGATTTGGCTTCATCCCATTTCCTACTTGCCATATTATCGCTTCTGCTGGCTGAATCTTAAATGGCCACTCCCTGGCATGCAACTCATACCATATTGTTCTGTAATGTAGGGAAAAACAGAAAACCATTGCAACCTTACTCTTTTATTTTTAGAATTGCAATTATCATATTTTAAACTAAGTTTATAGTAAACAAACTAGGATAAAAGAATTATGTGTAAAATGATTTGGGTAGCTGGGTAAGGGCACATGTGTGAAGAAAGGATATGTTAAATTTACTCCACTCATTTACAGTTCTACTGAGTTGTTGTTTTTTTATTTCTTCTCTTAAAGTATTGTTAAAAATTAGAATGACCTCAGATTAAAAGACAGTTTTATAAACATTTTTAAGAAACATGAATTTAAAGATAAATAGCACACATTTATAATGCAATATTTTTATAGAGAAATATTCTTAAAAACTATAATGGAATTATAGATGAGACTCTACTAAAGGACAGGAAAAGATGCAAATTTCAATGATGTTTTTAGCCTTAAAGGGACACTGTACCCAAAAATTTTCTTTCATGATTCAGTTAGAGCATGCAATTTTAAGCAACTTTCTAATTTACTCCTATTATCAAATCTTCTTTATTCTCTTGGTATCTTTATTTGAAATGCAAGAATGTAAGTTTAGATGCCGGCCCATTTATGGTGAACAACCTAGGTTGTCCTTGCTGATTGGTGGATAAATTCATCCACCAATCAAAAACTGCTGTTCAGAGTGCTGAACCAAGAAAAAAGCTTAGATGCCTTCTTTTTCATATAAAGATAGCAAGAGAACAAAGAAGAATTGATAAAAGGAGTAAATTAGAAAGTTGCTTAAAATTGCATGCTCTATCTGAATCACAAAAGAAAATTTTTGGGTACAGTGTCCCTTTAAGTCATCATTAGAATAGACTACAAATTTTTCAGAGGTGTGTTACTTACCCAAGTGCAAATACATCAGAGTGCTTAGAGAAAGGAAGCTTATCTTCCTCGGTGTCAGGTGACAACTGGCAAATTATTTCTGGAGCCAAATGGCAGAGCCAACCATTAGGTATACGGAGCTTGTCTGTTCTCCTGGGGGTGAATAAAGATACAGTGCAAGTTAGTCTACTCTGTTCTGAATGTTCATCACAACACTAAAGTTTTAAAATAATATCTGGATAATAGCTCAAGTCATAGGAACTGTTACAGTAATGACAAACTGACAGCTGTGAGAGGTTCCTCCATCTCTGGAAAAATTTAAAGAAAAGAAACAATGACACAATTTACTAATTAAATAAGAAAAACCTCTACAATATGTTTTAATAAATAGAGCCCACTGGTAAAAGTGTGGAAAGACCTCACACACTTTAGTGATGTCTACAAAGTATAACGGGAAATTAAAATATGTATTTAACTGCAGGTAAAGTCTCACAGTTCTATAGTTCTTATAGTATAACATATTTATACTATGACTTTTGCACCTCCTTTTTCCTTCCTCAAAAGCATAATCAAAGTTTTACACCTTAGCAACGTTTAAAATGCTGCAATCACTACTTCCTATTTTATGGATGTCCAATGCCTCTTTATTTCATATAGTTTATGGAGACAAATGTTAATCTCTCCTGTGCTGCACTGATAATAGAACAAATATAATACAAATGCTTACTAGCTTTTAGAATTCAGGAATGTGACCATAAAGATGAGAGAGAATAGAGATAAGATTTGCAACTATCTTGAATCTACTTATAAAATAATCAGGGCTAGATTACGAGTGGAGCACAAACGTTTGCGTGCAAGAGTTAAGTGGTTTGTTGTGAGGGTTTGCACACATCGGGCTTACGCTCGTATTACAAGTTGAAAGCAAACGCGATCGTTTGAGTGCAATAGCGATTTATGCTAGAATGATTACTAGACATGTGCAGCCGCGAAAAATTCGGTTTGGACCGATTCGAATTTCGGTTCGGATCGATTCGAATTTGGAAGAAATCAAATGAATTAGTTTCGGATTAATTCGGATTCTTTCGGATTCGTGGGAAATTCGGTTCGATTCAGTTCGATTCGGTTCGAATCGATTCGGAATTTCGGTCAGTGTTAAGTTGGATGTGCTGTGTATTACACTAGTATACTGTACAATACTAGTGTAATACACAGCCATCCGAATCTACCGAATAAATTCGAATCAATTCAGATTTATTTGGTAGATTCGGCACTACCGCAATTCGGAATTCGAATCGATCCGAATCTCCGAATTCGACAAAATTCATCCGAATTTCGATTCGGACCGAACCGAATCGCACATGTCTAATGATTACTGTGACTTCAGAGCTCTGGTTAAAGGGATACTGAACCTAAAAAAATTATTTCATGATTCAGATAGAGCATGTCATTATAAGCAACTTTCTAATTTACTTCTATTATCAATTTTTCTTCGTTCTCTTGCTATCTTTATTTTAAAAAGAAGGCATCTAAGCTAAGGAGTCAGCAAATTTTTGATTCAGAACCATGGACAGCACTTTTTTTATTGGTGCTGTCCAATCAGCAAAGACAGCCCAGGTTGTTTACCAAAATGGGCCGGCATCTAAACTTACATTCTTGCTTTTCAAATAAACATACCAAGAGAATAAAGAAAATTTGATAATAGGAGTTAATTAGAAAGTTGCTTAAAATTGCAGAATCACGGAAGAAAAAGTTTGGGTACAGTGTCCCTTTAACTGTTTTGCGAAACATAAAAGTGTCACAAAACATATTACAAATACATTACGAAGTACAGTTACACGCATAATAACACTAATCTAAAACTATGGAAAAAAAAATTTGCACACCAAAGTTATAAAGGCTCAAAGACATGAGGGCCTCTATTTATCAAAGGTGGTGCGGATCAGGTCCGCAACACCTCGCTAAATGCGGAGAGCAATACGCTCTCCGCATTTAACATTGCACCAGCAGCTCACAAGAGCTGCTGGTGCAACGCTGCCCCCTGCTGACTCGCGGCCAGCAGGGGGGTGTCAATCAACCCGATCGTACTCGATCGGGTTGATTTCCGGCGATTCCTGTCCGCCTGCTCAGAGCAGACGGACAGGGTTATGGAGCAGCGGTCTTTAGACCGCTGCTTCATAATTGCTGTTTCTGGCGAGTCTGAAGACTCGCCAGAAACAGGGGCCCACAAGCTCCGTTCGGAGCTTGATAAATGGGCCCCAAGGTCTCAGGTGTTAGAAAAAGAAAGGCAGGCAAAGGGCTTTAACATGTCTAAAAATGTATATGTGTGTATATATACAGTATATATGTGTACAGTACATTGTACTTATATATGTATTTTCAGACATATATACACACATAAATACATATATATGCATATACAGAAGTGCATTGGAGCACTTTAAGTAGGCAAAAACATGAAAAAGCATATTTATGCAATAATCATATTTAATAAAGGTTTTAATAATGTATTTAGTGTAAATATTTCACATTCCAATATTCTGCACATAGCAGAATATGTTCTATGTGTATCTAAATAGATATTCCTATATATAGCTGTATATATCTATACCTATATATAATCATCTTTATATATAGGTATAGATATATATTGTACCAAAATACCATCAGATCAAGCAGTGGACGCTGCTTTGGAGCTCCAAGCCTCATTGCTGCAAGAGGCTGCCATCTATTTCTTAGGACACCCTGAACTCATTTGATGGAGTGATTGACACTGCTCTCACAAGGATTTCCTTGTGCAATGTTAAATTCTTGCCACGACCACGGGAGGATAGGTTCTCTAGTTTGGAACTATTTCTGTCTTGGATTAATGGATCATTCGGGCCAAAACTTGCAATGCGGTGTCTATTTTCCGTGATTAAATGAATACTCCTTCCAATATTTTGATATATATTTATGTATCCACTTGTAGCATTACTATTTTTCACCACTGAGTATTGTGTATGGTGGGGGTGGGGATATTATTTTTCATTAAGATAGCTACTGGAGTATATAGCAGTAATATTCAGACCTAACTATAGTCTGATTGATTAAGACTCTGGCACATCTGTAAATACTGATGGCAGCAGTAATAGGACTGATTTCCGGAGTGCTACCCCTGAGCCCCCTGAATATATCGGAGGAAGACTAGATTCCAGAAGCATGAACCTAAAAATATCAGGGTCTCTCTGCAGGCAATAAAATATGGTATGCTAAATTACTGATATTTTGGATGAAATATATGTGCTATGGTTGGTATTTTAAGCCTTGCTTCATTTTCTTTTCCAATCATAAGCAACCTATCTGGGAAATTACATGCCAATTTTAATTTCTATGATACAACTATAACATTGATGTACAAGGCATCTCTGTACTGTCACAATATTGACACAAGGGCTGACAATTAATATAAGGCATATAAAATGTCTTGCTACCCAACTTGCAAAGCTCAAAGTAAGTGACAAATAAGGCAAGGATTTAGAGGCAGCCCTCCATACTGCTGTGAGAATAATGCAAATGTAACTCTTAAAACCCCACTAGATTAGTGCTACCCAGGTTCTACAACACATTCTGTTATATGTCAATATTGAAATAGTAAAACTGTTGCCTTTTGGTTTTCTACTGGAGACATAGAGGCCGATTTATCAAGGAACGAATGGCCCCTGATGCCCCTGTTTCAGGCTCAGGCTTCAGGCTCGCCGGAAACAGCAGTTATGAAGCAGCGGCCTTAAGACTGCTGCTCCATAACTGGTCCGCTGCCTCTGAGGCTGTGGTCTGCAATCCGCCTGATCCGATACAATCAGGTTGATTGACACCACCTGCTTAGCGGGCGATTGGTCGCGATTCTGCAGGGGGCGGCATTGCACAAGCAGTTCACTAGAACTGCTTGTTCAGTGTTAAATACTGACAGCGTATGCTGTCGGCATTCAGTGATGTCTGTCAGACATGATACGCTACAGCGTATCATGTCGGGCAGACAAAGTTAAATCGGCCCCATACAATGCTATATCACAGTTTCTTTTTTATATAAGTCATGGATATATGTTACTCACAACGGGGTGTAAGATGTTGCCTCAGATGTTGTTAGTTTTGGGACATAATAAAGTGGCACAGAGTGATGTCTTGAAAGAGTTTCATAGCCACTTTAAGTGGACCTTTTAGTAAAATTATTTTTATTAATAGGTAAACAGGGAGTGTCACAAAAGAAAAAGGAGACGATACAAAATCATACATTGCATGTTTCACAAATTCTATATAGTCTGTCCTCCTCCATGATCGACACCATTCCATTGCATGGAGCAGAAGGGGCCAAGAACGAGCATGGTATCGCAAACATAGAAGGAGGAACGAATGACATATTGTAACAAGTTTTTCCAATGTAAGAAAAAATAAGAATAAAAGAAAATAAATAAGAAGAAGAATAAAATGAAAAATAACTAGTCATTAAGAAAAAAGGGGTGTCCGGACCCGGGGAGGCCCAACTAGTTAAGGGTAGGATCTAACATGGCAGCGCTAGTCATTAATATTTCGTTTGTATTCATCCCAGATAAATTGGAGGGCAGTAAAGTTGTCGGTAGTACCTCTCTTATAAGCAGAGTATTCTTCAAGCTCTAGTAATTCTGATACTTTATTGCGCCAATTAGTTAGTGTAGGAATATCTCTTGTCTTCCACATTTTAGCTATTAACATCTTTACACTGTTCGTAAAGATGCGAAAAAGAGGAAGTAAGGACCTACAGGGCAATTTAGTGGATTTATTTAGAAGCCATATCAGAGGGTCAGGAGGGATCGAGATTTGAAAGATAGTTTCAATTTCATGTATGACCTCATACCAGTAGTGGTTCAATCGTGAACACCACCACCACATGTGGCCCATCCCGCTGCCCACGTGTCTGCACCTCCAGCACCTGTCGCTTGTGGATGAGAACAGGCGGTCGAGTCTGCGGGGAGTTAGGTACCAGCAGTGTAAGATTTTATAATTAGTCTCCAGTATGGATGAAGGGACAGATGATCTTTTTGTGTTTAAAAATATGTTGACTGCAGCATGTGGAAGAATTATTTTCCCCAGTTCTCTCTCCCACATCTCGATGGAGTAGGGGAGATTACCCGGAGGGGGTTGAAGAAGAATTTTATATATCGTAGATAGGGAGTGCCTAATTGGTGTGTTAGTCAGGTATAATTTCTCTAAGTTAGTGGGAGTGCGGGTTAAATTATTTTTATTGCTGTGAGTAGAGATGTAGTTGTGTAAACGTCTGTAAGAGAACCAGTTTTTTGCCCAGTCAAATCCCTTATCTATTAGCTGTGTTTGTGTGCACAAGACCTCGTTGGTAGTTATGTCGTAAGCAGAAATATCTTTTATTGACATATCTAATGGTAACGGTGCCCTTAAGTGGACCTTTTAATAAGCATTTCAGGAAAAAAACTACTTTTGCTTATTTAATTGTTGAAGTGAAATAGCACAACTGTAAATATTAAGCACCACCAGCAGTAGTGGGGAGAGTATGGACACTGGCAGATGTATTAGAACAAGGAATCAATTAAACAGTAAAATGTTACATGCCTGCGGTTTTAGTTCTTTTTATATGGTTACTACAGAAATAAAGACATTAAAGCTATTACAATGTACAGTTGGGCATTTAGTGAGACCTACTGTACTCAACTCCCTTGTTACCATATTCTGAAGAAGAATAAAAAGTAAATAGTTAAAATGTTAGTTTTTTTTTTAGTTTAAGCTTAGGTTTTCATTTTGTTTTACAGGTAAGTTTTTATATGTTTTAAGGTAGTTAGTTTATATTTAATTTAATGTATATGTATTTTAATTGGGGTTAAGTTAGGGGGTGTTAAGTTAGGGGGTTTAGATATTAGTTTAATACTTTGCAATGTGGGGGGATGGTGGTTTAGGGGTTATTCATTTTATTTAGTTGCTGCTATGTGGGGAGATGGCGGCTTAGGGGTTATTAGTTTTATTTACTGCTTGCGATGTGGGGGGATGGTGGTTTAGGGGTTATTCATTTTATTTAGTTGCTGCGATGTGGGGGGTGGTGGTTTAGGGGTTAATAGTGTAGTTTATGGGTGTAGGTGTACTTTGTAAGCTATTTTTGGTGAGTTTTGAGAAACACATTACTACAGGCCTTTGAGTGTGGAAAGGATTGTTGTGGTATAGGCCATATTGGGCACGGCAAAGACTAAATGCGAGAATGGTAATACCAAATCAATGACCATTCCATGTGCAAATACCATATTGCGAGAGGTAAAGCCATACCATGGGACTTGTAATCCGAGCCAACATAATAAACAGGTGACCACAGGTACTCACATTAATCAGAGCCACTATATCTTAAAGTATCAGGCTCTATAGCCATCCCACTGGCAAGCTAGAAACTCTGTACTCAAGCACCATACACAATTGATCAGGATAGTGAAACCAAGTCCAGACTGCATATGAGTTCTTAGTGTGTCTCTTTGTTTGCCAATCTACACCCCTTCATGTGAGATCCCTCTGTGATTCTGGTGGTGTATCTATTTCTGGTGATTGTATCTATTGTTAGTATTAGTGCACTTCTGGTTTTTGTTCACATTTTTGTTATTATAAATAATAATAACCCTTCCAACGCATGCAAATAGCTGCGACAAACCCGATATTACTCACCAGAAAACTGTTAGAGCGCCACTTGTAATCTGGCCCTAAGTGTGGAAAACATCTTTATAATACCTATCAACATAGTTTATTGTTAAAAGCTTGGCTGTCGCCTTTTAGCTAGGATAGTTCTAAACTGTTAAACCCAAAATACTAACAATGCTCCATATTAAGGCAGTGGAGGAATTATTTAACTAATTAATACTGATTTTCCTATTTAAATCTACATAATACATGTAAGAAAATGTGCTACCAAAATTCTGGCTTCAAACAACCATGGTAAGTTGTGATCCTCTGCCCATTCTATATAGGCAGGGACATAGGGGGCAAACGTGGCAGAGTTTGCAATAAATATAAACATGGTCGGTGAAAGCTGTTAGCTATAATATGTGGGAGCTCCTGTGCCTTTTATGAGGATCATTTCATTGTTACGCAACGTGCAATTAAAACATAACGAAAAAAAGTTGAGCAATTATTTTTCTTATGATCTTGTCAGGATGAGCTGTACAGTCAGGAAATTAGGACACCTGGCATAGTCTACTGTGAGCTTGTGTACTGCCTCACTGGTGTTTGAAAAGCTTGGGATGCATTAAACATCAGTTCAAACAAAAACAAATACTTCTAATTACAGGCTTCAAGGTTATCTTTAAACACCCGGCATTATTGTTTGCTAGTGTTTGGGCAGGGAGGCTAGAAAGTGTATTAGCCTCTTTAAAACATGCACCACAAGTTGTCCCTGTATAATGGCCGTGTATGACAGATCACAGCGGGAGATGTCCCAAGAGCACCACTTATTCTTTATTTTAAAAACTACACACAGTTTTAATATGCGTTTAATTTGTGCAAAATACTGATTTTTTTTATTGGATATTTCTGCTATTATAAAGTGTTTTGCAAAAATGAAAGGCTAATTTAGTATTATGGTCTTTGATTATACAGTCCCAATGATTAAAGGTATGGTAAAAACCTGAAGATTTTAATATAAAATGTTATTTAGGCTTAGTTAAACAGCTTTTCAATACAGTTCAATTATTTATTTTGCCCCATTTTCATGCAATTTAGCTCTGGAAATTGTGGCTTTTCTAATTTTTTAGAACTGCTAAAGTATACTGCAGACTTCTTAAGGCTAAATTTGCAACATACAGTATTTTTCCCTTATTGGATAAGAGCAGCAAAACAACTCCCTTTAAACTAGCATAATGACCATGACTAGCCTTGTTAGCTGCTGACTCAAGCCTGATTGGCTCCTCAAAATAGGAGAAATGGTGGGCGGAGTTAAGTTATTGAATGACAACTGCAGCAAACAAGATATTAATTTGTTTCAAACATGTTTAGACTTGGCTGATATACAGTCGTATGCAAAAGTTTAGGCACCCCTGACAATTTCCATGATTTTCATTTATAAATAACTGGGTGTTTGTATCAGCAATTTCATTTTGATCTATCAAATAACTGAAGGACACAGTAATACTTCACAGTAGTGAAATGAGGTTTAGTGGATTAACAGAAAATGTGCAATATGCATCCAAACGAAATTAGACAGGTGCATAAATTTGGGCACCCCAACAGAAATATTGCAATAATATTTAGTAGAGCCTCCTTTAGCAAAAATAACAGCCTCTAGACGCTTCCTATAGCCTGTAATGAGTGTCTGGATTCTGGATGAAGGTATTTTGGACCATTCCTCCTTGCAAAACATCTCCAGTTCAGTTAGGTTTGATGGTTGCCGAGCATGGACAACCCGCTTCAAATCACCCCACAGAATTTCAAAGATATTCAGGTCTGGGGACTGGGATTGCCATTCCAGAACATTGTACTTGTTCCGCTGCATAAATGCCAGAGTAGATTTTGAGCAGTGTTTTGGGTCGTTGTCTTGTTAAAACAAATATCCAGCTCCGGCGTAACTTCAACTTTGTGACTGATTCCTCAACATTATTCTCAAGTATCTGCTGATATTGAGTGGAATCCATGGGACGCTCAATTTTAACAAGCTTCCCAGTACCGGCACTGGCCACACAGCCCCACAGCATGATGGTACATCCACCAAATGTTACTGTGGCTAGCAAGTGTTTGTCTTGGAACGCTGTGTTCTTTTGCCACCATGCAAAATGCCCCTTGCTATGACCAAATAACTCAATCTTTGTTTCATCAGTCCACAGCACCGTCTTCCAAAATGAAGCTGGCTTGTCAAAATGTGCGTTTGCATACCTCAAGTGACTCTGTTTGTGGCATGTGTGCACAGAAAAGGCTTCTTCCGCATCACTCTCCCATACGCTGAATTGTTAAACGATGCACAGTGACACCATCTGCAGCAAGATGATGTTGTAGGTCTTTTGAGGTGGTCTGTGGACTGTTTTTGACTGTTCTCACCATCCTTTGCCTTTGCCTCTCCGATATTTTACTTCTGGCCTTAACAAGAACTGTGCCTGTGGTCTTCCATTTCCTCACTATGTTCCTCACAGTGGACACTGACTGCTTAAACCTCCGCAATAGCTTTTTGTAGTCTTCCCCTAAAGCCATAATGTTGAACAATCTTTGTTTTCAGGTCTTTAAGTTGTTTTGAGGCCCCCATGTTGCCACTTACAATTAGCCACCTTAAATACCTTTTCTCATGATTGGATGCACCTGTCTATAAAGTTCAAGGCTTAATGGGCTTACCAAACCAATTGTGTGTTCCAATTAATCAGTGCTAGGTAGTTACACGTATTCAAATAAAAAAAAATGATATGGGTGCGCACATTTATGCACCTGTCAAATTTTGTTTTGATGCATATTGAACATTTTCTGTTAATCCAATAAACCTCATTTCACTACTGAAATATTACTGTGTCCTTCAGTTATTTAATAGATCAAAATGAAATTGCTGATCCAAACACCCAATTATTTATTAATGAAAATTATGGAAATTGTCAGGGGTGCCTAAACTTTTGCATACGACTGTATTGTTCTTTAGCAACACAATAGAAATGTGCATATGCACCAATAAAGATGATTACTCTCACATCCCTAATAGTGGATAGCAAAACACAAAGGGCCAGATTACAAGTGGAGTGCAAACATTTGCGGGAAAGCAATATCGGGTTTTTGCTTTTGAGCGCAGGTTAAAGGGACACTGAACCCCAAATTTTTTTCTTTCATGATTCAGATAGAGCATGCAGTTTTAAGCAACTCTCTAATTTACTCCTATTATCAATTTGTTTTCGTTCTCTTGCTATCTTTATTTGAAAAAGAAGGCTTTTAAGCTATTTTTTTACTTTAGACACTGGACAGCACTTGTTTATTGGTGGGTGAACTTATCCACCAATCAGCAAGAATAACCCAGGTTGTTCACCAAAAATGGGCCGGCATCTAAACTTACATTCTTGCATTTCAAATAAAGATACCAAGAGAATGAAGAAAATTTGATAATAGGAGTAAATTAGAAAGTTGCTTAAAATTGCATGCTCTATCTGAATCGCGAAAGAAAAATTTGGGTTCAGCGTCCCTTTAAATTGCGCTCCTATTACGAGTTGAAAGTAAACACAATCGGTATATACAAACCCAATTCTGTAAAAGTTGGGACAGTATGGAAAATGCAAAAAAAAAACTTTTGAAAATTCAATTCACCCTGTACTATATTGAAAACACATTAGTAACACGTTATTTGATGTTTTACTTTGTCAATTTATAATATTTTTTTAAAATATACACTCATTTCAGATCTGATGACTGCAACACACTGCAAAAAAGTTGGGACAGGGGCAATTTAGGACTAACAGCGACGTGACAAGTTGAAATAAGAAGGTGATGTGAAACAGGTGAGGGAATTGTGTAACCATAGTATACAAGGAGTTTCCAAAAAAAGGACTAGTCCTTCACGAGCAAGGATGGGTCAAGGTTTGCCAACCTGCCAACAGATGCGTCAGCGAATAATCCAACACTTTGAGAACATTCCCCAAAGACAAATCGGTAGAATTTTGTGCATTTCACCTTCTACAATGCACAATATAATTAAAAGATTCAAGGAATTCAGTCAAATCTTGGTGCATAAAGTGCAAAGCTGAAAACCACTTCTGAATGCACATGATATCCAATCCCTCAGACGTCACTGTCTCAAAAACCGTCATGAGTCTGCAATGGATATCTTGACATGGGCTCAGGAATCCTTTGGTAAACCTTTGTCTGTCAACACCATTTGCCACTGTATCAACAGATGCAAGTTAAGGCTTTACTATGCAAAACCGAAGCCATACATCAACACTGTCCAGAAGCGCCGCCAACAGAAGCGCCGCCAACTTCTCTGGGCTCAGTCTCATCTGAGTTGGACAGTAGCACAGTAGAATCGTGTTTTGTGGTCCGACAAGTCAACAATTCAAATAGTTTTTTTTAAAAAAACAAAACAGCCATTGTGTTCTCCAGGCCAAAGAAGAAAAGGACCATCCAAGCAGTTATCAGCGTTAGGTCCAAAAGCTAGCATCTGTCATGGTATAGGGGTGTTTCAGTGCCCATTGCATGAGTAACTTGTAAATCTGTCAGTGCACCATTAATGCAGAAAAAACATAATTTATGCTTACCTGATAAATTTATTTCTCTTGTGGTGTATCCAGTCCACGGATCATCCATTACTTGTGGGATATTCTCATTCCCAACAGGAAGTTGCAAGAGGACACCCACAGCAGAGCTGTAATATAGCTCCTCCCCTAACTGTCATAGCCAGTCATTCGACCGAAAACAAGCCGAGAAAGGAGGAACCATAGGGTGCAGTGGTTACTGTAGTTTAAATTTAAAAATTACCTGCCTTAAAATGACAGGGCGGGCCGTGGACAGGATACACCACAAGAGAAATAAATTTATCAGGTAAGCATAAATTGTGTTTTCTCTTGTAAGGTGTATCCAGTCCACGGATCATCCATTACTTGTGGGATATTCTCATTCCCAACAGGAAGTTGCAAGAGGACACCCACAGCAGAGCTGTAATATAGCTCCTCCCCTAACTGTCATAGCCAGTCATTCGACCGAAAACAAGCCGAGAAAGGAGGAACCATAGGGTGCAGTGGTTACTGTAGTTTAAATTTAAAAATTACCTGCCTTAAAATGACAGGGCGGGCCGTGGACTGGATACACCACAAGAGAAATAAATTTATCAGGTAAGCATAAATTGTGTTTTCTCTTGTAAGGTGTATCCAGTCCACGGATCATCCATTACTTGTGGGATACCAATACCAAAGCTAAAGTACACGGATGAAGGGAGGGACAAGGCAGGAACTTAAATGGAAGGAACCACTGCCCGTAAAAGCTTTCTCCCAAATATAGCCTCCGTAGAAGCAAAAGTATCAAATTTGTAAAATTTTGAAAAAATATGAAGCGAAGACCAAGTCGTCGCCTTGCAAATCTGATCAAAAGAAGCCTCGTTTTTAAAGGCCCAAGTGGAAGCCACAGCTCTAGTGGAATGAGCTGTAATCCTTTCAGGAGGTTGCTGTCCAGCAGTCTCATAGGCTAAGCGGATTAAGCTTCTTAGTCAAAAAGAAAAAGAGGTTGCCGAAGCCTTTTGACCTCTCCTCTGTCCAGAGTAGACAACAAACAAAGCAGATGTTTGACGAAAATCTTTAGTAGCTTGTAAGTAAAACTTTAAAGCACGGACCACGTCCAAATTGTGTAACACAAGGATGGAACAACAATCTCTTGATTGATATTCTTGTTAGATACCACCTTAGGTAAGAACCCAGGTTTGGTATGCAGGACTACCTTATCCGTATGAAAAATCAGATAAGGAGAATCACATTGTAAGGCAGATAGCTCAGAAACTCTACGAGCCGAGGAAATAGCTACCAAAAAAAGAACTTTCCAAGATAAAAGCTTGATATCTATGGAATGAAGAGGTTCAAACGGAACTCCTTGAAGAACCTTAAGAACCAAGTTTAAGCTCCATGGTGGAGCAACAGGTTTAAACACAGGCTTGATTCTAACTAAAGCCTGACAAAATGCCTGAATGTCTGGAACATCTGCCAGACACTTAACTAGCTGACAATCCTTTTTCCAAACCTTCTTGGAGAAAAGATAATATCCTAGCAATCCTGACCTTACTCCATGAGTAACCCTTGGATTCACAAAAATAAAGATATCTACGCCATACCTTATGGTAAATTTTCCTGGTGACAGGCTTTCGTGCCTGTCTTAAGGTATCAATAACTGATACGGAGAAGCCACGCTTTGATAAAATCAAGCGTTCAATCTCCAGGCAGTCAGCCTCAGAGAAATTAGATTTGGATGGTTGAAAGGACCCTGAAGTAGAAGGTCCTGTTTCAGAGGCAGAGACTATGGTGGAAAGGATGACATGTCCACTAGATCTGCATACCAGGTCCTGAGTGGCCACGCAGGTGCTATCAGAATCACTGATGCTCTCTCCTGCTTGATCTTGGCAATCAGTCGAGGGAGCAGAGGAAACGGTGGAAACACATAAGCCAGGTTGAAAGACTAGGGCGCTGCTAGAGCATCTATCAGTGTCGCTTTGGGATCCCTGGACCTGGATCCGTAACACGGAAGGTTGGCGTTCTGGCGAGACGCCATGAGATCCAGTTCTGGTTTGCCCCAACGATGAATCAGTTGTGCAAATGCCTCTGGATGGAGTTCCCACTCTCCCGGATGAAAAGTCTGACAACTTAGAAAATCCACCTCCCAGTGCTCTACACCTGGGATATGGATAGCTGATAGGTGGCAAGAGTGAATCTCTGCCCAGCGAATTATTTTTTAAACTTCTAACATCTCTAGGAAACTTCTCGTTCCCCCTTGATGGTTGATGTAAGCTACAGTCGTGATGTTGTCCGACTGAAATCTGATGTACCTCAGAGTTGCTAACTGAGGCCAAGCCTGAAGAGCCTTGAATATCGCTCTTAGTTCCAGAATATTTAATGGAAGGAGAGACTCCTCCTGAGTCCACGATCCCTGAGCCTTCAGGGAGTTCCAGACTGCACCCCAACCTAGAAGGCTGGCATCTGTCGTAACAATTGTCCAATCTGGCCTGCGAAAGGTCATACCTTTGGACAGATGGACCCGAGATAGCCACCAGAGAAGAGAATCCCTGGTCTCTTGGTCCAGATTCAGTTGAGAGGACAAATCTGTGTAATCCCCGCTCCACTGACTGAGCATGCATAGTTGCAGCGGTCTGAGATGTAAGCGTGCAAACGGCACTATGTCCATTGCCGCTACCATTAAGCCGATTACTTCCATACACTGAACCACCGAAGGGCGCGGAATGGAATGAAGAACCCGGCAGGAATTTAGAAGCTTTGATAACCTGGACTCCGTCAGGTGAATTTTCATTTCTACAGAATCTATCAGAGTCCCTAGAAAGGAAACTCTTGTGAGTGGGGATAGAGAACTCTTTTCCTCGTTCACTTTCCACCCATGCGACCACAGAAATGCCAGTACTACGTCCGTATGAGACTTGGCAATTTGGAAGTTTGACGCCTGTATCAGGATGTCGTCTAAATAAGGGGCTACTGCTATGCCCCGCGGCCGTAGGACCGCCATAAGTGACCCTAGAACCTTTGTAAAGATTCTTGGGGCTGTAGCTAATCCCAAGGGAAGAGCTACAACTGGTAATGCCTGTCTTAAAAGGCAAACCTGAGAAACCGATGATGATCTTTGTGTATCGGAATGTGAAGATAAGCATCCTTTAGATCCAGTGTAGTCATATATTGACCCTCCTGGATCAGTGGTAGGATGGTACGAATAGTTTCCATCTTGAACGATGGATCTTTGAGGAATTTGTTTAAGATCTTTAGATCCAAAATTGGTCTGAAGTTTCCCTCTTTTTGGGAACCACAAACAGATTTGAGTAAAAACCCTGTCCCTGTTCCTCCTTTGGAACTGGATGGATCACTCCCATAACTAGGAGGACTCGTACACAGTGTAAGAATGCCTCTCTCTTTATCTGATGTGCAGATAATTGTGAAAGGTGAAATCTCCCTTTTGGGGGGGAAGCTTTGAAGTCCAGAACATATCCCTGGGATATAATTTCCAACGCCCAGGGATCCTGAACATCTCTTGCCCACGCCTAGGCAAAGAGTGAAAGTCTGCCCCCTACTAGATCCGTTCCTGGATAGGGGGCCGTTCCTTTATGCTGTCTTAGAGGCAGCAACAGGCTTTTTTACCTGCTTACCTTTTTTCCATGTCAGGTTTGGTCTCCAGACCGTCTTGGATTGAGCAAAAGTTCCCTCTTGTTTATTATTAGAGGAAGTTGATGCCGCACCTGCCTTGAAGTTTTGAAAGGCACGAAAATTAGACTGTTTGGCCCTAGATTTGGACCTGTCCTGAGGAAGGGCATGACCTTTTCCTCCAGTGATATCAGCAATAATCTCCTTCAACCAGGCCCGAATAGGGTCTGCCCCTTGAAGGGAATGTTAAGTAGCTTAGATTTTGAAGTCACGTCAGCTGCGCGCCTGTATAGCAAAACCAGAATTCTTAGCCGTTAGTTTAGTCAAATGAACAATGGCATCAGAATAAAAGAATTGGCTAGCTTAAGTGCTCTAAGTTTGCCAAGTATGTCATCCAATGGAGTCGCTACCTGTAAAGCCTCTTCCAGAGACTCAAACCAGTACGCCGCAGCAGCAGTGACAGGGGCAATGCATGCAAGGGGCTGTAGGATAAAACCTTGTTGAATAAATATTTTCTTAAGGTAACCTCTAATTTTTTATCCATTGGATCTAAAAAAAAACCACAACTATCCTCGACAGGGATAGTAGTACGCTTTACTAGAGTAGAAACTGCTCCCTCCACCTTAGGGACTGTCTGCCATAAGTCCCATGTGGTGGCGTCTATTGGAAACATTTTTCTAAAAATAGGAGGGGAAGAGAACGGCACACCTGGTCTATCCCATTCCTTATTAATAATTTCTGTAAACCTTTTAGGTATTTGGAAAAACATCAGTACACACCGGCACTGCAAAGTATTTATCCAGTCTACACAATTTCTCTGGCACTGCAATGGTATCACAGTCATTCAGAGCAGCTAAAACCTCCCTAAGCAACACGTGGAGGTGTTCAAGCTTAAATTTAAATGTAGAAATATTAGAATCAGGTATCTTTCCTGAGTCATTAACATCACCCACTGACTGAAGCCCTCTTTCCTCAGCTTCTGCATATTTTGAGGCAGTATCAGACATGGTTCTTAAAGCGTCAGTATGCTCTGCATTTTGTCTCACCCCAGAGCTATCTCACTTACCTCTAAGTTCAGGTAGTCTGGCTAATACCGCTGACAGTGTATTATCCATGACTGCCGCCATGTCTTGTAAAGTAAACGCTATGGGCGCCCTAGATGTACTTGGCGCCATTTGAGCGTGAGTGCCTTAAGCGGGAGTCAAAGGGTCAGACACGTGGGGAAAGTTAGTCGGCATAACTTCCCCCTCGTCAGATTCCTCTGGTGATACATTTTTTAAAGACAGAAAATGATCTTTATTGCATAAAATGAAATCAGTACATTTGGTACACATTCTAAGAGGGGGTTCCACCATGGCTTTTAAACATAATAAACAAGGAGTTTCTTCTATGTCAGACATGTTCATACAGAATAGCAATGAGACTAGCAAGCTTGGAAAACACTTTAAATCAAGTTAACAAGCAAATATAAAAAATGGTACTGTGCCTTTAAGAGAAACAAATTTTGTCAGAATTTGAAAAACAGTGAAAAAATGAAGTAAATCAAACGAAATTTTTACAGTGTGTATAATAGGCTAACAGAGCATTGCACCCACTTGCAAATGGATGATTAACCCCTTAGTTCAAAAAACGGATCAAAAAAAACAAAATAGACGTTTTTTTAACAGTCACAACCAACTGCCACAGCAAGCTGTGGCCCTACCTTCCACAATAAACGACTTTGGAAAGCCTTTGGGCCCTTTAGAGATGTCCTATAGCATTCAGAGGGCCTTTGAGGGAAGCTGGATGTCACAGTTTGTAATTTTAACTGCACCAACTGTAACTTTTATACTACAACAGTGGAAATTGTTTCTAGTCAAAATTTAAGCCAGCCATGTGGAAAAAACTAGGCCCCAATAAAGTTTTATCACCAAAGCATATATAAAAACGATTAAACATGCCAGCAAACGTTTTATATTGTAAATATCATAAGGGTATTACCCCTGGGAGTAAGCATGATACCAGTCGTTATTATTATTGTATTCAGGCTTAACTTACATTAATCTGGTATCAGCAGCATTTTCTAGTGTTTTCCATCTCTAGAAAAAATTATAACTGCACATACCTGATAGCAGAATAAACTGCACGCCATTCTCTCGCTGAAGTTACCTCATCTGTGTAATCCCCTCAGACATATGTGAGAATAGCAATGGATCTTAGTTACAACCTGCTAAGATCATAGAAACCTCAGGCAGATTCTTCTTCTATTTACTGCCTGAGATAAAATAGCACAACTCCGGTACTATTTAAAAATAACAAACTTTTGATTGAAGAAAATAAACTAGCTATATTTAACCACTTTCTCCTACAACGTCCTTGCTTGTTGAGAGTTGCAAGAGAATGACTGGCTATGACAGTTAGGGGAGGAGCTATATTACAGCTCTGCTGTAGGTGTCCTCTTGCAACTTCCTGTTGGGAATGAGAATATCCCACAAGTAATGGATGATCCGTGGACTGGATACACCTTACAAGAGAAATATTTATACATTTTGGAGCAACATATGCGGCTATCCTGACGTCGTCTTTTCCAGGGAGGTCCCAGCATTTTCCAGCAGGACAACCCCAAACCACATTCTGCCCGGATTACAAACCCATGGTTGCGTAAGCAGAGTATGTGGGTGCTAGCATGGCCTGCCTGCAGTCCTGACCTGTCTCCGATTGAGAATGTGTGGCACATTATGAAGCACAAAATAAGACAATGAAGGCCCATACAGTTGTGCAGCTGAAGACATACATAATGGATGAATGGGAGGAAATTCCACTTGCTAAACTTAACCAACTTGTGTCTTCAGTGCCCAAACGCTTAATAAGTGTTATTAAAGGGACAGTCTACACCAAAATATTTTGACAGACTTGCATTTTAGCTAATCAGTGCAAGCTCCTAGGAACTCCACGTGCGTGAGCACAGTGTTATCTATATGAAACACGTGAACTAACACCCTCTAGTGGTGAAAAACTGTCAAAATGCCCTGAGCTAAGAGGCAGTCTTCAAGGGCTTTAAAAATTAGCATATGAACCTCCTAGATTTAGCTTTCAACTAAGAATACCAAGAGAACAAAGCAAAATTGGTGATAGAAGTAAATTGGAAAATTGTTTAAAATTGCATGCCCTATCTGAATAATTAAAGTTTGTTTTGGACTAGACTGTCCCTTTAAAAGAAAAGGTGATGTTACACAGTAGTAAACAGTCAACTGTGCCAATTTATGTGGAGTGTTTTACAGTCATCAGATTTGAAATGAGTTTATATTTTCAAAAATACATTAAATTCACAAAGTAAAACATCAAATAATGTGTTTTCAATATAGTACAGGGTGAATTGAATTTTCAAATGACTCTTTTTGTATGTTTTTTTTAAATTTTACATACCGTCCCCACTTTTCAGAATTGGGGTTGTATAATTATCTATATATATATATATATATATATATATATAGGTTAGATATATATTGTGCCAAAATAGCATTAGACATACAGTATATAGAAATATGTATTTATTAATAAAAATAACATATTCTTCTATGTGCAGAACATTGTAATGTGAAATATTCATATTTTTATGTTGGGTTAGCGCACTTGAGAACATGCGTTCAGGTTAGCACACATGAGAATATGCAATCAGGTTAGCGCATATGAGAATATGTTATCGGGTTAGCGCATATGAGAATATGATTTTTTTCTCCTTTGACTTCCATGGGGGAATAGGTTATTCTAATTGCACTAGAAATTAGCTCATAATACGAGCGCAACCCGGCACGTGCAAAAAGTTTACTTCTAGCGCAATTAGCGCTAAATAGCTAATCTGGCCCAAAAATGATCATCCATATTTTTAATAAAAATAATATAACGTCCCGGGGCTGCGCTTGGCTGCGCTGTTAGATGGCCGCATCAGCTTAGAGCTCCTGCTAACTGCGAAGGCCCACGCTGTATAAAAGTATGCCAAGGGTGGACAAACACATCTAAAAGCAGCGATACACTGAGGAGAATATCATCCCGACACCTAAGGGGCTAAACAGAGCCGTTTGCTTTATCTAACTGCTACTATTTACCGAAGTGCGCAACGTGGCCTACCACCGCATATGGCGCAGTACCGCTACATACAGAAAACAGGACCATCTGATACACCTGCTTAGGACACAGCAGTAAACTCATCACAAGTGGTGATATCGGATCCTCAATTGACAACCACGAATAAGGACGCTCACTTCTATACGTCAGGAACAAGCTTGGGAAGACTTCAGAGCAGTGAGTAAAGCCTGTCTAGCACATCACACCATAATAACAATGATTATAAAGGAGTCACAAAGCTAGGGAATAACAAATGTGATCGCAACAGTGTGTATCTTGAGCCTAAGGAAACAAGTGTGGAAAAGTATAGCACATATCTGCAACTCAGGCACACATCTACACCAATCACTGCATAATAACAAACTATGCCATCAACTACAGCTAAATTAGTCTTATATATATCCTCTGAATGCAGCATATACTTCTGTAGACCTGTTCTAAATTTCTACAAACAAACACAGAAATCTCTCCAGCTACCACAACTACAGCTATTTCGAATACTAACTTGTAATGCCCCAAAAGAAGTCCTCCCTAACTGACAAGGGCACAGAATCTAGAAGCATGAACAACTACCTTAAAATGGTCGACATTAACATACAAGAAAATAGCATGTCTGGCCCAGAAGCTAGAACTGCATCTTCAACACAAACCACCATGGCCTTAGAACTCCCTACGCAATACGTAACTAAAGAGGATCTGAAAACGCTCTCATCAAAAGATGATATTACGGGAGTTATGCCAGAAGTCAAAGGTTTATTTGGTGAACTAAAAAAAGATGTGTCACAACTCTCTCAAAGGGTTACTAATATAGAACAGGCACAGGAAACCATGCGCAAGCAAATTTCAGAATCCTCGACTCAAGCCCACTATAGTGCAGAAATGGTACAAAGAGGCCTTTTTATCAAGCTCCGTATGGAGCTTGTGGGCCCTTGTTTCTGGCGAGTCTTCAGACTCGCCAGAAACAGCAGTTATGAAGCAGCAGTCTAAAGACCGCTGCTCCATAACTCTGTCCGCCTGCTCTGAGCAGGCAGACAGGAATCGCCACAATACAACCGGATCGAGTACGATCGGCTTGATTGACACCCTGAGTCTGCAGGGGGCAGGGTTGCAACATCAGCTCTTGTGAGCTGCTGGTGCAATGCTGAATACGGAGAGCGTATTGCTCTCCGCATTCAGCGATGTCTGTCGGACCTGATCCGCACTGTCTGATCAGGTCCGACAGACATTTGATAAATAGGCCCCAAAGCCTCATGGACAGAGTAGAGGATCTAGACAACCGCAGCAGACGGAACAACCTGCGCATCAGGGGAATCCCAGAGACTATTAATCCAACAGCACTTCAAGGATATTTACAAGATCTATTCCGCACCATAAAAGGTACCCCATCATCTACAGAAGTAGTTATAGAAAGGGCTCACAGAGCACTCCGCCCTAGACCATCACCAAAGGCACTGCCTAGGGATGTTATACTGAGGCTGTTGAACTTCCAAGACAAGGAGGAGATCCTTTAACACAGTAGAAACAAACATCATGTTACTCATGCAGGAATAACCCTGCAAATCTTTTCAGAACTCAGCCCAGCTACCCTCCAGAAAAGGAGAGACATGAGATTCATCACAAGCATTCTGCAAGAACGCAAGATTACTTATCGCTGGGGCTTCCCAAACTGCATCATTGCCACAAAGGAGACACTACAGCTATATATATAAACTACAAGAATACCTCAATCCTTTCTGCTCAGCCCTAGGGATACCATTACCCACATTACCCATCATGGCTGCAGGAATTAGTTCAATGGGAAGTTTAACGGCTCAGACATATGACAAGCACATTGCCCAGCAATCTGATTCCAATAAACAAAAATAATTACAAACAGCTCACAGATGAAGTAACTACAGTTCCTGAAAGAGAACTCCTACCTTGGCTGCACACAGGTTTGCATGTCCTAATGGATGATTTAATTATTGACTGTTGAAGTTACGAACTTTATTGTTATTTTAATGGTTCGATTGTCAAATCATTATGTAAGAATCCCCCACAAACGCAATATCCGCTCAGTGTAAAGGAACACTTAAAATGTATGTACCAAATAATTTTATTTCGCTATCTTTAGTAATATTAGCCCTATTATGAATATTTCTACAGAGCCCTAGCAGGACACAACCCTTTTGTTTACTTAAAACAGATTTGTACTGTGTACTTTGTGTATTGTTATAGTTGCAAAAGCTCCATTACACTTCTCTACCATGTCAGAGTTCAGTGTATCTACCTGATCCGAAACAGGTTGAGAACTTTCCTTGGCAGGACAAGTGATGGCGCACTCACACACTAATGCTAAAATCAGCTCACTTAAGATGATCACGGTAAATGTAAAGGGTATCAACAACCTGGGCAAACGCTAAAATAACAGGAGGCCTTCACAGATTAAAAAGGTGATATAGTGTTCTTTCAGGAATCCCACTTTGTTAAGCACAAAGAACCTAAATGGCATAACCACAGATTCCCAACAGCATACTTTTCCTCAGGACACCACAAAAAAATGGAGTTGGGATATTGCTACACCATACTCTCCCCTTCCAGCTTCTACACACAGAAACAGACAAAGAGGGCAGGTATCTCATTCTAGTTGGATACCTATACTGCAAATTAATTACATTGGCTAACGTATACATGCCAAACACAGCCCAACACACATTCTTTAAAACTGTTTCTCAGAAACTTTTGGAAGTAGCCAAGGGAGTAATATTTTTGGGAGGGGACTTTAACGCACCTCTAGTCCCAAGAGTAGACACCTCTAATGGCTAATCTAGGGTATCACATCACATTTTAAAACACATAAACACAACCATTAAAAACCTCCTGTTACACGATATTTGGCGCATGTTGCACCCGACTGACCAGGACTTTCTATTCTAGCCCACACATAAAATACTACTTATTTACAGACTCACAGGGAATCTCATATGTTACGCAGAGTGAAATCACACCCATTACATGGTCAGACCATGCCCCAGTCACATGCAAGATACTATGACCCACTATACCAAATACTCTCTTCCTTTGGAAGCTAGATGACACATTACTAGATAACCCTTAAATCACAGCAGACCTGACTTCCACGTTAACTGAATATTTCACCATAAACACCAGAGATGGTATACCCACACCTACGATATGGGAGGCACACAAATGTGTGATTAGGGGAAACCTCATACATTTACTAGAAGAAAAACACAAACAGCAACCCTTAAACCCAACACTAGAAGCAGCACTTACATAAGGGAGAGTAGACTTTAAAAAACTACTACAGGAAGAAAACCAAATTATAGCCCTCAAACTAAAGCAAAAATATTATGAAGGAGGCGATAAAGCAGGGAAACTACTGGCCCAAGCACTTAAGCGCCAACAACTAAAATCACACATATTTGCTATGAAAAACAGAACAGACAAAATCCTCCATGATAGTTACAACATTGCTTAAACGTTCTGCAGCTACTATGATACATTATACGATCTCCAACACACAACCACCCCTAATCCCTCCACAAAAACTCCTCTAGATCAAAAAATACAACACTACTTATCTAATACTACCCTGACTACATTAATAGCTGAAGCCCCACACTATCCAGACTCCCTTCTGACTCAGGAGGAAATTAACAACACTATTAAAGACCTCCCAAACTGAAAAAGCCCTGGACGACTAGGGACCAAATATTATAAGACATTTCTACCTACACGTATGCCTCACCTCCAAACTTTATTTAATGAACTGATAGACACGGGTTGCCTGCCGCATTCCATGCTCTCAGCGTATGTCACGGTCCTAACTAAAATGGGCAAACCCACAGACAAGCCAGAGTCATACAGACCGATTTCCCTACTTAACAGCGATATCAAAATCCTTGCGAAAACATTTGCCAATCGAATAAACAAGTATTTATTACCAACCCTAATCTCTACGGACCAAGTAGGCTTCATACCGGAAAGGGAGGCAAGAGATAATAGCCTTAAGATAATGCAACTAATAGCATACTCCAAAGCACACTCAATACCACTCACCTTACTCTCCACCGACGCAGAAAAAAAGCGTTCAACAGATTTAATTGGTCATTTCTCAAAGCAACCATTAAAAAGATGGTACAAAATTACAAAAATCCCAGCCACTGAGTCTTAGAATCAAAAAGTTTTATTCTTCAACAAAAGATATGATCAAAATTGATCTTTCAAAAAGCAATCATGAGTATCAAGGAAACATCAGGTGTGAGTTCACTCAAATCCACACATACCCCATCCACCAAACACATTCGTACTAACCCTCAGCAAAATAAAGAAAAACATCAAAGAAAAAACAATCATCAGAAACAAAATTAGCAATGTCACTCCCAGGGCGTCCCCAGAGAGTGCATGTAACGACACCACCCACTCAGGACCTCAAAGGATCAAGAACCATTGCGAGTGTCCACTCAATCTTCAACTCTGTAGTATTATATTAACCAAGAGTGTCTCATATTAATTGTGGCAACTCCCAAAACAAGAATGTCTCATTCGTTATAGAGCCTCCAGCTGTAACAATATGTATCTGTTTGAAACCATCAGCAATTTGTCTACTTGCCACTGTATAAAGGTGGTCACAGGAGATATGAAATATTATGGTATTTGTAATCCATCATAGTAAATGCTGGTAACGGCTATAGTGACAAATCTTGTGATTGTTGAAATCTTTTGGTTCAGATGTCCCTTTAACCTGACGTGCTACCGGCCATACATTATGTTGCGGGGAGCTGTGAACGTACTGACGGCCCAAACACACACCCTTTTCACACTTCACTCACGGTATTGTGCACTGTCCCTTTATAGCAGAGGATGTATTACACTCCACATTATCCTTTTCACCAAAACTGCGAGTATCTCATACCCTCGTGGCAGTTCATGACCATTAATGTGTTGTGAATGTGTTGTAAACAAAGCAAATGCTTGAACATTGGTATTACCTCCTTCAGCATATATGAGCATATGTCGGTAGTGCCGTGAGACTCTCTGTCTTCAGTGTGGTTTCTATTGGCCCCCCGTATAGGTATCTAGTCTCACCTCGCAATTTCTGTGGCTTAGGTAGCACGATATCCAGGTAACTGTGGTGGCGTCTTCGTTCCTCGTTCCGACGCGCGTTTCGGGACTCCGCCCCTTTCTCAAGGAATTTGCAGGTAATGGGGTGGAGGTGTGCCTTAAATAGAATCAATAGTAATCTCATTGGCTACTCGCATACACACCCCCACTCTAACGTCACATTCTACATTCGTGTTTGTGAAAGCATTGCTGAGATAGAAAACGAATGAATCTAAGACTCACGAATAGCTGGTGATCGCTGCCGAGCAGGTACTAAATAGGCTCCACATAACTCCCCAGTGAAAATATGTCAATATATGACACCTTCAAGATCAAACCGCTGTACTTTCTCTGTTCAGGGGATTATAAATGTATGTATATAGAGGCATCCGCAGCAATTTTCAATTGTAGCTCTATATTTGCCATCAATCAACGTACCTTACACGAAACATTCCCTCTCATCAGTATTCCGCGCACAGCGTGTTTAATCAGTATAAGTTAATATTTCATATTTACCGGGGGTCCCGTCACGGGATATCCTATTTGTGTGAAACATTAGGGAGACTATATGCAGTCGGTTAAGGCAACGCATGCTTATTCTCACAAATGTGATATTTCTAACAAATGAATCATATAAAAGAAACTACTCGAGTTAGTGTATATCCGGACCATGTGCATTGTTGCATCTTTCTATCCAAAGAATCAATTAATCGGCTCAGACAAAGCCTATCCCAAGGGTCTCAAAGAGCCCTTACCTACCCTATTCTATGTTGTTTCTCGCAATTCTAATTTCTATAACAAATGAGTCCTACAGAAGGAACTGCCCTTATGTCATCGATTCTGCTTCAACGTATTTATAGGATAGATGGTTAATTCTATCCAAAGAAAACTAGATCCCATACATCCTACGTAGATATCGCAGGACTACCGTTATTGGATCTAAGTGTCCACAAGTTATAATTGATTTGAACCTCTATCATGGCTCTATACCCTGTGTATTGTTGGAATGTCATGTCCAAAGCATCGCAATTCTTCATACCCTTTCCTACTTCTCTTCAGTTTTTCATCTTTTAGAGAGGACATATTCAGAGAAGGAAATTCGCCAATTAAGAACTATTGAAAATCTCAGATGAAATTTCCCCAGGAAATGTCTCTATTGAGACCTCTAGGGACCATGGTATCCAATTTTTTAATCCATAGTGCCTCCTTACGGAATAGTATTTTCTGTCTGTCACCTCCCCTCCGTAAGGGGGAGACCCCATCAATTACTTGGAACCTTAATTGGCTCTTGTTGTGTGCCAATCAGGTGAAATGATGGGCCACAGGTGCATCCTCGTCATCCTTGCCTATGGCTGCTTTATGCTGGCGTATCCTATCACGGACAGTCTGTGTGGTCTCTCCTACATATGCTAGGCCACATGGGCACTTAATAACATATATAACATATTTAGAATTGCAGGAGAACCTGCCATTAATCGGAATCCTTTTACCTGATAAGGGGTGGGTAATATGATCCCCTTGTAACATAGAATGGCAGAGGGCACAGTTCATGCAAGAAAAGGAGCCTTTCTTATTAATTGTAGTTGGTTTTCTCATGGAACCCCAATCAGCCCGTATTAATTCATCTTTCAGGTTTTTGTTTCTCCGAAAAGAGAATAGTGGAGTCTCTTTAAAGATCTTGCCCACCTGTGTATCCTCCCTTAACAGGTGCCAATGTTGTAAGATTATCCTTTTGAAGACCTTGCTATGTGAACCAAAATGACTCACAAAGGGCACCGAAAAATTTTTAACTTCACGAGTAGTCTTACTCAATAAACTCGCCCTGTCAATGTTCAGTACTTTATTCATGTTATCTTCCAGAATATGTACTGGATACCCTCTGTCTAAAAATTTTTTAGACATTTCATCCAGTCTTTGTAGGCAAATTCCTGGATCATCCACAATCCTTTTAGTCCGCAGTAATTGGCCTAATGGGAGGTTCTTAATCAGAGAAGGGGGATGGAAACTTTCATACCGTAAGGTATTGTTCCGATCCGTTTCTTTGGAAAATAAATCACTTCTGAGTTTCTGATCTATGATCGATATCATGGTGTCTAAAAAGCTCACCTTGGACTTACTTGCTTCCATAGTAAACTTAAGAGATTCATGTGCCGAATTAAGTTTTGATACATTAAAAAGATGGGCTTCGGGGAAAAAATTTTTAAATATGGTCTTCGCCCTATTTTCAAAACCCAATGCCCAAATTAAAGTTAATAATATTTTACCCTCAGAAATCTTTGAAGCTAACTATATACGTCTAAAGACAGAGATTGCCAAAGATCTATCTGAATGAAAAAATAAAACAATACCATGGCTAGGCAGGATTGCAGTCATTAAAATGAATATTTTACCCAGAGTATTATATTTATTACAAACAGCACCCATCCCCCTTCCGCACTCATACTTACCCTCTATTCAGCACCTTGTTAAAGATTTTATATGAAAAGGAATTAAGCCAAGGGTCAATAGACACATACTATATCACATCGCGCAATAACGGGGGTCTGGGAATCCCCAATTTCCATCTGTATAGACGAGCAATACTGTTACAAAGGGCAGTCGAGTGGTGTCACAGTGAATCCTCCAAAGCGTGGAAGCAAATAGATATCACAAACCTCAAAAACAACGACATAGCCACCTTACTGTGAACTGACAAACAATATAGACCTACTAACATCTTAGACTTTTCACTCCTGGAGGAGTTTTTCACTGAGTGGGATAAAGTAACACGAACCAGCTAACATATATCTACCTCATGTTACCCTCTGACCCCAATACACGGAAATCATGAATTGCTTTTATTTACTAACCCAAACCATCCTCTATTGATCTTCCCAATGAACTGCATTTGCAAAATATTAAACGCAGGAGACCTCAAAACACCACAAAAGTTACAGGAAAATCATCCCGCTATAGCAACTTCATGGTTTGCTTACTAACAAATCAATATTATTTAAAGGGACTGTCAACACCAGAATTTTTGTTGTTTTAAAGATAAATAATCCCTTAATTACCAATTCCCCAGTTTTGCATAACCAACACAGTTATAATATTATATGTTTTACCTCTGTTATTACCTTGTATCAAAGCCTCTGCAGACTGCCCCCTTATTTCACTTCTTTTGACAGACTTGTATTTTAGCCAATCAATGCTCACTCCTCAATAAATTCACGTGCATAAGCTCAATGTTATCTATATGAAACAGATGAACTAACGCCCTCTAGTGGTAAAAAAACTGTCAAATGCAGATGCGGCCTTCAAGGTCTAAGAAATTAGCATATAAATCTCCTAGGTTTAGCTTTCAACTGAGAATACCAAGAGAACAAAACAAAATTGGTGATAAAAGTAAATGGGAAAGTTGTTTAAAATTACATGCCCTATTTGAATCATGAAAGTTTTTTTGGACTTGACTGTCCCTTTAAGTACTCATAAACATAAACAGCATTTCATTAGAGACCTAACTTTCACCTAGATTATGTTTTGCGTTAGAGGCTGTGCGGTGCTAACGAGCAGTTTATGCTCACTGCTCACTTAAAGACAGCACTGGTATTACGGGTTTTTACAACCCAGACAAGAAGTAAGCGTTGAGCAAAATTTTGCTCCTTACCGCACTCCAATACCAGCGCTGCTTACGTTAGCGGTGAGCTGGTATAATGTGCTCGTACATGATTTCCCCATAGGAATCAACGGGGAGAGCCGGCTGAAAAAAAGTCTAACACCTGCAAAAAAGCAGCGTAAAGCTCCTTAACGTAGCCCCATTGATTCCTATGGGGAAATAACATTTATGTCTACACCTAACACCCTAACATGAACACTAAACACTAAACACCCCTAATCTTACACTTATTAACCCCTAATCTGCCGCCCCCAACATCGCCGACACCTACATTATATTATTAACCCCTAATCTGCTGCTCCGGACACCGTCGCCACCTACATTATACTTATGAACCCCTAATCTGCTGCCCCCAACATCGCCGACACCTAGATTATATTTATTAACCCCTAATCTGCCTTCCCCAATGTCGCCGCAACCTACCTACACTTCTTAACCCCTAATCTGCCGCCCCCAACGTCGCCGCCACTACATATTAACCCTTAAACCGCTGCACTCCCGCCTCGCAAACATTAGTTAAATATTATTAACCCCTAATCTGCCGCCCCCAACGTCGCTGCCACTATATTAAAGTTATTAACCCCTAAATCTAAGCCTAACCCTAACACCCCCTAACTTAAATATAATTTAAATAAATCTAAATAAAAATAACTATCATTAACTAAATTATTCCTATTTAAAACTAAATACTTACCTGTAAAATAAACCCTAAGCTAGCTACAATATAACTAATAGTTATATTGTAGCTAGCTTAGGGTTTATTTTTATTTTACAGGCAAGTTTGTATTTATTTTAACTAGGTAGAATAGTTACTAAATAGTTATTAACTATTTAATAACTACCTAGTTTAAATAAAGACAAATTTACCTGTAATATAAAAACCTAACCTAAATTACACTAACACCTAACACTACACTATAATTAAATTAATTCCCTAAATTAAATACAATTAAATAAAATGATCTAAAGTACAAAAAACCCCCACTAAATTACAGAAAATAAAAAACAAATTACAAGATTTTTAAACTAATTACACCTAATCTAATCCCCCTTAACAAAATAAAAAAGCCCCCCAAAATAAAAAAAGCCCTACCCCCAAAGAAATCAGCTCTTTTACCTGTAAAAATGTTTTACAAATCCCTCCCCCAACATTAAAACTCACCACCCACACAACCAACCCTACTCTAAAACCCACCCAATACCCCTTAAAAAAACCTAACACTAACCCCTTGAAGATCACCTTACTGGGAGAAGTCTTCATCCAACCGGGCCGAAGTCCTCAACGAAGCCGGGAGAAGTCTTCATCCAAGCCGGGCGAAGTGGTCCTCCAGACGGGCAGAAGTCTTCTTCCAGACGACATCTTCCATCTTCATCCATCCGGCGCGGAGCGGGTCCATCTTCAAGACATCCAGCACGGAGCATCCTCTTCCAGCGAAGTCTTCTTACTAAATGACGGTTCCTTTAATTGACGTCATCCAAGATGGCGTCCCTTCAATTCCAATTGGCTGATAGAATTCTATCAGCCAATCGGAATTAAGGTAGAAAAAATCCTATTGACTGATGCAATCAGCCAATAGGATTGAGCTGGTATTCTATTGGCTGATTGGAAAAGCCACTAGAATACCAGCTCAATCCTATTGGCTGATTGGAGACGTTAAGGGAAGGCAGATTAGGGGTTAATATATGTAGGTAGGTGTCGGCGATCTTAGGGATGACAGATTAGGGGTTAATAATATTTAACTAGTGTTTGTGATGCGGAAGTGCAGCGGTTTAGGGGTTAATATATTTATTATAGTCGCGGCGATGTCTGGTTCGGCAGATTAGGGGTTAAAAATGTTATTTTAGTGTTTGCGATGTGGGGGGGGCTCGGTTTAGGGGTTAATAGGTAGTTTATGGGTGTTAGTGTACTTTTTAGCACTTTAGTTAAGAGTTTTCTGCTACAGCGTTGTAGAGTAAAACTCTTAACTACTGACTTTAAAATGCGGTACCAGTCTTGACAGGAGAGGGTGTACCGCTCACTTTTGTCTGACTCGTAATACCGGCGCTATGAAAGTCCCATTGAAAAAATAGGATACGCAATTTACGTAAGTGGATTTGCGGTATATCCAAGTCTGGCCAAAAAAGTGAGCGGTACACCTGTACCTGCAAGACTCGTAATATCAGCGGGCGTTAAAAAGCAATGTTAGGACTGGCCAACTCTGCTGTTTAAGCCTAATGCAAAACTCGTAATCTAGCCGTTTATTTGAAACTCTCTGCACTATGTCACACATGCCCAGACACATATTTTCCTCAATCTATAAACTCCTCTTAACACCAACAGAAAATACTCTCCCAACAAACACCACACAGTGGCACAAAGAACTAGATACTCACTTCACAGTCCAAGAATGGAGACGTATGTTTAAAATAGGAAAATGCATGTTGGTCTCAGCACACACACAAGAATCACACTATAAACAATTGAGTAGATGGTATCAGCTAGACTGAAGCGGATTTACCCAGTAACAACAGGTGAATGTTGGAGAGGCTGTGGAGCTGATTGCTCCCTCATACATATTTGGTGGGACTGCCCGCTATTAGATAGCTACTGGAAAAAGGAATGGTCAGACGTGCAAAGTTCTAGACCTTGAAATACCTAAAACACCAGAGACACTCATATTCCACTTCACCACAAAAATCCAAAACAAACTCCAAAGGTCCCGTTTGGTCTTGATGTTGGCTTGCGCCAAAAGTCTCATTCCTGCACATTGGAAAACTGCCATTGTTCCCACTGTGGAGGAATGGAGAGCAAAAATGACAACGACTTTGCAGCTGGAAAGGTACCACTATCTGCAGACATCCCAAATTGACGAACAAGAAACAATGCTTCAAATGTGCACCTTGAGTCATGAAGAGCACTGAGTCACACTTCCCCCTCATACCTTTATTTTCCCCTCCCATCTTTCCTTTCCTGGAGCTTTTTAATTGAACATAAATAAAATTGGACTTTGTTAAAATCCCCATCACTTGCTCACATGAGCTTATAATGACTTCTATAGAATTTATCTTTGTACACTATGTTAAGCTATTACCACCTGTTTAAAACTGTTTATATGCATACACGGTTTAAGTTTGTATCAAACCAAATTATTTCAAAAGTTGATTCAGAGAGAAATAAAAAAACAAAGAAAAAGGTATATTGGAAACAACGCAGAAGAACTTCTACTAAAAGATGTGAAGAGTTACTACTAATACTTGGAATTACCACCTCAGTTTGTTTTCTCCACTGGACTCTATGCATAAGCACCTTATACTCTCTTTTCAATTATGTAATGTTATTCTGATTATCTGTATGTTGTTACCCTGTATGATGCAATACAGGCATCTTGATTTTCAAATAAAAACAAAATAAAATAAAAAATAATAATAATATAACGTCCCTTTAATCTTCAAAGTTATAAAAAGTCTATAAAAGAAAGTGCTACTGCACTTCTGCGGGAAGTGATGGTTTGACTTCTCCTTTATTGCAATGTCACATGAAATATGGAAAAATAAAGCCCCTTGAAGGCAAAACATTATATTGAATCCTAGAACTCATTTTGTAATTCAGCTTATCTAAGCATACTAGAAGAGAGGTGATGAAATATATTGCCAGCTGCAGCATCCTTCAACCGAAGAGTAATATTAACCCCTTAGCTACCAAAGAGGGCTGAAGTGTTTAAAAAAGAGAATTTTGTTGATCTCATTTTGAAAAAAGACCTGAGAGTGCTGTCATTTGTACAGGAAATATTTAAGGCATCATAGCACCCAGGCAGACGACCTTTGGAGGGTATAACCTGTGTGGTATGGACGGTATTATATATATATATATATATATATATATATATATATTAAACACAGATGCCCTTAACATCCTGAATGTAGTAGTAATTGAATCTCTGCTTGGAAATGATGAATACTTGTTTGGATAGTGGATAGATACAAATGAAGTTGTGAATCAGCTCTGTGAAAGGCCTGCTGATAAGTAACAATAACACCACAAAAGCTAATTAACCACAATATCTGTTCATGGATTAAATAAAATCTTAGCAAGAACTACATGAAACAATAAAAACAACAAAAGTTCAGTGCTTTAGCTAGATATATGCCACTGATCTGCCATACACAAGTGTAGAAATCTGTTGGCAATCTGGTGGTACCAGGGGCGTATTAATGCATAGGCCAACAAGGCTGGTGCCTATTGCGGCAAATTTTTGGAGGCAGCACTTGGCTGCTGCACTGAATATGAGGCCAGGCTTTAAAAAATATATATTTTAATTTTGACAGGGAGGCTTACCGCCAAGCGGTCACCTGACCGGCTTTTCACCAAGGTCACATAACATTTTTGACCAGCCACCTTCCTGTCTACTTTGTTGGCATGCCACACATGGCTTGAGAGAGTCACGCACGTGATCTCCCAGGTCAGGCAGCAACAGGGTTTAGCCCCGTTAGGTGAGAAGAAGAGAAGGGACAGCCGGAAGGAGACTCACTGATCGGTGGAGCCTTAGGACTGGAGACCGAGTGGAGCGGGGCAACAATTTAGGTAGGGCACTGCCACAGCCACTGAAATATCTCTGGCTGACAGAGTCAGACTCAGTACTGTCTGTAGTGTAGGCAATATAATTGTCGCTAGGCTAGCAAAGGAGGAGGCATTAAGATGAAGTGTTAGCTGGCCCCCTGGTATAGTAATGTGTAATGTGTGGGATTGGGAAGCAGGCGCACTGGCACAGATATGCTTCTCTTTGTGCTAGAGCTAGACAATGATGCATTTCTGATTTTCTGTGTAATATAGGATTGACACTTATTTAATGAGTGAATCTTGATTGATTTATTACATCCAGGTCTCCGCAATATGTACACTACTACTCACTAAGATTTCCATGATAGAGGGCAAGCAACATGAAAGCCAACTAATAAAAATTCTTGCTTCTCATGAAGGGAAAAAATGCATACTTTCTATTCAAGAAATTTTCTTGAATAGAAAGTATGCATTTTTTCCCCTTCATGAGAAGCCAAATTTTTTACTAGAAGTTCAAGTTGGCTTTCATGTGGCTTGCCCTATATCATGAAAATCTTATGCCTAGATTTAGAGTTTTTTCAGTAAAGACCCGCGGTGCTAACGCTGCTTTTTTTCCAGCGCACCCTTAAGACAACGCTGGTATTTAGAGTTGTGTAAATGGCTGGGTTAGGCTCAGAAAAGGGAGCGTTGAGCATAATTTAGCTCCACTTCAACCCTCAATACCAGCGTTGCCTACGGTAGCGGTAAGATGGAAAAACGTGCTTGTGCACGACATACCCATAGGAAACAATGGGGCTGAGCTGGCTGAAAAAAACCTAACACCTGCAAAAAAGCAGCGTTCAGCTCCTAACGCAGCACCTAACACCCTAACATGAACCCCGAGTCTAAACACCCCTAACCTTACACTTATTAACCCCTAATCTGCCGCCCCCGCTATCGCTGATACCTGCATTATATTATTAACCCCTAATCTGCCGCTCTGGACACCGCCGCCACCTACATTATAGCTATGAACCCCTAATCTACCGCCCCTAACATCGCCGACACCTATATTATATTTATTACCCCCTAATCTGCCCCCCCCAACGTCACCGCCACCTACCTACACTTATTAACCCCTAATCTGCCGACCGGACCTCGCCGCCACTATAATAAATGTATTAACCCCTAAACCGCCACACTCCCGCCTCGCAAACACTATAATAAATTGTATTAACCCCTAATCTGCCCTCCCTAACATCACCGCCACCTACTTAAGTTACAATTATTAACCCCTAATCTCCCGCCCGCAACGTCGCCGCTACTATAATAAAGTTATTAACCCCTAAACCTAAGTCTAACCCTAACTCTAACAACCCCCTAAGTTAAACATAATTTTAATTAAACAAAATAAATTTACTATTATTAAATAAATTATTCCTATTTAAAACTAAATACTTACCTAGAAAATAAACCCTAATATAGCTACAATATAACTAATAGTTACATTGTAGCTATTTTAGGATTTATATTTATTTTACAGGCAACGTACAAAATTACCTGTAAAATAAATCCTAACCTAAGTTACAAATACACCTAACACTACACTATCATTAAATTAATTAAATAAATTAACTACAAATAGCTAAACTAAAATACAATTAAATAAACTAATCTATAATACAAAAAAAACAAACACTAAATTACAGAAAATAAAAAAATATTACAAGAAGTTTAAACTAATTACACCTAATCTAAGCCCCCTAATAAAATAAAAAAGCCCCCCAAAATAATAAAATGCCCTACCTATTCTAAATTACAAAAGTAATCAGCTCTTTTACCAGCCCTTAAAAGGGCTTTTTGCGGGGCATTGCCCCAAAGTAATCAGCTCTTTTACCTGTAAAAAAAAATACAATCCCCCCAACATTAATACCCACCACCCACATACCCCTACTCTAACCCACCCAAACCCCCCTTAAAAAAACCTAACGCTAACCCCCTGAAGATCTCCCTACCTTGAGTCGTCTTTACCCAACCGGGCCGAAATCTTCATCCAAGGTGCGCAGAGGAGGTCCTTCATCTGGTAGAAGTCTTCATCCAGGCGGCATCTTCAATCTTCATCCATCCGGAGCAGAGCCATCTTCCAAGGAGCCGACGCGGAGTCATCCTCTTCATCCGGAGTCTTCTAACACAATGACAGTACCTTTAAGTGATGTCATCCAAGATGGCGTCCCTTCAATTCCGATTGGCTGATAGGATTTGATCAGCCAATCGGAATTAAGGTAGGAAAAATCTGATTGGCTGATTCAATCAGCCAATCAGATTGAAGTTCAATCCGATTGGCTGATCCAATCAGCCAATCGTATTTAGCTTGCATTCTATTGGCTGTTCCAATCAGCCAATAGAATGCGAGCTCAATACGATTGGCTGATTGAATTATAATTATATTTAACTTAGGGTGGTGTTATGGTAGGACTTAGGTTTAGGGGTTTATAACTTTATTATAGAAGTGGCAACGTTGTGGGCGGGAGATTAGGGGTCAATAATTGTTGGTAGGTGGCAGCGATTTTAGGGAAGGCAGATTAGGGGTTAATACAATTTATTATAGTGTTTGCGAGGTGGGAGTGCGGCGGTTTAGGGGTTAATATATTTATTACATTGGCGGTGAGGTCCGGTCTGCAGATTAAGGGTTTATAAGTGTAGTTAGGTAGCGGCGACGTTGGGGGGGCAGATTAGGGGTTAATAAATATAATATAGGTGTCGGCGATGTTAGGGGCAGCAGATTAGGGGTTCATAGCTATAATGTAGGTGGCGGCGGTGTCCGGTCGGCAGATTAGGGGTTAAAAAAAATTATTAGAGGGTTTGCGATGTGGGGGGGCCTCAGTTTAGGGGTACATAGGTAGTTTATGGGTGTTAGTGTACTTTATAGCACAGTAGTTAAGAGCTTTATGTTCCGGCGTTAGCCCATAAAACTCTTAACTACTGACTTTTTTTGGCGGCAGGAGTCTTGTCGGTAGAGGCTCTACCGCTCACTCCTTCCAAGTCTCCAAATACCAGCGTTAGGCAAATCCCATTGAAAAGATAGGATACGCAATTGACGTAAGGGGATCTGCGGTAGCCTGGAGTCGCGGAAAGAAAGTGAGCGGTAGACCCTTTCCTGCCTGACTCTAAATACCAGCGGGCGGTAAAAAACAGCGTTAGGACCCCTTAACGCTGCTTTTGACGGCTAACGCCAAACTCTAAATCTAGGCCTTAGTGAGTCACACAGTATATATATATATTTACATTTAATTAGAGTAAATATTAAACCAGGAGGAAAGCTGGTCTTTACATAAAAAATAACATTTATTTCATATAAGTTAAAACGGCATAACGTTTCGAAGCTAATTCAGCCTTTTTGTCAAATGCCAAAACATGGTTCACAATTTTTGCTATTTTTTTACCACAATACTCACTCATTTCTCCTTGGTCCGCATACATTCAGATGCGTAAATGTGTTGGTGGGCTAGACAAACTTGAAGTAAATGTTATTTAATTCAGGTAAAGGATCGTGTAAAAGCTTAATTACATGTCCTTTTTTTAAATACTGATTGACATAGGTGACTACGAGGCACATGAGTGGTTAAACAAAGACGTGGCACTAGTTCAATGCTACGCAGATATAAGTGAGCAATTGAAATGCCACTTCTATGTTCCCAGAGTAAAGCCAATTCGAATAGCAATCCCTCTAGGCATAATCTTATTTAATTACTCACGTTTCCTAGAGATTATTATTTAATTACTCACGTTTCCTAGAGATTATTATTTAATTAATATGCTGACTCCATTATCTACTGTACATACTGCTTTAAAAAGAATGAAATACCTCGGGACAACAGGTCGCAGATTAGACTGTCATATAATAAATCAATATTAGGAGTCTCTATGCTTCTGATAGTCTTAGCGAGCAACTAATAACACGGTAAGGAAACCAGCACAGGACGGTTTAGTATGAAAAAGGCTTAATACTTATGAAAAACTCTTGCTAGTTTTATCCTGTAAATAGTTACTTAAAAACGAACAATTGTGGTTGTTTTTTTTTTTAAACCAATGTAATTGCACTAGGATTTCACTTCAGTAAATAGTTAGGTAGGTAGAGTAATATGCAATTATACAACAGCAGTGAGTGATCGGATCGGGATGATTTAATTCTGCCACATTTTAGGTGGCGGAGAGAATAAGTAGCTGCAGGACTATAACTACCTAACTGATGAGCCTGAAACGCAGAGGCTCGGAAGCTGCATCGTCAGCTTAATAAATGGGGCCCTTAGTGTTTTTGCAGCTGAAAAACAAAAAAATCCTTATTTCTCCAGCACACAGCAGAGAAAAACAATTAGAAAAAATGGTTTTAACAAAGTATCAGCTAGATTACGAGTTGTGCGTTACGTAGCCATTACAAGTCTTGTCGGTATAGCTGTACCGCAAGCCTTTTAGCCTGTAACGCAACTTCAGTACCGCACTCGTAAAAATTACATTTTTTTATGGGATTCCCATAGCGCTGGTAATACAAGTTTTGTGATAAGGCTAAAAACCCAGCGTTACACTCTAAAACGACAAGACCCGTACCGCCATCTAAAGTCAGTAGTAATAAGTTTTACGCTACAACGCTGTAACATAAAACTCATAACTAAAGTGTTACAAAGTACACTAAACACCCATAAACTACCTATTAACCCCAAAACTGAGGTCCTCCCGCATCGCAAACACTAAATTAAATGTATTAAGCCCTAATCTGCCGCTCCCGATATCATTGCCACTTTAAAAAAAAAATAAACCCCTATTTCTCCGCTCCCTGACATCGTTGCCACTATAATAAACTTATTAATCCCTAAACCGTTGCCCTCCAGCATTGCAAACACTATTCAAATATAATTAACCCCTAATCTGTCGTCCGCCCACATCACCCCCACTATACTAAAGTTATTAAGCCCTACACCGTCACCACTATAATAAACCTATTAACCCCTAAACCGCAAGCCCCTCACAACTAAATATACTAAACTAAACTATTAACCCCTAATTCGAAAGCCCCCCGCATCGCAATAAACTAATTTAAACTAGTAACCCCTAAACCTAACAACCCCCTAACGTTAGATTAAAATTACCCTATCTTAAATTAAATTAAAACTTACCTTTCAAATTTAAAAAAACTAAGTTTAAACTAACAATTAAACTAATATTATTATTAAACTAAAATTAAACTAACTACCAATTAACTAAAACTAAACTACACATTAAAAAAATCCTAACACTACTCTAAAAATTACATATAATTACAAAAAAAATTACTAAATTACAAAAAATAACAAACACTTAATTACTGAAAATAAAAAAAATGAAATTATCAAAAATAAAAAAGAATTACACCTAGTCTAATAGCCCTATCAAAATAAAAAAGCCCACCCAAAATAAAAAAAAACCCTAGCCTACAATAAACTACCAATAGCCCCCCCCCAAAAAAATACAAAGACCCCCCCAACAGTAAAACCCACCACCCAACCAACCCCCCAAAATAAAAAACCTAACTCTAAAAAAACCCTAAGCTATCCATTGCCCTGAAAAGGGCATTTGTATGGGCATTGCCCTTAAAAGGGCATTTAGCTCTTTAACATTGCCCAAACCGTAAACTAAAAAAACCCCACGCAAAAAACGATCTTCATCCAGGCAGCGAGAAGTCTTCATCCAGGCGGCCGCTTTAATCTTCATCCAGGTGCCATCTTCTATCTTGATCCCAGTGTCTTGGAGCGGGTACATCCTGAAGACATATGGCGTGGAGCATCCTCTTCATATGGTCGCCGCCATATACTGAATCTTCAATGCAAGGTACGCGATTCAAAATGGCGTCCCTTGCATTCCTATTGGCTGAAAAATTTGAATCAGCCAATAGGAATTAGAGCTGCTAAAATCCTACTGGTTGTTCAAATCAGCCAATAGGATTTAGGCAGCTCTGATTCTATTGGCTGATTCGAATTAATTATGATAAAGTTAGGGGGTGTTATGGTTAGGTTTAGGGGTAGGTGTAGGAGTTAATATAGTTCAATTTAGGTTGTTGCGATGTGGGGGGCTGGTGGTTTAGGGGTTAATAGGTTTATTTAGTTAATAACTGTAAATTTAATTTAGCTATATTTTTATTATGTTAAAGTTAGGGGGTGTTAGGGTTAGGGTTACGTTAGGGTTAAGCTTAGGGGTTAATATAGTTTAATTTAGGTTGTTACGATGTGGGGGGCTGGTGGTTTAGGGGTTAATAGGTTTATTTAGTTAATAATTGTAAGTTTAATTTAGCTATATCTTAATTATGTTAAAGTTAGGGGGTGTTAGGGTTACGTTAGGGTTAAGTTTAGGGGTTAATATAGTTTAATTTAGGTTGTTGCGATGTGGGGGGCTGGTTGTTTAGGGGTTAATAGGTTTATTTAGTGGTAGTAATTTGGGATGCCAGAGGTTTAGGGGTTAATAGCTTTAGTTTGTTGTGGCAATGTCGGGCAGCATCAGAATAGGGGTTAATAGATTTATTATAGTGTGGCCGATGTTGGGGTGCCGGGGAATAGGGGTTAATAACTTTAGTATAGTGGCGGCGATATCAAGAGCGGCAGATTAGGAGTTAATAACTGTAGGCAGGCGTCTGCGATGTCGGGGGCAGCAGATTAGGGGTTTTTAGACGTGGAGTTTATGTTAGGGTGTTAGGTTTAAACAGTATTTTGATTTTCCCCATAGACATCAATGGGGCTGCGTTACGGAGCTTTTCTTTCCGCGACCGCAGGTGTTAGACTTTTTTCTGATCCGCTCTTCCCATTGATGTCTATGGGGAAAGAGTGCATGAGCACGTCAAAACAGCGCTTGATTTTGGTGCGGTATGGAGTTTAAAAACCCCATATTGCCCGCACAAGCTAGGTTTTTTTAAAACTTGTAATGGCAGCGCTATAGGGGATTAAATAACGCCACTTTAGTTGCGTTCATTAATTTCCCTATATCGCTCCAAACTCGTAATCTAGGCGAATGTGAATAAAAAAAAGACAACATATTTTTCTTAGGAAATGTAAATGGTACACAGCAAAATGAATACGCCTGTAAGATTAACAGCGCTTTTATACTTTTATTTAATGTTTTACAATGATAATTTGAAACCTTTTTATGAAATTATTAATCTGTATACTGTAAAAATGTATTTTTCTAATTAATAGATTAACACAATCTACACCAGGATTATTTTTTTCCTAGAAGTGGCAACATTTGTTATTTTCTGTTTTATATTTATAAAGTTACTTTTAAATCAGAAATTATACTTAATTATTAAAATTCAAGCGCTCACACTCAAGCTTCTCCCCACAAAACATACATACACATATATATGCAATCATAATCAATAGGTAGATTTATTTCTGATCCATCCTACTCAGAAACATAGTTTAAATGTTATTTCTTGGTCACCATGCAAATATTTCTGTTCTAAAATAACATCCTTACCTTAAATAATAATCGTCTTTTCTGCCACATAGGTGCAGGCTTTCTAATTAACAGATCAGTGTATATAGTGTTTCTTTGCATAGCAACATTATAGTGAAGATTCAGTAGTGGCCTAGATTTAGAGTTCGGCGGTAGCCGTCAAAACCAGCGTTAGAGGCTCCTAACGCTGGTTTTGGGCGCCCGCTGGTATTTGGAGTCAGTGATTAAAGGGTCTAACGCTCACTTTTCAGCCGCGACTTTTCCATACCGCAGATCCCCCTACGCCATTTGCGTAGCCTATCTTTTCAATGGGATCTTTCTAACGCTGGTATTTAGAGTCGTTTCTGCAGTGAGCGTTAGAGCTCTAACGACAAGATTCCAGCCGCCTGAAAATAGCAGGAGTTAAGAGCTTTCTGGCTAACGCCGGTTTATAAAGCTCTTAACTACTGTACCCTAAAGTACACTAACACCCATAAACTACCTATGTACCCCTAAACCGAGCTCCCCCCACACCGCCGCCACTCGATTAAAATTTTTAACCCCTAATCTGCCGACCGCCACCTACGTTATACTTATGTACCCCTAATCTGCTGCCCCTAACCCCGCCGACCCCTGTATTATATTTATTCACCCCTAACCTGCCCCCCACAACGTCGCCGCCAGCTACTTACAATAATTAACCCCTAATCTTCCGACCGCAAATCGCCGCCACCTACGTTATCCCTATGTACCCCTAATCTGCTGCCCCTAACACCGCCGACCCCTATATTATATTTATTAACCCCTAATCTGCCCCCCTCAACGTCGCCGACACCTGCCTACACTTATTAACCCCTAATCTGCCGAGCGGACCTGAGCGCTACTATAATAAAGTTATTAACCCCTAATCCGCCTCACTAACCCGATCATAAATAGTATTAACCCCTAATCTGCCCTCCCTAACATCGCCGACACCTACCTTCAATTATTAACCCCTAAACTTCCGATCGGAGCTCACCGCTATTCTAATAAATGGATTAACCCCTAAAGCTAAGTCTAACCCTAACACTAACACCCCCCTAAGTTAAATATAATTTTTATCTAACTAAATTAATTAACTCTTATTAAATAAATTATTCCTATTTAAATCTAAATACTTACCTGTAAAATAAATCCTAATATAGCTACAATATAAATTATAATTATATTATAGCTATTTTAGGATTAATATTTATTTTACAGGCAACTTTGTAATTATTTTAACCAGGTACAATAGCTATTAAATAGTTATTAACTATTTAATAGTTACCTAGTTAAAATAATAACAAATTTACCTGTAAAATAAATCCTAACCTAAGTTATAATTAAACCTAACACTACCCTATCAATAAAATAATTAAATAAACTACCTACAATTACCTACAATTAACCTAACACTACACTATCAATAAATAAATTAAACACAATTGCTACAAATAAATACAATTAAATAAACTAGCTAAAGTACAAAAAATAAAAAAGAACTAAGTTACAGAAAATAAAAAAATATTTACAAACATAAGAAAAATATTACAACAATTTTAAACTAATTACACCTACTCTAAGCCCCCTAATAAAATAACAAAGCCCCCCAAAATAAAAAATTCCCTACCCTATTCTAAATTAAAAAAGTTACAAGCTCTTTTACCTTACCAGCCCTGAACAGGGCCCTTTGCGGGGCATGCCCCAAGAATTTCAGCTCTTTTGCCTGTAAAAGAATAAATACAATACCCCCCCCCCAACATTACAACCCACCACCCACATACCCCTAATCTAACCCAAACCCCCCTTAAATAAACCTAACACTAAGCCCCTGAAGATCTTCCTACCTTGTCTTCACCATCCAGGTATCACCGATCCGTCCTGGCTCCAAGATCTTCATCCAACCCAAGCGGGGGTTGGCGATCCATAATCCGGTGCTCCAAAGTCTTCCTCCTATCCGGCAAGAAGAGGACATCCAGACCGGCAAACATCTTCTCCAAGCGGCATCTTCGATCTTCTTCCATCCGGTGCGGAGCGGGTCCATCTTGAAGCAGGCGACGCGGATCCATCCTCTTCTTCCGATGTCTCCCGACTAATGACGGTTCCTTTAAGGGACGTCATCCAAGATGGCGTCCCTCGAATTCCGATTGGCTGATAGGATTCTATCAGCCAATCGGAATTAAGGTAGGAATTTTCTGATTGGCTGATGGAATCAGCCAATCAGAATCAAGTTCAATCCGATTGGCTGATCCAATCAGCCAATCAGATTGAGCTCGCATTCTATTGGCTGTTCCGATCAGCCAATAGAATGCGAGCTCAATCTGATTGGCTGATGGGATCGGCCAATCGGATTGAACTTGATTCTGATTGGCTGATTCCATCAGCCAATCAGAAAATTCCTACCTTAATTCCGATTGGCTGATAGAATCCTATCAGCCAATCGGAATTCGAGGGACGCCATCTTGGATGACGTCCCTTAAAGGAACCGTCATTAGTCGGGAGACATCGGAAGAAGAGGATGGATCCGCGTCGCCTGCTTCAAGATGGACCCGCTCCGCACCGGATGGAAGAAGATCGAAGATGCCGCTTGGAGAAGATGTTTGCCGGTCCGGATGTCCTCTTCTTGCCGGATAGGAGGAAGACTTTGGAGCACCGGATTATGGATCGCCAACCCCCGCTTGGGTTGGATGAAGATCTTGGAGCCAGGACGGATCGGTGATACCTGGATGGTGAAGACAAGGTAGGATGATCTTCAGGGGCTTAGTGTTAGGTTTATTTAAGGGGGGTTTGGGTTAGATTAGGGGTATGTGGGTGGTGGGTTGTAATGTTGGGGGGGGGGGGGTATTGTATTTATTCTTTTACAGGCAAAAGAGCTGAAATTCTTGGGGCATGCCCCGCAAAGGGCCCTGTTCAGGGCTGGTAAGGTAAAAGAGCTTGTAACTTTTTAAATTTAGAATAGGGTAGGGAATTTTTTATTTTGGGGGGCTTTGTTATTTTATTAGGGGGCTTAGAGTAGGTGTAATTAGTTTAAAATTGTTGTAATATTTTTCTTATGTTTGTAAATATTTTTTTATTTTCTGTAACTTAGTTCTTTTTTATTTTTTGTACTTTAGCTAGTTTATTTAATTGTATTTATTTGTAGCAATTGTGTTTAATTTATTTATTGATAGTGTAGTGTTAGGTTAATTGTAGGTAATTGTAGGTAGTTTATTTAATTATTTTATTGATAGGGTAGTGTTAGGTTTAATTATAACTTAGGTTAGGATTTATTTTACAGGTAAATTTGTTATTATTTTAACTAGGTAACTATTAAATAGTTAATAACTATTTAATAGCTATTGTACCTGGTTAAAATAATTACAAAGTTGCCTGTAAAATAAATATTAATCCTAAAATAGCTATAATATAATTATAATTTATATTGTAGCTATATTAGGATTTATTTTACAGGTAAGTATTTAGCTTTAAATAGGAATAAGTTATTTAATAAGAGTTAATTAATTTCGTTAGATGTAAATTATATTTAACTTAGGGGGGTGTTAGTGTTAGGGTTAGACTTAGCTTTAGGGGTTAATACATTTATTAGAATAGCGGTGAGCTCCGATCGGAAGTTTAGGGGTTAATAATTGAAGGTAGGTGTCGGCGATGTTAGGGAGGGCAGATTAGGGGTTAATACTATTTATGATAGGGTTAGTGAGGCGGATTAGGGGTTAATAACTTTATTATAGTAGCGCTCAGGTCCGCTCGGCAGATTAGGGGTTAATAAGTGTAGGTAGGTGTCGGCGACGTTGTGGGGGGCAGATTAGGGGTTAATAAATATAACATAGGGGTCGGCGATGTTAGGGCAGCAGATTAGGGGTACATAGGGATAACGTAGGTGGCGGCGTTTTACGGAGCGGCAGATTAGGGGTTAAAAAAAATATGCAGGGGTCATCGATAGCGGGGGCGGCAGATTAGGGGTTAATAAGTGTAAGATTAGGGGTGTTTAGACTCGGGGTACATGTTAGGGTGTTAGGTGCAGACGTAGGAAGTGTTTCCCCATAGGAATCAATGGGGCTGCGTTAGGAGCTGAACGCTGCTTTTTTGCAGGTGTTAGGTTTTTTTTCAGCTCAAACAGTCCCATTGTTTCCTATGGGAGAATCGTGCACGAGCACGTTTTTGAGGCCGGCCGCGTCCGTAAGCAACTCTGGTATCGAGAGTTGCTTTTGCGGTAAAAATGCTCTACGCTCCTTTTTTGGAGCCTAACGCAGCATTTGTTTTAACTCTCGATACCAGAGTTAAATTTATGGTGCGGCCAGAAAAAAGCCTGCGGAGCGTTAACAGCCCTTTTACCGCCGAACTCCAAATCTAGGCCAGTGGATGCTCCTCTATAAGGGTAACAGAGGCAGCACCTCATCAGTTTTTTGGGGTAAAAAAAAATAAAAAAGCGTGAAACAGATTAATTTTTTTTTATTTTTATTTTTTTATTTTCAGGAGGGTGGGGGTTTTGGGGTTAGTTCTTTAAAATAATAATAAAGTTTTTAATAAAAATGAAAATACTGTCAAAATGAAAATCTACAAGCGTTTTTTGAAATTTCGTCTGTTTGAGAGCTCTTTACACAAGCTCCTATAGAGACTTCTGATTGCACCTATTTGGTCTCCTTGTGGACATTTAGCATTGAAAAAAAGCAAATCTCCCATTGGCTGACAGGATGGGGGTGGAATCAAACATCACAGACTCCGCTTTGTTTACACAGAGCTACTGAGCATTGGACAGCTTCCACCTTCCACTCCTTTCAGCACACATTTGAAAGCCATAAAATGTCACTATATAAAGAAATGTTATTTTATTTTTAAACTTGTTTTACTTATGATTGAAATATCTTAAATTTTGTTACTAAAATATAATATAGTGGCAGAATAGAGGTGCTGGACTCAAACTTGCACCTCCCCCTTCACACTTCAGCACAGCTCCTTGCTTCTTAATAAGTCAGCACCTGGCATGCCTTCCCTCCCCTCCTGGTGTCACACTGACCGGAGCTTTAATGACCACATAACTACCACTGATATTGATTTGCCTCCTTCTCATCGCTTTGTACATCCTTCTGGGTCTGCAATGCCTGAAGTGTTAGCCTGTTTTCAACCCTGTTATCTACTGCACTGCTGCCTTGTTCCTTCTTCTCGTTGTGAGGACTAGAGATGACAAAAAACACGTTAGTTGTGCACCGTGCAGACAGTGGACAACCAGGTTCCAGCAGACTAATACTATAGGGCTGGCATTGCTGACACAGAAGGATACAAGTAGCCATGTCTTGGTGAGAAGGTGGCAATGGCGGCATTGGTTATGTTGTTGTTAAAGCTTCAGTCATGGCAACACCTTGAGTCTAACAGGCACATTGGCATGAGGACGGGGAGATGGCATAGTAGGATTGGGGCCTGCCATGTGACTGTCACTAACTTGGGGCTCGCTTCCATTGAGTGGTAATTTGGTTTGCGCGAGATTGCAATCCAATAAATATGGTGTCAGAAGCAATTTCATTTATCGGCTGCTTCGCAACATTTTTGCGTCCCATAGAAAGTATTAGAAGTCGTTAAGCGATAACTTATACCACGTTTCCAATGAAAGCACAAATTGTTAATACACTGCTGGAGGCTGCCGATGCATTGACAAAAAATTCAACACAGCTCAACTAGAAAGTTGTTTGATTAGCTTTTTGAGAACTATTTCCCATTAAAATTTTAAACCTTGCAAATAATGTGTTTATCAATGTAGAAAAAAATGTAATATGTAATATTTATTGTTTTCCCATTTATAGGAATAGTTGCACGTATGTTCTTATGGAAATATCAGTATTATTTAAATATAAAAATATAGGTAAGCACATATTTACATAATTTAAACTATACTTATGCCTTGGACAGCAATACATATTACATATATTAATAAAGTTGAAAATATAATTATAGGAAAAAATATTTGCTTACATTTTAAAAAAGATGTATTATAAATAAGTGAAAGAGAAGAGAAGGAGATAGGATAAATAAGAGAGGACAGAGGGAAAGAGAAGAGAAGGAGATAGGATAAATAAGAGAGGACAGAGAGAAAGAGAAGAGAAGGAAATAGGATAAATAAGAGAGGACAGAGAGAAAGAGAAGAGGAGGAGATAGGAAAAATAAGAGAGGATAGAGAGAAAGAGAAGAGGAGGAGATAGGATAAATAAGAGAGGGCAGAGAGAAAGAGAAGAAGAGGAGATAGGATAAATAAGAGAGGGCAGAGAGAAAGAAAAGAGGAGGAGATAGGAAAAATAAGAGAGGACAGAGAGAAAGAGAAGAGGAGGAGATAGGATAAATAAGAAAGGGCAGAGAGAAAGAGAAGAGGAGGAGATAGGATAAATAAGAGAGGGCAGAGAGAAAGAGAAAAGGAGGAGATAGGATAAATAAGAGAGGGCAGAGAGAAAGAGAAGAGGAGGAGATAGGATAAATAAGAAAGGGCAGAGAGAAAGAGAAGAGGAGGAGATAGGATAAATAAGAGAGGACAGAGAGAAAGAAAAGAGGAGGAGATAGGAAAAATAAGAGAGGACAGGGAGAAAGAGAAGAGGAGGAGATAGGATAAATAAGAAAGGGCAGAGAGAAAGAGGAGAGAGAAGGAAATGGGGTAAATAAGAAAGGACAGAGAGAAAGAGAAGAGGAGATATGATAAATATGAGAGGGCAGAGAGAAAGAGAATAGGAGGAGATAGGATAAATATGAGAGGGCAGAGAGAAAGAGAAGAGAAGGAGGTAGGATAAATAAGAGAGGGCAAAGAGAAAGAGAAGGAGGTAGGATAAATAAGAAAGGACAGAGAGAAAGAGAAGAGGGGGAGATAGGATAAATAAGAGAGGGCAGAGAGAAAGAGAAGAGGAGGAGATAGGATAAATAAGAGAGGACAGAGAGAAAGAGAAGAGGAGGATATAGGATAAATAATAGAAAGCAGAGGGAAAGAGAAGAGGAGGAGATAGGATAAATAAAAAAGGGCAGAGAGAAAGAGAAGAGGAGGAGATAGGATAAATAAGAGAGGGCAAAGAGAAAGAGAAGAGGAGGAGATAGGATAAATAAGAAAGGGCAGAGAGAAAGAGAAGAGAGGAGGAGATAGAATAAATAAGAGAGGACAGAGAGAAAGAGAATAGGAGGGGATAGGATAAATGAGAAAGGGCAGAGAGAAAGAGAAGAGGAGGAGATAGGATAAATAAGAGAGGACAGAGAGAAGGAGAAGAGCAGGAAATAGGATAAATAAGAGAGGACAGAGAGAAAGAGAAGAGGAGGAGATAGGATAAATAAGAAAGGGCAGAGAGAAAGAGAAGAGCGAAGGAGATGGGATAAATAAGAGAGGGCAGAGAGAAAGAGAAGAGAAGGAGATAGGATAAATAAGAGAGGACAGAGAGAAAGAGAAGAGAAGGAGATAGGATAAATAAGAGAGGACAGAGAGAAAGAGAAGAGGAGGAGATAGGATAAATAAGAGAGGGCAGAGAGAAAGAGAAGAGGAGGAGATAGGATAAATAAGAAAGGGCAGAGAGAAAGAGAAGAGGAGGAGATAGAATAAATAAGAGAGGACAGAGAGAAAGAGAAGAGGAGGAGATAGGATAAATAAGAGAGGGCAGAGAGAAAGAGAAGAGGAGGAGATAGGATAAATAAGAGAGGGCAGAGAGAAAGAGAAGAGGAGGAGATAGGATAAATAAGAAAGGGCAGAGAGAAAGAGAAGAGGAGGAGATAGGATAAATAAGAAAGGGCAGAGAGAAAGAGAAGAGGAGGAGATAGGATAAATAAGAGAGGGCAGAGAGAAAGAGAAGAGGAGGAGATAGGATACATAAGAGAGGGCAGAGAGAAAGAGAAGAGGAGGGGATAGGATAAATAAGAAAGGGCAGAGAGAAAGAGAAGAGGAGGAGATAGGATAAATAAGAGAGGACAGAGAGAAAGAAAAGAGGCGGAGATAGGAAAAATAAGAGAGGACAGAGAGAAAGAAAAGAGGAGGAGATAGGAAAAATAAGAGAGGACAGGGAGAAAGAGAAGAGGAGGAGATAGGATAAATAAGAAAGGGCAGAGAGAAAGAGGAGAGAGAAGGAAATGGGGTAAATAAGAAAGGACAGAGAGAAAGAGAAGAGGAGATATGATAAATATGAGAGGGCAGAGAGAAAGAGAAGAGGAGGAGATAGGATAAATATGAGAGGGCAGAGAGAAAGAGAAGAGAAGGAGGTAGGATAAATAAGAGAGGGCAAAGAGAAAGAGAAGGAGGTAGGATAAATAAGAGAGGACAGAGAGAAAGAGAAGAAGAGGAGATAGGATAAATAAGAGAGGGCAAAGAGAAAGAGAAGAGGAGGAGATAGGATAAATAAGAAAGGGCAGAGAGAAAGAGAAGAGAGGAGGAGATAGAATAAATAAGAGAGGACAGAGAGAAAGAGAATAGGAGGGGATAGGATAAATAAGAAAGGGCAGAGAGAAAGAGAAGAGGAGGAGATAGGATAAATAAGAGAGGACAGAGAGAAGGAGAAGAGCAGGAAATAGGATAAATAAGAGAGGGCAAAGAGAAAGAGAAGAGGAGGAGGTAGGATAAATAAGAAAGGGCAGAGAGAAAGAGAAGAGAGGAGGAGATAGAATAAATAAGAGAGGACAGAGAGAAAGAGAATAGGAGGGGATAGGATAAATAAGAAAGGGCAGAGAGAAAGAGAAGAGGAGGAGATAGGATAAATAAGAGAGGACAGAGAGAAGGAGAAGAGCAGGAAATAGGATAAATAAGAGAGGACAGAGAGAAAGAGAAGAGCAGGAAATAGGATAAATAAGAGAGGACAGAGAGAAAGAGAAGAGGAGGAGATAGGATAAATAAGAAAGGGCAGAGAGAAAGAGAAGAGAGGAGGAGATAGAATAAATAAGAGAGGACAGAGAGAAAGAGAATAGGAGGGGATAGGATAAATAAGAAAGGGCAGAGAGAAAGAGAAGAGGAGGAGATAGGATAAATAAGAGAGGACAGAGAGAAGGAGAAGAGCAGGAAATAGGATAAATAAGAGAGGACAGAGAGAAAGAGAAGAGGAGGAGATAGGATAAATAAGAAAGGGCAGAGAGAAAGAGAAGAGCGAAGGAGATGGGATAAATAAGAGAGGGCAGAGAGAAAGAGAAGAGAAGGAGATAGGATAAATAAGAGAGGACAGAGAGAAAGAGAAGAGAAGGAGATAGGATAAATAAGAGAGGACAGAGAGAAAGAGAAGAGGAGGAGATAGGATAAATAAGAGAGGGCAGAGAGAAAGAGAAGAGGAGGAGATAGGATAAATAAGAAAGGGCAGAGAGAAAGAGAAGAGGAGGAGATAGAATAAATAAGAGAGGACAGAGAGAAAGAGAAGAGGAGGAGATAGGATAAATAAGAGAGGGCAGAGAGAAAGAGAAGAGGAGGAGATAGGATAAATAAGAGAGGGCAGAGAGAAAGAGAAGAGGAGGAGATAGGATAAATAAGAAAGGGCAGAGAGAAAGAGAAGAGGAGGAGATAGGATAAATAAGAAAGGGCAGAGAGAAAGAGAAGAGGAGGAGATAGGATAAATAAGAGAGGGCAGAGAGAAAGAGAAGAGGAGGAGATAGGATAAATAAGAGAGGGCAGAGAGAAAGAGAAGAGGAGGGGATAGGATAAATAAGAAAGGGCAGAGAGAAAGAGAAGAGGAGGAGATAGGATAAATAAGAGAGGACAGAGAGAAAGAAAAGAGGAGGAGATAGGAAAAATAAGAGAGGACAGAGAGAAAGAAAAGAGGAGGAGATAGGAAAAATAAGAGAGGACAGGGAGAAAGAGAAGAGGAGGAGATAGGATAAATAAGAAAGGGCAGAGAGAAAGAGGAGAGAGAAGGAAATGGGGTAAATAAGAAAGGATAGAGAGAAAGAGAAGAGGAGATATGATAAATATGAGAGGGCAGAGAGAAAGAGAAGAGGAGGAGATAGGATAAATATGAGAGGGCAGAGAGAAAGAGAAGAGAAGGAGGTAGGATAAATAAGAGAGGGCAAAGAGAAAGAGAAGGAGGTAGGATAAATAAGAGAGGACAGAGAGAAAGAGAAGTGGAGGATATAGGATAAATAAGAGAGGGCAGAGAGAAAGAGAAGAGGTGGAGATAGGATAAATAAGAGAGGACAGAGAGAAAGAGAAGAGGAGGATATAGGATAAATAATAGAGAGCAGAGGGAAAGAGAAGAGGAGGAGATAGGATAAATAAAAAAGGGCAGAGAGAAAGAGAAGAGGAGGAGATAGGATCAATAAAAGAGGGCAAAGAGAAAGAGAAGAGGAGGAGATAGGATAAATAAGAAAGGGCAGAGAGAAAGAGAAGAGAGGAGGAGATAGAATAAATAAGAGAGGGCAGAGAGAAAGAGAATATGAGGAGATATGATAAATACGAGAGGGCAGAGAGAAATAGAAGAGAGGAGGAGACAGGATAAATAAGAGAGGGCAGAGAGAAAGAGAAGAGGAGGAGCTATGATAAATAAGAGAGGGCAGAGAGAAATAGATGAGAGGAGGAGACAGGATAAATAAGAGAGGGCAGAGAGAAAGAGAAGAGGAGGAGATATGATAAATACGAGAGGGCAGAAAGAAAGAGAAGAGAGGATGAGACAGGATAAATAATAGAGGGCAGAGAGAAAGAGAAGAGAATGAGATAGGGTAAATAAGAGAGGGTAGAGAGAAAGAGAAGAGAGGAAGAGACAGGATAAATAAGAGAGGGCAGAGAGAAAAAGAAGAGAAGGAGATAGGATAAATAAGAGAGGGTAGAGAATAAAATGAAGAGAGGAGGAGATATGATAAATATGAGAGGGCAGAGAGAAAGGGAATAGAGGATCAGATAGGATAAATTGACAGGGAAGAGAAAAAGAGAAGAGAGGAGGAGATAGGATAAACAAGAGAGGACAGAGAGAAACAGAAGAGGAGGAGATAGGATAAATAAGAGAGGGCAGAGAGAAAGAGAAGAGGAGGGGATAGGATAAATAAGAAAGGGCAGAGAGAAAGAGAAGAGGAGGAGATAGGATAAATAAGAGAGGACAGAGAGAAAGAAAAGAGGAGGAGATAGGAAAAATAAGAGAGGACAGAGAGAAAGAAAAGAGGAGGAGATAGGAAAAATAAGAGAGGACAGGGAGAAAGAGAAGAGGAGGAGATAGGATAAATAAGAAAGGGCAGAGAGAAAGAGGAGAGAGAAGGAAATGGGGTAAATAAGAAAAGACAGAGAGAAAGAGAAGAGGAGATATGATAAATATGAGAGGGCAGAGAGAAAGAGAAGAGGAGGAGATAGGATAAATATGAGAGGGCAGAGAGAAAGAGAAGAGAAGGAGGTAGGATAAATAAGAGAGGGCAAAGAGAAAGAGAAGGAGGTAGGATAAATAAGAGAGGACAGAGAGAAAGAGAAGAGGAGGAGATAGGATAAATAAGAGAGGGCAAAGAGAAAGAGAAGAGGAGGAGATAGGATAAATAAGAAAGGGCAGAGAGAAAGAGAAGAGAGGAGGAGATAGAATAAATAAGAGAGGACAGAGAGAAAGAGAATAGGAGGGGATAGGATAAATAAGAAAGGGCAGAGAGAAAGAGAAGAGGAGGAGATAGGATAAATAAGAGAGGACAGAGAGAAGGAGAAGAGCAGGAAATAGGATAAATAAGAGAGGACAGAGAGAAAGAGAAGAGCAGGAAATAGGATAAATAAGAGAGGACAGAGAGAAAGAGAAGAGGAGGAGATAGGATAAATAAAAAAGGGCAGAGAGAAAGAGAAGAGGAGGAGATAGGATAAATAAGAGAGGGCAAAGAGAAAGAGAAGAGGAGGAGATAGGATAAATAAGAAAGGGCAGAGAGAAAGAGAAGAGAGGAGGAGATAGAATAAATAAGAGAGGACAGAGAGAAAGAGAATAGGAGGGGATAGGATAAATAAGAAAGGGTAGAGAGAAAGAGAAGAGGAGGAGATAGGATAAATAAGAGAGGACAGAGAGAAAGAGAAGAGGAGGAGATAGGATAAATAAGAAAGGGCAGAGAGAAAGAGAAGAGCGAAGGAGATGGGATAAATAAGAGAGGGCAGAGAGAAAGAGAAGAGAAGGAGATAGGATAAATAAGAGAGGACAGAGAGAAAGAGAAGAGAAGGAGATATGATAAATAAGAGAGGACAGAGAGAAAGAGAAGAGGAGGAGATAGGATAAATAAGAGAGGGCAGAGAGAAAGAGAAGAGGAGGAGATAGGATAAATAAGAAAGGGCAGAGAGAAAGAGAAGAGGAGGAGATAGAATAAATAAGAGAGGACAGAGAGAAAGAGAAGAGGAGGAGATAGGATAAATAAGAGAGGGCAGAGAGAAAGAGAAGAAGAGGAGATAGGATAAATAAGAGAGGGCAGAGAGAAAGAGAAGAGGAGGAGATAGGATAAATAAGAAAGGGCAGAGAGAAAGAGAAGAGGAGGAGATAGGATAAATAAGAAAGGGCAGAGAGAAAGAGAAGAGGAGGAGATAGGATAAATAAGAGAGGGCAGAGAGAAAGAGAAGAGGAGGAGATAGGAAAAATAAGAGAGGACAGAGAGAAAGAAAAGAGGAGGAGATAGGAAAAATAAGAGAGGACAGAGAGAAAGAAAAGAGGAGGAGATAGGAAAAATAAGAGAGGACAGGGAGAAAGAGAAGAGGAGGAGATAGGATAAATAAGAAAGGGCAGAGAGAAAGAGGAGAGAGAAGGAAATGGGGTAAATAAGAAAGGACAGAGAAAAAGAGAAGAGGAGATATGATAAATATGAGAGGGCAGAGAGAAAGAGAAGAGGAGGAGATAGGATAAATATGAGAGGGCAGAGAGAAAGAGAAGAGAAGGAGGTAGGATAAATAAGAGAGGGCAAAGAGAAAGAGAAGGAGGTAGGATAAATAAGAGAGGACAGAGAGAAAGAGAAGAGGAGGATATAGGATAAATAAGAGAGGGCAGAGAGAAAGAGAAGAGGTGGAGATAGGATAAATAAGAGAGGACAGAGAGAAAGAGAACAGGAGGATATAGGATAAATAATAGAGAGCAGAGGGAAAGAGAAGAGGAGGAGATAGGATAAATAAAAAAGGGCAGAGAGAAAGAGAAGAGGAGGAGATAGGATAAATAAAAGAGGGCAAAGAGAAAGAGAAGAGGGGGAGATAGGATAAATAAGAAAGGGCAGAGAGAAAGAGAAGAGAGGAGGAGATAGAATAAATAAGAGAGGGCAGAGAGAAAGAGAATATGAGGAGATATGATAAATACGAGAGGGCAGAGAGAAATAGAAGAGAGGAGGAGACAGGATAAATAAGAGAGGGCAGAGAGAAAGAGAAGAGGAGGAGCTATGATAAATAAGAGAGGGCAGAGAGAAATAGATGAGAGGAGGAGACAGGATAAATAAGAGAGGGCAGAGAGAAAGAGAAGAGGAGGAGATATGATAAATACGAGAGGGCAGAAAGAAAGAGAAGAGAGGATGAGACAGGTTAAATAATAGAGGGCAGAGAGAAAGAGAAGAGAATGAGATAGGGTAAATAAGAGAGGGTAGAGAGAAAGAGAAGAGAGGAAGAGACAGGATAAATAAGAGAGGGCAGAGAGAAAGAGAAGAGGAGGAGATAGGATAAATAAGAAAGGGCAGAGAGAAAGAGGAGAGAGAAGGAAATGGGGTAAATAAGAAAGGACAGAGAGAAAGAGAAGAGGAGATATGATAAATATGAGAGGGCAGAGAGAAAGAGAAGAGGAGGAGATAGGATAAATATGAGAGGGCAGAGAGAAAGAGAAGAGAAGGAGGTAGGATAAATAAGAGAGGGCAAAGAGAAAGAGAAGGAGGTAGGATAAATAAGAGAGGACAGAGAGAAAGAGAAGAGGAGGATATAGGATAAATAAGAGAGGGCAGAGAGAAAGAGAAGAGGTGGAGATAGGATAAATAAGAGAGGACAGAGAGAAAGAGAAGAGGAGGATATAGGATAAATAATAGAGAGCAGAGGGAAAGAGAAGAGGAGGAGATAGGATAAATAAAAAAGGGCAGAGAGAAAGAGAAGAGGAGGAGATAGGATAAATAAAAGAGGGCAAAGAGAAAGAGAAGAGGAGGAGATAGGATAAATAAGAAAGGGCAGAGAGAAAGAGAAGAGAGGAGGAGATAGAATAAATAAGAGAGGGCAGAGAGAAAGAGAATATGAGGAGATATGATAAATACGAGAGGGCAGAGAGAAATAGAAGAGAGGAGGAGACAGGATAAATAAGAGAGGGCAGAGAGAAAGAGAAGAGGAGGAGCTATGATAAATAAGAGAGGGCAGAGAGAAATAGATGAGAGGAGGAGACAGGATAAATAAGAGAGGGCAGAGAGAAAGAGAAGAGGAGGAGATATGATAAATACGAGAGGGCAGAAAGAAAGAGAAGAGAGGATGAGACAGGATAAATAATAGAGGGCAGAGAGAAAGAGAAGAGAATGAGATAGGGTAAATAAGAGAGGGTAGAGAGAAAGAGAAGAGAGGAAGAGACAGGATAAATAAGAGAGGGCAGAGAGAAAAAGAAGAGAAGGAGATATGATAAATAAGAGAGGGTAGAGAATAAAATGAAGAGAGGAGGAGATATGATAAATATGAGAGGGCAGAGAGAAAGGGAATAGAGGATCAGATAGGATAAATTGACAGGGAAGAGAAAAAGAGAAGAGAGGAGGAGATAGGATAAACAAGAGAGGACAGAGAGAAACAGAAGAGGAGGAGATAGGATAAATAAGAGAGGGCAGAGAGAAAGAGAAGAGGAGGGGATAGGATAAATAAGAAAGGGCAGAGAGAAAGAGAAGAGGAGGAGATAGGATAAATAAGAGAGGACAGAGAGAAAGAAAAGAGGAGGAGATAGGAAAAATAAGAGAGGACAGAGAGAAAGAAAAGAGGAGGAGATAGGAAAAATAAGAGAGGACAGGGAGAAAGAGAAGAGGAGGAGATAGGATAAATAAGAAAGGGCAGAGAGAAAGAGGAGAGAGAAGGAAATGGGGTAAATAAGAAAGGACAGAGAGAAAGAGAAGAGGAGATATGATAAATATGAGAGGGCAGAGAGAAAGAGAAGAGGAGGAGATAGGATAAATATGAGAGGGCAGAGAGAAAGAGAAGAGAAGGAGGTAGGATAAATAAGAGAGGGCAAAGAGAAAGAGAAGGAGGTAGGATAAATAAGAGAGGACAGAGAGAAAGAGAAGAGGAGGAGATAGGATAAATAAGAGAGGGCAAAGAGAAAGAGAAGAGGAGGAGATAGGATAAATAAGAAAGGGCAGAGAGAAAGAGAAGAGAGGAGGAGATAGAATAAATAAGAGAGGACAGAGAGAAAGAGAATAGGAGGGGATAGGATAAATAAGAAAGGGCAGAGAGAAAGAGAAGAGGAGGAGATAGGATAAATAAGAGAGGACAGAGAGAAGGAGAAGAGCAGGAAATAGGATAAATAAGAGAGGGCAAAGAGAAAGAGAAGAGGAGGAGATAGGATAAATAAGTAAGGGCAGAGAGAAAGAGAAGAGAGGAGGAGATAGAATAAATAAGAGAGGACAGAGAGAAAGAGAATAGGAGGGGATAGGATAAATAAGAAAGGGCAGAGAGAAAGAGAAGAGGAGGAGATAGGATAAATAAGAGAGGACAGAGAGAAGGAGAAGAGCAGGAAATAGGATAAATAAGAGAGGACAGAGAGAAAGAGAAGAGCAGGAAATAGGATAAATAAGAGAGGACAGAGAGAAAGAGAAGAGGAGGAGATAGGATAAATAAAAAAGGGCAGAGAGAAAGAGAAGAGGAGGAGATAGGATAAATAAGAGAGGGCAAAGAGAAAGAGAAGAGGAGGAGATAGGATAAATAAGAAAGGGCAGAGAGAAAGAGAAGAGAGGAGGAGATAGAATAAATAAGAGAGGACAGAGAGAAAGAGAATAGGAGGGGATAGGATAAATAAGAAAGGGCAGAGAGAAAGAGAAGAGGAGGAGATAGGATAAATAAGAGAGGACAGAGAGAAGGAGAAGAGCAGGAAATAGGATAAATAAGAGAGGACAGAGAGAAAGAGAAGAGGAGGAGATAGGATAAATAAGAAAGGGCAGAGAGAAAGAGAAGAGCGAAGGAGATGGGATAAATAAGAGAGGGCAGAGAGAAAGAGAAGAGAAGGAGATAGGATAAATAAGAGAGGACAGAGAGAAAGAGAAGAGAAGGAGATATGATAAATAAGAGAGGACAGAGAGAAAGAGAAGAGGAGGAGATAGGATAAATAAGAGAGGGCAGAGAGAAAGAGAAGAGGAGGAGATAGGATAAATAAGAAAGGGCAGAGAGAAAGAGAAGAGGAGGAGATAGGATAAATAAGAGAGGACAGAGAGAAAGAGAAGAGGAGGAGATAGGATAAATAAGAGAGGGCAGAGAGAAAGAGAAGAGGAGGAGATAGGATAAATAAGAGAGGGCAGAGAGAAAGAGAAGAGGAGGAGATAGGATAAATAAGAGAGGGCAGAGAGAAAGAGAAGAGGAGGAGATAGGATAAATAAGAAAGGGCAGAGAGAAAGAGAAGAGGAGGAGATAGGATAAATAAGAGAGGGCAGAGAGAAAGAGAAGAGGAGGAGATAGGATACATAAGAGAGGGCAGAGAGAAAGAGAAGAGGAGGGGATAGGATAAATAAGAAAGGGCAGAGAGAAAGAGAAGAGGAGGAGATAGGATAAATAAGAGAGGACAGAGAGAAAGAAAAGAGGAGGAGATAGGAAAAATAAGAGAGGACAGAGAGAAAGAAAAGAGGAGGAGATAGGAAAAATAAGAGAGGACAGGGAGAAAGAGAAGAGGAGGAGATAGGATAAATAAGAAAGGGCAGAGAGAAAGAGGAGAGAGAAGGAAATGGGGTAAATAAGAAAGGACAGAGAGAAAGAGAAGAGGAGATATGATAAATATGAGAGGGCAGAGAGAAAGAGAAGAGGAGGAGATAGGATAAATATGAGAGGGCAGAGAGAAAGAGAAGAGAAGGAGGTAGGATAAATAAGAGAGGGCAAAGAGAAAGAGAAGGAGGTAGGATAAATAAGAGAGGACAGAGAGAAAGAGAAGAGGAGGATATAGGATAAATAAGAGAGGGCAGAGAGAAAGAGAAGAGGTGGAGATAGGATAAATAAGAGAGGACAGAGAGAAAGAGAAGAGGAGGATATAGGATAAATAATAGAGAGCAGAGGGAAAGAGAAGAGGAGGAGATAGGATAAATAAAAAAGGGCAGAGAGAAAGAGAAGAGGAGGAGATAGGATAAATAAAAGAGGGCAAAGAGAAAGAGAAGAGGAGGAGATAGGATAAATAAGAAAGGGCAGAGAGAAAGAGAAGAGAGGAGGAGATAGAATAAATAAGAGAGGGCAGAGAGAAAGAGAATATGAGGAGATATGATAAATACGAGAGGGCAGAGAGAAATAGAAGAGAGGAGGAGACAGGATAAATAAGAGAGGGCAGAGAGAAAGAGAAGAGGAGGAGCTATGATAAATAAGAGAGGGCAGAGAGAAATAGATGAGAGGAGGAGACAGGATAAATAAGAGAGGGCAGAGAGAAAGAGAAGAGGAGGAGATATGATAAATACGAGAGGGCAGAAAGAAAGAGAAGAGAGGATGAGACAGGATACATAATAGAGGGCAGAGAGAAAGAGAAGAGAATGAGATAGGGTAAATAAGAGAGGGTAGAGAGAAAGAGAAGAGAGGAAGAGACAGGATAAATAAGAGAGGGCAGAGAGAAAAAGAAGAGAAGGAGATAGGATAAATAAGAGAGGGTAGAGAATAAAATGAAGAGAGGAGGAGATATGATAAATATGAGAGGGCAGAGAGAAAGGGAATAGAGGATCAGATAGGATAAATTGACAGGGAAGAGAAAAAGAGAAGAGAGGAGGAGATAGGATAAACAAGAGAGGACAGAGAGAAACAGAAGAGGAGGAGATAGGATAAATAAGAGAGGGCAGAGAGAAAGAGATGAGGAGGAGATAGGATAAATAAGAGAGGGCAAAGAGAAAGAGAAGAGGAGGAGATAGGATAAATAAGAGAGGAGAGAGATAAGGAGATAGGATAAAAAAGAGAGGGCAGAGAGAAAAAAAAGAGAGGGCAGAGAGAAAGGAGAGAGATAAAAGAGAGGAGGATAAATAGAGAGATAAGGAGATAGGATAAACAAGAGAGGACAGAGAGAAAGAGGAGAGGAGGAGATAGGATAAATAAGAGAAGGCAGAGAGAATGATAATAGGAGGAGATAGGATAAATAAGAGAGGAGAGAGATAAGGAGATAGGATAAATAAGAGAGGACAGAGAGAAAGGGAAGAGAGGATCAGATAGGATAAAAAAGAGAGGGCAAAGAGAAAGAGAAGAGGAGAAGATAGGATAAATAAGAGAGGGTAGAGAATAAAATGAAGAGAGTAGATAGGATAAATAAGAGAGGGCAGAGAGAAAGGGAAGAGAGGATCAGATAGGATAAATATAGAGGGAAGTGGAAAAGAGAAGAGAGGAGGAGATAGGATAATTAGAGAGGGCAGAAAGAAAGAGAAAAGAGGAGGAGATAGGATAAATAAGAGAGCGTAGGAAGAAAGAGAAGAGAGGGGGAGATAGGATAAAATAATAGAGAGCAGACAGAAAGGAGGAGATAGGATAAATAAGAGAGGTCAGAGAGAAAGAGAGAGAGAGGATACATAAGAGAGCACAGAGAGAAAGAGAAGAGAGAAAGAGAGAGAGAGAGGAAGGGATATGATAAATAAGAGAGCACAGAGAGAAAGAGAAGAGAGGAGGAAATAGGATAAATAATAGAGAGCAGAGAAAAAGAGAGGAGGAGATAGGATAAATAGAAAGAGAGAGAGAGGATAAGTAAGAGAGCACAGAGCGAAAGAGAAGATAGAGAGGAAGAAAAAGGATAAATAAGAGAGATCAGAGGGAAAGAGAAGAGAGGAGGGGATAGGATAAATAAGAGAGGGCAGAGAGAAAAAAAGAGAGGGCAGAGAGAAAGGAGAGAGATAAAAGAGAGGGAACGAGAGATAAGAGAAGAAAGGAGACTGAGAAAGGAGAAATGTAAAAGTACAGTTAAACTCGTAATAACACTGTGATAATTATTTTTAAAAAATTGCAATAAAACATTATAAGGGATTAAAGATATGAGGTCTCAGATGTTAGAGGGGGAAAAAAAGCTGCAAACGGCTTTAACATAGAGATAAATACATAAACATGTCTAAATATGTAAATGTATGTATTTATTTATGTATATATGTGTTTACATATATATTTATGTACTGTATTTATATGAGTAAATATGTAATTGCAGACATATATATATACACATAAAAACATATGTATACATATATAGACATAGATATACTGTAAGTGCTTTAGAGCCCTTTGCAGTCAAGTAGCTGAAAACATAAAAAATCATATTTATGCAATATTAATTTTTTTATAAAGGTTTTAACTATGTATTTAATGTAAATATTTTACATCAACTTTCAACGTAATATGCAAAAAGATTACTTCTAAATGAGTTAATGCGCGAACTGGAGCAAAAAATACTGTTTCACGCGTAATTTAGCCCTAAATGTTACAAAATATCTATAATCAAATTTAAAATGTTTTGCTAAGGTTGGGCTTGCAATTTACAGTCACTATAAGGTATTAACATTGTATTGCTTACGCTAGATGTATGATTTATTAAAATGCTACTGACAAAAATATGTTTTTTATTTTATTGTTCAATATGCCGGAACAGTGAAGTACAATTTAAACATTTAGATGTGAACAAAAACAATCCAAGTTGTTTTTCTCCACATCTATATTGTGAGAATGTGCAAGACAGGAAACTCATTAAACCTTTTACATGGGGTGGAAATGGAAATATTGTATGAATAAACCATTTAGTACGGTTAAAAAAAAGTTATTGTGTTAGTTCATCTAACAAACTAAGCATTTATGATCTTTTTAAACCTAAAGATATGCTGTATTAAACAACCGTACTACAGTAAAAGAGGAAAGAACTATTCTTTATACATTTACTGTATATGGATTATTCTTATTTCAGAGTATTTGAGTATTTCAGAGTATATTAGGGTTGGAGGGAATATTGGGTATAGTATGTGAAATATGGAAGGAAGAAAAATGACATGCACTGCAGTCCAGGTTAGTTTGCATATAAAAAGTCCCGTTTTTATTCAAAGATAAATAAGGTAAATACCAATCCAAGAAATAGGAGACCAGGGTAAAGGTGACTCACAACAGATAAGGGTGACACACAGGTAACTGTCTGACGCGTTTCGCGTTTCGTCAGACAGTTACCTTTGTGTCACCCTTACCTGTTGTGAGTCACCTTTACCCTGGTCTCCGATTTCTTGGATTGGTATTTACCTTATTTATCTTTAAATAAAAACGGGACTTTTTATATGCAAACTAACCTGGACTGCAGTGCCTGTCATTTTTCTTCCTTGCATTACTTTGATGTTGGATTCGGCATACTCCGGCTACGGCACTCCTAGGGCAGCCTAAACGGCCTTGCGGCCCCGCAGCACACTTCCGGTTGAACGGATCGGGAAGCGTCTGTGTTTGGGCAGTAGGATTCAACACACTTGTGCTTCAAACTATGTGAAATATGGATTTGTGCTCAGTTTCACTTGCTGTTTTAGAGGATTTAAAGGGAAATGAAACCCTAAGGGCTAGATTACAAGTGGAGCGCTTATTAGATCTTTCGCTAGAAATCTAACGCTAGTCTTTTGCGCTTGTCGGGATGCGCTTGTATTATGATTTGAACGTAATCTACATATTTAACATTCTAATGTTCTTCACTTACAGGATAATGTCCTTTTTATTTTCTGTGTAGAAAATAGGAATGTAAAATATGCTTTTTATGCACCGCATTTCTCAATTTAGATGTTAACGTGGTCAAGTTAGCGCACTTGAGAACTTAGTATTCTTAAGGTGTGTTATTGAAATAATACATGCAAAATATTTATAAAAATTAATAAACATATTGTAAAATGTATAGAAATATCCTGTTTTATTTAGACTATCTTTATTCATTTTTATAATATATATTATTTGTTTTACTTTGCTATATGTAATATTTCAATAAAGTGCCTAAAGAATACTGCGCTAACCTGACCTCGTTAAGATCTAAATTGAGAAATCCAATGCGCAAAACCCATATTATACATTCCTATGTTCTTCACATGGAAAATAATCTACTTTTTATTATTAAATATATATTTCTATATATATATATATCTGATACTGTTCATGTAAAAACATAATTTATGTAAGAACTTACCTGATAAATTAATTTCTTTCATATTAGCAAGAGTCCATGAGCTAGTGACGTATGGGATATACATTCCTACCAGGAGGGGCAAAGTTTCCCAAACATTAAAATGCCTATTAATACACCCCTCACCACACCCACAAATCAGTTTAACGAATAGCCAAGAAGTGGGGTTATAAGAAAAGAGCGAAAGCATCAAAAAAATAAGGAATTGGAATAATTGTGCTTAATACAAAAAAATCATAACCACCACAAAAAAGGGTGGGCCTCATGGACTCTTGCTAATATGAAAGAAATGAATTTATCAGGTAAGTTCTTACATAAATTATGTTTTCTTTCATGTAATTAGCAAGAGTCCATGAGCTAGTGACGTATGGGATATAAATACCCAAGATGTGGAACTTCCACGCAAGAGTCACTAGAGAGGGAGGGATAAAATAAAGACAGCCAATTCCGCTGAAAAATTAATCCACTACCAAAAATCAAAAGTTTCAATTTTAATAATGAAAAAAACTGAAATTATAAGCAGAAGAATCAAACTGAAACAGCTGCCTAAAGTACTATTCTACAAAAAACTGCTTCTAAAGAAGAGAAAACATCAAAATGGTAGAATTAGTAAAAGTATGCAAAGAAGACCAAGTCATTGCTTTGCAAATTTGATCAACAGAAGCTTCATTCTTAAAAAGCCTAGGAAGTAGAAACTGACCTAGTAAAAAGAGCCGTAATCCTCTGAGACGGGGAATAATCCGATTCCAAATAAGCATAATGAATCAAAAGCTTAACCAAGATGGCAAAGAAATGGCAGAAGCCTTCTGACCTTCCTAAAACCGAAAAAAGATAACAAATAGACTAGAAGTCTGTCTGAAATCTGAGTAGCTTCAACATAATATTTCAAAACTCTTACCACATCCTAAAGAATGTAAGAATCTTACCAAAGAATTCTTAGGATTAGGACATAAGGAAAAGACAATAATTTCTCCACTAATGTTGTTAGAATTCACAACTTAGGTGAAAATTGAAATGAGGACAGCAAAAAAACACCTTATCCTGATGAAAAATCAGAACAAGGAGATTCACAAGAAAGAACAGATAATTCAAAAACTGTTCTAGCTGAAGAGATGTCCAAAAAGAACAATACTTTCCATGAAAGTAATGAATGTCCAGAGCAAGCATATGTTCAAATAGAAGAGCCTGAAAAACCTTCAGAACCCAATTAAGACTCCAAGGAGGAGAAATTGGCTTAATGACAGGTTTGATACGAATCAAAACCTGAACAAAAATGATGAATATCAGGAAGTAACACTGCCTTATCCTGATGAAAAATCAGAAAAGGATATTCACAAAAAAGAGCAGATAACTCAAAAACTCTTCTAGTAGAAGAAATAACCAAAAGGAACAATACTTTTCCAAGAAAATAATTTAATGTTCAGAAAATGCATAGTTTCAAACGGAGGAGCCTGTAAAGCCCTCAGCACCAAATTGAGACTCCAAAGAGGAGAGATTGAATTAATGACAGGCGTGATATGGACCAAAGCCTGCACAACACAATGAATATCAGGATGATTAGCAATCTTTTCTGTAAAAAAGAACAGAAAGAGTAGAGATTTGTCCTTAACAAAGAACTGAAGACAAAACCTTATCCAAACCAACCTGAAAAAATAATAAAATTCTCTGAATTTTAAAAGAATGCCAAGAAAAGTAGGTCTTCCAGACTCAATATAAATCTTTCTAGAGACAGTTTTATGAGCCTGAAACATAGTATTAATCAATGAGTCAGAAAAACCTCTATGACTAAAAACCAAGCGTTCAATCTTTATCCCTTCAAATTTAATGATTTGAGATCCTGATGGAAAAAAATGGCCTTGAGAAAGAAAAGGTCTGGTTTAAACGGAGGTGTCCAACGTTGGCAACTGGCCAGCCGAATGAGATTCGATACCAAAACCTGAGAGGCCATGCTGGAACTACCAGCATAACAAACAAATACTCCATAAGAATTTTGGAAGAAGAACTAGAGGCGGAAAGAAATAGGCAAAAAGATAATTCCAAAGAAATGTCATACACTACTTCCACCTGAAAATTCCCGGACCTTAATAGGCCCCTGGGAAGTTCTTTATTCAGATGAGATGAAAAACATATCTGGGTAAGAGAGACCATTCTCCCGGAGGAAAAGCTGGATTAACAGAGATAATCCGCTTCCCAAATATCTATACCTGGGAAAAAAACCCACAGAATTTAGATAGGAGCTGGATTTAGCCCAAGCTAATATCCGAGACACTTCTGTCACAACCTAAGGACTGATAGTCCTACTCTGATGATTGACATACACCATAGTAGTGATATTGTTTGAAAAACATTAAACTTCTCTTCTTCAAAAAGAAACTAACTGAAAAATTCTGAGAAAACACGGAGTTCTAAAATATCAAATGGTAATCTCGCCTCCTGAGATTTCCAAAACCCTTGTGCTGACAGAGATCCTCAGACAGCCTCCCAACCAAAAAGACTCACATCTGTAGAGATCATGGTCCAGGTTGAAAGAAACGAAGAGACCTGTAGAACTAAATGATGGTGATCTTAACCATCAAATCAAGATATAAATATTAGGATTCGAAGATTTAAAATGTGAAATCCTAGAATCCCTGCACCATAATTCAGCATAAAAGACTGGAAAGGTTCTTTCTATTGAAAATGAGCAAAGGGAATTAAATCCAATGCTGTGGCCATAAGACCTAAAACTTCTATGCATATATAGCAACTGAAGGAAATAATAGAGACTAAAGGTACCGACAAACGGAACACAATAAAATTGTCCCTTGTCTGATAGAGACAAAGACAGTGACACAAACTATCTGGAAACCTAAAAAAGGTGACCCTTGTGTGAGGAATCAAGAGCTTTTGAAAAAAAGATCCTCTAACTATGTCCTGAAGAGCAAGTGAATCATATGAGATTCCGCATCCTCAGAAAATAATCTGAATGAAAACAGAAAAATGAAAATATGCATTTATTGTATCTAATGAAAACAAATAATGCTATCACTGACCAAAAAAGGCAGAATAGTTTGAATAAAACTCCAAAACCCATTTCCTAAAAATGGAACTGGAAGAAATACCCCAGAAGATTCCAGGTCTGAGCAGCGCTTGAACCCCATGGGTGCCCAGCCATGCTTCAACAGTACCCAAAATAAATAGGATCCAAACACACTTAAAGAGAGTGTTAGCCTTACTGGAATAAAATCAAAGAAATTTGGACTGAATAGAACCAAATACATTTCAAAGAAGTCGTAACCTGCCCCTTGCCAGCCAAGCTGGAATACGGCACGTACATCGCAATATTAGGGAGCTGAATTTGAACTGAAAAATTTCCAATTATAAGCATGTTACTTGGGAAAGAATTCAGGAATTCGTTCCTTAATAAGAACAACCAAACTAGTATAAGCTTAAAGTTTTAGTCTTAGAACTCAATCTTGAAGCCCAGAGTAACAGTTAAGAATTGAATCCAATTATAAAACAAATAATTGATTATCTTAGAACAAAAGAAATATGGATTTGTTTTAATTTTTTTTTAAAAAATCACAAAATTCTTCTAGCTAAAATAGCTAAAGACATAGATTAACCCTCATTTGCGAAAATATTCAATAAAATGAAGACACAAATGAAATTATTAGCATGATAGTCCAGTTAAAGGAACAGTCAATACAGTGGACTTGCATAATCAATAAATGCAAAACAACAAGACAAATGCAACAGCACCTAGTCTAGTAAATGTTGTCCCTTAAGAATACTAAAATAAATCATAATCTGATACTTGATCTTAATCACAGAACCAAGAAAAGTACCTGAAACTAAATAATTTTCCATAAATAAGATAGAACCATCTAAAGGAAAATAAATACTATTTTGCTATAGAAACAATAGCATAATTAGTAGGAGTAGAGATAGCCCCAATAAATTGGAGAACCCTCCAAATTGAATTTAACTGCTGGCAAAAGAATATAGTTTAAAACCTTTGAAGAAGGAATAAAAGAAAATTCTCAGCCTATTCCATTCCCTAGTATGAGGAACTGGAAAGAAAACTTCTGAAAACACAGAAGAAAAAATAAGCAGAAATAGTGTCAGCTAGTCTTAAAGAACTAGTTACCTTAATATCCAAAATAATCAACACCTTTTCAACAAAGAACAAATGTACTTTAATAAAAAAATAATAAAAAAGTAGATTTGTTAGTGTCAATATCTGATGAAGAAAATTCTGAAAGAGAAAAAACATCATCAGAGAAGGATAAAACAGTATGTTGTTGGTCATTTGAAACTTCAATAATTAAAAAAGAAGTGAAAAAGACCTAAAGCTTTTATTAGAAGACACAAAGTCAGACAAAGCCTTTAAAATAGAATCAGAAAAATATTTCTTATAAATCTTCTAAATATTTCTTGTACATAAGATGTAAGAATGGAAATAAAGCATAAATACTAATGGATTCTGCATGTAAAAGTATATCATAATAACTTATTACAAACCATAGCTAAGATAAACATTTATAACATTTAAAATAAATGAACTTAGCTTTGGTAGAACTGAACTCAGTTAAGCGTTTTTCCAGAAGTAGCTTTTGATCCAGAGTCAATCTGAGACATCTTGCAATATGTAATAGAAAAAACAACATATAAAGCAAAATTGATCAAATTCCTTAAATGACAGTTTCAGGAATGGGAAAAAAATGCCAATGAACAAGCTTCTAGCAACCAGAAGCAATAAACAATGAGACTTAAATAATGTGGAGACAAAAATGACGCCCATATTTTTTAGCGCCAAAAAAGACGCCCACACTATTTGGCGCCAAAATGCTTTGGCGCCAAAAATGACGCCACATCTGGTAACGCCGACATCTTTGGTGCAAAAAAACGTTAAAAAAGTGACACACATACAAACAACTTCCGGTGACAAGAATGACGCCGGAAATGACTAAGAAATTTTTTGCGCCAAAAAAGTCAGCGCCAAGAATGACGCAATAAAATGAAGCATTTTCAGCCCCCGCGAGCCTAACAGCCCACAGGAAAAAAAGTCAAATTTTAAAGGTAAGAAAAAATATAATTTATGCTTACCTGATAAATTCATTTCTCCTGTAGTGTAGTCAGTCCACGGGTCATCCATTACTTATGGGATTATATCTCCTCCCTAACAGGAAGTGCAAGAGGATCACCCAAGCAGAGCTGCTATATAGCTCCTCCCCTCTACGTCATATCCAGTCATTCGACCGAAACCATACGAGAAAGGAGAAACTATAGGGTGCAGTGGTGACTGTAGTTTAATTAAAATTTAGACCTGCCGTAAAAAACAGGGCGGGCCGTGGACTAACTACACTACAGGAGAAATGAATTTATCAGGTAAGCATAAATTATATTTTCTCCTGTTAAGTGTAGTCAGTCCACGGGTCATCCATTACTTATGGGATACCAATACCAAATCTAAAAGTACACGGATGACGGGAGGGACAGGCAGGATCTTTACACGGAAGGAACCACTGCCTGTAGAACCTTTCTCCCAAAAACAGCCTCCGAAGAAGCAAAAGTGTCAAATTTGTAAAATTTTGAAAAAGTGTGAAGTGAAGACCAAGTTGCAGCCTTGCAAATCTGTTCAACAGAGGCCTCATTCTTAAAGGCCCAAGTGGAAGCCACAGCTCTAGTAGAATGAGCTGTAATCCTTTCAGGAGGCTGCTGTCCAGCAGTCTCATAGGCTAAACGTATTATGCTACGAAGCCAAAAAGAGAGAGAGGTAGCCGAAGCTTTTTGACCTCTCCTCTGTCCAGAATAAACGACAAACAGGGAAGAAGTTTGACGAAAATCTTTAGTTGCCTGCAAATAAAATTTCAGGGCACGGACGACGTCCAAATTGTGCAAAAGTCGTTCCTTCTTTGAAGAAGGGTTAGGGCACAATGATGGAACAACAATCTCTTGATTGATATTCTTGTTAGTGACTACCTTAGGTAAGAACCCAGGTTTAGTACGCAGAACTACCTTGTCTGAATGAAAAATCAGATAAGGAGAATCACAATGTAAGGCCGATAACTCAGAGACTCTTCGAGCCGAGGAAATAGCCATTAATAACAGAACTTTCCAAGATAACAGCTTGATATCGATGGAATGAAGGGGTTCAAACGGAACACCTTGCAGAACGTTAAGAACTAAGTTTAAGCTCCACGGCGGAGCAACAGTCTTAAACACAGGCTTAATCCTAGTCAAAGCCTGACAAAAAGCCTGAACGTCTGGAACTTCTGCCAGACGTTTGTGTAAAAGGATAGACAGAGCTGAAATCTGTCCCTTTAACAAACTAGCAGATAAACCCTTTTCTAAACCTTCTTGTAGAAAAGACAATATCCTAGGAATCCTAACCTTACTCCATGAGTAACTCTTGGATTCGCACCAATGTAAGTATTTACGTCATATTTTATGGTAAATTTTCCTGGTAACAGGTTTCCTAGCCTGTATTAAGGTATCAATCACTGACTCCGAGAATCCACGCTTTGATAGAATCAAGCGTTCAATCTCCATGCAGTCAGCCTCAGAGAAATTAGATTTGGATATTTGAAAGGACCCTGAATCAGAAGGTCCTGTCTCAGAGGCAGAGACCATGGTGGACAGGACGACATGTCCACTAGATCTGCATACCAGGTCCTGCGTGGCCACGCAGGCGCTATTAGAATCACCAATGCTCTCTCCTGTTTGATCCTGGCAATCAATCGAGGAAGCATCGGGAAAGGTGGAAACACATAAGCCATGTTGAAGACCCAAGGTGCTGTCAGAGCATCTATCAGTACCGCTCCCGGGTCCCTGGACCTGGATCCGTAACAAGGAAGCTTGGCGTTCTGGCGAGATGCCATGAGATCCAGATCTGGTTTGCCCCAAAGATGAAGCAGTTGGGCAAACACCTCCGGATGCAGTTCCCACTCCCCCGGATGAAAGGTCTGGCGACTTAGAAAATCCGCCTCCCAGTTCTCCACGCCTGGGATGTGGATCGCTGACAGGTGGCAAGAGTGAGACTCTGCCCAGCGAATTATCTTTGAGACTTCCATCATCGCTAGGGAACTCCTTGTTCCTCCTTGATGGTTGATGTAAGCCACAGTCGTGATGTTGTCCGACTGAAACCTGATGAACCTCAGAGTTGCTAACTGAGGCCAAGCCAGAAGAGCATTGAAAATTGCTCTTAATTCCAGAATGTTTATTGGAAGGAGTCTCTCCTCCTGAGTCCATGATCCCTGAGCCTTCAGGGAATTCCAGACTGCGCCCCAACCTAGAAGGCTGGCGTCCGTTGTTACAATCGTCCAATCTGGCCTGCGGAAGGGCATCCCCTTGGACAGATGTGGCCGAGAAAGCCACCATAGAAGAGAATCTCTGGTCTCTTGATCCAGATTTAGCAGAGGGGACAAATCTGAGTAATCCCCATTCCACTGACTTAGCATGCACAATTGCAGCGGTCTGAGATGCAGGCGCGCAAATGGTACTATGTCCATTGCCGCTACCATTAAGCCGATTACCTCCATGCACTGAGCCACTGACGGGTGTTGAATGGAATGAAGGACACGGCAAGCATTTAGAAGTTTTGATAACCTGTCCTCCGTCAGGTAAATTTTCATTTCTACAGAATCTATAAGAGTCCCTAGAAAGGGAACTCTTGTGAGTGGCAATAGAGAACTCTTTTCTACGTTCACCTTCCACCCATGCGACCTTAGAAATGCCAGAACTAACTCTGTATGAGACTTGGCAGTTTGGAAACTTGACGCTTGTATCAGAATGTCATCTAGGTACGGAGCTACCGCTATGCCTCGCGGTCTTAGTACCGCCAGAAGAGAGCCCAGAACCTTTGTAAAGATTCTTGGAGCCGTAGCTAACCCGAAGGGAAGAGCTACAAACTGGTAATGCCTGTTTAGGAAGGCAAATCTTAGATACCGGTAATGATCCTTGTGAATCGGTATGTGAAGGTAGGCATCCTTTAAATCCACTGTGGTCATGTACTGACTCTATTGGATCGTGGGTAAGATGGTTCGAATAGTTTCCATTTTGAACGATGGAACTCTTAGGAATTTGTTTAGGATCTTTAAGTCCAAGATTGGTCTGAAGGTTCCCTCTTTTTTGGGAACCACAAACAGATTTGAATAGAATCCTTGCCCGTGTTCTGACCGCGGAACTGGGTGGATCACTCCCATTAGTAAGAGGTCTTGTAAACGCCTCTTTCTTTATCTGGTTTGCTGATAACCTTGAAAGATGAAATCTCCCTTGTGGAGGAGAAGCTTTGAAGTCCAGAAGATATCCCTGAGATATGATCTCCAACGCCCAGGGATCCTGGACATCTCTTGCCCAAGCCTGGGCGAAGAGATAGAGTCTGCCCCCCACTAGATCCGTTTCCGGATCGGGGGCCCTCACTTCATGCTGTCTTAGGGGCAGCAGCAGGTTTTCTGGCCTGCTTGCCCTTGTTCCAGGACTGGTTAGGTTTCCAGCCCTGTCTGTAGCGAGCAACAGTTCCTTCTTGTCTTGGAGCGGAGGAAGTTGATGCTGCTCCTGCCTTGAAGTTACGAAAGGCACGAAAATTAGACTGTTTAGCCTTTGGTTTGGCCCTGTCTTGAGGCAGGGCATGGCCCTTACCTCCAGTAATGTCAGCAATAATTTCTTTCAAGCCGGGCCCGAATAATGTCTGCCCTTTGAAAGGAATATTAAGCAATTTAGATTTAGAAGTCACGTCAGCTGACCAGGATTTAAGCCACAGCGCTCTACACGCTTGAATGGCGAATCCGGAGTTCTTAGCCGTAAGTTTGGTTAAGTGTACTACGGCATCAGAAATAAATGAATTAGCTAGTTTAAGGGCTTTAAGCTTGTTCATAATCTCATCCAATGGAGCTGTGCTAAGGGTCTCTTCCAGAGACTCAAACCAGAATGCCGCCGCAGCAGTGACAGGCGCGATGCATGCAAGGGGTTGTAATATAAAACCTTGCTGAACAAACATTTTCTTAAGGTAACCCTCTAACTTTTTATCCATTGGATCTGAAAAAGCACAGCTATCCTCCACCGGAATAGTGGTGCGCTTAGCCAGAGTAGAAACTGCTCCTTCCACCTTAGGGACCGTCTGCCATAGGTCCCGAGTGGTGGCGTCTATTGGAAACATTTTTCTAAATATAGGAGGGGGTGAAAAGGGCACACCGGGTCTATCCCACTCCTTGTTAACAATTTCTGTAAGCCTTTTAGGTATAGGAAAAACATCAGAACACGTCGGTACCGCAAAATATTTATCCAGCCTACATACTTTCTCTGGAATTGCAACCGTGTTACAATCATTCAGAGCCACTAATACCTCCCCTAGTAATACACGGAGGTTCTCAAGCTTAAATTTAAAATTTGAAATGTCTGAATCCAGTTTACTTGGATCAGATCCGTCACCCACAGAATGAAGCTCTCCGTCCTCATGTTCTGCAAATTGTGACGCAGTATCAGACATGGCTCTATTATTATCAGCACACTCTGTTCTTACCCCAGAGTGATCACGTTTACCTCTTAATTCTGGCAATTTAGATAGTACTTCAGTCATAACATTAGCCATGTCTTGCAAAGTGATTTGTATGGGCCGCCCTGATGTACTCGGCGCCACAATATCACGCACCTCCTGAGCGGGAGGCGAAGGTACTGACACGTGAGGAGAGTTAGTCGGCATAACTTCCCCCTCGTTGTCTGGTGATATCTTTTTAACATGTAAAGTTTGACTTTTATTCAAAGTAACATCTATACAATGAGTGCACAAATTTCTATTGGGCTCCACATTGGCCTTTAAACATAATGAACAAACAGATAGTCAGACATGTTTAAACAGACTAGCAATAACTCTAGCAAGCTTGGAAAAAAACTTTTAAATAAATTTACAAGCTATATAAAAAACGCTACTGCGCCTTTAAGAAAACATAAAAATGTAACACAGTTGAATTAACAATGAACCAAATATGTTAAAACAACCAAATTTTAACAGAAAATGTATAAAGTTAGCAGAGGATTGCACCCACCAGCAAAAGGATGATTAACCCCTTAATACCCAAAACGGATAACAGTTGAATAATAAACGTTTTTATCACAGTCAAACACACTGTCACAGGTCTGCTGTGACTGATTACCTCCCTCAAAACTAGCTTTGGAGACCCTGGGCTCTGTAGAGACGTCCTGGATCATGGAGGAAGAAATAGGAAGACTGTGACTAAATTTTTACTTTGCAATAAAGTGCTAAAATAGGCCCCTCCCACTCATACTACAACAGTGGGGAAGCTCAGTAAACTGTTTTTATGCATAAAAAAACGACAGCCATGTGGTAAAAATCATGCCCATAAAGTTTTATCACCAAGTACCTCAGAAAAAACGATTAACATGCCAGTAAACTTTTTAAAATTGAAAATTATGAAGTGTTATTAATAAGCTTGCTGCTAGTCGCTCTCACTGCAGTGCAGGCTCAAATATTACTTTAATATTGACAGTATTTTCTTAGTGAAATTCCATTCCCCAGAAATACCTCAGAGTATACATACATACATATCAGCCTGATACCAGTCGCTACTACTGCATTTAAGGCTGCACTTACATTACATCGGTATTAGCAGTATTTTCTCAGTCAATTCCATTCCTTAGAAAATAATTTACTGCACATACCTCCTTGCAGGTGGGCCCTGCATGCTATCCCCTGTTCTGAAGTTACCTCACTCCTCAGAATGGCCGAGAACAGCAAGTGGATCTTAGTTACGACCGCTAAGATCATAGACAAACTCAGGTAGATTCTTCTTCTAATGCTGCCTGAGAACAAACAACACACTCCGGTGCCGTTTAAAATAACAAACTTTTGATTGAAGAAATAAAAACTAAGTTTAACACACCACAGTCCTCTCACACGTCCTATCTTTAGTTAGGATATGACGTAGAGGGGAGGAGCTATATAGCAGCTCTGCTTGGGTGATCCTCTTGCACTTCCTGTTAGGGAGGAGATATAATCCCATAAGTAATGGATGACCCGTGGACTGACTACACTTAACAGGAGAAAATTAATATTCAAATGCATTATCCCAAATAGTGAAACTGACTGTCTGAAATAAAGAATATTGAACATCCTGAATCAAGGTAAATAAATGTTTAAACACATATATTTAGAACTTTATATAAAAGTGCCCAACCATAGCTTAGAGTGTCACAGAAAATAAGACTTACTTACCCCAGGACACTCATCTACATATAGTAGAAAGCCAAACCAGTACTGAAACGAGAATCAGTAGAGGTAATGGTATATATAAGAGTATATCGTCGATCTGAAAAGGGAGGTAAGAGATGAATCTCTACGACCGATAACAGAGAACCTATGAAATAGACCCCGTAGAAGGAGATCATTGAATTCAAATAGGCAATACTCTCTTCACATCCCTCTGACATTCACTGCACGCTGAGAGGAAAACCGGGCTCCAGCCTGCTGCGGAGCGCATATCAACGAAGAATCTAGCACAAACTTACTTCACCACCTCCACGGGAGGCAAAGTTTGTAAAACTGATTTGTGGGTGTGGTGAGGGGTGTATTTATAGGCATTTTAAGGTTTGGAAAACTTTGCCCCTCCTGGTAGGAATGTATATCCCATACGTCACTAGCTCATGGACTCTTGCTAATTACATGAAAGAAATACAAATCTATAACTGTATATCTATAGGAACAGATATGCAAGTATAGGTATATATCACACACAAACACACACACATATATATATATATATATATATATATATATATATATATATATATATATATATAAAATGAATGAAGCCCAAGAGATGCACTCGCTGTGTTGCACTTTTTTTTTATTTAAAGGGACAGTCTAGGCCAAAATAAACTTTCATGATTCAGACAAGGGCATGTAATTTTAAAACAATTTTCCAATTTACTTTTATCACCAATTTTGCTTTGTTCTCTTGGTATTCTTAGTTGAAAGCTTAACCTAGGAGGTTCATATGCTAATTTCTTAGACCTTGAAGGCCACCTCTTTTCAGAATGCATTTTAACAGTTTTTCACCACTAGAGGGTGTTAGTTCATGTGTTTCATATAGATAACACTGTGCTCGTGCACGTAAAGTTATCTGGGAGCAGGCACTGATTGGCTAAACTGCAAGTCTGTCAAAAGAACTGAAATAAAGGGGCAGTTTGCAGAGGCTTAGATACAAGACAATCACAGAGGTTAAAAGTATATTAATATAACTGTGTTGGTTATGCAAAACTGGGGAATGGGTAATAAAGGGATTATTTATCTTTTAAAACAATAACAATTCTGGTGTAGACTGTCCCTTTAAGGTGTTTTTTTTTATTTTATTTTTTTTATTTAAGGTGAGTTAACGTTTTCGGGAAGTAACCCCCGTCTTCAGACTACTGTGAGAAAATAAATAGAGTGAAAAGTGTCTTACCAACCTTGTGTTTATAGGATGTGTCTGGGAGCTGTGAACATGCCACCGGCCTTCACGCTATGCGTCGGCGGCTGTGGAGCTGCCCCTGTGTGTCAAAGTTAGTGTTTGGGACCGGACGCACTACTGTATTAGCCATGTGTAGTGGGGCTAAGTATGTGCTAGAAATAAGATATAGTATCTAGTGTAGGTTATGTGACAATAGTGTAGCATGATGTGAAGATCACTAAGTGAAATTGTGATTAATGTATTACATGAAAGCACAATAAAGACACAATAAAAAGTACAGGGAGGCTTGGGACCAACCGGTAAAGGGAACTTACAAACTACAAGTATAACGGTTGGTGGGAGGGAGTATTAAATAAGACTATATTACATTATACTACTTTTTTTACTAGTACAAGTACATATATGTTAGATACATAGCAGAAATGCTTATTTAGAACATACAGGGCTAGTGTTTTGCACAACAAATGTATATACAAACACTGCATATATCGACAATTCCTATAGAAAGTGCAAGTGGGAATAATGCATATAATAAAAATGTATATAGAAAAATGCATACTAAAATAATGGTAACATGTAGGACCTGAGAAGAAAATAAAGGGGGGGGGGGGGGAGAAAAAACAGAGGAAATGGAGGAAGAGGAGGAGAAAAAAAGAAGGAAGGGGAGGGGGAAAAAGGGGTAGAAAGGGGAGGGGGAAAGGGAGGGGAAGGGAAAGGAGGTATAGGATGCTGAGTCCTCATAAGATGTCACCAGGGTGACAAATGTCAGGCAATCCAAGGTGATCAGAGGTAGCTGTGCTAAGATGGGTGTTTAGTCCTCTGGGAATGAGTGTGCCTAATTTGAAGGTACATCTTGCTTCCAGTTGTAGAAGGCACTTGCCTCTATCTCCTCCACTAGGCATCGGGGGAACGTGATCTATTAATGTATACTTAAGGTCCTTAACCGTATGGCCTGCTTGCAAAAAATGCAACGCCACCGGTTGGTCTGTGGTACCTTTATCTATGGCCGTTCTTATAGATGACCTGTGGTTAGCCATCCTGATGCGAAGTTCATCCGTGGTCTTTCCCACGTAATACAGTCCACTGATACAGTGAAGTAAATATACCACATGGTGGTAGTACAGGTCATTCTGTGTTTATGGTAATATTTCCTACTATTGTGTGGATGTGTAAAATATGGACCTGTTATAAGGGCATTACACGTGATACAGCCTATGCACCTAAAGCAGCAATTTTTCTTCTTAAGCCAGGTGTTTTTTTCATAGCAATGGGTAGGATCTGTGTGTACCATCCGGCCTCGTAGGGATCTTCCTCTTCTGTACCCCACTTGTGGTGGTGGAGAGTCCCTAAATGGCAGTTAGGGGTCTGAAGTAATAATTTGCCAGTTCTTTCTAAGGCTGTCTGCTAGACCCTGTTTGTCATGGGTGTAGGTGGTAGAAAAAGTAAGTCTTTAAAAAAAAATTAAAAAATCTGGATATATTCAATCTGGATTGCACCCCACACATTGAACTAAGGAACATTGAGTGCTGATATCTGTGGCATTATATATATATATATATATATATATATATATATATATATTAGACATGTATTTGTATGTATCTCTATGTTAAAGTCCTTTGAAACTTTTTTCTTTCTAACATCAGAGACCTCATATCTTTGAGCCCTTTGAGCAATATTTCTTTTTAATAATTTTATGAATGCAATTAATCTGTGAAATGTATATTTGACATATTTTTTGTAAAACTTTTTAGTCAAGGGTAACCCGACGCACTTTGAATTCAATTGCACTCGAACAAACAAGTTTACTTTTTAACTTGTAATAGGCCCGCTACTTCCGGTGTGCACAAACACCCGCAATAAACCCGAAATATCTTTGCACAACAGTGAGTTCGCTACTCGTAATCTGGCCCATAAGACAGTAGGTAAACAAGCTCTTTTTTTGAAAGATATGCAAAAAAGCATAAAAATAAGGGGCGCTAAAATGGTTTTGGAAGTCCAATGGGTGATATCTAAATATACAAAATCATAAGCCAAAAAGTGATAAATGTGACTAAATGACTTAACTCAAAAAAGAAACTTAATTACGAAACAATATAGTAATAGAAACAAATATTGATAACAATAAAGAAAATTCAAGTGATGAAAAAATAATAATAATAATATGGGAAAAATATATACGAAAAGATGCTGTAAATAAAACCCAATAGAATGAGTAGTGGTGACAATTTGAAAAAAAAAGTCTTTCTGTGCTGATCCTAAGCAGGAAGGAGGCTGCTTTTCTTGTGACCGATGGTGGTTCAGTGAATCTACAAATTAAAAACAAAAAGAAAACACAAGAAGGCTGCCAACATAGGAGAAAGGCAGAATTCTTGTGTTCAAGAAGATAATGTACTGTATTGTTGTACAGCGGAATCAATCTCAGTCATTAAACCTTATTGTGATCAGACGCCACTCCAGCATTGTACTTGCTATACCAGCTACAGTAATTACCACTGCAGTCTAACTGTTTGGGCTCTGTTCCCGGAACCTGCTACAAGACAGACACTGGATTGGCGATCTAAGGATTGCACCTGCTGTGGATCTCATATCAGCCTTTTAGCCACACATAGGACACTGTGGCTACAGTGTACTGACTGCTGTATTAAAGGTCAGCCTGCCTGTATGCACTTTTTTCATTAAAAGTTCCATCACACTTATGAGTACCTTTTCACTTGATCACCTGCTGCATTGTTTCTACACTGTTAGAAAATACTGCACCATGAGGCGCTGTCTTTTTGTTTTTAATTTAAACAAGATCTTATTCAATTCTACAAACCATTTAATAAATTCCACCCTACAAATCCACCTCACCACAGACATTAATTTTCTGGAAACCACAAATAAATTAAGAAGAATGTCACTAACCACCTTATCAAATGAAGGGCATGCATTGGCTTCTTTCAATTAGGGGAAGCCAAAGCTCTATTTGGGTTTATCCTTGGCAGAGAGCATAGCAGATTAAAAGGCCACCTATTGTTATCACTCTAAAGCTAATCTATAGTAAACTAATTAATTGCCATTTCTTTCATGTAATTAACAAGAGTCCATGAGCTAGTGACGTATGAGATATACATTCCTACCAGGAGGGGCAAAGTTTCCCAAACCTTAAAATGCCTATAAATACACCCCTCACCACACCCACAAATCAGTTTTACAAACTTTGCCTCCAAGGGAGGTGGTGAAGTAAGTTTGTGCTAGATTCTACGTTGATATGCGCTCCGCAGCAAGTTGGAGCCCGGTTTTCCTCTCAGCGTGCAGTGAATGTCAGAGGGTTGTGAGGAGAGTATTGCCTATTGAATGCAGTGATCTCCTTCTACGGGGTCTATTTCATAAGGTTCTCTGTTATCGGTCGTAGAGATTCATCTCTTACCTCCCTTTTCAGATCGACGATATACTCTTATATTTACCATTTCCTCTACTGATTCTCGTTTCAGTACTGGTTTGGCTTTCTACAAACATGTAGATGAGTGTCCTGGGGTAAGTAAGTCTTATTTTCTGTGACACTCTAAGCTATGGTTGGGCACTTTATTTATAAAGTTCTAAATATATGTATTCAAACATTTATTTGCCTTGACTCAGAATGTTCAACTTTCCTTATTTCCAGACAGTCAGTTTCATATTTGGGATTATGCTTTAAATTATCATATTTTTTCTTACCTCAAAAATTTGACTTTTTTCCCTGTGGGCTGTTAGGCTCGCGGGGGCTGAAAATGCTTCATTTTATTGCGTCATTCTTGGCGCGGACTTTTTTGGCGCAAAAATTATTTTCCGTTTCCGGCGTCATACGTGTCGCCGGAAGTTGCGTCATTTTTGACGTTATTTTGCGCCAAAAATGTCGGCGTTCCGGATGTGGCGTCATTTTTGGCGCCAAAAGCATTTAGGCGCCAAATAATGTGGGCGTCTTATTTGGCGCCAAAAAATATGGGCGTCGCTTTTGTCTCCACATTATTTCAGTCTCATTTTTCATTTGCTTCTGGTTGCTAGAAGCTTGATGTTTGGCATTTTTTTCCCATTCCTGAAACTGTCTTATAAGGAATTTGATCTATTTTGCTTTATATGTTGTTTTTTCTCTTACATATTGCAAGATGTCTCACGTTGCATCTGAGCCAGAAGATACTACAGGAAAACCACTGCCTGCTGGATCTACCAAAGCTAAGTGTATCTGCTGTAAACTTTTGGTAGCTATTCCTCCAGCTGTTGTTTGTAATAATTGTCATGACAAACTTGTTAAAGCAGATAATATTTCCTTTAGTAATGTACCATTGCCTGTTGCAGTTCCCTCAACATCTAAGGTGCAGAATGTTCCTGATAACATAAGAGATTTTGTTTCTGAATCCATAAAGAAGGCTTTGTCTGTTATTTCTCCTTCTAGTAAACGTAAAAAGTCTTTTAAATCTTCTCTCTCTACAGATGAATTTTTAAATGAACACCATCATTCTGATTCTTTGGACTCTTCTGGTTCAGAGGATTCTGTCTCAGAGATTGATGCTGATAAATCTTCATATTTATTTAAGATGGAATTTATTCGCTCTTTACTTAAAGAAGTACTAATTGCTTTAGAAATAGAGGATTCTAGTCCTCTTGATACTAATTCTATACGTTTGGATAAGGTTTTTAAAGCTCCTGCGGTTATTCCAGAAGTCTTTCCTGTTCCTAATGCTATTTCTGCAGTAATTGCTAAGGAATGGGATAAATTGGGTAATTCATTTACTCCTTCTAAACGTTTTAAGCAATTATATCCTGTTCCGCCTGACAGGTTAGAATTTTGGGACAAAATCCCTAAAGTTGATGGGGCTATTTCTACCCTTGCTAAACGTACTACCATTCCTACGTCAGATGGTACCTCGTTTAAGGATCCTTTAGATAGAAAAATTGAATCTTTTCTAAGAAAAGCTTATCTATGTTCAGGTAATCTTCTTAGACCTGCTATATCATTGGCTGATGTTGCTGCAGCTTCAACTTTTTGGTTGGAAACTCTAGCGCAACAAGTAACAAATCGTGATTCTCATGATATTATTATTCTTCTCCAGCATGCTAATAATTTCATCTGTGATGCCATTTTTGATATTATTAGAGTTGATGTTAGATTTATGTCTCTGGCTATCTTAGCCAGAAGAGCTTTATGGCTTAAGACTTGGAATGCTGATATGGCTTCTAAATCAACTCTACTTTCCATTTCTTTCCAGGGAAACAAATTATTTGGTTCTCAGTTGGATTCTATTATTTCAACTGTTACTGGTGGGAAAGGAACTTTTTTACCACAGGATAAAAAGTCTAAAGGTAAAAACAGGGCTAACAATCGTTTTCGTTCCTTTCGTTTCAACAAAGAACAAAAGCCTGATCCTTCGTCCTCAGGAGCAGTTTCAGTTTGGAAACCATCTCCAGTCTGGAATAAATCCAAGCCTGCTAGAAAGGCAAAGCCTGCTTCTAAGTTCACATGAAGGTACGGCCCTCATTCCAGTTCAGCTGGTAGGGGGCAGGTTACGTTTTTTCAAAGAAATTTGGATCAATTCTGTTCACAATCTTTGGATTCAGAACATTGTTTCAGAAGGGTACAGAATTGGTTTCAAGATGAGACCTCCTGCAAAGAGATTTTTTCTTTCCCATGTCCCAGTAAATCCAGTGAAAGCTCAAGCATTTCTGAATTGTGTTTCAGATCTAGAGTTGGCTGGAGTAATTATGCCAGTTCCAGTTCCGGAACAGGGGATGGGGTTTTATTCAAATCTCTTCATTGTACCAAAGAAGGAGAATTCCTTCAGACCAGTTCTGGATCTAAAATTATTGAATCGTTATGTAAGGATACCAACGTTCAAGATGGTAACTGTAAGGACTATATTGCCTTTTGTTCAGCAAGGGAATTATATGTCCACAATAGATTTACAGGATGCATATCTGCATATTCCGATTCATCCAGATCATTATCAGTTCCTGAGATTCTCTTTTCTAGACAAGCATTACCAATTTGTGGCTCTACCGTTTGGCCTTGCTACAGCTCCAAGAATTTTCACAAAGATTCTCGGTGCCCTTCTGTCTGTAATCAGAGAACAGGGTATTGTGGTATTTCCTTATTTGGACGATATCTTGGTACTTGCTCCGTCTTTACATTTAGCAGAGTCTCATACGATTCGACTTGTGTTGTTTCTTCAAGATCATGGTTGGAGGATCAATTTACCAAAAAGTTCTTTGATTCCTCAAACAAGGGTAACCTTTCTGGGTTTCCAGATAGATTCAGTGTCCATGACTTTGTCTTTAACAGACAAGAGACGTCTAAAATTGATTACAGCCTGTCGAAACCTTCAGTCTCAATCATTCCCTTCGGTAGCCTTATGCATGGAAATTCTAGGTCTTATGACTGCTGCATCGGACGCGATCCCCTTTGCTCGTTTTCACATGCGACCTCTTCAGCTCTGTATGCTGAACCAATGGTGCAGGGATTACACGAAGATATATCAATTAATATCTTTAAAACCGATTGTTCGGCACTCTCTAACGTGGTGGACAGATCACCATCGTTTAATTCAGGGGGCTTCTTTTGTTCTTCCGACCTGGACTGTAATTTCAACAGATGCAAGTCTCACAGGTTGGGGAGCTGTGTGGGGATCTCTGACGGCACAAGGAGTTTGGGAATCTCAGGAGGTGAGATTACCGATCAATATCTTGGAACTCCGTGCAGTTTTCAGAGCTCTTCAGTTTTGGCCTCTTCTGAAGAGAGAATCGTTCATTTGTTTTCAGACAGACAATGTCACAACTGTGGCATACATCAATCATCAAGGAGGGACTCACAGTCCTCTGGCTATGAAAGAAGTATCTCGAATTTTGGTTTGGGCGGAATCCAGCTCCTGTCTAATCTCTGCGGTTCATATCCCAGGTGTAGACAATTGGGAAGCGGATTATCTCAGTCGCCAAACGTTGCATCCGGGCGAATGGTCTCTTCACCCAGAGGTATTTCTTCAGATTGTTCAATTGTGGGGGCTCCCAGAGATAGATCTGATGGCCTCTCATCTAAACAAGAAACTTCCCAGGTATCTGTCCAGATCCCGGGATCCTCAGGCGGAGGCAGTGGATGCATTATCACTTCCTTGGAAGTATCATCCTGCCTATATCTTTCCGCCTCTAGTTCTTCTTCCAAGAGTAATCTCCAAGATTCTGAGGGAATGCTCGTTTGTTCTGCTAATAGCTCCGGCATGGCCTCACAGGTTTTGGTATGCGGATCTTGTCCGGATGGCATCTTGCCAGCCATGGACTCTTCCGTTAAGACCAGACCTTCTGTCACAAGGTCCTTTTTTCCATCCGGATCTGAAATCCTTAAATTTAAAGGTATGGAGATTGAACGCTTGATTCTTGGTCATAGAGGTTTCTCTGACTCCGTGATTAATACTATGTTACAGGCTCGTAAATCTGTATCTCGAGAGATATATTATAGAGTCTGGAAGACTTATATTTCTTGGTGTCTTTCTCATCATTTTTCTTGGCATTCTTTTAGAATACCGAGAATTTTACAGTTTCTTCAGGATGGTTTAGATAAGGGTTTGTCCGCAAGTTCTTTGAAAGGACAAATCTCCGCTCTTTCTGTTCTTTTTCACAGAAAGATTGCTATTCTTCCTGATATTCATTGTTTTGTACAAGCTTTGGTTCGTATAAAACCTGTCATTAAGTCAATTTCTCCTCCTTGGAGTTTGAATTTGGTTCTGGGAGCTCTTCAAGCTCCTCCGTTTGAACCTATGCATTCATTGGACATTAAATTACTTTCTTGGAAAGTTTTGTTCCTTTTGGCCATCTCTTCTGCTAGAAGAGTTTCTGAATTATCTGCTCTTTCGTGTGAGTCTCCTTTTCTGATTTTTCATCAGGATAAGGCGGTGTTGCGAACTTCTTTTGAATTTTTACCTAAAGTTGTGAATTCCAACAACATTAGTAGAGAAATTGTGGTTCCTTCATTATGTCCTAATCCTAAGAATTCTAAGGAGAAATCATTGCATTCTTTGGATGTTGTTAGAGCTTTGAAATATTATGTTGAAGCTACGAAATCTTTCCGTAAGACTTCTAGTCTATTTGTTATCTTTTCCGGTTCTAGGAAAGGCCAGAAAGCTTCTGCCATTTCTTTGGCATCTTGGTTGAAATCTTTAATTCATCTTGCCTATGTTGAGTCGGGTAAAATTCCGCCTCAAAGAATTACAGCTCATTCTACTAGGTCAGTATCTACTTCCTGGGCATTTAGGAATGAAGCTTCGGTTGATCAGATCTGCAAAGCAGCAACTTGGTCCTCTTTGCATACTTTTACTAAATTCTACCATTTTGATGTATTTTCTTCTTCTGAAGCAGTTTTTGGTAGAAAAGTTCTTCAGGCAGCGGTTTCAGTTTGAATCTTCTGCTTATGTTTTTTGTTAAACTTTATTTTGGGTGTGGATTATTTTCAGCAGGAATTGGCTGTCTTTATTTTATCCCTCCCTCTCTAGTGACTCTTGTGTGGAAAGATCCACATCTTGGGTAGTCATTATCCCATACGTCACTAGCTCATGGACTCTTGTTAATTACATGAAAGAAAACATAATTTATGTAAGAACTTACCTGATAAATTCATTTCTTTCATATTAACAAGAGTCCATGAGGCCCACCCTTTTTTTGTGGTGGTTATGATTTTTTTGTATAAAGCACAATTATTCCAATTCCTTATTTTATATGCTTCGCACTTTTTTTCTTATCACCCCACTTCTTGGCTATTCGTTAAACTGATTTGTGGGTGTGGTGAGGGGTGTATTTATAGGCATTTTAAGGTTTGGGAAACTTTGCCCCTCCTGGTAGGAATGTATATCTCATACGTCACTAGCTCATGGACTCTTGTTAATATGAAAGAAATGAATTTATCAGGTAAGTTCTTACATAAATTATGTTTTTTACACCTACCTTGTTAAGATCTGAATATTTTCTTTGTAATAAAAGGCATTTTTTACATTTAGCAGGGGAATGGTCACTGGTATAATGGTCACACATTTTATTGTTGTAAAGTGTGTTTTTTGTTTTTTACTTAATTACATTTCTACATGGGTCACAAAATAACTAGATGGCCAGTTTTCACTTCATTTGAAAGAGAAAACGTTAATGACAGAAACAGAGATATACTTTTAAACCCTACATATTACTTTAAAATTGTGTCTAATGTTCTACTATACTGCAGTGTTCACACTATCCTTTTAATAACTCCTCTTTCCAATGTCCCACTAGGTTTCAAGGCAACTAAGATAGTGATTGTAGTGTAAAAAATAAAATGCTCCAGATGCAGATATATACACATCTGCACCTGATGGGTTCACCAGCTGTATTCTCATCTGGAGTGGCACAGGAATGCATAATAAAATGTAAAAAAATAAGTGTTTCAAAATAAAATACTCTAACAAAATAAAGCAACTTCTTTTTTTTACTTTTTTGTCACTTTAATTGCTAATAAACACATATTTCAAGCATAAGTCTAAACCAAGAGGGATTCTCTCTCTCTCTTTCTCTCTCTCTCTCTCTATCTCTCTCTCTCTCTCTCTCTCTCTCACCTTGTAGATGCCTATGAACAAAGTGATTTATTATCTCTTTAAAGAGACCTCTCCATAATTAGTCAATCTTGGCTAAACAATATTTCATATAGGCAATTTTTAATAGTGACTACAAAAATATCTTTGTTTTTATGTCCTTTGAAAAACTCCTGTTCATCCGACAACATGATAAACAAGGCATCACAAACTATTCTCAGCTATTAAATTAATTGTGTAATTAGCGTCTGAGAAAACATATCTTTAATAACTTTGCTTTCTTGTTGTTCCTCTTTACTTTGTAGGACCATAATTATAAAAAGATTAAAGACAGAAAGAAAACATTTCATTATATATTTAATGAACGCTTAGCCTATGGCCTTAATTTATCAAAAGTCTTCTAGACCTGATCCGACAGTGCGGATCAGGTCCGCAAGACCTCGCTAAATGCGGAGAGCAATACGCTCTCCGCATTTAACATTGCACCAGCAGCTCACAAGAGCTGCTGGTGCAATGCCGTCCCATGCTGACTCGCGGCCAATCGACCGCCAGCAGGGAGGTGTCAATCAACCCGATCGTATTCGATCGGGTTGATTTCCGGCGATTCCTGTCCGCCTGCTCACAGGGTTATGGAGCAGCGGTCTTTAGACTCGCCAGAAACACGGCCCTTCAAGCACCGTACGGAGCTTGATAAATATGGGCCTATGTCTCCAAATCTATGGAATTGTATACGGTAATATTAAACTACAGTGATATTTACGTGGCCTGGAATACTTCTAGGCTGATATCACAGTTATTGATCTCATGCTGATAGACTCTGTTTTTTACCCAGATGATCAGGCTGAAATCACAGTTATGGATCTCATGCTGATAGACTCTATGTTTTTTACCCAGATGATAGTTAATATATCAACTCCTTATATATCTTTAGCTATTAAGATACATAGTGGTAATTCTGAATGGATAAGGGGAAGTACCATAAAGTTATCATGAGTGAGGAGAAAAGAAAATGAAGAATGCACTTATACTCTCGATGGCTATACATTATGACATGGTGTATTATTTATTATGTTATAGTCCTGTCCCGAGTGCTAGAACTGATGAATCCCGATGTAGTGGACTCCATCTGATTCAGACAATGAGCCCGATGAGCTAAAGTTCTCAGCTCAGACAAGATGATCTAAGACGTCTAGTCAGTACAGTGAGGTCCCTCATAGTATTTTAGAAATGCAAATTTTATCTTGAAAAAAAAATTTTTTTTTTTGCAGTCACAATTTCATAATAATAATTAAAATATATATATATTACACCCCCCCCCCATTAGGAGCCTTATTTTTATTTTAAACCTTAGTTTTTCTAAAACCAGTATTAAGTACTGAAATATTCGGTACAGATGGGGATACAACCGGAAAAAGCAGCTGTTATAAAATAAGGTAAACAATCTATTTATAAACAATTTAATACATTACAGCAGGTAAAATGCATCATTGGGAACACATTAAAGGAGAGAAAAAAATTACAGTATACTGTTCCTTTAATCATTTCTCTTATAGCAAGCATAACTGGAAGTCGGCATAAAAAGCACCTGAAACAGTTACCTCCACCTTTAAAACCTGTGAGTTAGTTGTAAATTCATCATTCAAAAACATCAGAACTTTTTGAAATTATCTGTAAAACCCAACATATATTAAGCCTATCGCTGGAGGGGGTGGGAGGGGAAGGGAGAGGAGGATTTCCTATGCTACAGAAAAATAATATTAACAGAGAAGGAGGGACAGGTCCATACACTATGGCAAAGGAACTAATGAGAGGTGACAGGGGTGCCCCTACATTACAGAAAAAATGTTTTTATTGATTAATAAATAAAATAAAATACACAAATTAATGTAAATTGGATACAGGCAAGCAGCTGCCAGTACCTAAGATCGCGGTGACCATTAGGAAGGGGAGGGTTAGAAAGCTGTTTGGGAGGGATCAGGGAAGTGGGAGGGTACATTGTAGAATATAAAATAAATAACTAAAATGAATTAATTTAAAAAAGCCCTAATATTTCACATTGGCAGACTGTCTTCCAGTACCTAAGTTGGCGGTAAGAAGTAGGGGGAGAGAAGAGAGCTTTTTGGGAGGGATAAGGGAGGTGGGAGGCTAATACACTACAATATTACCCTTGCATGCCGACTAATGAATCCCTTTACCGTCTGGAATTTCAGAAGTGTTGTGCACAGCAGCAATTAGCAGGCTTTTAATTACCAAAAACCAATAGCAAAGCAATGCATGTCTGCTTTTTCTGAACAAAGGGGATCATAGCCATTTGTATTATGACGGCGCAAGCAGTATGTAAATCATTTCAGTGAGAAACACAAAGTTTGTGAAAAAGTAAACCATTTATTTAATATGATCGCATTTGGCTGCAAAATGGTGGCATGAAATACACCAAACTGGGCTTAGATTAATACCTTGGGTTGTCTACTAAAAAAATATATAGCTTTTATAGGTAAATAAAAAAAAATGCTCTTTTTGTGTTTAAATGGAGTGATAGAAAAAATGCTAAACATTCTCTGGTATTTTGGGCAAGATTTTCTCTTAAATTCCCAGTAGCGAAGGGATTAAGTCTGTCCTATGTTCAGTCTGTATTTAGTATTATGTGCAGTGCAGTACTCCCACCACAGAGGTTGCTGTGGTTTTTCAATTTTTACTCTATTGATATTACTTACTGTATGTATGTTTTTTCTAAAATCTTATCTGTGATCTTCTGTCAAAAGAACTTAAATAAGGGGGAAGATAGAAGATAATCACAGAGGAAAAGGTTTATTAACATAGCTGTGTTGGTTATTCAAAACTGGGGAATGGGTAATAAAGGGTTTATCTATCTTTTTAAACAATAAAAATTATGGTGTAGATTGTCCCTTTAAATAAACAGCCATGGGGGGGCGGAGCTAGCCATCAACCTGAGCAGAAGCAACACTGCAAAGCTCAGAGCAGAAAGTGGTTATTAACAGCAGTTTTTGTGCATAAACTGGGAACAACCTGACCTAAAACCCCTTGGGACAGAGGCCACATAAGACTGGACAGTCTGAAATCGATTTTGAGCAATTTGCAGCGGATTCGTACCACAGCGGACAAATAGAAACAGCAAATTTCCAGGAAAGTCCGAGGCTGCGGCCTACTCCGGGAGTTTCGGCTGTAATAAAGCAGTCGAAAGCATCAAAAACAGACGCAGAACAGAACCATATATCTTGGAGGTGTAGAACTGAATCCGAGAAGACTTCCTGATGCAGCAAACACAGTCCTAGAGGGCTGAGATATACTGTGGGAGACGACGCCACTTGCCCCAAAAGTAAGTGCGCAATAAATTACATACACACGGAGATAACAGACAGAACTAAACATCTGTACACAATTATAAACACCTGCACGACTGTATCTAACGCCAGGAAACCCACTGAACTATAACTTTAGGAGGCCCCAGAGGGGATAGCTTACTAGGCACAACTACCATCAAATCTAACGACACTTTATAGCTTGATTGCAAAATTTGTGAGAGTGTGAGATAGTGGTAGTAAAACTCCAGGCCTTCAACAGTTGACTAGAGGGGGTTGGTTTATAACTTCCTATACAGTCTACAGAATACAAGACTTGACCGTACGCAAAAGGGATAAGAAGCCCAGTGGATGTAGCACATGTGTGCCAGCATTATACTGATCTCCTTCAGAGACACATGTAACCTGCAAGAATGATTGAAATAGCCTTCAATAACATCCCCACACTTATAGACGATAATGTAAGCACATAACCAAACAATGTGAACTTGGATACTTTATATATATATATATTCAATCAATGTTAGATACTCTCTCCTTGCTACATGATCACTTTGAAGATACTTAAGAGATTCCCGGGATGTACAGTACCTTAAAAATTATATGTATTACAAGACACTGAATCCAGAATAAAACTTAATTTCAGTAATCAACTGGGACTTGGCGCTTCCATAAGTTGACTTTCATACAAAGCAAAAACAAGAGGGACGACTCTCCAGAGGCCGAGACATGGCTTCTAGGGGGTCTGTAAAGGGGGACAAGTCATTGAAAACTACAAATATGTCTACCTTTTTCAAGCCTTCTCAATCTGGCAAGACTCTTAAAGACACAGAGCTAGAAGAAGACTCAGATGGCGAATCTTCACAACTCCCAGACGACAATATCCCTCTAACAAAAGCAGATTTACGTACATTAGTCTCTAAAAAAGACATAGCTGATAACTTCGAAAAGCTATGGGAAAAGATCGACTCTATACACACATCTGTCTCCAGCAGCTTATCTGTGATCAAATCAGATCTCGTGGATATGGGTGGTAGGATTGAAACTCTAGAAGACCAACAGGATTCCATTGTGGGAAATATTGATGAAATCTCGCAAACGGTCTCCTCACAACAACAACTAATAATAGAATTTCAGGACAAACTGGAAGATCTTGAAAATAGGAGCAGGAGGAACAACATCAGGTTAAAGGGAGTCCGTGAGGAAGTAACTAATAAAGACCTGCCAGCGTATCTATCCCAACTCTTCAATCAGGAGCACCTGCTGACTATGTCTTTCATGTTGAGAGGGCTCACAGAGCCTTAAAGGCGAGACCAAAGAACGAATTGCCCCTCAGAGATGTAGTAATTAGGTTAACCTTTTTTCCAGATAAAGAGAAAATAATGCAAGCCTCCAGGAAAAACCCCACTTTCTAATTCTAGGGGAATCTGATCCAGTTTTACCAAGACTTAAGTTTGCGAACTTTACAACGCAGAGGTTCCTTACGACCCCTCACATTACTGCTCCAGAAACAGCAGATACAATACATGTGGGGATTCCCCTTTGCGCTCATTATAACCGAAGACTCCAAAATGATAATCATCAAAGAGTGGGAGGACATTCCTGAAATATGTAAAGTCTTAAACCTGGATACACCACCACTACCTTCATTAGAGCCTTCTCCTGCTGCTGGAACTACAACAGATCAGCCCAAGCTTCAGTCGACATGGCAGAAAACTAGCTACAAAAGACAAAAAACAAAAGAATCCTGAGGAAATGGATCCTAGAATCTTAGGAACAAGGAGAGAGTAGTAATGAGAATCCTCTTGGCGCAAAACTTTGGGACTACTGATTCTCTCTGAGGTGCTATAATACCCAAGGAAACAGAGAGGACATAGAACAGTGTGATAATAGTATTTCCTGCCCCATAAGTGCCTCTGAGTTAAATATTCACATCATAATACAGGCCACAGTGGAACACTACCCGGTAGAGGTTCGAATCAGCTGATGGTCTAGTTTAATCTGTGAGCTGGGGAGGTGTTCTCACTCCCTCATGTTGAATATTGAACAATGAACATTTGTTTGTTGATACAGTGTTATTCTCAGGATGGTTGTCCCAAAAATAGGGACTTGTTATTTGTTTTTATATGTTTTTCCCCCAGTTGTTTCTTTATTTTAGTGACAACATTGCAATGTTTATTGACAAAGATAGCACCACCATTATGGGGTTCCAGGCAAGGGGTACGAATACAAACCAGAATGTACCAGATCACATTTCACCAACACACACAACAATATTGAATAATGATCCCTAGGATAAATATAATTTCCCATAACGTCAGGGGGTTGAATACTGATGTTAAACGCAAGATAGCAATGTCCCAATACACTTCTCTACAAACTAATCTGTTGTTTTTACAAGAGACTCACCTCCTTAAGGCTAATATTCCAAGATACTGGGCGAGACACTTCACCACCCACTTCCATGCTACGGCACCCACTAAGAAAAGAGGAGTAATTCACTCCTCCATTAACTCCACACATGAATATACTATCGAGGACACGGAAGGGAGATACTTTGTAGTGAAGGGTCGGATTCTAGACACAGAGATCACACTCTGTAATGTTTATGCCCCCAATGAGAACCAATAATTATTTTTCCAACACATAGCCCAACTACTGACACAATGGTCTCAGACCAAGATTATTTTGGCGGGAGTTTTTAATATAACCATGACCCCACTAAAACCTAAAGCCAATAACTCACTAACAAACAAACAACTCAGACACAACCGACTGATTAAATCAATCCAGTAGTATCTGATGCCCCATTCTCTGATCGAGACATGGGACACACTATACGGAGCAACTACGGACACTACATTTTATTCAGCAGCACATAACTCATATATCAGACTGGACTATACATATGTTAGTCAGGTCCTTTAACCCTTGTTACGGAGCTCAGATATACATGCATGTGTATGGTCAGACCATTCTATTGTTTCCTTGCAATTGGATGGATTGAGAGACCTATTACGGAGTAGGACATGGACATTTGACCGTACATACCTTAAAAACCCTCAGGCAAATGAACATACCCTGCAAGCATTGACGGAATACTGGAGAATCAATACTGACTCCACGTTAAACCCAATAAATACCTGGGCAGCACACAAAGCAGTACTTAGGGGGTTACTTATAAAAGAAAAAGCAATGCAAAGTAAGAATTACAAAAACCACTTAGCACAGTTATACAGTGAAATAGAGCTATTAGAAAGGCAGCATAGACTGACGAAGCAGACCTCGACTTTGCATGCTCTCACGCTAAAAAAACTCACTAACGTCGCTGCTTAATTCTCAAGCAACCAGGGCTATTCAGAGACTGAAATCCTGATACTTTATCTATGCTAATAAGCCAGATAAATTCATGGTTATAAAATTAGGGAGAGATGCAGAGCCTCAGCTATCCCTATCATAGAAACATCCCAAGGCACCACAACTTCACACCCACAAGAAATTGTAGACATATTCGCTAACTACTACGGGAACTTATATAATTGAGACAAAGTTACACACAACAAGGTGAGTCCCTCACTATAGAAATTTTTGCAAATTCTCCCCTAAAAACACAATTTATGCTTACCTGATAAATTTATTTCTCTTGTAGTGTATCCAGCCCACGGATCATCCATTACTTGTGGGATATTCTCCTTCCCAACAGGAAGTTGCAAGAGGATCACCCACAGCAGAGCTGCTATATAGCTCCTCCCCCAGCTGTCATATCCAGTCATTCGACCGAAAACAAACAGAGAAAGGAGAAACCATAGGGTGCAGTGGAGACTGTAGTTTAATTAAAATTTAGACCTGCCTTAAAAGGACAGGGCGGGCCGTGGACTGGATACACTACAAGAGAAATAAATTTATCAGGTAAGCATAAATTATGTTTTCTCTTGTTAAGTGTATCCAGTCCACGGATCATACATTACTTGTGGGATACCAATACCAAAGCTAAAGTACACGGATGATGGGAGGGACAAGGCAGGATTAAGCAGAAGGAACCACTGCCTGAAGAACCTTTCTCCCAAAAAACAGCCTCCGAAGAAGCAAAAGTATCAAATTTGTAAAATTTGGAAAAGGTGTGAAGCGAAGACCAAGTCGCGGCCTTGCAAATCTGTTCAACAGAGGCCTCATTTTTAAAGGCCCAGGTGGAAGCCACAGCTCTAGTAGAATGAGCTGTAATCCTTTCAGGGGGCTGCTGTCCAGCAGTCTCATAGGCTAGGCGTATTACGCTCCGAAGCCAAAAGGAAAGAGAGGTTGCCGAAGCTTTTTGACCTCTCCTCTGTCCAGAGTAAACGACAAACAGGGAAGATGTTTGACGAAAATCCTTAGTAGCTTGTAAGTAAAACTTCAAGGCACGGACTACGTCCAGATTATATAAAAGACGTTCCTTCTTTGAAGAAGGATTAGGACACAATGATGGAACAACAATCTCTTGATTGATATTCTTGTTAGAAACCACCTTAGGTAAAAACCCAGGTTTGGTACGCAGAACTACCTTATCTGCATGAAAAATCAGATAAGGAGAATCACATTGTAAGGCAGATAGCTCAGAGACTCTCCGAGCCGAGGAAATAGCCATCAAAAACAGAACTTTCCAAGATAAAAGTTTAATATCAATGGAATAAAGGGGTTCAAACGGAACTCCTTGAAGAACCTTAAGAACCAAGTTTAAGCTCCACGGGGGAGCAACAGGTTTAAACACAGGCTTAATTCTAACCAAAGCCTGGAAAAATGCCTGGACGTCTGGAACCTCTGCCAGACGCTTGTGCAAAAGAATAGACAGAGCAGAAATCTGTCCCTTTAAGGAACTAGCTGATAATCCTTTGTCCAAGCCCTCTTGGAGAAAGGACAATATTCTAGGAATCCTAACCTTACTCCATGAGTAATTCTTGGATTCACACCAATAAAGATATTTACTCCATATCTTGTGGTAGATTTTCCTGGTAACAGGCTTTCGTGCCTGTATTAAAGTATCAATGACTGACTCGGAGAAGCCACGCTTTGATAGAATCAAGCGTTCAATCTCCATGCAGTCAATCTCAGAGAAATTAGATTTGGATGATTGAAAGGACCTTGTATCAGAAGGTCCTGTCTTAGAGGCAGAGTCCATGGTGGAAAGGATGACATGTCCACTAGGTCTGCATACCAAGTCCTGCGTGGCCACGCAGGCGCTATCAGAATCACTGATTCTCTCTCCTGTTTGATTTTGGCAATCAGTCGAGGAAGCAGAGGAAACGGTGGAAACACATAAGCCAGGTTGAAGAACCAAGTCGCTGCTAGAGCATCTATCAGCGTCGCTTCTGGGTCCCTGGACCTGGATCCGTAACAAGGAAGCTTGGCGTTCTGGCGAGACGCCATGAGATCCAACTCTGGTTTGCCCCAACGATGAATCAATTGAGCAAACACCTCCGGATGGAGTTCCCACTCCCCCGGATGGAAAGTCTGACGACTTAGAAAATCCGCCTCCCAGTTCTCCACGCCTGGAATATGGATTGCTGACAGGTGGCAAGAGTGGTACTCTGCCCAGCGAATTATTTTTGAGACTTCTAACATCGCTAGGGAACTCCTGGTTCCCCCTTGATGGTTGATGTAAGCCACAATCGTGATGTTGTCCGACTGAAATCTGATGAACCTCAGTGTTGCGAACTGAGGCCAAGCCAGAAGAGCATTTAATATCGCTCTTAACTCCAGAATATTTATTGGAAGGAGTTTCTCATCCTGAGTCCATGATCCCTGTGCCTTCAGGGAGTTCCAGACTGCACCCCAACCTAGAAGGCTGGCATCTGTTGTTACAATTGTCCAATCTGGCCTGCGAAAGGTCATACCCTTGGACAGGTATACCCGAGACAACCACCAGAGAAGAGAATCTCTGGTCTCTTGATCCAGATTTAGCAGAGGGGACAAATCTGTGTAATCCCCATTCCACTGACTCAGCATGCATAATTGCAGCGGTCTGAGATGAAGGCGCACAAATGGCACTATGTCCATTGCCGCTACCATTAAGCCGATTACCTCCATACACTGAGCTACTGAAGGTCGCGGAATGGAGTGAAGAACACAGCAAGCATTTAGAAGTTTTGATAACCTGGACTCCGTCAGGTAAATTTTCATTTCTACAGAATCTATAAGAGTCCCTAAGAAGGAGACTCTGTGAGTGGGGATAGAGAACTCTTTTCCTCGTTCACTTTCCACCCGTGCGACCTCAGGAATGCCAGAACTATCTCTGTATGAGATTTGGCAACTTGAAAGCTTGAAGCCTGTATCAGGATGTCGTCTAGATACGGAGCCACCGCTATGCCTCGCGGTCTTAGAACCGCCAGAAGTGAGCCCAGAACCTTTGTAAAGATTCTCGGGGCTGTAGCCAACCCAAAGGGAAGACCTACAAATTGGTAATGCCTGTCTAGAAAGGCAAACCTTAGAAACCGATGATGATCTTTGTGAATCGGTATGTGAAGGTAGGCATCCTTTAAGTCCAATGTGGTCATGTACTGACCTTCTTGGATCATGGGTAGGATGGTCCGAATAGTTTCCATTTTGAAAGATGGAACTCTGAGGAATTTGTTTAAGATCTTTAGATCCAAAATTGGTCTGAAGGTTCCCTCTTTTTTGGGAACCACAAACAGATTTGAATAAAAACCCTGTCCTTGTTCCGTCCGCGGAACTGGATGTATCACTCCCATAACTAGGAGGTCTTGCACACAGCGTAGGAATGCCTCTTTCTTTATCTGATTTGCAGATAGCCTTGAAAGATGAAATCACCCTTGTGGAGGGGAAGCTTTGAAGTCCAGAAGATATCCCTGAGATATGATCTCCAACGCCCAGGGATCCTGAACATCTCTTGCCCACGCCTGGGCGAAGAGAGAAAGTCTGCCCCCTACTAGATCCGTCGCCGGATAGGGGGCCGTTCCTTCATGCTGTCTTAGAGGCAGCAGCAGGCTTTCTGGCCTGCTTGCCTTTGTTCCAGGACTGGTTAGGTTTCCAGGCCTGCTTAGATTGAGCAAAAGTTCCCTCTTGTTTTGAAGCGGAGGAAGTTGATGCTGCACCTGTCTTGAAATTTCAAAAGGCACGAAAATTAGACTGTTTGGCCTTTGCTTTGGCCCTGTCCTGAGGAAGGGTGTGACCCTTACCTCCAGTAATGTCAGCAATAATTTCCTTCAAACCAGGCCCGAATAAGGTCTGCCCCTTGAAAGGAATGTTGAGTAATTTAGACTTCGAAGTCACGTCAGCTGACCAGGATTTAAGCCATAGCGCCCTACGCGCTTGGATGGCGAATCCGGAATTCTTAGCCGTTAGTTTAGTCAAATGAACAATGGCATCAGAAACAAATGAGTTAGCTATTTAAGTGTTCTAAGCTTGTCAATAATTTCAGTCAATGGAGCTGTATGGATGGCCTCTTCCAGGGCCTCAAACCAGAATGCCGACGCGGCCGTGACAGGCGCAATGCATGCAAGGGGCTGTAAAATAAAACCTTGTTGAATAAACATTTTCTTAAGGTAACCCTCCAATTTTTTATCCATTGGATCTGAAAAAGCACAACTGTCCTCAACCGGGATAGTAGTACGCTTTGCTAAAGTAGAAACTGCTCCCTCCACCTTAGGGACCGTCTGCCATAAGTCCCGTGTAGTGGCGTCTATTGGAAACATTTTTCTAAATATAGGAGGTGGGGAAAAAGGCACACTCGGTCTATCCCACTCCTTGCTAATAATTTCTGTAAGCCTTTTAGGTATAGGAAAAACATCAGTACACACCGGCACCGTATAGTATTTATCCAGCCTACAAAATTTCTCTGGTACTGCAACTGTGTTACAGTCATTCAGAGCAGCTAATACCTACCCAAGCAACACACGGAGGTTCTCAAGCTTAAATTTAAAATTAGAAATCTCTGAATCAGGTTTCCCCGAATCAGAGATGTCACCCACAGACTGAAGCTCTCCGTCCTCATGATCTGCATATTGTGACGCAGTATCAGACATGGCCCTTACAGCATCTGCGCGCTCTGTATTTCTCCTAACCCCAGAGCAATCGCGCTTGCCTCTTAATTCAGGCAACCTGGATAATACCTCTGACAGGGTATTATTCATGATTGCAGCCATGTCCTGCAAGGTAATCGCTATGGGCGTCCCTGATGTAATTGGCGCCATATTAGCGTGCATCCCCTGAGCGGGAGGTGAAGGGTCTGACATGTGGAGAGAGTTAGTCGGCATAACTTCCCCCTCGTCAGAATCTTCTGGTGATATTTCTTTTACATTTAAAGACTGATCTTTACTGTTTAAGGTGAAATCAATACATTTAGTATACATTCTCCTATGGGGCTCCACCATGGCTTTCAAACATAATGAACAAGTAGTTTCCTCTGTGTCAGACATGTTTAAACAGACTAGCAATGAGACTAGCAAGCTTGGAAAACACTTTAAACAAGTTTACAAGCAATATAAAAAACGTTACTGCACCTTTAAGAAACACAAATTTTGTCAAAATTTGAAATAACAGTGAAAAAAGGCAGTTACACTAACGAAATTTTTACAGTGTATGTAACAAGTTAGCAGAGCATTGCACCCACTTGCAAATGGATGATTAACCCCTTAATACCCAAAACGGAATAATAAATGACAAAAACGTTTTTTCAAACAGTCACAACAACTGCCACAGCCCTACTGTGGCTTTTTACCTCACTCAAAAATGACTTTGAAGCCTTTTGAGCCCTCCAGAGATGTCCTGGATCATGCAGGAAGAAGCTGGATGTCTGTGTCTGTAATTTTTTCTGTGCAAAAAAACGGCAAAATAGGCCCCTCCCACTCATATTACAACAGTGGAAAGCCTAAGGAAACTGTTTCTAGGCAAAATTCAAGCCAGCCATGTGGAAAAAAACTAGGCCCCAATAAGTTTTATCACCAAATACATATAAAAACGATTAAACATGCCAGCAAACGTTTCATATTACATTTTTATAAGAGTATGTATCTCTATTAATTAGCCTGATACCAGTCGCTCTCACTGCATTTAAGGCTTTACTTACATTAGTTCGGTATCAGCAGCATTTTCTAGCAAATTCCATCCCTAGAAAAATATTTTAACTGCACATACCTTATTGCAGGAAAACCTGCACGCCATTCCCTCTCTGAAGTTACCTCACTCCTCAGAATATGTGAGAACAGCCATGGATCTTAGTTACTTCTGCTAAGATCATAGAAAACGCAGGCAGATTCTTCTTCTAAATACTGCCTGAGATAAACAGTACACTCCTCTTACGACCTCCATCTTGGTTGAGGCTTGCAAGAGAATGACTGGATATGACAGCTGGGGGAGGAGCTATATAGCAGCTCTGCTGTGGGTGATCCTCTTGCAACTTCCTGTTGGGAAGGAGAATATCCCACAAGTAATGGATGATCCGTGGACTGGATACACTTAACAAGAGAAAACTATATCAGAGGAACACAAAGAAGTCTTTAATACCCCAGTATCTACCACAGAAGTAATAGGAGCAATACGAGATCTCAAAACGGGTAAAGCGGCAGGTCCGGATGGATTCCCAAGGGAATACTACAAATTATTTAGGAGCACACTAGTTCCCCATCTTACTAAATTCTGCAACCACATTTTGGATGGCAACCCTGTTCCGCCGGAACTCTTGGATGCTAAAATAGTGGTAATTCCCAAACCAGACAGAAATCACAAACTCTGTCAAAATTATCGCAGAATCTCCCTGATAAATCAGGACCTGAAAATTTTCACAAAAATAAAGGCGAATCGCCTTGAAGTAATTATGCCCCACCTGGTGCATTCTGATCAGGTGGGATTTATAAAAGATAGGGAAGCCCCAGACAACATCAGAAGGGTGGCTAACCTAATACACTGCTTAGATAAGACACAAACGCCTTCTCTGCTCCTATCACTGGATGCGGAGAAGGCATTTGACAGAATAGACTAGGGGTATATGTTTACTACCCTCAGGAGGATGGGTTTTCGACGGTACGTTTATAACAGCCCTAAAGGCAATATATTCCTCACCAAGTGCCAGGGTAGCCTCTGCGGACTATAAATCCAAAAATGTCCCAATATTAAATGGCACGAGACAGGGTTGCCATCTCTCACCACTCCTCTTTGCCCTGTGTATCTAACCACTAGCAGCTAGGATTAGATCACACCCAGACATCGCGGGAGTCCCTGTAGCAAAGTCGGAGTATAAACTTTCACTGTTTGCAGACAACATCCTACTGTCTATCACTAAGCCACTAATTTCACTCCCCAACCTTTATGTGATCTTGGACATATTTTTGACGATTTCAGGATTTAAGATATATGCAGATAAATGCAAGGCCCTACCTATTGCTATTCCCACACAAACCCAAAAACTACTAGAATCCAATTTTGACTTTAAATGGATGAAGCGCACGCTCAAATACTTGGGGATACACTTACCAATGTAAACTCACCTGCTATATAAATCTAACTACACCCCTCTTATTAAACAGATCAGACAAGACATACTGAAATGGAGAAGCTATGATTTATCTTGGCTAGGGAGACTAGCAGCAGTTAAAATGACTATTTTGCCATGAATATTATACCTATTTAGAACACTCCCTATAAGGATTATCAGATCAGACATAGATAAACTGCAGGCTGATCTGCTCTCCTTTATTAAGGGAACAAATTGGCAAGGGTGGCGAAATACTTAATAAATAGACACAAATTGCTAGGTGGCATAGGTGGCCCAAATTTAATAGACTATTACACAGCCGCTAGAATAGCACAAGACGGGATGATCCTACAGAAATCAAAAGATGCGCTATGGCCCTCACTAGAGGCAGAGATAGGAGGCTGGAGAGATCCAGACGCAATTTTTGGGACAAAAGAACAACACAATCCAGTAAGACCCTCCCAACACCCTTCTCTCTCGAGCTTACCCTACATACATGGTCGTGGGTGGTGGTCAGACATGCTCTGATGCCGGGATCTTCCCTTTCCACCCTAATCCAATATTTACTACCTAGCAAGCTGTGGGCACAAATTCAGAAGTGGAAAACAAGGGACTTTACAGTGTAGCAGATATACTGGAGAACAGAAGGCTATTCTCCTTCTGTCAATTAAAAGAAAAAATAACACCAATAAAACTACACTGGTACTTGTACCTCCAGATTAGTTCCTTGGTGAGTTCATTTATCAGAGGAGCCCCGAAGGGAGCCCCCACTGTTTTAGAATTACTCTGTAATAATCCCCAACGTTCTAAACATTCCATTTCTTGACTGTACGTATCCATCCAATCCCGCCCACACAAGACAAAGTCTTCGGTAATGTTATCTTGGGAAAAAGACTTACACATAACTAAAGATCTTGAGGACTGGGAACAAGTATTCCAGACTGGTGAGTGCAGACATGAAGGAGAATGTCATGAAAACACTTGACGCCAGTGAAAACCGCACATATGTATCCGCAGGGTAGCAGATTGTGTTATAGGGGATGCGGAGAGGTAGGCTCATATTGAAACATGTGATGGGATTGTACTGAGGTCAACCCAATATGGAAGCGACTTGCCTACTTTATTAGTCAACTAGTGGGTGCAGAGATTACACTCAATATACAACAAGCTCTTCTCCATGACCACAATACTACATATAACAAACACTTTAACACCTTTCTCAACATTGTATGCACAGTCACAAGAATTTGTATTGTTAAACACTGGAAGACAGGTACCCCTACATGGACTGAAATATATCATAAAGTGCAACACACTTATAGGATGCACGAGGTAGCATCTGGAATATTAAATAATAGAGAAACAGTCAATCAGATCTGGTTCTATTGGATAGCTCAGGGAGAATCAACCCAAGGATCACTCCTTTAGGGCGCTTTAATGGTTTAGACATACATTGCAAATTGTTTTACTGAAGAGCTCACTTTCTGTATTTATTATGTTGTCACTCTCATCCCTATTATCACTTTCTTCCCTCCCCCCCCCCCTCCCCCTACACACATATGCCTGGAATCACTGGCTTCAAGTGTCTTACACTAGGGAGGGGATCTATTATCTCCTCTCCTCTTCCTTACAATGTTTTGATATGCCTGTGAGAGTTTTTACACCGTATTACATCATAGGTACAGAGAACTAATGTTAAGTTTATGAATTCTTGAGTTCCATAAGCTCGAGAAATGTTTTCTTTGGATATCTGTTCCACTTTTGTATTTGTTTAAAAATGTGATATACCCACCTTGATGTAAAAGCAACCTATAAAATGTGTAAAACGTAATAAAAAATATTTAAACATAAACAGCCATGTGATAAGGGGGCTGTTAAAAGAGGATTAGATACAAAATAATCACAGAGGTAAAAAGTATATTAATATAACCATGGTGGCTTTGCAAAACTGGGGAATGTTTAATAAACGGATTGTCTATCTTTTTAAACAATAACATTTTTGGAGTAGACTGTCCCTTCAAAGGGACATAAAACCCAAATTATTTATTTCATGATTCAGATGTGCTTACCAGCTGGTAAGCACATTTTCAATATTATCCACTTTATTTGTACAATCTACACTAATATTCTTATTTTTTTAGGACACTCAGAATCATATAGGAGGATATAAAATACCACTAGGATCCTATTGGAGGACCACCCCCATCAAATTACCACTCAGAATTGTCACTTCACAACATATACTCTTTTTTTGGCTTTTTCGAATATATTTTTTTTCACATTTTTCATCACTGTGTACACACACTGGATTGTTGATTTTTTAATTTTTTTATTTTTTTTATTTTTGCTCCACACAAGATTGGCATGCTGATTTATTATTTTGGACACTAACTATATCACCTTTTACCTGGACACTATTGCTGGACTTTGTTACCGTTATCATCATCATTATATACACACGTTTAAAGGATATCCTTCACTGCATAACCCATTGCACATTTCTGTCTAGCCTTTGAACATAGATATTATGTATCCATAATTTCAACCAATTGTGATTGTCCCTTGTTTATTATCTGTGTTTTTATTGTGCTTTTATTGCATTTGTATTTTTATTGTGATCATTTATTTTATTGTATTAAATAACATTTTTAGCCAGACATCACTAGCTCCTTCAGAGATTTCCTTCATCCAGTATAGGGACCATCTTCACCCACAGCAACCTCGGCCTTTGTTTTGGCGATTTGCACACTACACCACTATTTCTATTCTTCATTTGGCCTCTGTACAAAGCTAGAGGTTACATCCGGGGTGCTTGGTCTAATTATTAGAAATGTATTAAATTGTTTAGAACTAGCTCATTTACTTTTATTTTGTTATTTTAAATAGCAGATTTTGCCTAAATAATGAGGTTTGCTGTTCCTGAAAGTTTAGCCCATTTCAGCCTAGATTGCTAGTGGAGCGCAATATTGCTCTTTCGCGAGTACGATATTTGCACTCCACTCAGTAATACCTGTGCATGTAAATGTGTGCTGGTTTTACAAGTCAGGCATAATGGCCTGGAAGTCTTGCGCTCACAAGAGTGGGCTTCCATAGGCTCAAAATGGAAGCCTCGTTTTAATGCCGTGAGATATGGCAAACCACCTAGCACAGTGCAGGGGGCAATTAGCGCAGCGTTGGGCAGCAAAATAAAAATATATATGTATAAATGTATATGAATATTTACATATATTTTTATGTGTTTATATGTGTATATACACATATTAAAACATACAGTAAAAAAAGTTCTCCTTCACCTCTATGTGAAACACCCAACATCACCTAACTGTAACCCCCTTATAACTGCTTCCTATGTTTTATTTATTTTAAAGATCTGTCCACTTTATTTGTGGGACAATTGGGGCAACTTTTTATCGTTAACCAGAGGTATGAACTCTGGCTAATAGAGCTTAGTGCAACGTGAAACCGCAAGCTTGCGGGAGCATTAACCAGCCATTTGTAATTTGCCCCTTTACAGGCACACGTTAAAATAGCACTCCACTTGTAATCTAGCCCTTCATTGTCAGCATAAAAAGAGGAAAACTATTTTACAGTATACTGTCCTGTTAATGAGAATAATATATCCCTTATATTTATTGATTATTAATAAAGTTAATATACCAACTAATAAATATGTAAACTTTGTTTTAATCAACATGTTTTTTTCTTTTAAAAACACCTTTTATTATAAAAGTATGTAATAAAAGTACTTTTGAAATACTTTATGTCCACTCACAATTCTTCAGTTGATAGTTTTTCACTTTTAATAAGTCAATGTAAGGAATGTTTTCCTTCTTCATTTTGTTAAATATACATTTTAAGCCACCTGCACCCTACAACATCTTAATTAATTAAATTAGTTTATGGGAATTCATTTTTAGCTCGGTACAGTTTAGAGAAAAAAAGTAAAGCAACCCCAGTGCATCTATAAAACTGACCACTGACAATAATATGTATTATAAGTATTTTTATTAGTTATAAATATACTAATTCGTAACATTTTCATAGAGCTTTTACCAATCTGAATGATTTGCCAATATGTGCTGCCCCCAAGCTGAATAACATTAAATTACATAATACAGTGCTCACATTTTTGACACACATATATTTGAGGCTTAAGAAAAGGGGCAAAATACATTTGTTAGCCTTAAGACCCTGATGCTTTTTACACAGCATTCTATTACTTCTATCACAATCGGGCAGTAAATGACTTAGCATAGAAATGTTTTATACATTTTGCCAATCAAATTGTACTGCTTGGAGCACAGCAAGATAAGATGTGTTGACACTGGGAATCTAACAGAGTTCTCCAGCGTGTAAGTAATGGACATTATTGATAAGCTACTTAGCCTATATGTAGCTTGCTAGCTTGATTATGCCCACAACATTATTCCACTGAGTTGTGTAAATGCCACTTTCAGACAAAATGTAAATAAAAGTTATCAAGTAATACCTGCCGGCCTGCAGCACACCAGATATACTGAAGAGACCAAAGTCTGTGATCACCACTTTGCCGTTATCATAAAAAACATTTTTTGATTTGAGGTCCTTATGAAGAATACCCTTTGCGTGCAGGTACCCCATTCCCTGAAAGGAAAAAGCAGGAAATAATTTAGGAGCAACCAACATTTGGGTTGAAAATGAAATAAAGAATATTAGATACATAGTAAAAAAATAAATAGGTATCAATTAATATTGTTAATATTAAATGAAGCTACAAAAAAGAAATTCTAAATGTTATATGGTATATTTTACAGGGGAATTCAGAGAAACTATAAAATATTACAACATTTTAAAGCAAAGAGACAGTAAACACATTTTGCTTTGTTTAATAACAACTGTGCTTGTCCCTAGCTTGCTAAAGAGCCAAAAGAAAGCAACTTATGTAACCTAAGTTTCCTTCAGAAATAAAGAAACTTTAATGATTTGCAGCATTTGTGAAGAAAACTTAGGATATCAAATTTGCTTTCTGGCTTCTCTTGTGGGCATAGGACATTTTTACGAAAAAAAGCAAAAAGTTGTTATTGTGTCTATTTAATCCAAACAAAATAATGTAGCACTTTGGGCAATATAGAGACTACTGAACACATTGCACTATATTATCCAGCAATTTGAGGACTGTAGAGTGCTGAGGATGAAGGATTGTCATCTCAAAAAGCTGCCAATAAATTATAAGACTGGTGCATTGGCGAATCCCTAACATAAAATAACTGTAATGAAAACGTGCAACATTTCCTCCCAACTTATTATATATTTGTTTTCTAATATGCAGTCCACTATTGTTCACACTTTTCCAAATTATACAGCTGTGGTTGAATTATGCATGTATTGTGTATTGCTTTAATTGGGACTATATTTGCCCCATTAATACACATGTCACTTTTCTCTGTATGTTGCCCTATGCTCTCTTGTGGGATGATACAATATGTATCTTTCTGGGTCTGTATATTAATTAGGTTTTTGGAATGTGCACAAAAGTATATCAGTAGGAGGTACTACTACGTTATGTATTGCTATGTCTGGCAATTTATATTTTGCTTAGTTTGTTGTGCATTGTTAGTGTGTAACAAATTGTCATACAGTACATGATCATTTTTTACTTGCAGAGATAATAGGGTTATAATGAAACTTTTTTTAATTTAGTTATTGTTTATTAGTGATTGTGATATGTTTCTACTTTATATTGTACCTGACCTATATGAAGTTATTATGCAACTGGTCAAGGCAAAATCAAATGCTTAATTGTGTTGAGATGGAGACTGGTTTTGTACTGGCACTATTTCACCTCAAAGAGTTTTCTGAGTGAATCTTAATACTTCATTACTCAAAATAAAAAATGTTTTTAATTAGGACAGTGATTAAAATACATAGATAATCTCCACCACCTCCCCTAGACTTGGGTGAGTTGGCTGTCTCATTTCCTTGTTTGTGAGCATAAAGGATCATAACTCAACCTTCTTCACTGGCTAGAAAAAAAGAGCAGGCATAAAAAGAATGTGATATATGTTAAAAACATGTGTGGAGAAAACATACAACCCCAAGCTACATAACAGAGATATTATACCAAAAAGATAAATCCATATGGTCTATTCACAAAACCCATAACTAAAATGTTACAAAGTACACTAACACCCATAAATTACCTATTAACCCCTAAACCACCACCCTCCCGCATCGCAAATACTATATTACACCTATTAACCCCTAATCTGCCGCCCACCCACCCACATCGCCAACACTATATAAAGTTATTAACCCCTAAACCGCCGGCCCCCCCACATCCCTACTACTATAATAAACCTATTAAAGTAAAGGTAAACTTTCATGAATGAGTGCCCGGTTTTTAAAAATACTTTTAAAAACAGGGGCATTTTCATTCATGAAAGTTTACATTTCAACGGTTTTGTTAAAATACTTACCTTTTCTTCTTGCAACCTGGAGCAGCGATTCCTCCCGCCTGCCACTCGTCTCTTCATATGTCAGCAATGAAGAAGCTGGATTCGTCATTGCTGACGTACGAAAAACTGAGCTGCGGGTGGGGGGGGGGAAAGAGAAGATAAGAAAAGGTAAGTATTTTAACAAAACCGGTGATATGTAAAGTTTGATGAATGAAAGTGTCCCTGTTTTTAATAATATTTTTTAAAACTGTCCACTCATTCGTGAAACTTTACATTCACTTTAACCCCTAAACCACCAGCCCCCACATCACAAATCACTAAATTAAACTAAATTTAGGTTTTTTTATTTGTAGTTTATTTTATTAAAATAGTTATGTTAGGTTTATTTATAGTTTGATCTTAGTTTTTTTATTTCACAGGTAAGTTTTTATTTAATTTAAGATAGTTATATTGTAAATTTAATTTAAAGTTAGGTGGGTGTTAGGTTTAGGGGTTAATAGTTTAATTTAGTGATATGCAATGTGGGGAGCCGGTGATTTAGTGGTTAATAACTTTATTATAGTAGTAGTGATGTGGGGGGCTGGCGGTTTAGGGGTTCTCGCCACCTGGACTTCTCGCCACCTGAATGAAAATGGATGTCTGGACTTCAGGAACTGTGAGTAGATTTCCTGGGGTTAGTGTTAGTTATTTTGTTTTTTTTTGGGTGGGTGCCCATACAAATGCCCCTTTAGGGGCAATGGGTAGCTTATGTTTTTTTTAGACTTAGGTTTTTTTTATTTTGAGGGGTTGGTTGGTTGGGGGGTTCAACTGTTGGGGGGGGACTTTGTAATTTTTTTTAATGTAAAAGAGCTGTTTAACTTAGGGCAATGCCCTACAAAAGGCCCTTTTAAGAGCTATTGGTAGTTTATTGTTAGTTTAAGAGGTGTTTTTATTTGGGGGGGCTTTTTTGTTTTGGTAGGGCTATTAGATTAGGTGTAATTTTTATTTTTTTGGATGATTTCGTTTATTAATCTTTGGAAGCTTAGTGTTTTTTTAATTTTTCGTAATTTTAGTGTTTTTTTTTTTTAGTAATGTTAGATTATTTGATTTTTTCGTAGTGTTAGTTTTTTTTAAAATTTGTAAAAAAAAGAAAGAAAAGAAATCGTAGTGTTAGTTTTTTTTCAATCTTGTAATTTAGGTTTTTTTATTTGTAGTTTATTTTATTTTATTAAAATAGTTATGTAAGGTTTATTTATAGTTTATCTTTTTTATTTCACAGGTAAGTTTTTATTTATTTTAAGATAGTTATATTGTAAATTTAATTTAAAGTTAGGGGGGTGTTAGGTTTAGGGGTTAATAGTTTAATTTAGTGAAATGCAATGTGGGGGGCGGCGGTTTAGGGGTTAATAACTTTATTATAGTAGTAATGATGTGGGGGGCCAGCAGTTTAGGGGTTAATAGGTTTATTTCGGCAATGTCGGGGCATGGCGGTTTATGGGGTTAATAGGGTTATTTAGGTGTTAGCGATGTGGGGGGGGTGGTTTAGGGGTTAATCACTTTATTTAGTATCAGCGATGTCTGGGGCAGTGGATTAGAGGTATTTAGACTAGGGGTTTACATTAGGGTGTTAGGTTTTAACATAACTTTGTTTTCCCTATAGACATCAATGGGGATTGCGTTACGGAGATCGCCATTACGCGATCGTAGGTGTTAGTATTTTTCTAACACTTTCTCTCCATTGATGTCTATGGGGGAAAGTGTGAACGAGCACGTAAAGTCAGGCCTTGTGTTTTGTGCGGTATGGATCTTATCGCACCATACCGCACAACAAAATAAGGTTTACAGTAACTTGTAATGGCATCGCTATGGAGAGTGCGATAGCGCTCATTTGTTTGCGTTATTTGCACACCGGTTTAGCGCACAACCTGTAATCTGGATTAATCTGAGCTCCCTAGTTTATCCATCTCACATCTATATGTCCTTCATTTATAAGAAATAAATACAGGAATCTAGTAATAATTTGATTAATGAGGGGGTTATCCAGTTTCACTGTTCAATGTGAATAAAAGGCCCTCTGCTAATGGGATAACAGTTGTGATACAGATAATTATCTGCAATACATCTACACAAATTCCCAGCACTGTGGTCTTTTAACCTCTTTGAGTCCAGTGAAGCAGGTAATGAGGTCTAGTAGCCTTTCTTGCTTCCCAGTGCATACTGCATAACATATTGCTGAAAAATGATCTACATCCATCATTGTCTGCAGCTTGTTCCAACAACATTTTAATGATGAATTTTGCTTACAGCGCAGAAGATCAGAACTTTAAATTCATAGAGGTAAGGAGGATGTGATTGACTTAAAAGATGTGTTCTACAACCATATTAAATTGCTTCTTAGTATTCTTAGCATTTCATTACTACAAGGTGTTTAGGACAAAATCATATGTCTCTGCAGTTTGTGCACAAAAGTGATGAATTACCATTAATACATTACTTCTATTGCCAATACAAAATGCTGCTTTTGCAAACATAAGACATTTTCTTTTTATTACATATGCAATCTAACCTTAACTGAGTCTTCTACATCTGCTATTTTTCTTCTACATAATGTTCCTGTGTGCAAGTATAAGCGGGAGGGGGGGGTCACATAACGGTAATACAGGGCTGTGCCACTCTGCTGATGCAGCCTCAGAATGCAAACTATGGGCCAGATTACAAGTGCAGTGCTAATTAATGACCCCACTCGAACTTTAACTGCGGAGAAGTAAGCTTTTTGCGCTCGGTAGGTTGCATCCGTATTATGAGTTGAAAGTAAACAGTTTTTGCTCTCTCAAAAAGCTGAACTTACAATATCACAGGCACATTCACATATTCTCCCATAGAAGTCAATGGAGCTAAAAAAAATGAACACGCTCATGTGCGCTAACCGACATGAAAATATGAATATTCTCACATTCCAATGTTCTTCACATAACAGAATATGTTCTATTTATTCACAAACACATATTTCTATATACAGTATATATAAATGTTGTTTTTTCTGGTACAATATATATATTTATACCTTTATATAGATGATTATATATAGGTATAGATATATACAGATATTACACACACATACATTTACATCTTTAGACATATATATGTATGCATCTCAATGTTAAAACCCTTAACCTGCCTTTTTATATCTATGAGGCCTTATAACTTTTGTGTGCAATATTGTTTTTAAAGAATTTTTATTAGTTAGTGTTATTACCAGTGTAACTATATTGTGTAATATATTTTTGATGTGTTTTGTACAACCTTTTGTTTTGCAAAACAGTTAACCAGAGCTGTGAAGTCGCTGTAATAATTCTAGCGCAAATCATAAAAGTGCTCAAGTGATCATAATACCAGCGGTGAGCCTGACGAGTGCAAACACGAGTGATATACCCTTTATCGCTCGCACGCAAACATTTGCGCTCCACTCATAATAGGGCACTATGTGTTTTTTCTAAAATAAAATGTTATTGTTTAATGAAAGCGGCAAATTAATGTCAGAACAACACTTTTTCTTCTTTTTAAGGGGGATACACAAACGACAGAATACAAATGCGTAAATAGTTACATAACTAGGTGCATGCGCACTGATCACTCACCTTTACAATCTCTTGTGCTATCTGTCTTGTTTTGTTGACATCTAGAACAATTTTTGCATCTCGGACCACAGAGTACAATGTCCTCCCCTTGCAAAGGCTGCAATGCAAATGAAGTTCATTAATCTTTTCAAGTAACACGTTGGCATTACAAAGACCTAGACATTCCCTAAATGATGGATATAGGAGCAGTTACAAAACGTAGTCTGTATATTTGGAACAACAAAGCAAAACTACAATTGCAGAGCTACAGTTAAATGACTTAAAGATAAATTATACTCTGAAATTTTATAATAAAAAAAATTTGACCAACCATCAACCATTACTAAATGTATTTCTAAGATAAAAAAATCCATAAGAGTTCAAGCTCCTGTATATACCAACTGTCAGCCTATGAGTGGTATGCAGCATGCCATGTCGCACAAATGCATAATCATAGGCTGCTTTACAGTTTTGGTAGGGGAAGAATATGTGCATCTTATACATACAAAGGGACAGTCTACTGTAAAATTGTTTTATGCTAGAAGCAGAGTATACAATAATTAAAAAATTGCTTATTTAGTTTTATTCTTTGTATATCAAATAGCCAGTTTTGTTCTTTGAAACCACAACCCATTAAAATGGGATGAACTTTCAGGGAAATCAGACCTCCTTATCTTATCACTTTATATATACAGTACATAAATTATCTCTGGCTGTACACCAAAGCCCAATACGGGTATCATAAGCATTCATTTTGAATTTGAGGTGTTCACTTGATCCGTTTAGTTGGGATAACTGGTTTTCCCAACTAAATGGATCAAGTGAACACCTCAAATTCAAAATGAATGCTTCTGATACCTGTATTGAGTTTTTAGATTTGGTAATCTTCAAGAATGGTAATCGCCTAAAGACTACTCTATACACCAAGGAGACGGATAGGAACTCCATCCTAAGAGCTGAGAGCTGCCATCCACCGGCCCTTAAAGGGACATTATACACTCATTTTTTCTTTGCATAAATGTTTTGTAGATGATCTATTTATATAGCCCATAAAGTTTTTTGTTTTTTTTTAAATGTATAGTTTTGCTTATTTTTAAATAACATTGCTCTGATTTTCAGACTCCTAACCAAGCCCCAAAGTTTTATGTGAATACCGTCAGCTACCTTCTTCAGCTTGCTCCTGTTTGTGTAAAGGGTCTTTTCATATGCAAAAGAAGGGGGAGGGGGGAGTGTCTTATTTCCCACTTGCAGTGGGCTTTCCAGCTACCTTTTCAACAGAGCTAAACTAAGAGGTTCTAAGTAAGTTTTTAAACATTTTTATACTGTATTTTTATATCACTATCTGTGCATCTTGTTCTTTATAGTAGTGTCTATTAGATGCAGATATATGAAAATGAGTGTATACTGTCCCTTTAAAAGGGCACTGCCTATCTCCCAATTGAAGAGAGTGGTACCGAACAACAGTACTGAAAGTAAAAAGTTGGAACAACTCCAGGAAATGGAGAACAAGTTTATCCAAAGGGGATATAAATGTAAAACCATTCAGGGTATCAAATCTACATCCACATTGACACAAGCTGAAACATTGATAAAGAGAACCAGCGAAGACACACCTGACGTGACTTCAAGGATGAAGTTTGTGACCACATATTCTCCTGACATGTGTCAAACAGCCAGTATTCTACAGGAGAATTGGCACATCATCAACACAGATAAACGCTTACCCTTTAAGAATACCATCTATCCGAGGGTTGGTTATAAACGTTCAAGATCTTTGAGGGACTACTTGATGCATCCTGACAATGTCCAAAGTTATACCAACAAGACTTGGTTAGGGAAGCCTAAACATGGTTGTTTTAAGTGTATGGATTGCACTACCTGTAATGGGTTGGTACAAACCACCCATTTTATCCACCCATGGCACAACAAACGCTATGCCATTAAGCACAGAGTCACATGTACTACCGAGTTTATAGTGTACATGCTGCACTGTTGCTGTGGCAGATATTAAATTGTCAACGAATTGGCAACGAATGATGATCTACGCACCCGTATGGCCAATCACAGGGCATCCATACGTGCTGCCCTAGCCATTGGTAAAAGGGATCAGCCAGTGGCTAGACACTTTTTGTCTGCCAAACATACTGTGGCCGATTTGCGATACGTGATCATTGATCACGTCCCTTCCTTACTTAGAGGGGGTAATAGGGCTAAATTGTTGTTGCAAAAAGAGACCAGGTGGATTTACACCTTGGATACTTTAATACTTAGGGGCCTTAATACCATTTTGATATGCAATGTTTCTTGTAATGATCTTGTTTGTACATACGTAATAGTATATCGTATAGTACAACTAGCCATAGATTCATACTAATCTGATAGTCATACTCTGAGTCTGGCAGTTATTAGATTATACAGGGATGATTAAGATTGCATTCATAATTTTTATGTCTTTTTGACATATTCCCACCTAGTTAAAGCAATTTTTGCGGTAGGTAGATTTCATTTGTCCCCCTGGTCAAATTAATTATGTCCTGTTACAGGGTATGGATTTCATAATTACACTAGAAATTCATAACTTGCCTGCTTTTTTGTAAGTAACATCTTACTTATTCCCCTCAGTAGTTAAGATATAATATTTATTTGTAGCCAATTTTTGGTTTTGCTAAGTTTTGTTACATATTGTGAAGACGAGTTATTTATTACATATATCAGGGCTAGGCTACTTAGGTTACATTTTTGTTTTTTTGTTTATATGAACATTGTTACATTGTAATTTCAGGCATTTTCCATTTTTAACTTTGCTTTTAGTTGTTTGTCCCAATGCAACCACCGTAGTTATCTCTGAGCATGCTCAGTTGCGCAGATGAGAAGCTGCAGGTGTTTAGCATTCACAGTACATTGTGGAGGGTATTTAAGGGGAGTAAGTTGCACTATTTTTGTTATCTGTCTGAGGAAGGGGCTAACTACCCCGAAACGTCACAGTTCAATTAAAAAAGTTTGTGTTTTCACAGAGGAGAGTGCGGGACCTGTTTATTTCATTTATATATATATATATATATATATATACAGTATTTATATAAAACAACAACTCTCTTTTTAGATGGAACAAATACATTTTTTTTATGTCCGTTAAACTTGGCTAAAATGATACATCCATGAAAACACAAGTGTTCCTAAAATGAAACACCCAAAAGCAATTAAGTTGTTTTTCCTTTTTAATCTATTCATTTCATTACAACTGAACTCAATTATATAACATCTATTTATTCATGGTTTTTTTTCTAATCTACTACTGTAAATGCATTTATTCTCTACACTTACATTTAGATTTCCATCACATCTTTTGTTGTCATCTGATTAAATGTTACACCTGATTTCATAGTCCTGGTCACCACATATAGGGGGGTAGTTATCAAGCCGTCAACCTCAAATACGCTGCGTATTCCGCAGCGTATTTGTGGCGAGGCTGATACGCCTTAGTTATCAAAGGCTCGAGACCGGCAAAAGTAGAATTTTGTGACGTCAGCTTCGATCCGCCGGACTCAGTCCGACACAGATCGATTCTTACGTCACTCCAGATGTTCCGCACACAAGTGCGGCACATTCTCACTACTTTTGCTAGCTATCAAAAAACTAGCAGGTACGCTCGGCACTTTTACGGCCCAGCGTACCTGGTTTTCAAAGCGCCAGCCTGGAGGCGGCGGATCCCATAGGAATCAATGGGAGTCTGACCATAGCGAAAGTACAAGTTCGCTGCTGACAGACATCCCATTCATTCCTATGGGAGCTGTCTACACCTTTAAACACTAGAGGATAGACAGATTAGGGGTTTAGATAGCACTCACTCTCACTTTCAAAGGTGACATTATAAAACATACATGCTTTATTTAATTAAGTAAAAAAGAAAAGGGGGATAAACCTCCCTAAAAATGGTTAAACTACCCACAACCTTAGAACCAAAAACAACTTTTAAAAGCAAATAAACCGCTAGTCACTCCTCTGTTTCCTGGCCGGGAACTGGAAACACCGGCATCAGGTGGCTAGAGTGACAATGCGGTATTAGACTCTAAAGTTTAAATAACAAACGCGTTTCGGCTCCGTGAGCCTTTGTCAATGTTTCACTTAGAGATTCTAAAATGAATAAGCTACTATAGATCAAAAAGAATTTAACTTTCTGGAAATTACACAACCTAAAATAGCCACTCTATATTTACTGCCTAAAATTCATAAGGATACTATCAAACCACCAGGGAGACCAATAGTCTCAGGGATCGGTTCCTTAACTGAGAAAGCTAGTAAATATATTGATGCTCGGCTTAGATACATTGTAGAATCCCTACCATCATACACGAGGGATACAATGCATCTTTTGAATAAAATCAATGATCTCCAGATTGATACAAATGCTCTGTTGGTAACTTGTGATGTGGAATCGCTCTACACTAGTATAAAAACTGAGTGGGGTTGTAGAGCAACCACACACTATCTCAACAAGAATACAAATATGACTCAAGAGGTTAAAGAATTTATTTTGGATATGTTAAAGTTTGTACTCACTCACAACTTTTTCGTATTTGACGATAAATTCTATTTACAGACATGTGGTACCGCCATGGGCACATCCTGTGCCCCGACATACGCTAATATATATCTGGGCTGGTGGGAGGAAACAGTGGTTTTCAATGAAGACCTTAAACATCTGACCAAATATGTCTCCCACTGGTCCAGATATATAGATGATATATTATTCGTATGGAATGGACCACCAGACCTTCTGACTGAATTTATAACAGTTCTCAATGACAATCCCTTTGGACTATACCTCACATCTACCATAAATAAGACAAAAGTGGAATTTTTGGACCTGTATATTCATAAAACCGATAATACTATTGAAACATCGGCATACAGAAAGCCTACCTCCACTAATAATATTTTAGATGCTAATAGTTATCACCATCCAGCAACTATTAGGGGGCTCCCAATGGGGGAATATATACGTCTACGACGTAATTGCAGTACTATTGAGAACTTTAAGATAGCTGCGAGAGATCTGAGAGAGAGATTATTGGAACGTGGTTATTCTAGAAAGTTACTAGCCAAAGCTTACAATCGAGTATTACTGAAGGATAGACGGGAACTTTTAACTCCCAAATTAAAAGAATCTAATACCCCTCTTAGGTTTATTACCACTTTCTCACCACAAAGTGATCACATTACCAGCATTTTACGAAAACATTGGTATGTCCTTACCCAGGACACACTTTTAAAACCATTGCTACCTGAGAGACCGTTAGTAACATACAGGAGAGCAAGTAACATCAGTGACAAGCTTATAACTAGTCACTATGACAGGAATGCAAAGAAATCTCCAACTTACAAGGGTTCTATAGGCTGTGGGCATTGTAAAGTATGCCAGCACATGGTAAAAAAACAATCTATAGTGGACAGATTTAATTATACGTGGACCATAAAAGAACACATCAATTGTCAAAGTACCAACGTAATTTACTGCATATCCTGTAGTTGTAATTTATATTACGTTGGCATGACTACACGCAGTCTGGGTAAACGTATAACTGAACATCTGAGCAATATAAGGACAGCCCACAAAGATATTGAAGATAAAAAACAAATAACGAGTGTAGCTAAACACTTTCTTCAATATCATAGTGGGAAAACCAATGCTTTAAAATGCTGGGGATTAGAGAAACTGAAACCAGGAATAAGAGGGGGGAATACGGAAAACAGACTGTTAAAGATGGAAACCAAATGGGTTTTCAATCTGAACACTGTCATACCCAATGGCATGAATGAGTTTAACAATTATTGGGTATATATCTGAATAGTGATTACTTTCTCTATTGCTGTCTGTCAGTATGTGTTTTGTATTTCCAATTAATATCACTTTATTTTAAAGTGATACGTGGTTCCCAATAATGAATAATTTGGCCACCGAAATAATTGGATGTGTAACGGTGAATTGGGCATATATCAAATAGTCTATCGACAAGCTAACATAAGGGCTCTGTAAATGATAAATAAACAAGGCCAAAGTGAGACGATAAAACGTTTTCTTGTCCTGTTTAATCCTTTTTGCTAAAGAAAGTCAATGGCCTTTATATGTCATATGTGACCCACCACCCTACATTATAACCTTACCATCTCACACACTGATTTCAGATGCTCTGATTGCTAGTGATATAGATGCAATAGAATCATTATATTTGTTTTTCAAAACTGCACATATATCTGTAATCACCCACTGTCCAAAGTCATATTATTTTATAATTGTAAGATACATAGTGGAGCTTTGTATAAAGATTTTTGTGCATGTATAACCTAAGAAGCTTATATAAATATAAACACAATCCTTTTTAACAAGTGCGATATTTATGGCAACCATGAAATACACTCTGTGAATAACACAATAATGGGGAGCTATAGACTATCTTCTAAGGAATTGTTATCTATAAGCAAATAGGGATTGAAATTAGGATTCTAATTAATATGCATCTTACTTGTAGGTTGATGTCTTACCATGAATGATAAATAATAACACTTTATAAGAGATTTATCCGGTGTTGGATTAATTTCCAAATTGAACGATTTTTTATTGATAATATATATCTTCAATTCACCGTTATAGGATGGTAATAAATGTCATCTTTTAAGTAATGCAAGAGAAAGAGCGTGATTGACTTTTACTTTTCTGATATAATCCACCAATAATAGTGCAGACCATTAGAAGAGAACCTAAACAATATCCAATCCTAGTTCTTTTAACAGTGGGTGGAAGCATACCTGAACGCCCATTGATAGATAATGAGGCGTTGTCTTGTAGCACCCTCCGGATTGGATAGCAATAGTACAAGGTTCAAATAAAAAGCCGCGCACACTACAGCCTTGGCTTATTCATTTTAGAATCTCTAAGTGAAACATTGACAAAGGCTCACGGAGCCGAAACGCGTTTGTTATTTAAACTTTAGAGTCTAATACCGCATTGTCACTCTAGCCACCTGATGCCGGTGTTTCCAGTTCCCGGCCAGGAAACAGAGGAGTGACTAGCGGTTTATTTGCTTTTAAAAGTTGTTTTTGGTTCTAAGGTTGTGGGTAGTTTAACCATTTTTAGGGAGGTTTATCCCCCTTTTCTTTTTTACTTAATTAAATAAAGCATGTATGTTTTATAATGTCACCTTTGAAAGTGAGAGTGAGTGCTATCTAAACCCCTAATCTGTCTATCCTCTAGTGTTTAAATGTATCTTATTTAAAGGGGTAGCACCGGAATACAAATTTCTTATCTCACTTACCTACAGTGTAGTGCCAGTTTTTTTCTTTTTGTTTTCAGCTGTCTACACCTAACACCCTAACATGTACCCCGAGTCTAAACACCACTAATCTGTCCCCCCTACACCGCCGCAACTAAATAAAGTTGTTACCCACTAAACCGCCGCTCCCGGAGCCCACCGCAAGCTACTCTATACATATTAACCCCTAAACCGCCGCTCCCGGAGCCCACCGCAACTATATTAAATGTATTAACCCCTAATCAGCCAATCAGATTCAAGTTCAATCCGATTGGCTGATCCAATCAGCCAATCAGATTGAGCTCGCATTCTATTGGCTGATCGGAACAGCCAATAGAATGCGAGCTCAATCCGATTGGCTGATTCCATCAGCCAATCAGATTTTCCTACCTTAATTCCGATTGGCTGATAGAATCCTATCAGCCAATGGGAATTGAGGGGACGCCATCTTGGATGACGTCCCTTAAAGGAGCCGTCATTCGTCGTAGTCCGTCGTTGAAGAAGGTGGTTCCGCGTCGGCGGAAGGAAGATTCAAGACCCGGCTTGGAAGATGACTTCGCCCGGATAGAAGACCTCTTCAGCGCCTCTTTGAAGATGACATCGGCCGGATCGAAGACTTCTTCAGCGCCGCCTGGATGATGACTTCATCGGATGGAAGATTTCTTCAGCGCCGCTTGGAGGATTAACTTCTTCCGCTCCGGATGTCCTCTTCAGTTCCATCGGTGGCTCGGCTGAGTGAAGACGACTCAAGGTAGGATGATCTTCAGGGGATTAGTGTTAGGTTTTTGTAAGGGGGGTTTGGGTTAGATTAGGGGTATGTGGGTGGTGGGTTTTAATGTTGGGGGGGGGCTGTATTTTTATTTTACAGGCAAAAGAGCTGAACTTTTTGGGGCATGCCCCCACAAATGGCCCTTTTAAGGGCTGGTAAGGTAAAAGAGCTTTGAAATTTATGTAATTTAGAATAGGGTAGGGATTTTTTTTATTTTGGGGGGGTTTGTTATTTTATTAGGGGGCTTAGATTAGGTGTAAGTAGCTTAAAATTGTTGTAATATTTTTAACATGTTTGTAACTTATTTTTTTATTTTTTGTAACTTAGCTTTTTTTATTTTTTGTACTTTAGTTAGTTTATGTAATTGTATTTCATTGTAGTTCTTTGTAGGTAGTTTATTTAGTTAATTTAATGATAGTGTAGTATTAGGTTTAATTGTAACTTAAGTTAGGATTTATTTTACAGGTAAATTTGTATTTCTTTTAGCTAGGTAGTTATTAAATAGTTAATAACTATTTAATAACTATTCTAACTAGCTAAAATAAATACAAAGTTACCTGTAAAATAAATATAAATCCTAAGATAGCTATAATATAATTATTAATTACATTGTAGCTATCTTAGGGTTTATTTTACAGGTAAGTATTTATTTTTAAATAGGAATAATTTATTAAAGTATAGTGTAGTGTTAGGTGTAATTGTAACTTAGGTTAGGATTTATTTCACAGGTACATTTCTCTTTATTTTAGCTAGGTAAGCTATTAAATAGTTAATAACTATTTAATAGTTATTGTACATGGTTAAAATAAATTGAAAGGTACCTGTAAAATAAAAATAAATCCTAAGATAGCTAGAATATAATTATTATTTATATTGTAGCTATATTAGGGTTTATTTTAAAGGTAAGTATTTATTTTTAAATAGGATTCATTTAGTTAATAAGAGTTAATTTATTTAGATTTATTTAATTAATATTTAAGTTAGGGGGCGTTAGGGTTAGGGTTAGGTTTAGGGGTTAATCATTTTATTACAGTGGCGGCGGCGTAGTGGGGGGCAGGATAGGGGTTAATAAATTTATTATAGGTTGCGGCGGGTTCATGGAGCGGCGGTTTAGGGGTTAATACATTTATAAGAGTTGCGGCAGGGTCTAGGAGCGGCGGTTTAGGGGTTAATACATTTATAAGAGTTGCGGCAGGGTCTAGGAGCGGCGGTTTAGGGGTTAATACATTTATAAGAGTTGCGGCGGGGTCTAGGAGCGGCGGTTTAGGGGTTAGTAACTTTATTTAGTTGCGGGGGGCTCCGGGGGCGCCGGTATAGGGGGTAGAACAGTGTAGTTTAGTGTGAGTGCTTAGTGACAGGCTAGCAATAAAGCTGGGAAAAAGCCGAAGGGCAGCGAGATCGGATGAGTGATAACTGTCACAGTCCGCTGCTCATCGCCCCACGGCTTTTTGACAGATTTATTTGATAACTTAGGCGAACGTATTCAAGGTCCGCGGCGGCGAAGGTAGGCGAGCTTAGGCGGACGTATTGGGCCGGCGAAGCCAGAAAAGTAGACGGCTTGATAACTAGCCCCCATAGTGCTAGATTATGAGTAGAGCGCTATTTAGTCCTCCAATTTAGCATGAATAGAGCTGGACAGAGGCTTTTTGCGTGCATCGAGTTGCACTCTATTACAATTTAAAAGTAAAAAGTTTGCGCACGTACACTAACTGGACGCACAAAAAAAGTTGAACTTAAAGGGACAGTCAACACAAAAATTGTTATTGTTTAAAAAGATAGGCAACGCCGTTACTACCCATTCCCCAGCTTTGCACAACCAACATGGTTATATTAATATACTTTTTAACCTTTAAACCTTTACATTTTTGTCTGTTTTAAGGCCACTAAAGACACCCCCCCCCCCGATTACATGCATTTTATTAGCTTTTCACAACAGGGGAATGCTAGTTCATGTGAGCCTTATAGATAACATTGTGCTCATGCCCGTAGGTTGTGCACAACACAGCACTAATTGGCTTAAATGCATGTCAATAGATAATAAATAAAAAGTCATGTGATCAGAGGGCTGTCAGAAGATGCTTATATACAAGGTAATCAAAGAGGTAAAAAGTGTATTAATATAACCATGTTTTCTGTGCAAAACTGGGGAATGGGTAGTAAAGGGATTATCTATCTTTTTAAAGGGATAGTAAACACCAAAAATTTTATTGTTTAAAAAGATAGATTATCCCTTTATTTACCATTCCCCAGTTTTGCATAACCAACACTGTTATAGAAATATACTCTTTACCTTTGCAATTACCTTGTATCTAAGCTTCTGCAAACTGACTTTTAAATAACTCTCGGCTAGATTACGAGTTTTGCGTTAGAGGCTATGCGGAGCTAACGAGCAGTTTATGCTCACCGCTCACTTACAGACAGCGCTGGTATTACGAGTTTTTACAAACCCGGCGTTAACCGCAAAAAAGTGAGCGTAGAGCAAAATGTTGCTCCACATCTCACCTCAATACCAGCGCTGCTTATGTTAGCGGTGAGCTGGCTAAACGTGCTCGTGTACGATTTCCCCATAAGTATCAACGGGGAGAGCCGGCTAAAAAAAAAACTAATACCTGCAAAAAAGCAGCGTTTAGCTCCTAACGCAGCCCCATTGATTCCTATGGGGAAAATACATTTATGTCTACACCTAACACCCTAACATGAACCCCGAGTCTAAACACCCCTAATCTTACACTTATTAACCCCTAATCTGCTGTCCCCAACATCGCCAACACCTGCATTATATTATTAACCCCTAATCTGCCGCTCCGGACACCGCCGCCACCTACATTATATGTATTAACCCCTAATCTGCTGCCCCCACCCCGACACCTACATTATAGTTATTAACCCCTAATTTGCCGCCCTCAACGTCGCCGCCACTATATTAAAGTTATTATCCCCTAAACCTAAGTCTAACCCTAAACCTAACACCCCACTAACTTAAATAAAATTTAAAAAAATCTAAATAAATATTCCTATCATTTAATAAATTATTCCTATTTAAAACTAAATACTTACCTATAAAATAAACCCTAAGATACCTACACTATAACTAATAGTTACATTGTATCTATCTTAGGTTTTATTTTTATTTATTAACTATTTAATATCTACCTAGTTAAAATAAATAAAAAAAGTGCCTGTAAAATAAAACCTAACCTATGCTACACTAACACCTAACACTACTCTATAATTAAATAAATTAACTAAATTAAATACAATTAAATACAATTAAATAAAATTATCTAAAGTACAAAAAAAACCCCGCTAAATTACAGAAAAAAATAAACAAATTACAAGAATTGTAAACTAATTAAACCTAATCTAATCCCCCTAAAAAATAAAAAAGCCCCCCAAAATAAAAAAAAAGCCCTACCCTACACTAAATTACAAATAGCCCTTAAAAGGGCCTTTTGCGGGGCATTGCCCCAAAGTAATCAGCTCTTTTACCTGTAAAAATAAAGTACAAATCACCCCCCCAACATTAAAACCCACCACCCACACAACCAAACCTACTTTAAAACCCACCCAATCCCCCTTTAAAAAACCTAACACTAACCCCTTGAAGATCACCTTACGTCTACACCCAACCGGGCCGAAGTCCTCAACAAAGCCAGGAGAAGTTTTCATCCAAGCCGGGCAAAGTGGTCCTCTAGACGGGCAGAAGTCTTCATCCAGACGGCATCTTCTATCTTCATCCATCCGGCGCGGAGCGGGTCCATCTTCAAGACATCCAACGCGGAGCATCTTCTTCATCCGACGGCTCTTCTAGAATGAAGGTTCCTTTATGGAATTTATGGAATTAATTTATATTATATAAGTATAGTGGTAGTGTTAGGTGTAATTGTAACTTAGGTTAGGTTTTATTTTACAGGTACTTTTGTCTTTATTTTAGCTAGGTAGTTATTAAATAGTTAATAACTATTTAATAACTATTCTATCTAGTTAAAATAAATACAAACTTGCCTGTAAAATAAAAATAAACCCTAAGCTATCTACAATGTAATTATTAGTTATATTGTAGCTATCTTAGGGTTTATTTTATAGGTAAGTATTTAGTTTTAAATAGGAATAATGTAGTTAATGATAGTTATTTTATTTAGATTTATTTAAATTATATTTAAGTTAGGGGGGTGAGGGGTAAGTGTTAAATTAGATTTAGGGGTTAATAACTTTAATATAGTGGCGGCTACATTGGGGAGGCAGATTAGGGATTAATAAATGTAGGTAGGTGTTGGAGATGTTAGGGACGGCAGATTAGGGATTAATAATATTTAACTAGTGTTTGCGAGGCGGGAGTGCGATGGTTTAGGGGTTAATATATTTATTATAGTGGCAGCAATGTCCGGTTCGGCAGATTAGGGGTTACAAATTTTATTTTAGTGTTTGCGATGTGGGGGGGCCTCGGTTTAGGGGTTAATAGGTAGTTTATGGGTGTTAGTGTACTTTTTAGCACTTTAGTTAAGAGTTTTATGCTACGGCGTTGTATTGAAAAACTCTTAACTACTGACTTTTAAATGCGGTACCAGTCTTGACAGGAGAGGGTGTACCGCTCAATTTTGGTCAGACTCGTAATACCGGCGCTATGCAAGTCCCATTGAAAATATAGGATACGCAATTGACGTAAGTTGATATGTGGTATTTCTGAATCTGGTCAAAAAAGTGAGCGGTACACCTGTACCTGCAAGAGTCGTAATACCAGCGGGCATTAAAAAGCAGCGTTGGGACCGGCCAACGCTGCTTTTTAAGCCTAACACAAGACTCGTAATCTAGCCGTCTGTGTGCATGAGAACAATCAGCAAGAATACGAGTTTTGAGCGCTATAGAGAAATTAATGAACGCAACAAAAGTGACGTTATTTAATTTCCTTTAGCGCTGCTATTACAAGTTTTAAAACATATGCGGTTTCGTTGAGCTCCATACCGCACACAAAAGCAGCGGTGTTTTAACGTGCTTGTGCACGATTTCCACATAGACATCAATGGGAAGAGCCGGCCAAAAAAAAAAACACCTGCGATCGCGGAAACAAAAGTTCTGTAATGCAGCCCCATTGATGTCTAAGGGGAAATAAAAAGACAGTTTAAACCTAACACCCTGACATAAGCCCTACGTCTAAACACCCCTAATCTGCTGCCCCCAACATTGATGACGCCTGCATACAGTTATTAACCCCTAAATAAAATTATTAACCCCTAATATGCCGCTCCCGATATCGCCATCACTATACTACATTTATTAACCCCTAAACCTAACCCTAAACCTAACCCCCCCTAACTTTAACATAATTAAATTAGATCTAAATTAAACTTACAATTATTAACTAAATAATTCCTATTTAAAACTAAATAGACTTACCTGTGAAATAAAACCTAAGCTAGCTACAATATAACTAATAGTTATATTGTAGCTAGCTTAGGTTTTATTTTTATTTCACAGGTAAGTTTGTAGACTAGGTAGACTAGTTAGTAAATAGTTATTAACTATTAACTAACTACCTTGTTAAAATAAATACAAACTTACCTGTGAAATAAAACCTAACCTGCCTTACATTAAAACCTAACATTACAAAAAATAAAAAAACCTACTATTACAAAAAATAAAAAAAAACTATAATTATCCAAAAAAAAATAAGGATTAATCCTATTCTAATACCCTTAAAAAAAAACACCCCAAAATAAAAAACCCTACTCTAGAATAAACTACCAAGGGCCCTTAAAAGGGCCTTTTGTTGGGCATTGCCCTGAGATAAACAGTTCTTTTACTTAACAAATATACATTACACAAAATAAGAAACAAATTATCAAAAATAAAAAAAGAATTACACCTAATCTAATAGCCCTATCAAAATAAAAAAGCCCACCCTAAATAAAAAAAAACTAGCCTACAATAAGCTACCAATGGCCCTTAAAAGGGCCTTTTGTGGGGCATTGCCCCAAAGATATCAGCTCTTTTACCAGTAAAAAAAATACAAACACCCCCCTAAACAGTAAAACCCACCACCCAAACAACCCCCCCAAATAAAAACCCTAACTCTATAATAACCTAAGCTAACCATTGCCCTGAAAAGCAGCTTTTGTTCTATTGGCTAATTCAAATTAACCAATAGAATGAGAGCTGCTTAAATCCTATTGGCTGATTTTAATAGCCAATAGGATTTTAGCAGCCCTAATTCCTATTGGCTAATTCAAAATTTTCAGCCATTAGGAATGCAAGAGACGCCATCTTGAATCGCGTCCCTTGCATTGCAGCTTCAGTTTACGGCGGCGACTTTAAGAAGAGGAGCTCCGCGTCAGATGGCTTCAGGATGGACCCGCTCCACGCCGGCTGGATGAAGATCCAAGAGGCCATCTGGATGAAGACCGCCTGGATCTTGCCGCATGGATGAGGACTTTGCCCGCTGGATGGATTCTTCAAGCGAGACTTCAACAACTGTAAGTGGATCGTCTTGGTGTTAGGTTTTTTTAAGGGTTTTTGGGGTGTTTTTTTTTTAAAATTTGGGTCTGGGCAGTAAAAGAACTAAATGCCCATATAGGGGCAATGCCCATACACATGCCCTTTTCATGGCAATGGTTAGCTTAGGTTATTATAGAGTTAGGGTTTTTATTTGGGGGGGTTGCTTTTAATCTTAGCTGAGAGCTTGTCAGTGAGTGCTGGACTTTCTCTGTGTGTTGCATTAATTTGTTTTGTAATTTTCCCTATGGTTCTTGCACCCAGACCTGTCTGGGGTTAACTGCCTGTGACTCTGGGGACAGCACAGCTTTCTGTCAGTGCCAGTGAGCACCCAGGGCTGAGCATGTTGCAGGGTAATGGAATGTGTAACCTGTCCAGTCTGAGAGTGCAGTCCCCTTTCGTGTTTTGTATACATCTAGGATTACATAAGCCTGTGCACCCTTCACTTGTTCCCAGTTTGTTGGATTGAGTGCTTGCATTGTGTGGCTGTTTAGGGACTCAGGTTTTGGAAGAGACCTTGACGTGGTACCTGGGCTTATACCATTTGGCCAAATGCGATAACTATCCCTTCCATTTTTGCTTTTAATCTTAGCTAAGAGCTTGTAAGTGAGTGCTGAGCTTTCTCTGTGTGTTTTGTATATACAGTATATATATATATATATATATATATATACACACACAAATTAAAAGGACATTTCCCTATAATTGAAGAACATTGAAATCAGAAATATGCACAGTAACTATACAGTAAAACACATATATAAATAAATACATATGTACACACATATAAACACACACATATATATATATATATATATATATATATATATATACATACATACATACATACATACATACATACATATACATATTTAGACATGTATAGGTATGTATATCTTTGTTAAAGCCCTTTGCCTGTCTTTTTTTCTAACGCCTGAGACCTCATATATTTGAGCACTTATAACTTTTTTAAGCATTTTTTTATCAGACTGTGTTATTATGACTGTTTTTTGTGATTTGTGTGACTTTTTTGTCTCTCGTAACAGTTAACCAGAGCTCTGATGTCATGCTAACCTGACGCCTACAAGTGCTAAATTTCAATTTTAAGATAATGCAGATATTTCTAAAAACTAGACGACCTGCTACAACAGATAAATGGTAACACATTTATTTACAGCAAATGTGAAAAGCTTTAAAAGAAATAAAAAATTTTAAAATCATTACATAGCTCTGGCTCTCCCAAAAAAATTGATACTCTATTTGCATAGGTTGAGTAACCATATACAGCAACCAACATGCTTGCTTGAACCCAGCTCAGATCATCTTCATATATTTGTTGGCCAAGGACCATTGTTACCACTCACCTGAGCCCTTCATATACTACTGATACAGACCATCCAATTATCCTGGATCCTGCAGATTTACAAGATATGAATGCCTCCGTATACCCCATTTGATTAGACATTGTTTAACCCTTTCATGTCGGGAGGCAAGTGCTTGAATCGGAATGCTGCTACTCACACCCCCAGTCCAATTCATTAGCTAAAAGGAAGAGGCTGCAGTACGCAATATAAGGTTGGATGTTTCATGCCGTCCTAATAGCGTTAAAGCCCAGCTCTAGAGGCATGGAACATCCTAAGGGCATGAAGGGGTTAACAAAGAAAGACTACATAAAACAGTATTATAACAGCAGCACAACACAACATAAATTTGTTGAGGAACTCCAGTAGCTGACACAGCCATATTTAACTGCTAGAATGTGATGTATTGGACATCAAGGAAATCCCACTGCAGAAACATAAGATTTGGAAGCAAAATGTCACTTTAAAGACCTGTTTGTTTTAAAGCAAGTGCCACAACTTACACTGTATCTGCTATAAAAATGAATCATTACTCAGAAAAAAACAAGGCACTTGTAACAGCCAACAACAGACTTTAGCCCATGAAGGAAACACAAGGAAAAAGATTTGTAAGATTTTAAAACTTATGAAGTCCCTATAACAGAGTTGTTAAGTCACACTCAAGAACAAAGAGGAAAGTCAGCTCTAAGCACGTTTTTACAATTGATTGCCACTCCAAATCCACCTCCCTTTAGATGGACATATTAGAGCAAACATATACAGAAAATTTGTTCCCAGTATTGATACAGGAAGCTGTGTATACATTGTATACAGACAAATGACTTGAAGCCAATATACTTGCAAAGGATCTATCTGCTGTCTCCAAGCGATACAGGTGACTGTGTGCACATTGTGCAACAATTCTACTGAATGTGGCTTTTATCTGCTTCAACTTTTTATCAAGACTTTCATATATTTTTATGGGGGTATTGAAAGGTTCTTTAATACTATTTTTATTATTTTTCCTTTTTTATATGTGAATAATCCTTTTTTGCTTTTTTCATTTTATTGCGATTTTTAACTTATGCAGTGTCTTTGAATAAATTTGTTTTTTACTATTGGCTTTATAGAGGCCTCCATTTTCTCTGTATATGTTTGTTAAGTCACACTAACAGACATTGACACACTATTTGATGTCTCTTCTCCCGTGGACACTATAAATTAAGATATTAAAAGGACATTAAAAATACATCTTGCCTTTATGTAAAATTGCAGTTGTCCCATGCTTTTTATAAAGAACAAAAATCTAATTCTGTAACCTGCAAATGATGCAAATCAAACAACTGGCTGCAGCAATTTGCCCCATTTTGAAACCTAGGTTACAGAATTAGCTTTTTGGCTTCACACACTGATATGTCTTCTGCAATCAGTAAGCAATGTGACCAAACAGATACAAACACTACCTGCTCAAACAATTAAAGTGAAAATAAACCCAATGATAAGCACTTTAAAACTAATACAAATTTGCAATATCAAAACCCCAAAAATCGCACCTCACTATACCAATAAAGTCCCTTAGAGACACACACACGTCACATATGGCTGTGCACATCACCTATTAGCATCAGCACAGGCTACTTCTATTAAAAAGTATCAACCAACATACAAGCCCTTCAACTGATGTTGTAATTGATAAACACAAATATTGCCATTCTGTTTGTCTTTAATCATGTCCATTTTATTTTTTAATTATTTTGTGGTTTTTTTGGAGGTAAATATTGTGAGCTTGAGGGTTATTATCGGCAGAAGCATTTTGTGATTGTGATTGTAGAAGAAGATTGTAACCCCATAATTTATCCATGTATAATTATGTATTAGACAGCACAGGTCAGATCACTTTCCAGTCATGCAGGAATATATGCAGCACCAAGGAAAATTCACTTGGCAACAAAATGCAGCAAATAGACAGGGTTTTTTTATTAAAAACTTCAGATCAAGCACACAATTTAAAGAGATTTTTTTATTATTAAGTTAACTTTGTTCCCTTGGTATCCTTTGTTAAAAGCATACCTAGGTAGGCTCAGGAGCTCAATGTACTACTGGTTGCAAGCTGGTGATTGGTTGATACACACATGTATCTTGTCATTGGCTAACCAGATGTGTTCAGCTCGGTACAAGCAGTGCATTGCTGCTCTGGAGCAGACTTTAATTATGTATTTAACACATAGTTATATGCAAGCAATAGTCCAATAATACAATGCTCTCATATTAATTTTATTTTGCACTTGTACGTCCCTTTAAACATTTGTATTAACAACAAAAGCTTTTATAGAATACTTTTAATTTATCAAATGCCTGTGATGTTGCAAGAGTTGCTTTAACATTGATAATTATTTAAAAAATCATTGAACCCTAAATAATGCATAGATAATACCTTACCAAACTAATACAAAGCAATACAAAAGTGAATATTTTCTAAACGTTGAAAGAGGCATGTTACAATGTTATCTTATGTATTGCTATGTAGCATTCAAACACTGATACTATAATGCCTAAACTGAGGTGACTGTTGTAAAAACAAACAAACAATATCTCCCTCTGGGCTTTTTCTTCCAGTTCTTAGTCAGGTCTGAAGGGATTGGGTAGGTAAACAGTAAGGAGGATTAGCCTGTCTGAAGGGGCAATAAACTAGAGATAAAATTATGTTTGTCTGTTTTTCTCTGAGTCATCTATTCTTGTTTAAACTCATGCATTTCAAGCCTGTGTCAGTACAAAGCTGCGCTAAGTCACAAATAGCATCCAGTTTGCCAAATATACCTGTTGCAATATATATATATATATATATATATATATATATATATATATATATATATATATATATATATATATATATATATTCATTTAAACAAGAAAAAATAGACCCTTATTTCTCCAGCACCCAACTATGGCCTCGCTTCCATTGAGTCGTTAAAAATGGAGCCGTAAGCTACCGAAGCGGACGACAGCTAAAAGTAATTTACGGCTCCATTTTAGTACCAGGTTTCCATTGAAAAGATTAGCGTGTTGCGCGCAGTCGCTCTTTTCGGCCGTACGTAAGTTTGCGTTGCCAACCGATGTCGGATTTGTCGAAAAGCGCGCCATAACAAGTGCATTGCCATGGTAACCCGACCTCTGTCTATAAGAATAACGGTATGCGCCTGCGCTCTTTACCTGTGATCGCCTCTAGAGAGAAAGACACGGGAGCTAGTTGCGTTGGTAGGAGTTTTGGGTTTTTGAGAGTTGTTTGAGAGTTAGTGGAGAGTTTGATATTTGATTTTCATATATTCTTATTGTAGGCCTCATATAATATTAGGAACACACACACACATCCATACATTAGTTAATTAACACACATTAGTTTATACACACAAATACACACACACACACATACACACTTTTATTTGATACAAACACATTCACATTTTTTTTTTTCATTAACCCCCATATCCCCATCTTCCTTTATTACTCCTTTCATTAATCCCCTTATTCCACTTCCCATCCCCCCTTTGACTACCCTTCCCTTCCTCACTATATAACTTGTTTTTTTATATATACATTTTTCCCATCCTATTTTTTTTTTTTTAGATCCCATATTTTTTGGTTCATTTGACTATATAGCTCACCCCTTTCTTCATTTGCATCCCTTATTATTTTTCTATAATTTTGTTCTAATCCTCCTTAGTTTTTCCTTTTTCATTTACATCCCTTTGTTTATTTTCACCCCCACAATTTTTTTTTTGTGAGGGATATAGAATAGAGATAGTTAGGGTCTAGATAGGTTAGGTAGTTAGTTTTGGGGCTATTTAATTTAGGGTTTAGTTAGGTGAATTAGTGTAGTTAGGTAAGCTAGGGACTTTAGTGTTAGGTTAGAGTTAGGGAGGAAGGAGAAAGGGATGGATAGGCCTAGTGGAGTTGGGAAGGGGGTGGCTAGGGGGAGGGCAGTGGTGAGGGTGGATAGAGGGAGGGGGAGGGGGGAAGTAGGGAGTAGTATGGGCAGGAATAGGGGCCGAGGTTTGGGTGGAGGATTTGTCCTTCCTCAAACCCTGGCAGAGGAGGGAAGGAGAGAGGGTGGAAGAGGAATGGAGGTGGGAGGAGTGAGGAGTCAGCCTCAGCTAGGCACAAAAAGAAAAGGGAAAGTGGGGCAGACTGTGGCAACTGGGGGTGGGGCTGGTGGTAGCCTGTCACAGCCTGCAGGGACAGAGGAGGTAGAGAGGGCTGGTCCCCAGTCACAGGAGGGAGAGTCTGTGTCTGCTGGCCCTTCAGGTGTGAAGGGCAGGCTTAGAGAGGAGAGGTACTCTGAGGAGGAGAAGGAGGCTCTTGTTGAGGCCTACTTGGAGAGGGCACCTCAGCTGGAGAACCCTAACCTGAGGCCGGCTGTCCGGAATAAGCTGTGGGAGGAGATTCGAGTGGCAGTCAGCTGCTTAGGACGTAATCGTTCTACTGCCAGCATTGAACACCGCTATCATGACTGCAGGAGGGAAACCAAAGCTAAGCTGGCACAGCAGGCCAAATATGCACGTGGGACAGGTGGTGGTCCTAGCAAGAGAATACACCTAAGGTCATGGGAGGAGATGATGGCCAATGTCATCTCAGATGAATCTGTTTACGGATGTAAGGGGACAATGGACACATCAGTGCCAGCTGAAGAGGTCCATGAAGGTGAATATTAAATATCATATGTAATAAATGTTTTATTTCTAACAAATATATGTTAACATCAGAAATATATATCGGCTTTGTTTTTTAAAATATAAATGTAATCATACACATGTGTAATACAGAATATAGAATGTTCATATATTATATATGTTTAGTAATCAATTGTGTTCAAGCATCAGTGGAAAACATACCTAGGTAGGATTAGTACAAGTAATGTTTTACATGGTTCAAAGTCTAATTTGCACAGTAACTTAAAGTGATAGTAAACCCAATTTTTTTATTTCATGATTCAGATAGAGCAGCAATTTTAAGCAACTCTCTAATGTACTACTATTATAAATATTTTTTTGTTCTCTTGGTATCTTTATTTGAAAAAGTAGGAATGTAAGCTATGGAGACTTTGCATTTTTGGTTCAGAACCCTGGCTAGCGCTCGTGATTGGTGGCTACATTTAGCCACCCAATAAGCAACAGCAACCCAGGTTCTGAAACAAAAATTGTCTGGCTCTTAAGCTTTACATTCTTGCTTCTCAAATAAAGATACCAAGAGAAGGAAGAAAATATGATAATAGGAGTAAAATATAAAATGTTGACTAAATTTGCATGCTCTTTCTGAATCATGAAAGTTTAATTTGTACTTCATTGCCCCTTTAATGGCATCTTAACATAGTTGTAGTGGATATATTCATCCTGATTTCTGGAGTGGCTATCTGCTCAAACAAGCAAGGGTATAGATTTAAATTCTTTCTATCTATATCATATATATGGACTATGTGTAATACAAAGAGTCGCTTAGAGGCACAATCTTTAAATATACACCTCTGGTTAAATACGTTTAAGTTCATACAGAAATAATATATATATATATATATATATATATATATATATATATATATATAAAACTATATCTATATCTATAAAATTGATTTTCAAATGTTAGATGTTTCATCAGATTAATTTATAATTACAATTTATTTTTCAGAATTGGAACATGAGTATGAGTCCTCAACAAGACCGGAGGCCAGTGATGTTCCGGAATTCAGTGAGGAGGAGGAGGGGGATGTTATTGAAGCTGGATACTCCTACCTCAGCATACTTGAAGGAGATGAGCAACAGCCACTGGCCTATGAGGTTGAAAATGTTCCTGGCCCATCCCCATATTCATCTGGGAGGACATATCATCAGATGCAGCCTCCACCACCACAGCATTATCGGATGCATCCTCCACCACAGCATTATCAGATGCATCCTCCACCACAGCATTATCAGATGCATCCTCCACCACAGCATTATCAGATGCATCCTCCACCACCACAGCATCGGCAGATGCCTCCTTCATCACCACAGCATCAGCAGATGCATCCTTCATCACCACAGCATCAGCAGATGCATCCTCCACCGCAGCATATGTACTATATGCCACCTCAACAACAGATTCAGCACCCTCCCATGGCACAACAAATGCCGCCACCACTACCACCACAACAACAATCACCCCCCCCCCCCCCACCAATGTCTGTCCTCAATTGGATATTGAGCCACCCACACAGTCCCCAAGACTGAGTGACGACAACCTCACACAGAGCCAGGAATATGTGCCGGAGACACCTATACAGCCACAAGTGCCCCCCATGGAATCCAATATCCCCGCACAGTCCCAGCAGGATGCTCTACTGAGGCTCATTCACAGGGAGCTTAGACTTACTAGGCTCCAGCAGCAGCAGGATTTCAGGAGGCTACAGAGCCAGATGGACATACATAATGCCGCACTCGTCCGCCTGGCAGAGGCAGTGGAGAGGGTTGCAGATAGGCCGCAAACTCCCTCCTCACTCGCATCCTCCGTTATCTCCCTGCAGGACCCTGAATCGCATGTTTTAGCCTCCCAGTCAGCTGGTGTGCGTCGCCCAAGACGCCACACTTCCATCCCAAGTACCTCTCCTCCAAAGGCCAAATCCTGCCGCAAGCATTAATAAGTATTTTTCTTTTTAAATTATTTCGAGATATATAATATCTAAATTTTTTTATGAAGCACTTTCTTAAGTGTGATTTCCATCTCATAAATATGCATATATTTTTCTAATCAAAATTAGAAAATATATTTCAAAATTGTTTTAATAGCTGTTTATTTTCAAAACATTAACAGCTTTATTCATTTTTATTTCACATGATGTCAATTAATATGCAGGTGTACATTGTTGATAAATGTATGTGTCCTTTTATTGAGGATATTATGCCGTTTAAGAATACTTGGGGATACGTGTCTGAAATTTATACAGTATATGCTATCTAACATTGGTCAACGTGACATGTGTAAATGTTATGATTTATATTCCACAAGCATATGTTGTTTGCTCCTTCAGATGAAGCTAATAAGGCTTATACAGTTATAGAAGAGTTGAAAAGTAAATATTCCTTCCTGTTGATATGGCCAAACACCTTGCATTCATTATAGTCCTATGTGGAATGTAATATCTGAAATATATACCTATCATAACTAATACCTATCATGACTAATGCACTCCTTTTTGTCAAGATTATTATTCAATATTTAGAATAATTAGATAAATGTATCTTTATGATATTTAAGCAATGATGTATACACAACATATATGTGATTGCCATGATATAGAGGTGATTAATACATTTTAATTGACATCATATGAACAGACACAGACTCTCCCTGGGACCAATGCACAATGCACTTTTAAATTGTTTCAATAATTCCATGTTAAAGACAATACTTCATATCTCTTGAAGTATGGAATATTAAGCACTTATGTATTTTGGTTAATAGTCTAAATATTGCAAATGTATTATCTGCTTTAGCAGACATGACATTACATATATTTTATAAATATTAGTACTATGACACATAACTTTAATGTGTCATCGTTTTGTATTGAATAAATATGATTTTCACATTGAAAATTACATTTGAATGAGGGTAAATCTGTAATAATAAAACTCATCTTCATTATAAACAACTTATTTCCTTTGAATTATTTTTCTATATGTATTGAGATTATATATAGCATCCCTGGGCAAAGGTTTCATTTTGAATAGGTAGATATTTTATTTATATTTATAATATTTTACCAGGAAAGATACATTGAGATTTCTATAGTTTTCAAGTATGTCCTGGGTACACAAAACATTGCATTGATACAATGGGTACAATAAAAAAAAAAAAAATAATAATACATATGCCCAAAAATTTAACATAGAACAGGTAGGAAATATATAATCAACAATGACAGGTGCATTCTGTTTTGAGATATGTAGAGAGGGATCTCTTAAAGGATATTAGGCATGGGGAAGGTTTAAAAGTGTGCGGGAGGTCGTTCCATAATTGTGGTGCTTGCATATATTTTTATATGCACATACATATTGAAATTTCTATGACAACATGGGTGCAAATATTCCTATACATAGGACCAATAAATGTAGCATATATAATGTTATTTGTACATTGAAACACTCATAAAAATTTTTTGATTTGCAATTTCAATGAGAAACAGGCCTCAAAAAGCTCTTTTTTCCTCCTTTACACCTAGTTGAGCTGGGGGTAATATGTCTCAATGTATCGACAGCCTCCGACAGTGTATTAACGGTTAGCGCTTTCAATGGAAACCTGGTATAATTTATCGATTAACGGCTTCTATTACTTTCTATGGGACGCGAAAATCTTTTCGGCAGCCGAAGTCCGGAAGCCGATATAGAGGTATAACGCGCCATTGGAAACAGTCGTTAAACGCTATTGCTTTCGACAGCATATTTAACGGTTTGCGAGTGCACGCAAACTGAATTACGACTCAATGGAAGCGAGGCCTAAGTCTGAAAAATATATACTTTTAGACAAGGAAAGATTATTGAGTCAATAATTCACATACTCTATGAAAATGCGTAATTATAAGATTTATATATCAATATCAGCATAACAATAAAATTTTCATAAGCATGACCCCCAAATTATAAGGTTCAAAGTCCACAACCCGGGTTGTTAGTGGAAGTTAGTACGTTAGTCCGTTAATTAACCGGTATTGGATAGTTTCAAAATGCCTTTGTTATGGCACATTTGTAATCCCAGGATTGGAAACCAACGTTAATGCAAGGACAGCACCAATTATTGTGTAACACTAACACAGCAGGTGTAACTTGTATCTTCGTACTCCCAATGCAAATTTGTAACTGTATCACTTTCAGCAAAAAAATGGCAACTCTTCCATACCACATTTAACTCACTGTGACAGTTCTATGTTGCGTGTAGAGACATAATAAACAAGTACCTGCTTCCTCGATGTTTCGATAGTGACATATTATGGTGCCATATCTACCTGCTCGTTGCTTCCAATTGTTTCGATTGAAACCGGGTTTGGAGATATCACCTTTGCTTTTTCCTCCGTACTTTCTTGGCTCTTTCAGTGCATCCGCACGCCTTGGTTTTCACCGGAGTATGATTATCTTTGGGAATCAGCTGTTGGACGGTGCTCAGCTATTGCACCACTCCAACCAAACAAACAATCAGCTACGCGCGTTTCACCCGGGTTCCATTCGGGCTTCTTCCAGTTGTGTTTATCCAATACCGGCTAATTAACGGACTAACGTACTAACTTCCACTAACAACCCGGGTTGTGGACTTTGAACCTTATAATTTGGGGGTCATGCTTATGAAAATTTTATTGTTATGCTGATATTGATATATAAATCTTATAATTACGCATTTTCATAGAGTATGTGAATTATTGACTCAATAATCTTTCCTTGTCTAAAAGTATATATTTTTCAGACATAGTTGGGTGCTGGAGAAATAAGGGTCTATTTTTTCTTGTTTAAATGTATATTAATTAAATACCCTTATCCGTGCACTATACTGAGAAGTGTGGTCCTATATAGGACACACAATATCTTATCTCAGTATATAGAACTGTGACATTTATTAAACTAGGGGTGCTGGCACAATTTATATAAATATATATATATATTATTCATATATATTATTCATATATATTATTTATATGTACAGCTTGCTCTGGTGCTTTGTATGTACAGCTTCCCGTGGTGCATATAAATGTACTACTTCCTGTATGTACAGCTTCCTGTGGTGCATATAAATGTACTACTTCCTGTGTGTACAGCTTGCCATGGTGGCTTGTATGTACAGCTTCCTGTGGTGCATATAAATTTACTACTTCCTGTTTGTACAGCTTGCCGTGGTGCCTTGTATGTACAGCTTCCTGTGGTGCATATAAATGTACTTCTTCCTGTGTGTACAGCTTGCCATGGTGGCTTGTATGTACAGCTTCCTGTGGTGCATATAAATTTACTACTTCCTGTTTGTACAGCTTGCTCTGGTGCCTGGTATGTACAGCTTCCTGTGGTGCATATAAATGTACTACTTCCTGTATGTACAGCTTGCTCTGGTGCCTTGTATGTACAGCTTCCTGTGGTGCATATAAATGTACTACTTCCTGTATGTACAGCTTGCTCTGGTGCCTTCTATGCACAGCTTCCTGTGGTGCATATACATTTACTACTTCCTGTATGTACAACTTGCTCTGGTGCCTTGTATATACAGCTTCCTGTGGTGCATATACATTTACTACTTCCTGTATGTACAGCTTGCCATGGTGCCTTGTATGTACAGCTTCCTGTGGTGCATATACATTTACTACTTCCTGTATGTACAATTTGCTCTGGTGCCTTGTATATACAGCTTCATGTGGTGCATATACATTTACTACTTCCAGTATGTACAGCTTCCTGTGGTGCATATAAATTTACTACTTCCTGTATGTACAGCTTGCCATGGTGCCTTGTATGTACAGCTTCCTGTGGTGCATATAAATGTACTACTTCCTGTATGTACAGCTTCCTGTGGTGCATATACATTTACTACTTCCTGTATGTACAGCTTCCTGTGGTGCATATACATTTACTACTTCCTGTATGTACAGCTTGCCATGGTGCCTTGTATGTACAGCTTCCTGTGGTGCATATACATTTACTACTTCCTGTATGTACAGCTTGCTCTGGTGCCTTGTATGTACAGCTTCCTGTGGTGCATATACATTTACTACTTCCTGTATGTACAGCTTGCTCTGGTGCCTTGTATGTACAGCATCATGTGGTACATATACATTTACTACTTCCTGTATGTACAGCTTCCTGTGGTGCATATACATTTACTACTTCCTGTATGTACAGCTTGCCATGGTGCCTTGTATGTACAGCTTCATGTGGTGCGTATAAATGTACTACTTCCTATAAGTACAGCTTGCTCTGGTGCCTTGTATGTACAGCTTCCTGTGGTGCATATAAATGTACTTCTTCCTGTGTGTACAGCTTGCCATGGTGGCTTGTATGTACAGCTTCCTGTGGTGCGTATAAATGTACTACTTCCTATAAGTACAGCTGGCTCTGGTGCCTTGTATGTACAGCTTCCTGTGGTGCATATAAATGTACTTCTTCCTGTGTGTACAGCTTGTCATGGTGGCTTGTATGTACAGCTTCCTGTGGTGCATATAAATTTACTACTTCCTGTTTGTACAGCTTGCTCTGGTGCCTGGTATGTACAGCTTCCTGTGGTGCATATAAATCTACTACTTCCTGTATGTACAGCTTGCTCTGGTGCCTTGTATGTACAGCTTCCTGTGGTGCATATACATTTACTACTTCCTGTATGTACAGCTTCCTGTGGTGCATATAAATGTACTACTTCCTGTATGTACAGCTTTCTGTATAGTGTGCCCTTCTGGTTAAATCACACAATGAGGCCCATTTATCAAGCTCTGTATGGAGCGTGTGGGCCCGTGCAGTTATGAAGCAGCTGTCTAAAGAGAATGATCGGGTTGATTGACACCCCCTGCTGGCGGCCGCGAGTCTGAAGGGGGCGGCGTTGCACCAGCAGCTCTTATGTGCTGCTGGTGCAATGCTGAATATGGAGAGCGTATTGCTCTCCGCATTCAGCGAAATCTTGCGGACCTTATCCGCACTGTCGGATCAGGTCCGCAAGACCTTTCATAAATAGGCCTCAATGAATCAAATGGATAAGAGGCAATTTGCATGTGTATTGCTACTGACAGCTTTGCGATCTTAACATTTTAGTAACTTTCTTTTTGCCGTTAGCTATTTTAGTACCCAATCTATAATAGTATTGCATTGCATTTGCATTCCTTAGCTAAAGGGCAATATATTGGTATAAGAAGCTTTGGAAACATACAAACCTTCTGGCCTTAGAATAGCTTATTGTGTCTCTACTATTAGGTAGACAAGGCCAAACCTAAATAACTAGAAAGGGAAAGTACGTAAATTTCAAATGACATTTACAATGTGGTCCTGTTTATTTCTGCCATAATAAATTCTTTCAGACTGATTACCCGTCATCCTCTGCCTTCTTCCTGCAAAGTCAAGGTTGGTGTCATAAATTGAAAACTAAGGTGTTTAAATTGAGGCATTTCAATGGTTCCTATTTCACCTTGAAAATCTACAGTAGGACATTGTGAGTGATTTGGATAGAACTCTGGATCATCTAAATACTATTTACATAGTGCATAGCTGAATAAAGCAGCCAAATAGCTTTCAAAAATGTATTTTCCACATGAAAGATAATCTTTTTTTACTGCAAAAGTTCTTTCGGTGCAGTAAAAGTAATGGCAACAACAGTTGAAATCATATTTATGCTACATTATGGGAAGCTATGTTTTTTCCTTAATTGCAAGTAGAATGGAACTTTCTTCTGACTACGGCCTAGATTGCATGACGATCCATCACTTCTGTATTTTCCATTATATGTAATGGGCATCATAGGCATTTTGCAGAATTGCAGACCAACACAGAAGAAGAAGAAAACAAAAACAGCCAATGATAAGGAAGAGTGTCAGGTAAATACTGAATCATTACTACGTATTACTGCCCTAGTTGTTTAGTTGTAGTTTCTTTAGTTACTTAAAGGGACATTCCAGCCAAAATTGGAATACACATGGATTCATTTCACGTTTGAATAGAAACATTTTTGTAATATACATGTATTAGCAAAAATGCTTCTAATAAAAGCTATAGCTATTTCAAACGTGTACCTAAGTATGCACCGTAAAACAGTGATAGTTTTAATTAGAAGCATTTTTTTTACAATATATGCATAAAATAAATATGTTTCTATTCAAAGATGTAATTCAGCTATGCGCATTTAAATTTTGACCAGAATGCCCTTTTAAGAAGTTCAGCTCATTACATTTGTGCAATTACTACTTTTTCCATTGCATTTGCAAGCACTACAGTACATAGGGCTAGTTTACCCGAAGTATACAGATTATAATAAGTAAGTCGTTTGTTTCCGTTCTGTGGAGAATTGCAATACATTATCTGATTAGGGTTGCCACACAGGCTGTTATTTTACTTTTTTATTTTTAATGTTCAGGTCCATTTAGGTAATAAAGAATAAATATAGAAATAAAAGCCATGAGATGGTAAAACGTCTTAGTGTAATGTAATTTAACTTCAAAGGGGCATAAAAAATCGATTCAATCTTAGAGCATGTAATTTTACCAGACTTGTCAATTTACTTTCATTATCCAATTTATTTTGTTTTCTTGTAATATTTTGTCAAAAACATACATAGGTAGGGTTAAAACAGTAATGAACTACTGGAAGCTAGCTGCTGATTAGTAGCCACATACATGTGTCTCTTGTCATTGGCTCAGAGATGTGTTTAGCTAGGCCCAAGTAGTTCACTGCTAATATTGAGTTGACAGAGGTTAAACACATAGTTATATGCCAGCAATAATGCAATAATCAAATGCTGTAATACATTAGGACATTTGGGCCTGATTATGAGTGGAGAGCTAACAGTTACACATGAGCGATTAGGGGCGCGATCCGATAAAGATCGTAGTTTGTGGCGCAAGCGAGGGAACCCCCGCCGCCCGCAGTTTCAGCTCGCAACTCGAGCTATCCCATATACGGCGCAGTCAGAGGCTAAAGTGCCGTAAGTCTGACAAACCAGCAATGTCCAGAAATCTGCGTAAGTACAAATTTCTGGAGTCGCCAGTGACTTACGGCACTTTAGAAACTGCCGGCGCCTACAAAACCTGACTAAAGTATAAAATATCACGTACTGTCTAACACGCCTCCCAAACAAAGCCTGACACGTCTAACCCTCTATCCGCTATACCCACTCACTATCCTAACAATAAAACATGTATTAACCCCTAAACCGCCGCTCCCGGACCCCGTCGCCACCTCATAAATTATTAACCCCTAAACCGCCGCTCCCGGACCCCACCGCCAGCTATATTAAATCTATAACCCCCTAATGTGAGCCCCTACCCCGCCGCCATCTATCTTACCTACCCCCTAAAGTGAGCCCCCTACCCCACCGCCATCTATCTTACCTACCCCCTAAAGTGAGCCCCTTACACCGATGCCATCTATTTTAAAAATATTAACCCCTAATTTAATCCCCCTACACCGCCGCCAGCTATATTAACTATATCAACCCTAATTATATTAGGGTTAATATAGTTAATATAGTTATTATATTATATATATATTAAGTATAATAACCCTATCTAACTCTAACACCCCTAACTAAATTCTTATTAAAATAGATCTAATTAATATTAATATTATTAATTAAAATATTCCTATTTAAATCTAAATACTTACCTATTAAATAAACCCTAAGATAGATTAATAATTACATTGTAGCTATTTTAGGGTTTATATTTATTTTACAGGTAACTTGGTATTTATTTTAACTAGGTACAATATCTATTAAATTGTTAATAACTATTTAATAGCTACCTAGTTAAAATAATTACCAATTTACCTGTAAAATAAATCCTAACCTAAGTTACAAATACACCTACACTATCAATAAATTAAATAAACTACAAATATCTAAACTAAAATACAATAAAATAATCTAAACTAAATTTAAAAAAAAAAAAAAACACTAAATTACAAAAAATAAAAAAAATATTACAAGATTTTTAAGCTAATTACACCTATTCTAAGCCCCCTAATAAAATAATAAAGCCCCCAAAATAAAAAAAATTTCCCTGCCCTATTCTAAATTAAAAAAGTTCAAAGCTCTTTTACCTTACCAGCCCTTAAAAGGGCCTTTTGCGGGGCATGCCCCAAAGAAAACAGCTCTTTTGCCTGTAAAAGAAAAACACAATACCACCCCCCAACATTACAACCCACCACCCACATACCCCTATTCTAAACCCACCCAAACCCCCCTTAAAAAAACCTAACACTACCCCCCTGAAGATCTCCCTACCTTGTCTTCACCCAGCCGGGCAGAACTCTTCATCCGATCCGGGCGATGTCCAATCAAGCGGCAGTGAAGTCTTCTTCCATCTGGGCGATGTCTTCAATCAAGCGGCAGTGAAGTCTTCTTCCATCCGGCGATGTCTTCAATCAAGCGGCAGTGAAGTCTTCTTCCATCCGGCGATGTCTTCTTCCATCCGGCGATGTCTTCAAGCAAAGCGGCATCTTCAATCTTCTTTCTTCGCTCCTCCGCCATGGAGCATCCATCCAGCACTAAGACTACAGGGAGTGCAGAATTATTAGGCAAGTTGTATTTTTGAGGATTAATTTTATTATTGAACAACAACCATGTTCTCAATGAACTCAAAAAACTCATTAATATCAAAGCTGAATAGTTTTGGAAGTAGTTTTTAGTTTGTTTTTAGTTATAGCTATTTTAGGGGGATATCTGTGTGTGCAGGTGACTATTACTGTGCATAATTATTAGGCAACTTAACAAAAAACAAATATATACCCATTTCAATTATTTATTTTTACCAGTGAAACCAATATAACATCTCAACATTCACAAATATACATTTCTGACATTCAAAAACAAAACAAAAACAAATCAGTGACCAATATAGCCACCTTTCTTTGCAAGGACACTCAAAAGCCTGCCATCCATGGATTCTGTCAGTGTTTTGATCTGTTCACCATCAACATTGCGTGCAGCAGCAACCACAGCCTCCCAGACACTGTTCAGAGAGGTGTACTGTTTTCCCTCCTTGTAAATCTCACATTTGATAATGGACCACAGGTTCTCAATGGGGTTCAGATCAGGTGAACAAGGAGGCCATGTCATTAGATTTTCTTCTTTTATACCCTTTCTTGCCAGCCACGCTGTGGAGTACTTGGACGCGTGTGATGGAGCATTGTCCTGCATGAAAATCATGTTTTTCTTGAAGGATGCATACTTCTTCCTGTACCACTGCTTGAAGAAGGTGTCTTCCAGAAACTGGCAGTAGGACTGGGAGTTGAGCTTGACTCCATCCTCAACCCGAAAAGGCCCCACAAGCTCATCTTTGATGATACCAGCCCAAACCAGTACTCCACCTCCACCTTGCTGGCGTCTGAGTCGGACTGGAGCTCTCTGCCCTTTACCAATCCAGCCACGGGCCCATCCATCTGGCCCATCAAGACTCACTCTCATTTCATCAGTCCATAGAACCTTAGAAAAATCAGTCTTGAGATATTTCTTTGCCCAGTCTTGACGTTTCAGCTTGTGTGTCTTGTTCAGTGGTGGTCGTCTTTCAGCCTTTCTTACCTTGGCCATGTCTCTGAGTATTGCACACCTTGTGCTTTTGGGCACTCCAGTGATGTTGCAGCTCTGAAATATGGCCAAACTGGTGGCAAGTGGCATCTTGGCAGCTGCACGCTTGACTTTTCTCAGTTCATGGGCAGTTATTTTGCACCTTGGTTTTTCCACATGCTTCTTGCGACCCTGTTGACTATTTTGAATGAAACGCTTGATTGTTCGATGATCACGCTTCAGAAGCTTTGCAATTTTAAGAGTGCTGCATCCCTCTGCAAGATATCTCACTATTTTTGACTTTTCTGAGCCTGTCAAGTCCTTCTTTTGACCCATTTTGCCAAAGGAAAGGAAGTTGCCTAATAATTATGCACACCTGATATAGGGTGTTGATGTCATTAGACCACACCCCTTCTCATTACAGAGATGCACATCACCTAATATGCTTAATTGGTAGTAGGCTTTCGAGCCTATACAGCTTGGAGTAAGACAACATGCATAAAGAGGATGATGTGGTCAAAATACTAATTTGCCTAATTATTCTGCACTCCCTGTAAATGAGGAATGAGGTACCTTTAAATGACGTCATCCAAGATGGCGTCCATCGAATTCCGATTGGCTGATAGGATTCTATCAGCCAATCGGAATTAAGGTAGAAAAATCTGATTGGCTGATTGAATCAGCCAATCAGATTCAAGTTCAATCTGATTGGCTGAACCAATCAACCAATCAGATTGAACTTGAATCTGATTGGCTGATTCAATCACCCAATCAGATTTTTCTACCTTAATTCGACGGACGCCATCTTGGATGACTTCATTTAAAGGTACCTCATTCCTCGTTTAGACATCGCCGGATGGAAGAAGACATCGCCGGATGGAAGAAGACTTCACTGCCGCTTGATTGAAGATATCGCCGGATGGAAGAAGACTTCAATGCCGCTTGATTGAAGACATTGCCCGGATGGAAGAAGACTTCACTGCCGCTTGATTGGACATCGCCCGGATCAGATGAAGAGTTCTGCCTGGCTGGGTGAAGAGAAGGTAGGGAGATCTTCAGGGGGGTAGTGTTAGGTTTTTTTAAGGGGGGTTTGGGTGGGTTTAGAATAGGGGTATGTCGGTGGTGGGTTGTAATGTTGGGGGTGGTATTGTGTTTTTCTTTTACATGCAAAAGAGCTGTTTTCTTTGGGGCATGCCCCGCAAAAGGCCCTTTTAAGGGCTGGTAAGTTAAAAGAGCTTTGAACTTTTTTAATTTAGAATAGGGCAGGGAAATTTTTTTATTTTGGGGGCTTTATTATTTTATTAGGGGGCTTAGAATAGGTGTATTTAGCTTAAAAATCTTGTAATATTTTTTTAATTTTTTGGTAATTTAGTGTTTGTTTTTTTTGTAATTTAGTTTAGATTATTTTATTGTATTTTAGTTTAGATATTTGTAGTTTATTTAATTTATTGATAGTGTAGGTGTATTTGTAACTTAGGTTAGGATTTATTTTACAGGTAAATTGGTAATTATTTTAACTAGGTAGCTATTAAATAGTTATTAACTATTTAATAGCTATTGTACCTAGTTAAAATAAATACCAAGTATTAATTACATTGTAGCTATCTTAGGGTTTATTTTATAGGTAAGTATTTAGATTTAAATAGGAATATTTTAATTAATAAAATTAATATTAATTAGATCTATTTTAATAAGAATTTAGTTAGGGATGTTAGAGTTAGATAGGGTTATTATACTTAATATATATATAATATACTAACAATATTAACTATATTAACCCTAATATAATTAGGGTTGATATAGTTAATATGTATAATATAATAACTATATTAACTATATTAACCCTAATATAATTAGGGTTGATATAGTTAATATGTATAATATAATAACTATATTAACTATATTAACCCTAATATAATTATTAAGTTAATATAGTTAATATAGCTGGCGGCGGTGTAGGGGGATTAAATTAGGGGTTAATATTTTTAAAATAGATGGCGGCGGGGTAGGGGCTCACTTTAGGGGGTAGGTAAGATAGATGGCGGCGGGGTAAGGGGCTCACTTTAGGGGGTAGGTAAGATAGATGGCGGCGGGGTAGGGGCTCACTTTAGTGGGTAGGTAAGGTAGATGGCGGCGGTGTAAGGGACTCACATTAGGGGGTATGTAATGTAGCATGCGACGGTGTAGGGGGATCACATTAGGGGGTTATACTTTTAATGTAGGTGGCGGCGGGGTCTGTGTGCGGCGGTTTAGGGGTTAAATACTTTATTAGGGATTGCGACGGGGGATCGCGGTTGACAGGTAGATAGACATTGCGCATGCGTTAGGTGTTAGGTTTTATTTGGCAGGTAGTTTAGGGAGTTACGGGGCTCCAATAGACAGCGTAAGGCTTACTACAGCTGCATTTTGTGATGAGGTGAAAATGGAGTAAGATTTCTCCATTTTCGCAACGTAAGTCCTTACGCTGTATATTGGATACCAAACTGCGCTGGTTTGGTATACCTGTCTATGGCCCAAAAAACTACGGGCGAAGCCGAAATATACGGGCGTAACTTCTATGTTACGCCGTATATGTGATACCAAACCAGCGCAAATTTCGGTGTCGCCGGCTTTTGCGGGCGACGCTGCATATCGGATCGGGCCCAAAGGGTTTATCATGGGTGATTGCACTCGTCCAGTTTACCGCTGGTATTACAAGTTGAAAGCAAATGCGAATGTGTCGTTGCAATCGCTATTTACGCTATAATGATTACCGTGTCCTCAGAGCTCTGGTTAACTGTTTTGCAAAACAAAAAATTGCACAAAACATATAAAAAATACATTACAAAGCATAGTTACATTCATAATAACACCATCTAATAAAAATTATTTGAAAAAAACATAATTTATTCTTACCTGATAAATTCCTTTCTTCTGTTGTGTGATCAGTCCACGGGTCATCATTACTTCTGGGATATTATCTGCTCCCCTACAGGAAGTGCAAGAGGATTCACCCAGCAGAGTTGCTACATAGCTCCTCCCCTCTACGTCACCTCCAGTCATTCGACCAAAGACCAACGAGAAAGGAGAAACCAAGGGTGTAGTGGTGACTGAATTATAATTTAAAAAATATGTACCTGCCTTAAAAAACAGGGCGGGCCGTGGACTGATCACACAACAGAAGAAAGGAATTTATCAGGTAAGAATAAATTATGTTTTCTTCTGTTATGTGTGATCAGTCCACGGGTCATCATTACTTCTGGGATACCAATACCAAAGCAAAAGTACACGGATGACGGGAGGGATAGGCAGGCTCATTATACAGAAGGAACCACTGCCTGAAGAACCTTTCTCCCAAAAATAGCCTCCGAAGAAGCAAAAGTGTCAAATTTGTAAAATTTGGAAAAAGTATGAAGCGAAGACCAAGTTGCAGCCTTGCAAATCTGTTCAACAGAGGCCTCATTCTTAAAGGCCCAAGTGGAAGCCACAGCTCTAGTGGAATGAGCTGTAATTCTTTCAGGAGGCTGCTGTCCAGCAGTCTCATAGGCTAAACGTATTATGCTACGAAGCCAAAAAGAGAGAGAGGTAGCAGAAGCTTTTTGACCTCTCCTCTGTCCAGAATAAACGACAAACAGGGAAGAAGTTTGGCGAAAATCTTTAGTTGCCTGCAAGTAGAACTTGAGGGCACGAACTACATCCAGATTGTGTAGAAGACGTTCCTTCTTTGAAGAAGGATTTGGACACAAGGATGGAACAACAATCTCTTGATTGATATTCCTGTTAGTGACTACCTTAGGTAAGAACCCAGGTTTAGTACGCAGAACTACCTTGTCTGAGTGAAAGATCAGATAAGGAGAATCACAATGTAGGGCTGATAACTCAGAGACTCTTCGAGCCGAGGAAATAGCCATTAAAAATAGAACTTTCCAAGATAACAATTTTATATCAATGGAATGAAGGGGTTCAAACGGAACACCCTGTAAAACGTTAAGAACTAAGTTTAAACTCCATGGCGGAGCAACAGTTTTAAACACAGGCTTGATCCTAGCTAAAGCCTGACAAAAGGCCTGGATGTCTGAATTTTCTGACAGACGCCTGTGTAACAAGATGGACAGAGCTGAGATCTGTCCCTTTAATGAGCTAGCCGATAAACCCTTTTCTAAACCTTCTTGTAGAAAAGACAATATCCTAGGAATCCTAACCTTACTCCAGGAGTAATCTTTGGATTCACACCAGTATAGGTATTTACACCATATTTTATGGTAAATCTTTCTGGTAACAGGCTTCCTAGCCTGTATCAGGGTATCAATAACCGACTCAGAAAAACCACGTTTTGATAAAATCAAGCGTTCAATTTCCAAGCAGTCAGCTTCAGAGAAGTTAGACTTTGATGTTTGAATGGACCCTGAATCAGAAGGTCCTGTCTTAGAGGTAGAGACCAAGGCGGACAGGATGACATGTCCACTAGATCTGCATACCAAGTCCTGCGCGGCCATGCAGGCGCTATTAGAATCACTGATGCTCTCTCCTGTTTGATTTTGGCAATCAATCGAGGAAGCAGTGGGAAGGGTGGAAACACATAAGCCATCCTGAAGTTCCAAGGTGCTGTCAAAGCATCTATCAGAACCGCTCCCGGATCCCTGGATCTGGATCCGTAGCGAGGAAGTTTGGCGTTCTGGCGAGACGCCATGAGATCTATCTCTGGTTTGCCCCAACGTTGAAGTATTTGGGCAAAGACCTCCGGATGAAGTTCCCACTCCCCCGGATGAAGAGTCTGGCGACTCAAGAAATCCGCCTCCCAGTTCTCCACTCCCGGGATGTGGATTGCTGACATGTGGCAAGAGTGAGACTCTGCCCAGCGAATTATCTTTGATACTTCTATCATTGCTAGGGAGCTTCTTGTCCCTCCCTGATGGTTGATGTAAGCTACAGTCGTGATGTTGTCCGACTGAAACCTGATGAACCCCCGAGTCTTTAACTGGGGCCAAGCTAGAAGGGCATTGAGAACTGCTCTCAATTCCAGAATGTTTATTGGCAGGAGACTTTCCTCCTGACTCCATTGTCCCTGAGCCTTCAGAGAATTCCAGACAGCGCCCCAACCTAGAAGGCTGGCGTCTGTTGTTACAATTGTCCAGTCCGGCCTGCTGAACGGCATCCCCCTGGACAGATGTGGCCGAGAAAGCCACCATAGAAGAGAGTTTCTGGTCTCTTGATCCAGATTCAGAGTGGGGGACAAATCTGAGTAATCCCCATTCCACTGACTCAGCATGCACAATTGCAGCGGTCTGAGATGTAGGCGTGCAAAGGGAACTATGTCCATTGCTGCTACCATTAAGCCGATCACCTCCATGCATTGAGCTACTGACGGGAGTTGAATGGAATGAAGGACACGGCATGCATTTAGAAGCTTTGTTAATCTGTCTTCTGTCAGATAAATCTTCATTTCTACAGAATCTATAAGAGTCCCCAAGAATGGAACTCTTGTGAGAGGAAAGAGAGAACTCTTCTTTTCGTTCACTTTCCATCCATGCGACCTTAGAAATGCCAGAACTAACTCTGTATGAGACTTGGCAGTTTGAAAGCTTGAAGCTTGTATCAGAATGTCGTCTAGGTACGGAGCTACCGAAATTCCTCGCGGTCTTAGTACCGCCAGAAGGGCACCCAGAACCTTTGTAAAGATTCTTGGAGCCGTAGCCAATCCGAATGGAAGGGCTACAAACTGGTAATGCCTGTTTAAGAAGGCAAACCTTAGATACCGGTAATGATCTTTGTGAATCGGTATGTGAAGGTAAGCATCCTTTAAATCCACTGTGGTCATGTACTGACCCTCTTGGATCATGGGTAAGATTGTCCGAATAGTTTCCATTTTGAACGATGAAACTCTTAGGAATTTGTTTAGGATCTTTAAATCCAAGATTGGCCTGAAAGTTCCCTCTTTTTTGGGAACCACAAACAGGTTTGAGTAAAACCCTTGTCCTTGTTCCGACCGCGGAACCGGATGGATCACTCCCATTAATAATAGATCTTGTACACAGCGTAGAAACGCGTCCTTCTTTATTTGGTTTGTTGACAACCTTGACAGATGAAATCTCCCTCTTGGGGGAGAGAATTTGAAGTCTAGAAGGTATCCCTGAGATATGATCTCTAGCGCCCAGGGATCCTGGACATCTCTTGCCCAAGCCTGGGCGAAGAGAGAGAGTCTGCCCCCCACTAGATCCGGTCCCGGATCGGGGGCCCTCGGTTCATGCTGTCTTTGGGGCAGCAGCAGGTTTACTGGCCTGCTTGCCCTTGTTCCAGGATTGGTTAGGCTTCCAGCCTTGTCTGTAACGAGCAACAGCTCCTCCCTGTTTTGGTGCAGTGGAAGTTGGCGCTGCTCCTGCTTTGAAATTCCGAAAGGGACGAAAATTAGACTGTCTAGCCTTAGCTTTGGCTTTGTCTTGAGGTAGAGCGTGGCCCTTACCTCCTGTAATGTCAGCAATAATTTCTTTCAAACCGGGCCCAAATAAAGTTTGCCCCTTGAAAGGTATATTAAGTAATTTGGACTTAGAAGTTACATCAGCCGACCAGGATTTTAGCCACAGCGCCCTGCGTGCCTGAATGGCGAATCCTGAATTCTTAGCCGTAAGTTTGGTTAAATGTACTACGGCCTCCGAAATGAATGAATTAGCTAGTTTAAGGACTCTAAGCCTGTCCGTAATGTCGTCCAGCGTAGCTGAACTAAGGTTCTCTTCCAGAGACTCAATCCAAAATGCTGCCGCAGCCGTGATCGGCGCGATGCATGCAAGGGGTTGTAATATAAAACCTTGTTGAACAAACATTTTCTTAAGGTAACCCTCTAATTTTTTATCCATAGGATCTGAAAAAGCACAGCTATCCTCCACCGGGATAGTGGTACGCTTAGCTAAAGTAGAAACTGCTCCCTCCACCTTAGGGACCGTTTGCCATAAGTCCCGTGTGGTGGCGTCTATTGGAAACATCTTTCTAAATATTGGAGGGGGTGAGAACGGCACACCGGGTCTATCCCACTCCTTAGTAACAATTTCAGTTAATCTCTTAGGTATAGGAAAAACGTCAGTACTCGCCGGTACCGCAAAGTATTTATCCAACCTACACATTTTCTCTGGTATTGCAACAGTGTTACAATCGTTGAGAGCTGCTAAGACCTCCCCTAGTAATACACGGAGGTTTTCCAATTTAAATTTAAAATTTGAAATATCTGAATCCAATCTGTTTGGATCAGAACCGTCACCTACAGAATGAAGCTCTCCGTCCTCATGCTCTGCAAGCTGTGACGCGGTATCAGACATGGCCCTAGAATTATCAGCGCACTCTGTTCTCACCCCAGAGTGATCACGCTTGCCTCTTAGTTCTGGTAATTTAGCCAAAACTTCAGTCATAACAGTAGCCATATCTTGTAATGTTATCTGTAATGGCTGCCCAGATGTACTAGGCGCCATAATATCACGCACCTCCCGGGCGGGAGATGCAGGTACTGACACGTGAGGCGAGTTAGTCGGCATAACTCTCCCCTCGCTGTTTGGTGAAATTTGTTCAATTTGTACAGATTGGCTTTTATTTAAAGTAGCATCAATACAGTTAGTACATAAATTTCTATTGGGCTCCACCTTGGCATTGGAACAAATGACACAGGTATCTTCCTCTGAATCAGACATGTTTAACACACTAGCAATAAACATGCAACTCGGTTACAATTTTATTTAATAAAAACGTACTGTGCCTCAAGAAGCACTAAACGATTAAATGACAGTTGAAATAATTAACTGAAAAAAAGTTATAGCATCACTCTTAACAAACAACACAACTTTTAGCAAAGGTTTGTTCCCATTAGTAAAATAACACTAATTAAATTTTAAACATAAAAATTACAGAGCAACGTTTTAAATCACAGTCACTATATAAGTCTCACAGCTCTGCTGAGAGAATCTACCTCCCTTCAAAGAAGTTTGAAGACCCCTGAGTTCTGTTTAGAGATGAACCGGATCATGCAGAAAAACTGACTGGAAATTTTTGATGCGTAGCAAAGAGCGCCAAAAACGGCCCCTCCCTCTCACACACAGCAGTGAGAGAGAAACGAAACTGTCATAATTAACACAAGCAAACTGCCAAGTGGAAAAATAATGCCCAAATATCTATTCACTCAGTACCTCATTAATGCAAACGATTCTACATTCCAGCAAAAACGTTTAACATGAAAAATACCTAATAAAAGGTTTAATGTACTTTTACAGAGTAATTCCGGTGTAATACCATCCCCAGAATACTAAAGTGTAAAGCATACATACATGTTCATTATAACGGTATAGCAGGATTTTTTCATCAATTCCATTCAGAAAATAAAAACTGCTACATACCTCAATGCAGATTCAACTGCCCGCTGTCCCCTGATCTGAAGTTTTTACCTCCCTCAGATGGCCGAGAAACAGCAATATGATCTTAACTACTCCGGTTAAAATCATAAGAAAAACTCTGGTAGATTCTTCTTCAAACTCTGCCAGAGAGGTAATAACACGCTCCGGTGCTATTGTAAAATAACAAACTTTTGATTGAAGTTCTAAAAACTAAGTATAATCACCATAGTCCTCTCACACCTCCTATCTAGTCTTTGGGTGCAAGAGAATGACTGGAGGTGACGTAGAGGGGAGGAGCTATGTAGCAACTCTGCTGGGTGAATCCTCTTGCACTTCCTGTAGGGGAGCAGATAATATCCCAGAAGTAATGATGACCCGTGGACTGATCACACATAACAGAAGAAAAATATTACACACAAAAGTTATAAGGGCTCAAAGATAGGAGGTCTCAGGTGTTAAGGAAAAAGGAAGGTAAAGGGCTTTAGCATAGAGATACATACATATTCATATCTAAAGATGTATATGTATGTATGCGTGTATATATATATATATATATATATATATATATATAAATATGTGTGTGTACTTATGTATTTATATGTGTATAATGTGTATATATGTATTTACAGACATATATACACATATAAACACATAAATACATATGTACACATATATAGACATATATAAAAGTCCATTGGAGCCCTTTACAGTTAAGTAGATAAAAACATGTAAACGCATATTTATGCAATATTCATATTTAACCCCTTAACGCCCAAGGACGCGCCAGGTACATACAATAAAAAAGTCCGTTAATGACCATGGACGTACCTACTAATCGCTTCAGTCGCTATCAGGGTATTGTAACGATGCCTCAATATTGTGCAATACCCTTTAGGCAGTAACCGATGCAGAGAGGGCCATCAGCGAGGGATAGGTGGGAGAAGGGTGGGGGCCCATCACTGGAGGTGGCGGGAGGAGGTCGAGGGGGGGGCATGAGAGGGGCACGAGAGGGGCAGGAGCATCTGGGAGGGGGGCAGGAGCGGGTGGGACCGCTACGGAAAAAAATTGGTAGCTAGTGAGTGGGAAGGAGGGAGAGGGGGATAAAGCAATCTAGGAGGTGGAGGGTGGTAGGGTATTGAGGGGGGGCAGCTACACTACAGAAAAAAATTGGTCTTTTATTTATTATATTTTTTAAATGAGCCTAATTTGCAGCAAACTGGGTACTGGCAGACAGCTGCCAGTACCTAAGATGGTGGCAAATAGGTAGATAGAGAGCTTTTTTGGGGGGGGATCAGAGAGGTTGGGGGGTAAGGGTGGATACTACATAGCAGAAAATATATTAAAACAAATGAAAAAAAAAAAAGCCTTTTATTTTAGTACTGGCAGACTTTCTGCCAGTACTTAAAGTGATGGTAAATCCTAGCATTTCTGAAATGCTAAGATTTACCATTGGAACAAACAAAAGGGGACTTTAATTAATAAAGTGTAAAATACGTCATGCTGAAAGCTCCTTAATTTGTTCCAAGCGATCGCCTTCACTGAGCTGCTAAGGCAGCCCATCGGCAGAACACTTTCTGGCATAGAGGTGACGTTTTTCTTGGATTTCCTGCAATGCTATTGGTTAAGAGGTGGAAACGTCACCTCTCTGCCAGATAGTGAAGATAGCGTTCTGCTGCTCCATAACCCTGTCCTCCTGCTCTGATCAGACCAGCTTGACAAAGGGATAACTCCCGAAACGTTGCTCTGATGTTCCCCTGTGTGTCTATAATACAATTTTGTTGTGCTGCCACATCTTTGTTTTTTTGCTCTGATCAGGCGGACAGGCATTGCCAGAATTCAACCCGATCGTACTCGATTGACACCTCCCTGCTGGCGGCTGATTGGCCTCGAGTCTGCAGGGGGAGGCGTTGCACCAGCAGCTCTTGTGAGCTGCTGGTTCAATGCTGAATATGGAGAGCATATTGCTCTCCGCATTTAGCGAGGTCTTGCGGACCTGATCCGCACTGTCGAATCAGGTCCGCAAGACCTTTGATAAATAGGCCTCTTAGTGTTAATATTTAACATTCCATTGTTCTGTAGATAGCAGAATATGTTCTATGCATTTATAAATAGGCATTGATATATATATATATATATATATATATATATGTATGTATATATCTATACCTATATATAATTATGTAAATATATAGGTATTGATATCTATTGTACCAAAATACCATCAGATATATGTAGACATAATTATTTATGAATAAATAGAACATATTCCTCTATGTGAAGAACATTGGAATGTGAAATATTCATATTTTCATGGTGGGTAGTACAGATGAGAATATGTGATCGGGTTTGCGCGCGAAAGGTGTTTTTTTTCACTTTTTTTTACTCCATTGACTTCTATGGGGAAATACGTGAATGTACACACGATATTCTAATTTCGGCTTTTTGCGTTAGTCAAGTTTGCATGAGAGGGAAAACCGTTTACTTTTAACCCAATGAGCACAAAAATCTTCCTTCTAGCGCAGTTAACACTGGAGCAGGAGCGTTAAATAGCCCTCCACTCATAATCTGGTTGTTAGTGTTTGTAATTAATTTCCTTTCAATACAAATATAAAAAGGCTTTACTTAAGGGGACATAATACTGTAGGTTTATCTACCATTTCTTTTCTCAGTTATCCATTTTACCTGTTGAATTGATTACATTGTTTTGAAATAGATCCTTTACTTTTATTTTGTCATTTGAAATAGCTACCTTTTCACTGAAAATATTAATTCTGCTGTATTATCATTAGAAAAGGTATGCAAACAAGAGATGGTAGGAAGAAGTAAGACTCTCAGTGAGGAATGGGAGAGAGAGCTGCTCAGCCAATTTTAAAGCAAGCCGAATTGGGTAAGTATTTAAGAAATCTCTCCCCTAGCACAAGTGATTTAAACAAACTGACTAAGATAACTATTATACAGCTGAGCTAAAACAAATATATTGTTAAATCCTACACTGCTGGTACAGAATGCCAATCAGTGCCTGCTCCCAGATAGCTGTTTAAATATTGACAAAATAAGTGTAAAGTTTTAGGGGTAGATTTATCAACTGTCAAGCGAACATGATCCGCTGTAGCGGATCATGTCCGCCTGACATTGCTAAATGCCGACAGCATACGCTGTCTGCATTTATCATTGCACTAGCATTTCTGATTAAATGCTTGTGCAATTCTGCCCCCTGCACATTCGCAGCCAATTGTCCGCTAGCAGGGGCTGTTCATCATCCTGATAGTTTCTGATTGGGATGATTGCTGTCCATCGGCGGATGAGTTAAGGAGCAGAGGTCTTACGACCGCTACTTCTTAACTTATGTTTCAGGCGGACCTGAAACTTCAGGGGTAGATTGCAGCATCCGCTGCTTGATAAATCTACCCCTATGTGTCTATAAAACAATGGGAGCTGTCATGTTGTAATAACTTATGTTATCCTCTCTGTTGTGGCCAATTAGGGACAGTTAGAAATAGGTCACTAGAGTGTGCAGCCAATGGCTCTGTGGAATATAACTGTGTTCTGCACTTCCATTTCTAACAGCAACTGAAAAGCTCACAATTTCTAAATGTAAGTACAGGAAAATGGGACAAAATAAATAATTAAAGTATATTGCAGTTGTTGTTTTTTAATAAGTGATTTATCATTTTATATTACCATATCAAAATGTTTAATGCCCCTTTAATGTCTTTTGCTAGGTTTTCTTTTTTTGTTCACTTACTGGCAGTTTATCCTTTTTGTTAATTGTAAAGCCTATTTATATGAATTTGTGAAAAGCAAGAGAATTGATCAATATGGCTTCTATTCTCTTGCTTTTCACAATTTCTAACAGTGTTAAGGGTACACTGAATCATTTTTCATGCTGCACGATACATTTTTTTAAACATATATTTGGAACATATCCATTTGTGACAATTTCCTCCCCTGTTCATACACAGGTATAGACAGACAGTTTAGCGGTGGTAATACATCTTTATTTCTATTTACTATTTATATGAATGCTAAAATCCAGTATCTGTAACAAGTTCTGCCAGCTTATTGGTAGCTGCTGGGTCTGGTTTGGTTTCTGTAACAGAAAGTAAAGTAACAGTAATGTACAAACCACATGATAAAGCCATTGCTATTGGTCAAACAGAAAGCAGCTTGATGGTATTGAGGGTGGAGCTGTACTAAAATGCACCCAGTGTGCTTAACAGCTTTTATTTAGATTAGGTTTGTCTAAGAGATCCACATTTGAAAAATCATTGCTTATACCCATTGTCTAAATACAATATTATGTATAATGAAGAACATATTTCTTATTTGATTCCTAAAAAATCTGAATAATACAGCTTTTATTTAGCTGGTATGTAGTATCTGTAAAATGCTAACATAATGAGTAATATGCAGGGCAATGACAGTTATGTTTCTCTTCATACTTTGCAAAGTTCTGAAGAGTGTCCTTTTTTTGCCTCACAATGTAAAGTGGTACTTGGTGTGATCAGTTGAAATAATTTTTGTTCAGCTTTGTATAACATGTGTTAGCTTTTATGGCAGTCAAGGTCTATCTTTCAAAATTCTTTTAGATGTATATCATATTAATATCTACAGAAACAAAGCACTTTTCCTTGTGGACCTATGAAATAAATTGAAAGCTGCAAACAAATCTGTTGTCTTCTCGATCAACATGACTAAGAGGTCTGAAGGAAAGAGACAGATAAGGTTGCAGATCAGACAAATGTGAATGGAGTCAAAAAGATAAGGGTCTGCCCAGCAAGACACTGAGCTGCAATGTGACAATGTCAGAATATGAATGGCTCAGCCACATACATTCAGCTGTACATTTACTGCTAGAAGCACTGGAGTGAGTGCAATTCACAATGAGACAAGTAAATAAATATATACAAATGTGAAACACTGTGTCATGTCACAGAGACGGCACCAGCAGGAAATGAAAAAAACTCAGAACAAGAAATTCCACAAATGAATCAATGTTTTATACAAATGAGAAAGGTAGAGGAAGGTGAGAAGAGGGAGGGTGAGGAAAGACGTATGAGGGAAGAGAAGGAAATGTTTACCACTGTATCTAATGTGCTGTCATTCAAATAATGAGTTCCTTCACGATTTCAACTCATCCATTAGTTTTCCCGTCATGACAGTTAGGTACAGACTGGTGTCATAATAAAGATTAACGACTGCTTTCACCCTGCTAGCGAAAAAGGAAAATGCATTTATCTAAAGGTTGAGAAACTCGACCTCAAACTACTTTGGTCTATAAAGTCGTAAGACTTATAGATTTGTGCCCGAAGCTAAAAACCTAGAGACAATATTAAGTTAAGTTAGTCCAATAAATATAGACCCCAGGAGTTAACGATGAAGCAATAGGCAGATATTTTAGACATTACATATGTACTTCTATTGCAATTGGCACAGTACATATATCCTATAATGACTGCCACAAACCTTTAGGTACCATAAGCATGAAAACCAGTGAAAAACTCTGGGTACCAAAACCACTGATTCTCTGTGGTTGGTTTATAAGACTATGTCTTCCAGTCCTTGCAATACTAGGGGTCTGGAAGTATGCATAGTATATAGACATTTACCCTGCACCCTTCACCCATATTTCTAAATATATATATATATATACAGGTAGCCCTCAGTTTACGCCGGGGTTAGGTTCCAGAAGGAATGGTTGTAAATCAAAACCATTGTAAATTGAAACCCAGTTTATAATGTAAGTCAATGGGAAGTGAGGGAGATAGGTTCCAGGCCACTCTCAAAATTGTCATAAGTGACACCTAATACATTATTTTTAAAGCTTTGAAATGAAGAATTTAACCCTTTAAGGACACAGCTTTCTGTTTGCTCAATTGTTTTATGACGGAAAAATTCCGTCATATGTCCTTAAGAGGTTAAATGCTAAACAGCATTATAAACCTAATAAAATAACCACACAACACAGAATATATAATTAAACTAAGTTAAATGAACAAAAACATTTTCTAAACAGCATTATAAACCTAATAAAATAATCACACAACACAGACTTCACTTTTTTCTGCAAACAGTTCTTTCTATGCATTCCAATCTGGACTGATTTATAGACAGGAAGATCTTGTTCCTTTGAAGTCTGCTCGATAGCTCAGGTCTGGTTAAACTGATTAATTTCAGCTTGCTTGCTTGGCTTTGCTGCAACACAAGTGGACAGCTCCACCTACAGGCTATTTTAATAAATGCACTGCTTCTCAATGCTTTTCAATAGCAGTCACATGACTGGAAAAAAAGGTTGTTATTCTGAAACGGTGTAAATTGAACCGTTGTAAAACGAGGGCCACCTGTGTGTATATATATATATATATATATATATATATATATATATATATATATATATATATATATATATATATATATAAAATTCTACTTTACTTTACACCCTTGCATACACACAGTGAATTAAAGAATATTGTTGTAGGCTAAATGTAACATGCATCTAAAAATTGCTGAGGGGAAAAAACAGATGTCTAGTGAAACATGTCTCTATATTTATCCCAGGCTTGGCTATGATTTTGGATCATTAAGATATGCAAATTAATATTTGTTATGGAAATATACATAGATCTTAAGGCAGTTAAGGACTAAGAGGCCTTCCAGACCTATCCATATTTACTTATCAAGTGTACTAATTCTCAGTGCAGTTATATGCATATCCCAGTCATTCTTGAAATTTTCATATGTCCTTTACTGGAGGTTATCAATAAATAATTGCTTCAGCAGTTTACTTATTAGCCTAAAACTCTGCTGTTTGAGATACAGGTCCCTATTTATCAAATGGCAGTTTGACAATGCTCCTAGACAGAAAACCTGTCCATCCTTGTTTTAGGCTAGCAAGATGGCACCCACCATCTGCATTTTACAAACACTAGGATTTACTATTGAAACAAATAAAGGGGACTTTCATTCATGAAGTATAAGATACTTCATATAGAAAGCTCCTTTATTTGATTTAATCAATCGCCGTTTTTACCTTGTACAGCAGCCCACGGCAAAAAAAAAATTTGGCTAAGAGGTGACGTTTTCACCTCTTAGCCAATAGCCGTGCAGTAAATCTGGCTCCCATGGGCGACGAGCCAGATTTACCACACGGCTATTGGCTAAGAGGTGAAAACGTCACCTCTTAGCCAAATTTTTTTTTTGCCGCGGGCTGCTGTACAAGATGAAAACAGCGATCGATTAAATCAAATGGCGATCGATTGAATCAAATAAAGGAGCTTTCTACATGAAGTATGTTATACTTCATGAATGAAAGTCCCCTTTTTTTGTTTCAATAGTAAATCCTAGCGTTTGTAAAACGCTAGGATTTACTTTCACCTTAACATTGCACAACTAAGCGCTTGTGCAACCCTAATACAATCAATTATATGAGAGCAGGGGTTGTAAATCACCCTGAATTAATCAGAAAGGGATGATTTAACTCAACCTTTTCTGAAGTAGTGGGAGGATAAGAAGCAGCAATCTTAAGATCACTGCTTCTTAACTTGTTGCTGCCGGCTCATGCAAGCAAGTCTGTATCAGAAAGGCTCAAAAGCTTCTTCTGCAGCTTGATAAATAAAGCCCATTGCTCTTTTTTGTTAAAGGGACTGGCAATATTAAAATAACATTTAATTTAATAGGTTATTAAAGGGACAGTCTAGTCCAAAACAAAATTTCATGATTCAGATAGGGCATGTCATTTTAAACATTTTTCCAATTTACTTCTATCACCTATTTTTCATTGTTCTCTTGGTATTCTCAGTTGAAAGCTAAACCTAGGAGGTTCTTATGCTAATTTCTAAGCCCTTGAAGGCCGCCTCTTATCTCAGGGCATTTTGACAGTTTTTCACCACTAGAAGGTGTTAGTTTATGTGTTTCATATAGATAACACTGTGCTCACGCACGCGGAGTTCCTAGGAACCAGCACTGATTGGCTAAAATGCAAGTCAGTCAAAAGAACTGAAATAAGGGGCAGTTTGCAGAGACTAAGATACAAGGTAATCACAGAGGTAAAAAGTGTATTAATATAACTGTGTTGGTTATGCAAAAACTAGGGAATGGGTAAAAAAGGGATTATATATCTTTTAAAACAATAAATATTCTGGAAATAGACTGTCCCTTTAAGCACCATAAATATATAACTCTTTTATAAGTATCCAAACTTGTCCCATTATAATCTATTTTTATGTTAGAAATCCTTTATCAGAAGCTGCCATTGTCTGTCCCCAATGCGCTTGCTTATTTCATTAAGCCAAACTAATGGTGACCACTCCTCAATATTGAATTTATATAACACAAGTTCAATGTTCACATTTCTGTGTCCTTTGAAAGCATAACTGGAGAAGCTGAATAAAAAGAGATGAGTAGTTGGTTTCAGGTAGACTTTACCTTCACCTATGTCTTGTGGGGGAAGGAACTATTTCTCCTAGGTTATGTTACCCAATCTGTTCTAAACCACAAAACAATAAGAACAACTCATATTTAACCTGTGTTCTGATGTCTACTCACTCTGAGAATCTATCTTGTGAAGATGCTCTTCATTATAAAGAGTTGTACGTCCAGTCATATGTTATTACTAAACACCCATTAAGGGCTAGATTATGAGTGGCGCACCAACTGTTGCGTACAGCGATAAGGGCTATTTTGCAGCTCGTTGCACAGAACAGAAATAGCTTGCATATTATGAGTTGAAAGTAAATGCATTCTGTTGAGCACACGTCGGGTTAGTGTGACTTCAGAGCTCTGGTTAACTGTTACGCATGACTAAAAAGTTGCACCAAAAATACATTGAAAAGTACAGTTACACTTATAATAACACTATCTGATAAAAAAAAAATATTTAAAAAATTGCATTAAAAAGTTATAAGGGCTCAAAGAGATGAGGTCTAATGTGTTAGAAAAAAAAGGCACATGAAGGCCTTTACCATATATATGCATACATACACGTCTAACTATGTGCATGTATGCATATATATCTGTGTGTATATATGTGTGTACATATGTATTTAAATATTTATGTTTTACTGTATATTTACTGTATATATGTTACATTCCAATGTTCTTCACTAACAGGACAATTTTTTATTGTAAATACATATTTAATAGTAAAAAGTACATTATTTTCTATGTGAAGAACATAGGAATGTAAAATATGTGTTTTGCGTATCGGGTTTCGCGATTAAGATTTTAACATAGTTGGGTTAACACACATGAAAATTTAGCAATCTTAAGGCGCATTATTCAAATATTAAATAAAAATATTTTAAAAATTCATAAAATCTTTTGAACATGCTGTAAAAATTATAGATATATTCTATGGATTATTTAGAATATTTCACTGTATGTTTAATAATTTTTAAAAAAAATGTAGTATTTTTTTAATATGTAATATTTCAATAATAATATTTCATAATAATTATGGGGTCTATTTATCAAGCTCCATATGGATTGATTCCCCGTGTTTCTGTGAGTCTTCAGGCTCGCCAGAAACACAAGTTATGAAACAGCGATCTAAAGACCGCTGCTCCATAACCTGTCCATCTGCTCTTAGGCGGTGGCCAGACATCGCCAGAAATCAACCCAATCGAATACGATCTGGTTGATTGACCCCCCCTGCTAGCGGCCGATTGGTGCAATGATAAATGCAGAGAGCGTATGCTGTCCACATTTATCTATGTGCAGCGGACATGATCTGCAATATCGGACCATGTCTGCTCGCACAATGATAAATGGGCCCCTAAGATTAATACATTTTCATGTGTGCTAACCCAACTGCGTTAAATCTAAATCGCGAAACACGATGCACAAAATGCATATTTTACATTCCTATGCGCTTAACATAGAAAATAATCTTCTTATTATTAAATATATATTTCTATTTATATATGATAATGTTTATGTAAAATACATAACTATACCTATATATCTATAGGAATATATATATATATATATATATATATATATACAGTATATATATATATATATATATATATATACATATATACTGTATATAAATAAATATATATATATATATATATATATATATATATATATATATATATATATATATATATATATATATATATATATAAATATGTATTTACAATAAAAAAATAAATTTTCCTGTAAGTGAGATAGATAGATAGATAGATAGATAGATAGATAGATAGATAGATAGATAAAATGAATATTCCCTCTTTCACATCTGTATTTGTCAAACTAAGTTTAAGTGGAACTAGAGGTGGCACTTTAATGGCAGGACTTCTTTATTAAACTCATCCTAGTACATAACAAAGTCCTTAAAGTGATTTATGTTCAAGGCTGCCTTTTAGATATGCAGTTTTAAAAACAAGAGTTTATAAGACAGATACATTGCAAAAGTTCAAGAAGGTGATGAGACAAAGAAGTTGAGAGAGTGTAGGGCAGGGGTGTCCAAACTTTGCTCTCCAGAGATTTTGGAACTACATTTCCGATGATGCTCAGCCAGCATTTTATCTAGCTGAGCATCATGGGAAATGTAGTTCCAAAACCTCTGGAGAGCAAAGTTTGGACACCCCTGGTGTAGGGTAATAGGAGTTGTAAAGCAAGCCAGCGCAGAATAAAAACAGATATACTGAGCAACATTTTAGGCCTTGACCTAGGCCCTGAATAAATCTGTCACTATGCTCTACTCCAGGGCTTCAGGGACATTGAAATAATAATAATACCATCATGAAGAATTGGAGCCTGTCAGGATTCCATAAGCTCTGGTCATACTATAATGCAAACTGCACTGTGGGGACGCTGCTGGTGATTCCCTTTCTGGGCCCTGCATGGGATTAAACCAGAGACTACAGAGTTCAGCTTGCTCTGTCTGTGCCACTGGATGATGTTTACTTGCAGGGGTAAGTAGAAGACTATAATAATCAGTGAAGTGCTCTCTAAATACATATTTAGCAACCTATGCCTTTACTCCTTGCTTTGGCATTAAAGTCTATCTATCCTGTTCCTGCTTGCTTTTTGTTGCTGTGTTTTCTGCTGGTAACATTGCCTAAGTCTGGTCTCTTGCTGCCTGCCTTTGAACTTAGTTCTGTTCTGACCTTGTATTGGACTGCAGTACCCACTTGTGGGCTAAACAAAGGAAATGTCACTCCTGGGCAAAACAAATGGAATGCCAGCTTCTGGGCTAAGCAAAGGATATACAATGTGCTGAATACAAGCTGCAAGCAGCTGTAAAGGCATTGCTGGAGACAGGACAAACAAATAGCTGCAGTAGGCAGTAAAGTACTGAGGTCAGAACAGAGCTGTTAACTTTAGGGCAATGCCCTACAAAAGGCTCTTATAAGGGCTATTGGTAGTTTATTATAGATTAGGGTTTTTTTTTTTTTTTTTTTTTTTTAAAGGGGTAGTAGAATAGGAATAATTTTTATTATTTTCGATAATTTTCAGCCAGATTACAAGTTTTGCGTTATGAGTGAAAAAGCATTGTTATGGCCCATAACAATGCTTTTTCCCTACGGCTGCTATTACAAGTCTTGTCAGAATAGCTGTACCGCACACTTTTTTGGCTGTCATACAACGTCAGTACCGCACTTTTAAAAAAGTCCTTTTTCAATGGGACTTCCATAGCGTCGGTATTACGAGTTTTGCTGTGAGGCCAAAAAGTGAGCGGTACACCTTATACCGACAAGATTCGTACCACCATCTAAAGTCAGTAGTTATGAGTTTTACGTTACAAAGCGGTACCATAAAACTCATGGCTAAACTGCTACAAAGTACACTAACACCCATAAACTACCTATTAAGCCCTAAACCGAGACCCTCCCGTATTGCAAATAATAAAATAAAATTATTAACCCCTAATCTGCCGCTCCGGACATTGCCACCACTTAAAAAATGTATTAACCCCATTCCGCTGCTTCCCAACATCATCGCCACTATAATAAAATTATTTACCCCTAAACCACCGCCCTCCCGCATCAAAAACACTATTTAAATATAATTAACCCCTAATCTGCCGTCCGCCCACTCCGCCGCTATAATAAACCTATTAACCCCTAAACCTAACCCTAACGTAACCCAAACCCTAACACCCCCTAACTTAAATAAAATTAAAATAAATCTAAATAAAACCTACTATTAATAACTAATTCCTATTTAAAACTACCGTATTTTTCGCTCTATAAGATGCACTTTTTCTCCCCTTAAAAGTAAGGGGAAATGTCTGTGCGTCTTATGGAGCGAATGTGAGTGTGCCCTGGAGCCAAATCACCAAGTGCAGGGGAAATGTTCCCTCTAGTGAGCGCGGCAGCACATTGATTTGATTGACACCGTGCACAAACAAATTATTCCCGCGCACCAAGAGACAGTTGAGATAGCACCTCATATGTGGAGGGTGCTGTGGCCTGAATAAACGGAGCTGGTGCGGAACATCTAATTGTAAGTTTAGACAACTTATTTGGGGCATGTTTAAGGTCTGTCTGGCACAATATTGCATTACAGAAAGTACTAAATCTGATTACTTATCAGCGGGCTCTAAATTTTATAAGTGCTCTGCTCTGGCGAATGGCGAGCAGAGAACTTATAAAACATTGAGCTTGCTAATAAGTAATCAGATTCAGTAATGTCTGTAATGCAATTACATTACTGAATCCACGCAATTTTCCCCATACTTTTAGCCCTCCTGTGGGCTAGCACTGCACCGGAGCGGTCAAATTGCCAATACAAGTGTAAATATTCCTGATTCGTTAAAATCTCATGTATTGGCAATTTGACCGGTCCGGTGCAGTAGGGGTAAAAGTAGGGGGAAAGATAGTGAGTGCCTTTCCCGCTGTATTGCGATTGCTCTCCTGCTGAAGGTTACCGGATATGCTGCAACTCCTGCACCTTTCCTACTTCTGGCAAGGAAGCTTGTCAATATTTACAGAGATTGTTTGCTGTGTGTGTTGCTAGTGTACGAGCTCTCGCCTGACACCGCTCGGACTTTAGGGGAAATTAAACTGTGACACAACTGTAGTCTTTCCCTCCTGGCAATCACTAGTATAAAAATCAGCAAACAATATTTCTTACTGGAGTTGTGGCATTCACGGTTACAACGGGATCTGTGTGTAGATTCTTTCCCTGGCATCTGCTTCAAGCTGTTACAACTGCATGATTTGAAATCAAGTCCCCCAACAGTTGGCAGAGTATTAATGTCAGCAATTAAACTTCACAGAGGGTCCATTTATCTGAGCGTCAAACTATCTTCCTGTTGTGTGTCAAAAACTTAATGAAAGTCAAATTCCATATAAATGTATTTTTATCCAAAATATTTTAAATCAAATTAAAATGTATGGAATGCACAAATCTCAAGCCATAATTTAAAACTTTGCATTCTATTTATTAGTAATCTGATAGGAGGATAGATTCCTTAGTGATGTTTCCTCCTGTTGTATGTCTTGTATTCCCTCAACATGTACCTAGGTTGTCTCAATTCCATATTTTGCTCTACTCCTCCTCCCTCTCTTAGTTGTTTTGGGGCCCTCTGAGTGTGCTTGAGAATGTGAGGGAGAGGGTGTAAGTTGATTCAGAATATTTTTTTTCTTGTTTTCCTCCTCTAAAAATTAGGTGCGTCTTATGGTTAGGTGCGTCTTATGGAGCGAAAAATACGGTAAATACCTGAAAAATAAACCCTAAGCTAGCTACAATATTACAAATAGTTACATTGTATTTATCTTAGGTTTTATTTTCATTTCACAGGTAAGTTTGTATTTATTTTAACTAGGTAGACTAGTTAGTAAGTAGTTATTAACTATTTACTAACTTCCTAGTTAAAATAAATACAAATTTACCCGTAAAATAAAACCTAACCTGCCTTACACTAAAACCTAACATTAAAATAAAATTAAATACATTAAATTAACAAAATACAAAGTACAAAAAATAATAAACACTAAATTACACAAAATAAAAAATGAAATTGTCAAAAATAAAAATGAATTACTCCTAATCTAATAGCCCTATCAATATAAAAAAGCCCCCCCAAAATAAAAAAAACCCTAGCCTACACTAAACTACAAATGGCCCTTAAAAAGGGCCTTTAGCGGGGCATTTTCCCTAAGACATCAGCTCTTTTACCTGTAAAAAAAATACAAACAACCCTTCACAGTAAAACCCACAACCCGCACAACCAAACCCCCCAAATAAAATCCTATCTAAATAAACCTAAGCTCCCCATTGCCCTGAAAAGGGCATTTGGATGGGCATTGCCCTTAAAAGGGCATTTAGCTCTATTACATTGCCCAAAACCCTAAGCTAAAAATAAAACCCACCCAATAAACCCTTAAAAAACCTAACACTAACCCCTGACGATCCACTTACAGTTTTTGAAGACCGGACATCCATCCTCATCCAGGCGGTGAAGTCTTCATCCAAGCGGGCAGAAGTCTTCATCCAGATGGCATCTTCTATCTTCATCCATCCGTCGTGGAGCAGGTCCATCTTCAAGACATCCAGCGCGGAGCATCCTCTTCTTCTGAGGGCTGTTGAAGAATGAAGTTTCGCTTTAAATGACGTCATCCAAGCTGGCTTCCCTTACATTCCGATAGGCTGATAGAATTCTATCAGCCAATAGGAATTAAGGGGGAAAAAGTCATATTGGCTGTTGCAATCAGCCAATAGGACTGAGCTCGCATTCTATTGGCTGATTGGAATAGTCAATAGAATGCAAGCTCAATCCTGTTGGCTGATTAGTATTTATTTTTAAATAGGAATTATTTAGTTATTAATAGTAAGTTTTATTTAGAATTATTTTAATTATGTTAAAGTTAGGGGGTGTTAGGGTTACGTTAGGGTTAGGGTTAGACAGGGTTACGTTAGGGTTTAATATATTTATTTAGTGTTAGTGACGTGGGAGGCCAGAGGTTTAGGGGTTAATAACTTTATTATAGTGGCAGCAGTGACATTGGGGGCAGCAGATTAGGGGTTAATAAGTGTAGGTAGGTGGAGGTGACGACATTGGGGCGGCAGATTAGGGGTTAATAAGTGTAGGTAGGTGTTGGCGCCGTTGGGGGCGGCAGATTAGGGGTTAATAAGTGTAATGTAGGTGTCGGGGATGTCGGGTGCAGCAGATCAGGGGTGTTTAGACTCGGGGTTTATGTTAGAGTGTTAGGTTTAAGCATACATTTTTTTTCCCCATAGACATCAATGGGGCTGCATTACGGAGCTTTACGCTCCACGATTGCAGGTGTTACGCTTTTTGTAGCCGGCTCTCCCCATTGATGTCTAGGGGGAAATCGTGCACGAGCACGTCAAAACACTGCTTGTATTTGGGTAAGGTATGGAGCTCAACGCAACCATATCGCGCGCACAAGCCGATTTTTACAAAACCTGTAATAGCAGCGCTATGAAAGGTGAGCGGGGAAAATAACTTGCAAGTTATTAGCGAGCCAGCCATAACGCAAAACTCGTAATCTGGCTGTTTGTTTGTTATTTTTTGTAATAATAGTTTTTTTTATTTTTGTAATTTTAGTTTTTATTATTTTTTGTAATTGTAGGGTTTTTTTTTTGTAATGTTAGGTTTTTTATTTTTAGTAATCTTACTGCTGGATTACGAGTCTTGCATTATGAGTAAAAAAGCAGCATTAAGCTTCATAATGCTTCTTTTTTACTACCACTGCTATTACAAGTTTTGCAGACTTAGGGGCACCGCACACTTACAGCAAATCAACTTACTCAAATTGCGTATAGTCTTTTTTCAATGGGACTTCCATTGCGCTGGTATTACAAGCTTGTCCTGGGAGGCCAAAAAGTGAGCGGTACAGTCTATCCCGTCAAGATTCGCACCGCATTTTAAAGTCAGTAGTTATGAGTTTTATGCTACAAAGCTGTAGCATAAAACTCATAACTAAAGTGCTAAAAAGTACACTAACACCCATAAACTACCTATTAACCCCTAAACCGAGGCCCTCCCGCATCACAAACACTAAAATAAAATTATTAACCCCCAATCTGCCGCTCCGGACATCGCCGCCACTAGAATAAACATATTAACCCCTAAACCGCTGCGCTCCCGCCTTGCAAACACTAGGTAAATATTATTAACCCCTAATCTGCCGCCCCTAACATCGCCGCCACCTACCTACACTTATTAACCCCTAATCTGCCGCCTCCAACGTCGCCGCCACTATACTAAATTTTTTAACTCCTAAATCTAAGTCTAACCCTAACCCTAACACCCACTAACTTAAATATAATTAAAATAAATCTAAATTACAATCATTACCTAAATAATTCCTATTTAAAACTAAATACTTACCAATAAAATAAACCCTAAGCTAGCTACAATATAACTAATAGTTACATTGTAGCTAGTTTAGGGTTTATTTTTATTTTACAGGCAAGTTTGTATTTATTTTAACTAGGTAGAATAGTTACTAAATAGTTATTAACTATTTACTAACTACCTAGTTAAAATAAATACAAATTTACCTGTAAAATAAAGCCTAACCTGTCTTACAATAAAATCTAACCTAACCCTACAATTAAATAAATTCCCTAAATTAAATACAATTAACTAAATTCAATACAATTAACTAAATTACAAAAAAACAAACACTAAATTACAGAAAATAAAAAACAAATTACAAGATCTTTAAACTAATTACACCTAATCTAATAGCCCTATCAAAATAAAAAAAGCCCACCCAAAACAAAAAACCCTAGCCTAAACTAAACTACCAATAGCCCTGAAAAGGGCCTTTTGCAGGGCATTGTCCCAAAGAAATCAGCTCTTTTAACTGTAAAAAAAAATACAAACAACCACCCCAACAGTAAAACCCACCACCCACACAACCAACCCCCCAAATAAAACCATAACTAAAAAAAACCTAAGCTCCCCATTGCCCTGAAAAGGGCATTTGGATGAGCATTGCCCTTAAAAGGGCATTTAGCTCTATTGCAGCCCAAACACCTAATCTAAAAATAAAACCCACCCAATACACCCTTAAAAACTCCTAAAACTAACCCCCAAAAATCCACTTACAGTTTTGAAGAGCCGACATCCATACTCAATGAAGCCGGGAGAAGTCTTCATCCAAGCGGCAAGATGTCCTCAAAGAAGCCAGCAGAAGTGGTCCTCCAGACAGGCAGAAGTCTTCACCCAGACGGCATCTTCTATCTTCATCCTTTCTGACGCGGAGCGGCTCCATCTTCAAGAAATCCGTCGCGGAGCATCCTCTTCAATCAACGGCTTCTTCTACAATGAAGGTTTCTTTTAATGACGTCATCCAAGATGGCATCCCTTACATTCCGATTGGCTGATAGAATTCTATCAGCCAATCGGAATTAAGGTTGAAAAAATCCTATTGGCTGATGCAATCAGCCAATAGGATTGAACTTGCATTCTATTGGCTGATTGGAACAGAATGCTATCTCAATCCTATTGACTGATTGGATCAGCCAGTAAGATTGAAGTTCAATTTTTTCAACCTTAATTCCGATTGGCTGATAGAATTCTATGTCGGGGAACTGAGGTTTAGGGGTTAATAGGTTTAGTTAGTGTCAGCAATGTGGGGGGCAGTTTAGGAGTTAATAGGTTTAGTTAGTATCGGCGATGTTGGGGAACTGCGGTTTAGGGGTTAATAGGTTTAGTTAGTGTTGGCGATGTTTGGGAACTGCGGTTTAGTGGTTAATAGCTTTATTTAATGTTTAAATTTGTGTCGGCGATGTCAGGGAACGGCGGTTTAGATTAGAACAATGAAAAATTCCGAATATGAATTAAGAATGGATCCAAAAATTCGGAAACTGATTTATTTGTTTTTCGGAATTTTCGTTATGGTGCCGATTCGGAAATTCAGATTCATCATCGGCCAAAATTCGTCTGAAAAACAGAATTTATGTTTACCTGATAAATTTCTTTCTCCAACGGTGTGTCCGGTCCACGGCGTCATCCTTACTTGTGGGATATTCTCTTCCCCAACAGGAAATGGCAAAGAGCCCAGCAAAGCTGGTCACATGATCCCTCCTAGGCTCCGCCTACCCCAGTCATTCGACCGACGTTAAGGAGGAATAATAGCATAGGAGAAACCATATGGTACCGTGGTGACTGTAGTTAAAGAAAATAAATTATCAGACCTGATTAAAAAACCAGGGCGGGCCGTGGACCGGACACACCGTTGGAGAAAGAAATTTATCAGGTAAACATAAATTCTGTTTTCTCCAACATAGGTGTGTCCGGTCCACGGCGTCATCCTTACTTGTGGGAACCAATACCAAAGCTTTAGGACACGGATGAAGGGAGGGAGCAAATCAGGTCACCTAAATGGAAGGCACCACGGCTTGCAAAACCTTTCTCCCAAAAATAGCCTCAGAAGAAGCAAAAGTATCAAACTTGTAAAATTTGGTAAAAGTGTGCAGTGAAGACCAAGTCGCTGCCCTACATATCTGATCAACAGAAGCCTCGTTCTTGAAGGCCCATGTGGAAGCCACAGCCCTAGTGGAATGAGCTGTGATTCTTTCGGGAGGCTGCCGTCCGGCAGTCTCGTAAGCCAATCTGATGATGCTTTTAATCCAAAAAGAGAGAGAGGTAGAAGTTGCTTTTTGACCTCTCCTTTTACCTGAATAAACAACAAACAAGGAAGATGTTTGTCTAAAATCCTTTGTAGCATCTAAATAGAATTTTAGAGCGCGAACAACATCCAAATTGTGCAACAAGCGTTCCTTCTTTGAAACTGGTTTCGGACACAGAGAAGGTACGATAATCTCCTGGTTAATGTTTTTGTTAGAAACAACTTTTGGAAGAAAACCAGGTTTAGTACGTAAAACCACCTTATCTGCATGGAACACCAGATAAGGAGGAGAACACTGCAGAGCAGATAATTCTGAAACTCTTCTAGCAGAAGAAATTGCAACTAAAAACAAAACTTTCCAAGATAATAACTTAATATCAACGGAATGTAAGGGTTCAAACGGAACCCCCTGAAGAACTGAAAGAACTAAATTGAGACTCCAAGGAGGAGTCAAAGGTTTGTAAACAGGCTTGATTCTAACCAGAGCCTGAACAAAGGCTTGAACATCTGGCACAACTGCCAGTTTTTTGTGAAGTAACACCGACAAGGCAGAAATCTGTCCCTTCAGGGAACTTGCCGATAATCCTTTTTCCAATCCTTCTTGAAGGAAGGATAGAATCCTAGGACTCTTAACCTTGTCCCAAGGGAATCCTTTAGATTCACACCAACAGATATATTTTTTCCAAATTTTGTGGTAAATCTTTCTAGTTACAGGCTTTCTGGCCTGAACAAGAGTATCGATAACAGAATCTGAGAAACCTCGCTTCGATAAAATCAAGCGTTCAATCTCCAAGCAGTCAGCTGGAGTGAAACCAGATTCGGATGTTCGAACGGACCCTGAACAAGAAGGTCTCGTCTCAAAGGTAGCTTCCAAGGTGGAGCCGATGACATATTCACCAGATCTGCATACCAAGTCCTGCGTGGCCACGCAGGAGCTATCAAGATCACCGACGCCCTCTCCTGATTGATCCTGGCTACCAGCCTGGGGATGAGAGGAAACGGCGGGAACACATAAGCTAGTTTGAAGGTCCAAGGTGCTACTAGTGCATCCACTAGAGCCGCCTTGGGATCCCTGGATCTGGACCCGTAGCAAGGAACTTTGAAGTTCTGACGAGAGGCCATCAGATCCATGTCTGGAATGCCCCATAGTTGAGTGACTTGGGCAAAGATTTCCGGATGGAGTTCCCACTCCCCCGGATGCAATGTCTGACGACTCAGAAAATCCGCTTCCCAATTTTCCACTCCCGGGATGTGGATAGCAGACAGGTGGCAGGAGTGAGACTCCGCCCATAGAATAATCTTGGTCACTTCTTCCATCGCTAGGGAACTCCTTGTTCCCCCCTGATGGTTGATGTACGCAACAGTCGTCATGTTGTCTGATTGAAACCGTATGAACTTGGTCCTCGCTAGCTGAGGCCAAGCCTTGAGAGCATTGAATATCGCTCTCAGTTCCAGAATATTTATCGGTAGAAGAGATTCTTCCCGAGACCAAAGACCCTGAGCTTTCAGGGATCCCCAGACCGCGCCCCAGCCCATCAGACTGGCGTCGGTCGTGACAATGACCCACTCTGGTCTGCGGAATGTCATCCCTCGTGACAGGTTGTCCAGGGACAGCCACCAACGGAGTGAGTCTCTGGTCCTCTGGTTTACTTGTATCTTTGGAGACAAGTCTGTATAGTCCCCATTCCACTGACTGAGCATGCACAGTTGTAATGGTCTTAGATGAATGCGCGCAAAAGGAACTATGTCCATTGCCGCTACCATCAACCCGATCACTTCCATGCACTGAGCTACGGAAGGAAGAGGAACGGAATGAAGAATTCGACAAGAGTCCAGAAGTTTTGTCTTTCTGGCCTCTGTTAGAAAAATCCTCATTTCTGAGGAGTCTATAATGGTTCCCAAGAAGGGAACCCTTGTTGACGGGGATAGAGAACTCTTTTCCACGTTCACTTTCCAGCCGTGAGATCTGAGAAAGGCCAGGACGATGTCCGTGTGAGCCTTTGCTCGAGGGAGGGACGACGCTTGAATCAGAATGTCGTCCAGGTAAGGTACTACTGCAATGCCCCTTGGTCTTAGCACCGCTAGAAGGGACCCTAGTACCTTTGTGAAAATCCTTGGAGCAGTGGCTAATCCGAAAGGAAGCGCCACGAACTGGTAATGTTTGTCCAGGAATGCAAACCTTAGGAACCGATGATGTTCCTTGTGGATAGGAATATGTAGATACGCATCCTTTAAATCCACCGTGGTCATGAATTGACCTTCCTGGATGGAAGGAAGGATAGTTCGAATGGTTTCCATCTTGAACGATGGGACCTTGAGAAATTTGTTTAAGATCTTGAGATCTAGGATTGGTCTGAACGTTCCCTCTTTTTTGGGAACTATGAACAGATTGGAGTAGAACCCCATCCCTTGTTCTCTCAATGGAACAGGATGAATCACTCCCATTTTTAACAGGTCTTCTACACAATGTAAGAACGCCTGTCTTTTTATGTGGTCTGAAGACAACTGAGACCTGTGGAACCTCCCCCTTGGGGGAAGTCCCTTGAATTCCAGAAGATAACCCTGGGAGACTATTTCTAGCGCCCAAGGATCCAGAACATCTCTTGCCCAAGCCTGAGCGAAGAGAGAGAGTCTGCCCCCCACCAGATCCGGTCCCGGATCGGGGGCCAATATTTCATGCTGTCTTGGTAGCAGTGGCAGGTTTCTTGGCCTGCTTTCCCTTGTTCCAGCCTTGCATTGGTCTCCAAGCTGGCTTGGCCTGAGAAGTATTACCCTCTTGCTTAGAGGACGTAGCACCTTGGGCTGGTCCGTTTTTACGAAAGGGACGAAAATTAGGTCTATTTTTTGCCTTGAAAGGCCGATCCTGAGGAAGGGCATGGCCCTTACCCCCAGTGATATCAGAGATAATCTCTTTCAAGTCAGGACCAAACAGCGTTTTCCCCTTGAAAGGAATGTTTAGTAGTTTGTTCTTGGAAGACGCATCAGCCGACCAAGATTTCAACCAAAGCGCTCTGCGCGCCACAATAGCAAACCCAGAATTCTTAGCCGCTAACTTAGCCAATTGCAAAGAGGCGTCTAGAGTGAAAGAATTAGCCAATTTGAGAGCATTGACTCTGTCCATAATCTCCTCATAAGGAGGCGAGTCACTATCGAGCACCTTAATCAGTTCATCAAACCAGAAATATGCGGCTGTAGTGACAGGGACAATGCATGAAATGGGTTGTAGAAGGTAACCCTGCTGAACAAACATCTTTTTAAGCAAACCTTCTAATTTTTTATCCATAGGATCTTTGAAAGCACAACTATCCTCTATGGGAATAGTGGTGCGTTTGTTTAAAGTAGAAACCGCTCCCTCGACCTTGGGGACTGACTGCCATAAGTCCTTTCTGGGGTCGACCATAGGAAACAATTTTTTAAATATGGGGGGAGGGACGAAAGGAATACCGGGCCTTTCCCATTCTTTATTAACAATGTCCGCCACCCGCTTGGGTATAGGAAAAGCTTCTGGGAGCCCCGGCACCTCTAGGAACTTGTCCATTTTACATAGTTTCTCTGGGATGACCAAATTTTCACAATCATCCAGAGTGGATAATACCTCCTTAAGCAAAATGCGGAGATGTTCCAATTTAAATTTAAAAGTAATCACATCAGATTCAGCCTGCTGAGAAATGTTCCCTAAATCAGTAATTTCTCCCTCAGACAAAACCTCCCTGGCCCCCTCAGATTGGGTTAGGGGCCCTTCAGAGATATTAATATCAGCGTCGTCATGCTCTTCAGTAACTAAAACAGAGCATCCACGCTTACGCTGACAAGGGTTCATTTTGGCTAAAATGTTTTTGACAGAATTATCCATTACAGCCGTTAATTGTTGCATAGTAAGGAGTATTGGCGCGCTAGATGTACTAGGGGCCTCCTGAGTGGGCAAGACTCGTGTAGACGAAGGAGGGAATGATGCAGTACCATGCTTACTCCCCTCACTTGAGGAATCATCTTGGGCATCATTGTCATTATCACATAAATCACATTTATTTAAATGAATAGGAATTCTGGCTTCCCCACATTCAGAACACAGTCTATCTGGTAGTTCAGACATGTTAAACAGGCATAAACTTGATAAGAAAGTACAAAAAACGTTTTGAAATAAAACCGTTACTGTCACTTTAAATTTTAAACTGAACACACTTTATTACTGCAATTGCGAAAAAACATGAAGGAATTGTTCAAAATTCACCAAACTTTCACCACAGTGTCTTAAAGCCTTGAAAATATTGCACACCAATTTTGGAAGCTTTAACCCTTAAAATAACGGAACCGGAGCCGTTTTAAGCTTTAACCCCTTTACAGTCCCTGGTATCTGCTTTGCTGAGACCCAACCAAACCCAAAGGGGAATACGATACCAAATGACGCCTTCAGAAGTCCTTTATAAGTATCAGAGCTCCTCTCACATGCGACTGCATGCCATGCCTCTCAAAAACAAGTGCGCAACACCGGCGCGAAAATGAGACTCTGCCTATGCTTTGGGAAAGCCCCTAAAGAATAAGGTGTCTAAAACAGTGCCTGCCGATATTATTATATCAAAATACCCAGAATAAATGATTCCTCAAGGCTAAATAAGTGTTAATATCAATCGATTTAGCCCAAAAAAGGTCTACAGTCTAAATAAGCCCTTGTGAAGCCCTTATTTACAATCGTAATAAACATGGCTTACCGGATCCCATAGGGAAAATGACAGCTTCCAGCATTACATCGTCTTGTTAGAATGTGTCATACCTCAAGCAGCAAAGGACTGCAAACTGTTCCCCCAACTGAAGTTAATTGCTCTCAACAGTCCTGTGTGGAACAGCCATGGATTTTAGTTACGGTTGCTAAAATCATTTTCCTCATACAAACAGAATTCTTCATCTCTTTTCTGTTTCTGAGTAAATAGTACGTACCAGCACTATTTGAAAATAACAAACTCTTGATTGAATAATGAAAAACTACAGTTAAACACTAAAAAACTCTAAGCCATCTCCGTGGAGATGTTGCCTGTACAACGGCAAAGAGAATGACTGGGGTAGGCGGAGCCTAGGAGGGATCATGTGACCAGCTTTGCTGGGCTCTTTGCCATTTCCTGTTGGGGAAGAGAATATCCCACAAGTAAGGATGACGCCGTGGACCGGACACACCTATGTTGGAGAAATGAAATTCAGCTGAAACGAATTGCTCATGTCTAAGAGCCACTGTCTTTGGCAAACAGGGTAGTTACTGGGACAGAAGGTTAAGTTCTTTATAGTTCTATGCTCCTAGGTAGCTTTCAGTCCTTAAAACAAATAGTGTCGTCATTTACTTTCATTTACTCTTTAAGACTGGCAACATGTTTATCATGTTCCTTGCTTTTTCTTCTTTTTTTACACTAGGAGGAAAAATTCCTAATGCTCTTGGAGTCAAAGATGGCATAAATCCAGTAATATAATTCAATAAATATGCATGAAGTGTATGAGTTTTAATTGCACATAAACAATTACTTTCCAGCATTCTCTCAAAAGATCTAAGAAATCATCAGCCAGCCTACAGTGTTATCACACAAAAACATTTACACCCCCCCAATTATATTGTAAGGCAGGTGTCTCTCCTTCACATGCAGAACTCTGAAGAAACAGCTCTCAAGATAAAATCTTCCTTTCTGAAATTCTTTGAAGGACCTTGTAGTACTGACTACACGTCTTAGATAATCTCTACAAACCAGAGTACTTGTCCCACCTGTACTAAGCTTTTTTGGAGGTTTTAGATGCTGTTCACACTTAAACCCCACTGTATGCCATTTTTCTGTGAGAAACCAGCAAATAATATATAAACTCAACTTTAATCACTTCATACATTTTACTTTTTAAAGAATAACAATAAAATAAAATGCAATATTAAATATGCATATTTAAGTGTGTGCGTGTTAATAAACATTAGAATGTTATAATGCAATAATGCAAAATCCTAAGTATAAATTTGGTTTATTCTGTTGCTTGAAATGTCAAACACATGTCCTACTGTCTTAAATAATACTAATACAAAGAGTAATACGCAAAAAATGCTAACACCATTCTGTAATGGTCATTAAGAATGGCTTGAATATTTCACACAATAAATACAATTTTTCTTTTATCATGCCATATATGAATGATATGAAAACATTTTGGGCTAGATTAGAAGTTGAGTGCAAATTTTGCTTCTACAAAAGTGATATTTGCGCTCAACTTAGTAATAACAGCAAACGCAAATGTGCGCTAGAATTACAAGTCAGGTGCAATGCGAACGCGACCAATGGGAGATTCGTTCTCATGTCGTGAAACACGGCATGAGAACTAACGCAGCAAAGGAGGTAAGTCGCCGGCGATGGACAACAAATATAAATATATGTCAATGATTATATACATATATATGTATGTGTTAATATGTGTAAATACACATATTAACACATAAATATATATATATAATTATATATATATATATATATATATATATATATGGGGTTACAAAAGGATTATAGAGATGGCGCTATTAGAATTAGGTGAAGTGAGAGGTAATGAGTCTCAGTATATAACAGATAATCTAATGATGTCAGCACTTCAATGTTAGAGCAAAGAATAAATGCTGCAAAAAATATCAATAGGGACCTTTAAACAAATGAAATTACAAATTTAAAAGGTAGAATATATTGTAGGGACCTGTGTAAGGTCTATAAAGGTACAGTCACTTATAATTTTCACAATTTTCACAATGAAATAGATGTTTATCTTCTTATAATCCGGTAAGATCCCCCTAAGGGTATGCACTTACTTCAAAGACCCTCAATCAAATGAGGTAAGGATGATTCAGAAATGCTGTGCAAAGGTATAGCCTCTTGGATATGCAGTCTCTGGCAAAAGGAACTTTCTTTCTGGATAGGAGCTTGTGCCTGTCTTGGTGTCCTGGTAGAAGTGAACTTCCGATAGGTTTCCCCTTGTTATTATGCTGAAGTTGAACACCGGCTCTGCCTCTGAGTGAATTCAAACAGTTACAGCTAACAGCATAGACTCAGCCATGCTCCTATCCAGAAAGAAAGTTCCTTTTGCCAGAGACTGCATATCCAAGAGGCTATACCTTTGCACAGCATTTCTGAATCATCCTTACCTCATTTGATTGAGGGTCTTTGAAGTAAGTGCATACCCTTAGGGGGATCTTACCGGATTATAAGAAGATAAACATCTATTTCATTGTGAAAATTGTGAAAATTATAAGTGACTGTACCTTTATAGACCTTACACAGGTCCCTACAATATATTCTACCTTTTAAATTTGTAATTTCATTTGTTTAAAGGTCCCTATTGATATTTTTTGCAGCATTTATTCTTTGCTCTAACATTGAAGTGCTGACATCATTAGATTATCTGTTATATACTGAGACTCATTACCTCTCACTTCACCTAATTCTAATAGCGCCATCTCTATAATCCTTTTGTAACCCTATCTCTTTGGGAGGTATTGGAAAATCCTCCGACTATTAGGAGATTGGCAGCTTATATGAAACAATAGGTGTTTTTTACGTATATAGGGGTATTTATAATTATAATACAAGGGTCTTAAACCTATAGGAGCGCTGTTGGGTTAACTAAGAGGTTTACCCCTTTTAGTTTTCTGTCTTTCACCATATATATATATATATATATATATATATATATATATATATATATATATATATATATATATATATATATATATATATATATATAAAAGCAACACACAGAGAAAGTCCAGCACTTACTTGAACGCTCTCAGCTAAGATTAAAAGTAAAACTGGAAGAGTTAGTAACCGCATCTTGCAAATGGGACAAACCCAGGTACCATGTCAAGGTCTCTTCTAAAACCTGGGTCCCTAATACAGCTATACAAATGCAAGCTCTTAATCAAACTGGGAACAAGTCAAGGGTTCAATGACTTATGTAATTACCCTTGACATATACAAAACACTCTCTCAGACTGGACTGGGTACACATAATATGACCCTAAAACATGCTCAGCCCTGGGTGCTCAATAGCACACAGTAAGCTGTGCTGTCCCTAGAGTCGCAGGCAGTTAACCCTGGGTGCAAGGCCCATAGGGAATATTACAAAATAAATTAATACAACACACAGAGAAAGTCCAGCACTCACTTGCAAGCTCTCAGCTAAGATTAAAATCAAAACTGGAAGAGTTAGTTACCGCATCTGGCCAAGTGGGACAAGCCTAGTGTCATAGGATGTGTACCCAGTCTAGTCTAAGAGACGCCAACTATAGCCCCCTAATACTGCAGAGTGCTTTTTTTTATTAAAAAAAAAAGATAATTTTTTAAATAAACTATATAAACTAAGGGGGAGGCGCCGCTGCTGGCTGCCACACTCCCACCGGACCATCTTACTACCAGAAAGAGATACCTTCAGCTGAACACCACAAACAAGGTACACTTAAAGGGACACTGAACCCAAATTTTTTCTTTTGTAATTCAGAAAGAGCATGCAATTTTAAGCAACTTTCTAATTTGCTCCTATTATCAATTTTTCTTCGTTCTCTTGCTATCATTATTTGAAAAAACACAATTTATGCTTACCTGATAAATTTATTTCTCTTGTGGTGTATCCAGTCCACGGATCATCCATTACTTGTGGGATATTCTCATTCCCAACAGGAAGTTGCAAGAGGACACCCACAGCAGAGCTGCAATATAGCTCCTCCCCTAACTGTCATAGCCAGTCATTCGACCGAAAACAAGCCGAGAAAGGAGGAACCATAGGGTGTAGTGGTTACTGTAGTTTAAATTTAAAAATTACCTGCCTTAAAATGACAGGGCGGGCCGTGGACTGGATACACCACAAGAGAAATAAATTTATCAGGTAAGCATAAATTGTGTTTTCTCTTGTAAGGTGTATCCAGTCCACGGATCATCCATTACTTGTGGGATACCAATACCAAAGCTAAAGTACACGGATGAAGGGAGGGACAAGGCAGGAACTTAAATGGAAGGAACCACTGCCTGTAAAACCTTTCTCCCAAATATAGCCTCCGAAGAAGCAAAAGAATCAAATTTGTAAAATTTTGAAAAAGTATGAAGCGAAGACCAAGTCGCCGCCTTGCAAATCTGTTCAACAGAAGCCTCATTTTTAAAGGCCCAAGTGGAAGCCACAGCTCTAGTGGAATGAGCTGTAATCCTTTCAGGAGGCTGCTGTCCAGCAGTCTCAAAGGCTAAGCGGATTAAGCTTCTTAGCCAAAAAGAAAAAGAGGTTGCCAAAGCCTTTTGACCTCTCCTCTGTCCAGAGTAGACAACAAACAAAGCAGATGTTTGACGAAAATCTTTAGTAGCTTGTAAGTAAAACTTTAAAGCACAGACCACGTCCAGATTGTGTAACACAAGGATGGAACCACAATCTCTTGATTGATATTCTTGTTAGATACCACCTTAGGTAAGAACCCAGGTTTGGTACGCAGGACTACCTTATCCATATGAAAAATCAGATAAGGAGAATCACATTGTAAGGCAGATAGCTCAGAGACTCTACGAGCCGAGGAAATAGCTACCAAAAAAAAAAAAAAAAAAAGAAGAAGAACTTTCCAAGATAAAAGTTTGATATCTATGGAATGAAGAGGTTCAAACGGAACTCCTTGAAGAACCTTAAGAACCAAGTTTAAGCTCCAAGGTGGAGCAACAGGTTTAAACACAGGCTTGATTCAAACTAAAGCCTGACAAAATGCCTGAACGTCTGGAACATCTGCCAGACGCTAGTGCAAAAGAATAGACAGAGCAAAAATCTGTCCCTTTAAGAAACTAGCTGACAATCCTTTTTCCAAACCTTCTTGGAGAAAAGATAAAATCCTAGGAAACCTGACCTTACTCCATGAGTAACCCTTGGATTCACACCAATAAAGATATCTACGCCATACCTTATGGTAAATTTTCCTGGTGACAGACTTTCGTGCCTGTATTAAGGTATCAATAACTGACTCGGAGAAGCCACGCTTTGATAAAATCAAGCATTCAAACTCCAGGCAGTCAGCCTCAGAGAAATTAGATTTGGATGGTTGAAAGGACCCTGAAGTAGAAGGTCCTGTCTCAGAGGCAGAGACCATGGTGGAAAGGATGACATGTCCACTAGATCTGCATACCAGGTCCTGCGTGGCCACGCAGGTGCTATCAGAATCACAATGCTCTCTCCTGCTTGATCTTGGCAATCAGTCGAGAGAGCAGAGGAAACGGTGGAAACACATAAGCCAGGTTGAAAGACCAGGGTGCTGCTAGAGTATCTATCAGTGTCGCCTTGGGATCCCTGGACCTGGATCCGTAACACGGAAGCTTGGCTTTCTGGCGAGACGCCATGAGATCCAGTTCTGGTTTGCCCCAACGGAGAATCAGTTGTGCAAATACCTCCGGATGGAGTTCCCACTCTCCCGGATGAAAAGTCTGACGACTTAGAAAATCCGCCTCCCAGTGCTCTACACCTGGGATATGGATAGCTGATAGGTGGCAAGAGTGAATCTCTGCCCAGTGAATTATTTTTGAAACTTCTAACATCTCTAGGGAACTTCTTGTTCCCCCTCGATGGTTGATGTAAGCTACAGTCGTGATGTTGACCGACTGAAATCTGATGTACCTCAGAGTTGCTAACTGAGGCCAAACCTGAAGAGCCTTGAATATCGCTCTTAGTTCCAGAATATTTATTGGAAGGAGAGACTCCTCCTGAGTCCACGATCCCTGAGCCTTCAGGGAGTTCCAGACTGCACCCCAACCTAGAAGGCTGGCATTTGTTGTTACAATAGTCCAATCTGGCCTGCGAAGGTCATACCTTTGGACAGATGGACCCGAGATAGCCACCAGGGAAGAGGATCCCTGGTCTCTTGGTCCAGATTCAGTTGAGGGGCCAAATCTGTGTAATCCCCGCTCCACTGACTGAGCCTGCATAGTTGCAGCGGTCTGAGATGTAAGCGTGCAAACAGCACTATGTCCATTGCCGCTACCATTAAGCCGATTACTTCCATACACTGAGACACCAAAGGGCGCGGAATGGAATGAAGAACCCGACAGGAATTTAGAAGCTTTGATAACCTGGACTCCGTCAAGGTAAATTTTCATTTCTACAGAATCTATCAGAGTCCCTAGAAAGGAAACTCTTGTGAGTGGGGATAGAGAACACTTTTCCTCGTTCACTTTCCACCCATGCGACCTCAGAAATGCCAGTACTACGTCCGTATGAGACTTGGCAATTTGGAAGTTTGACGCCTGTATCAGGATGTCGTCTAAATAAGGGGCTACTGCTATGCCCCGCGGCCTTAGGACCGCCAAAAGCGACCCTAGAACCTTTGTAAAGATTCTTGGGGCTGTAGCTAATCCAAAGGGAAGAGCTACAACTGGTAATGCCTGTCTTGAAAGGCAAACCTGAGAAACCGATGATGATCTTTGTGCATCGGAATGTGAAGATAAGCATCCTTTAGATCCACTGTAGTCATATATTGACCCTCCTGGATCAGTGGTAGGATGGTACGAATAGTTTCCATCTTGAACGACGGAACTTTGAGGAATTTGTTTAAGATCTTTAGATCCAAAATCGGTCTGAAGGTTCCCTCTTTTTTGGGAACCACAAACAGATTTGAGTAAAAACCCTGTTCCTGTTCCTCCTTTGGAACTGGATGGATCACTCCCATAAGTAGGAGGTCTCGTACACAGTGTAAGAATGCCTCACTCTTTATCTGGTTGGCAGATAATTGTGAAAGGTGAAATCTCCCTTTTGGGGGGGAAGCTTTGAAGTCCAGAAGATATCCCTGGGATATAATTTCCAACGCCCAGGGATCCTGAACATCTCTTGCCCACGCCTGGGCGAAGAGTGAAAGTCTGCCCCCTACTAGATCCGTTACCGGATAGGGGGTCGTTCCTTCATGCTGTCTTAGAGGCAGCAGCAGGCTTTTTGACCTGCTTACCTTTTTTCCAGGTCTGGTTTGGTCTCCAGACCATCTTGGATTGAGCAAAAGTTCCCTCTTGTTTATTATTAGAGGAAGTTGATGCCGCACCTGCCTTGAAGTTTCGAAAGGCACAAAAATTAGACTGTTTGGCCATAGATTTGGACCTGTCCTGAGGAAGGGCACAACCTTTTCCTCCCGTGATATCAGCAATAATCTCCTTCAAACCAGGCCCGAATAGGGTCTGCCCCTTGAAGGGAATGTTAAGTAGCTTAGATTTTAAAGTCACGTCAGCTGACCATGATTTAAGCCATAGCGCTCTGCGCGCCTGTATAGCAAAACCAGAATTCTTAGCCGTTAGTTTATTCAAATGAACAATGGCATCAGAAATAAAATAATTGGCTAGCTTAAGTGCTCTAAGTTTGCCAAGTATGTCATCCAATGGAGTCTCTACCTGTAAAGCCTCTTCCAGAGACTCAAACCAGTACGCCGCAGCAGCAGTGACAGGGGCAATGCATGCAATGGGCTGTAGGATAAAACCTTGTTGAATAAATATTTTCTTACGGTAACCTTCTAATTTTTTATCCATTGGCTCTAAAAAAGCACAACTGTCCTCGACAGGGATAGTAGTACGCTTTGCTAGAGTAGAAACTGCTCCCTCCACCTTAGGGACTGTCTGCCATAAGTCCCGTGTGGTGGCGTCTATTGGAAAACATTTTTCTAAAAATAGGAGGGGAAGAGAACGGCACACCTGGTCTATCCCATTCCTTATTAATAATTTCTGTAAACCTTTTAGGTATTGGAAAAACATCAGTACACACCGGCACTGCAAAGCATTTATCCAGTCTACAAAATTTCTCTGGCACTGCAATGGTATCACAGTCATTCAGAGCAGCTAAAACCTCCCTAAGTAACACGCGGAGGTGTTCAAGCTTAAATTTAAATGTAGAAATATTAGAATCAGGTATCTTTCCTGAGTCATTAACATCACCCACTGACTGATGCTCTCCTTCCTCAGCTTCTGCATATTGTGAGGCAGTATCAGACATGGTTCTTAAAGCATCAGTATGCTCTGCATTTTGTCTCACCCCAGAGCTATCTCGCTAACCTCTAAGTTCAGGTAGTCTGGCTAATACAGCTGACAGTGTATTATCCATGACTGCCGCCATGTCTTGTAAAGTAAACGCTATGGGCGCCCTAGATGTACTTGGCGCCATTTGAGCGTGAGTCCCTTGGGCGGGAGTCAAAGGGTCTGACACGAGGGGAGAGTTAGTCGGCATAACTTTCCCCTCGTCAGATTCCTCTGGTGATAATTTTTTTAAAAACAGAATATGATCTTTATTGCATAAAATGAAATCAGTACATTTGGTACACATTCTAAGAGGGGGTTCCACCATGGCTTTTAAACATAATGAACAAGGAGTTTCTTATATGTCAGACATGTTTATACAGACTAGCAATGAGACTAGCAAGCTTGGAAAAGACTTTAAATCAAGTTAACAAGCAAATATAAAAAACGGTACTGTGCCTTTAAGAGAAACAAATTTTGTCAGAATTTGAAAACCAGTGAAAAAATGCAGTAAATCAAACGAAATTTTTGCAGTGTATGTAATATGCTAGCAGAGCATTGCATCCACTTGCAAATGGATGATTAACCCCTTAGTTAAAAAAACGGATCAAAAAAACGAAATAGACGTTTTGTTTTTTTGTTTGTTTGTTTGTTTTTTTTGTTTTTTTAACAGTCACAACCAACTGCCACAGCAAGCTGTGGTCCTACCTTCCCCAATAAACGACTTTGGAAAGCCTTTGAGCCCTTTAGAGATGTCCTATAGCATACAGGGGACTCCTGAGGGAAGCTGGATGTCACAGTTTGTAATTTTAACTGCACCAACTGTAACTTTTATACTATAACAGTGGAAAGCCTCAGTAAAACTGTTTCTAGTCAAAATTTAAGCCAGCCATGTGGAAAAAACTAGGCCCCAATAAAGTTTTATCACCAATGAATATATAATAACGATTAAACATGCCAGCAAACGTTTATATTGCAATATCATAAGGGTATTACCCCTGGGAGTAAGCATGATACCAGTCGTTATTAAATCACTGTATTCAGGCTTAACTTACATTAATCCGGTATCAGCAGCATTTTCTAGTGTTTTCCATCTCTAGAAAAAAATATAACTGCACATACCTGATAGCAGAATAAACTGCACGCCATTCTCTCGCTGAAGTTACCTCATCTGTGTAATCCCCTCAGACATATGTGAGAATAGCAATGGATCTTAGTTACAACCTGCTAAGATCATAGAAACCTCAGGCAGATTCTTCTTCTATTTACTGCCTGAGATAAAATAGCACAACTCCGGTACTATTTAAAAATAACAAACTTTTGATTGAAGAAAATAAACTAACTATATTTAACCACTCTCTCCTACAACATCCTAGCTTGTTGAGAGTTGCAAGAGAATGACTGGCTATGACAGTTAGGGGAGGAGCTATATTACAGCTCTGCTGTGGGTGTCCTCTTGCAACTTCCTGTTGGGAATGAGAATATCCCACAAGTAATGGATGATCCGTGGACTGGATACACCTTACAAGAGAAAGAAGGCATCTAAGCTTTTTTTTTTGTTTCAGTACTCTGGACAGCACTTTTTTATTGGTGGATGAATTTATCCACCAATCAGCAAGGACAACCCAGGTTGTTCACCAAAAATGGGCCGGCATCTAAACTTACATTCTTGCATTTCAAATAAAGATACTAAGAGAATGAAGAAAATTTGATAATAGGAGTAAATTAGAAAGTTGCTTAAAATTTCATGCTCAATCTGAATCACGAAAGAAAAATTTTGGGTACAGTGTCCCTTTAAACTAAAAAAAAAAAAAAAAGACTCAACCCATGCACAAATTGGGTTTTGGATTTCATCATCCATTTAGCAATGCTCAGATTTCATTTCTAAACACAAGAAAAACTAATTGCTTAAGACTATTTTACTAAAATACATTGGTTTTAAAACCCCTGCATGCTTTCTTATCTGTTATCTACAATGCAGCCTGAAGTGCAAAATCTCACACCTCACTCTGGCCTGAATCCTATAGAGCACGGAAATGTAACCAGCCCCCACTGCTAACATTCCTACAAATACTAGAAGCTATTTTAACCCCTTCACTGCAGAGGGAATGACCACCTATACTCCCTCACTTCTGCACTCCTTAAGACCCCAAAAAGCAGTCGCAGCACTCAGTCCCTCACTAGTGGCTAACGTAAAATCACTCAGCATTTTCAAAGGAACCAACAGGGGCTGTCGTGGAGGAAAATAAAAATTTGAAGTTCTATATCCTGGCACTATCACAGCTGCCCCACCACCCTGTCCCCCCGCACGCCCAATTGAAGTGATCCAACCTAAAAGCCACAAAAACCGCACTATCAAATCAAGAAAATCTCTTTGTGTGATCCCTATTAGAAGACACGTTGTCTCCAAAGTACAGAGCAAAAACTCAGAATCCCAAGACTGTCCTATCAGAGCAATCCTATGCAATGCCAGATCAATAAAGAACAAAACAGCTATTATTTCCGACCTTATTGAAACATGCGAATTAGCATACATCACAGAATCATGGTTAGATGAAAATGCAGGGCCTATTCTAGAGGCAGCTATTCCAGACAATTACACAGTGTTCCACCGCCCAAGACAAGATCGCAAGGGAGGCGGAGTTATGATCTGTGCAAAATCATCCTTAAATCCCAGACCAATATCAGTCCACAAAACCCAATCTTTTGAATGTGTAGCTGCCAGCCTCTCAATAGAGAGAGGATTCCGAATACTGCTAATATACAGACCCCCAGGAGATGGGAAGAGATTTCTTCAGGAACTCCCAGACCTTTTGGCTGGCTGGCTTAATCCTTGAACACCCCAGATGGCTTATATTAGGAGACTTCAACACTTGGATTGAGAACACCCTATCCCTGCTTGGGCAGGATCTCCTCAGCTTGATGAGTACACTCGGCTTTACACAAATCGACACCACTCCCACCCACAGAAAAGGTCATACACTTGATCTAGTGTTTCAGTCTGGACTAGAAGTGTCACCAGTAACTGTAAACCCAGTTACCTGGTCAGACCACCACTCCATTCACTTCTCCATTGTATCACAATCAACCAGACACCAGCCTCAGAACCTGGTCAAACACCGCTCATTAAAAGGGGTGACACCACTGGATGTAGCATCACATATGGATCTAAGTGAACTAATGGGCACCTGCGAAGACCCCAGCTCCTTAGTCCGACTCTACAACAAAACCATGAGAGACACCCTAGAAAGCATTGCACCATCTCGCATACGCACTGTCCAAACCCACAACAATGCACCGTGGTTTGATAGCTCTATCAGAGAAATGAAAAGAACAGGACGTAAGCTCGAGAGAAAGTGGCGCAGAACACTCTTACCAAACATCTAAATAACTATCAATCCAAGATAACTCAGAAAAAATCTTCATTTTTATCACGCAAAATTGCACTCTCCCACAATAGACCCAGGCAACTGTTTCGCACAGTAGAAAGGCTCTGCAAACCAGCATGCATGCTTAGCCCCACCAACTTTTCTCAGGATAAATGTGAAGCATTTGCGAACTTCTTCAGAGACAAGATTTCCTCAATCCGAACCGCTATCACAGCAGGCAAAACAGTTATACACCAGAACCACTACAATGGAATGCCAGACTGCCCCAGTTTATGATCCACTTTTACAAATGTGGATATAAAAGAAGTTAAAAACACCATATAAAAGTTGCACCCTACTACGTGTGACTTAGACTCTGCTCCAACTCAGCTCATATCTGGATGCATTGAAACACTCGCCCCAGTCCTCACAAAAATAGTGCAGTGTTCACTAAAAACAGGAGACTTTCCATATCCTCTAAAAGAAGCTGTGGTAAAACCACTCCTAAAGAAACCTTTATTAGACCCAGGCTGCATGACTAATTACAGACCAGTATCCAACCTCCCATTTCTGGGGAAAATAATTGAAAAAGTAGTGGCAACTCAACTGGAAGCCCATCTATCATGCCTAAACATATTCGATCCTTTCCAGTCAGGCTTCAGATGCCGCCACAGCACTGAAACAGCGCTAGCCCGAGTGCTAAATGATCTCCTCATGGCAAGAGACAAAGGTGATTACTCTATTCTAATCCTCCTGGATCTCTCAGCTGCATTTGACACCATTGACCATAGGATTCTAATAGAGCGCATGCAGTACATCTGTGGTCTAGGAGGCACAGTCCTTAACTGGTTTAAATCCTTCCTCGCTGGTAGATCACAGAGAGTAATATCAGGATCAAGCTCATCAGCACCAACAGAACTGGCCTGCGGAGTTCCACAAGGATCTATCCTGTCTCCCATGCTATTTGCAATTTACTTACTACCACTGAGGGACATCATTAACCGACATGGCCTAAGGTATCATTGTTATGCTGATGACACACAACTCTACTTCTCCTTTGCTCCAGATACTACAGACCCAGAATGCCGCATAAACAGTTGCTTAACAGACCTCATAGAATTGATGAATGCTAGCTGTCTCAAAGTGAACCCGGACAAAACAGAGTTACTCTTGGTGAGGGGACCCCGGGCATCAAAAATATCCCATGATCACCCAACTGGCCTGGAGCTTGGAGGCTCTGAACTTGTTAGTTCAGCAAAGGTACGAAACCTCGGAGTGCTGATTGACGCTGGACTATCTTTTAAAAAGCATAATTTCCTCCGTAATAAAATCTGCCTACTTTCACCTGAAAAACATAGCCAGGATACAACACTTAATTCCACCGGATGATATGCCAACATTAATCCATGCATTTGTATCCTCTAGGCTAGATTACTGCAATGCACTTTACTTGGGCCTCCCAAAAAAAGAACTGCATCGCCTTCAGACAGTACAAAACGCAGTAGCAAGACTATTGACCAATCAAACTCGATCCTGCCACATAACACCTGCTCTCCACTCCCTGAATTGGCTTCCAATTAAATGGCGAACATATTTTAAAATTGGCCTGCTGACCTTCAAAGCCTTAAACAACCAAGGCCCACAGTACCTGAAAGAGCTCCTGACACCCTACATCCCATCCCGTTCACTTAGGTCAGCCAACACATCCCTCCTCTCAGTGCCAAGAATAAGGACAAACTCAGGCTCCAGAGCATTCTGCCATGCTGCCCCTACATTCTGGAACTCTTTACCGTGCGCAATCAGAGAGGCACCGTCCTTACAGACTTTTAAAAAAAAAGCTAAAGACCCACCTCTTCCATCAGGCATTCAGTCCGCCTATCTGACCTTCAGAAACTCCTAACTTTTATGTCTTATGTTGATACAGTATATTTGTAAAGTGCTTTGAGTCTCACAGGGAGAAAAGCGCTATATAAATCGCAAATTATTATGATTATTATTAATTATTATTATAAATTATTATTTGGGGCCAATTGGGGCATTTTGATTAATATTTTAAACTGGTTATTTACCGAACGCCCGTAAACGGGTAAATAACTTTACCGCACTCCACTTGTAATTTGGGAATGATAAGCATGTAACATAACCCTATGATTGTTCTGAATATAGGAGAAATAGGGATATTTCTGTATGATTTATTTTAAATCGATTTTGAATAGCACACAATCTGGTATTACAAGAGAATATTTGGAGTGGCCGACAACTCTTTAATGCACCCTATACTTTCAATGGATAGCGAGGACGCACCAAACATTGCTCAGATTACAACTTGTGGGTTATGTGTTGCGAGGTCAATATATAGCAGAGATTAAAAAATTTGCGTGACTTGAGACCTGAAGTAAAGGTCTACAAGAAAAGTATAACAAAACACATGTATAATATAGTAAAATAAAGTATTGCACACATATACACACATATATATATATATATATATATATATATATATATATATATATATATGATCATTTATTTAAAATAAACTATACTTTAATTTAGAGCCAATTGGGGCACTTTTGTTAATTTTTTTAAATGGTTATTTATCACGCACCTGTAAATAGGCGAATAAATTAGCACTCCACTTGTGTTAGGTCTACAAAAAAGTATTAAACATGTATAATATAGCAGTAAAATAAAGTACTGCACATTATAAATATATATATATGTGTAAAGAAAGGATTAACTGTCTAAATATGGATATAGAGTATACATATATTTATGACTTTTTGAAAATAAGTTAGTATTATGTAGTGTCATTTTATAGCGCTGAGGTATTTAGACAGTTGATCCTTTCTTTACATTTATCACACAAGTTTCTTGGAAAAGGTTACTCACCCTTTCTGTCTTATCACCTCTTGGCAGCTATTTTTTGATACTCATCATATGTTATAATTTATGATTTCCATTAGTTTGGAATATTATTAATTTTTGTAATAGGCCGCTTTTGTTTCACCATTTGATTTGCATCATATTTTATTTTTAAGGTTTTGAAATATTAATATCACTCTCACTTAGTCATTATTTATTGCTATTATTTGTTTATACCAATATAGTTTTGCGCTTTCATATCTAAATAGCTTACACCTTCACCTCGAGTTGGTGTATTCTACTTCTTGTCTATATATATATATATATATATATATATATATATATATACACATAAATATATACATATATATATATATATATATATATATATATATATATATATATATATATATATATATATATATATATATCCAAATACAAGCAAGGGAATTTCCAGCCGTGAGTAGATTAAAACTTGTAACTTTATTAGTATATTTAAAAGCATATACAAAACAAGGGGAAGTAAAAGGGCATCAGATCAGGTCAGGTCTTACGCGTTTCAGCTCCGTTGAGCCGTACTCATAGACCTCTGATCTGGTGCAGTAATTGCACAACTATATACACTTCATAATGAGGCTAATTAAAAACAGTCTTGCCCAATTTGTTTCTGTCAGTTAACCCCTGAATGTTATTGTTTGTATGATTTCCTCTCTATTGTATTGTATGGGGTGCCAGAAACTTGTTATGTATGTATATGCTTTGTTAATGCAGGCTTCTGGAGTCTGATGTGGATTGGAATATATATACATATATATACATACATATAAATGAATGGCCAGATTACAAATGTAGCACAAAATATCACTTTTGCTAAAGCGATATTTGCGCTCCACTTTGTAATACCAGCGCACGCAAATGTGCGCTAGTGTTACAAGTAAAGTATATACACATATTAACACATAAATATATATGTATACAAGCATATACATATATATTTACAGGGAACACACAGATCCCATTGACCCCAATGTAAAGGCACATTTTTAGTGCCGTTTTTTTTTTTCTAACAACCCACAGCTGACAACTTTAGCCCCCAAAAACTGCTCAGTGCAGTTTTTGTTTTAATGCTACATTTAAAATAAATAAATAACACTCGGCTAGATTACGAGTTTTGCGTTATGAGTAAAAAAGCAGCGTTATGGGTTATAACGCTGCTTTTTCACTACCGCTGCTATTACGAGTCTTGTAGGTACAGCTGTCCCGCACACTTTTTTGGCCTTAACGCAAATTAAGTTACGCAATTTGCGTAAAGTCTTTTTTCAATGGGACTTACATAGCGCCGATATTACAAGCTTTTTCTGGGAGGCCAAAAAGTGAGCGGTACAGCCTATCCCGCAAGATTCGTAACGCAATCTAAAGTCAGTAGTTATGAGTTTTACGCTACAAAGCTGTAGCATAAAACTCATAACTAAAGTGCTAAAAAGTATACTAACACCCATAAACTACCTATTAACCCCTAAACCGAGGCCCTCCCGCATCGCAAACACTAAAATAAAATTATTAACCCCCAATCTGCCACTCCGGACATCGCCGCCACTAGAATAAACATATTAACCCCTAAACCGCCACACTCCCGCCTCGCAAACACTAGTTAAATATTATTAACCCCTAATCTGCCGCCCCTAACATCGCCGCCACCTACCTACATTTATTAACCCCTAATCTGCCGCCCCCAACGTCGCCGACACTATACTAAATTTATTAACCCCTAAACCTAAGTCTAACCCTAACACCCCCTAACTTAAATATAATTAAAATAAATCTAAATAAATATTGCTATCATTACCTAAATAATTCCTATTTAAAACTAAATACTTACCTGTAAAATAAACCCTAAGCTAGCTACAATATAACTAACAGTTACATTGTATCTAGCTTAGGGTTTATTTTTATTTTACAGGCAAGTTTGTATTTATTTTAACTAGGTAGAATAGTTACTAAATAGTTATTAACTATTTACTAACTACCTAGTTAAAATAAATACAAATTTACCTGTAAAATAAAACCTAGCCTGTCTTACACTAACCCCTAACATTACACTACAATTAAATAAATTAACTTAATTAAATACAATTACCTAAATTACAAAAAAACAACAACACTAAATTACACAAAATAAAAAACAAATTATCAGATATTTAAACTAATTACACCTAATCTAATAGGCCTATCAAAATAAAAAAGCCTCCCCAAAATAAAAAATAAAAAATCCTAGCATAAACTAAACTACCAATAGCCCTTAAAAGGCCTTTTGCGGGGCATTGCCCCAAAGTAATCAACTCTTTTATCTGTTAAAAAAAATACAAACAATCCCCCCAACAGTAAAACCCACCACCCACACAACCAACCCCCCAAATAAAATCCTACTTAAAAAACCTAAGCTCCCCATTGCCCTGAAAATGGGATTTGGATGGGAATTGCCCTTAAAAGGGCATTTAGCTCTATTGCTGCCCAAACCCTAATCTAAAACTAAAACCCACCCAATAAACCCTTAATAAAACCTAACACTAACCCCCGAAGATCCACTTACAGTTTTGAAGACCAGACATTCATCCTAAACGAAGCCAGGAGAAGTCCTCAGCGAAGCGGCAAAAAATGCTTGTGCAATGTTAAATGCCAACAGCATTTAGAGAATAAAGTTAGAAGAAGCCAGCACAATTTTCGGTTAAAAGTCCAAAATGTATTAGTACATAGATAAATAAAAAATCAAACAGCTTAGGCAAGCGTTCTGTCTGACATGTTTCGGCCAGTGGCCTTACTCATAGACATAATAAAAACGGAGAACATTGGTTAAAATGTATACCTTGAGCTGGATCACTATTGGTTCACATGTAGTCATGTAAAGATGTGTTAAACCAACAATTAACTCTTGATTCTCCTATTAATCTGCGGACACAGAAACATTGCTACAAATTAGACATATTTACATTTTTCCTAGGTAAGTATACAGGGAGTGCAGAATTATTAGGCAAGTTGTATTTTTGAGGATTAATTTTATTATTGAACAACAACCATGTTCTCAATGAACCCAAAAAACTCATTAATATCAAAGCTGAATAGTTTTGGAAGTAGTTTTTAGTTTGTTTTTAGTTATAGCTATTTTAGGGGGATATCTGTGTGTGCAGGTGACTATTACTGTGCATAATTATTAGGCAACTTAACAAAAAACAAATATATACCCATTTCAATTATTTATTTTTACTAGTGAAACCAATATAACATCTCAACATTCACAAATATACATTTCTGACATTCAAAAACAAAACAAAAACAAATCAGTGACCAATATAGCCACCTTTCTTTGCAAGGACACTCAAAAGCCTGCCATCCATGGATTCTGTCAGTGTTTTGATCTGTTCACCATCAACATTGCGTGCAGCAGCAACCACAGCCTCCCAGACACTGTTCAGAGAGGTGTACTGTTTTCCCTCCTTGTAAATCTCACATTTGATGATGGACCACAGGTTCTCAATGGGATTCAGATCAGGTGAACAAGGAGGCCATGTCATTAGATTTTCTTCTTTTATACCCTTTCTTGCCAGCCACGCTGTGGAGTACTTGGACGCATGTGATGGAGCATTGTCCTGCATGAAAATCATGTTTTTCTTGAAGGATGCAGGCTTCTTCCTGTAACACTGCTTGAAGAAGGTGTCTTCCAGAAACTGGCAGTAGGACTGGGAGTTGAGCTTGACTCCATCCTCAACCCGAAAAGGCCCCACAAGCTCATCTTTGATGATACCAGCCCAAACCAGTACTCCACCTCCACCTTGCTGGCGGGAGTCGAACTGGAGCTCTCTGCCCTTTACCAATCCAGCCACGGGCCCATCCATCTGGCCCATCAAGACTCACTCTCATTTCATCAGTCCATAAAACCTTAGAAAAATCAGTCTTGAGATATTTCTTGGCCCAGTCTTGACATTTCAGCTTGTGTGTCTTGTTCAGTGGTGGTCGTCTTTCAGCTTTTCTTACCTTGGCCATGTCTCTGAGTATTGCACACCTTGTGCTTTTGGGCACTCCAGAGATGTTGCAGCTCTGAAATATGGCCAAACTGGTGGCAAGTGGCATCTTGGCAGCTGCACGCTTGACTTTTCTCAGTTCATGGGCAGTTATTTTACACCTTGGTTTTTCCACACGCTTCTTGCGACCCTGTTGACTATTTTGAATGAAACGCTTGATTGTTCGATGATCACGCTTCAGAAGCTTTGCAATTTTAAGAGTGCTGCATCCCTCTGCAAGATATCTCACTATTTTTGACTTTTCTGAGCCTGTCAAGTCCTTCTTTTGACCCATTTTGCCAAAGGAAAGGAAGTTGCCTAATAATTATGCACACCTGATATAGGGTGTTGATGTCATTAGACCACACCCCTTCTCATTACAGAGATGCACATCACCTAATATGCTTAATTGGTAGTAGGCTTTCGAGCCTATACAGCTTGGAGTAAGACAACATGCATAAAGAGGATGATGTGGTCAAAATACTCATTTGCCTAATAATTCTGCACACAGTGTATAGGGATGCCTTATGAGACATATGAACACCTTTTGAATTTAAACACTAGTTGGCAAAAATTGTCACTTGAAAAATATGGAAGATATATACAAATATATAAAAAAAATTGCAGCAATCTGTATCATATGCAATGGCCGTAGATATACACTGACAAAATGAAGTGGTATACACTGGTTGAAATACAATACAATTTTCTGATTATATCTTACTATAAATACAATTAAATGATAAGGTATTATAGCCTGTTATGCGTAATTTTAAGATCCTTGTTATCACAAGGATACTAACTTATACGGTAGAGTATTAACAGAACTTAAATGTTCAAGTTTACAATTCTTACATAGGTAGACTACAACCTTATTAATACCAGAAGTAAACAATATAGTGAATATCACAAAACTTAAAGGAAAAATGCACAGATTTTACCTATGTTAACATTTAAACAGCAAACATTTGCAGATAAGAAATCGTATAACATTAGGGATATATAATAACCCTGTTTCTTTAAGGGCAAAAATTAATTAATTAAAAGACAGCAACCAAATTGGGCAACCTAACAGCCTCTCAGCATATTCGTTTATTCAAACCATGCATCCTGTTTAGCTTCAAAGTAGTCGGTTAAGTGTGATGAGAGTAATTTCCTTTTGCGCTATCCATAAATATTAATACTAGTCGATTGTATGGTTTGAATAAACGAATATGATGAGGCTGTTAGGTTTAACCAATGTTCTTCATTTGTATTATGTCTATGAGTAAGGCTACTGGCCGAAACATGTCAGACAGAACGCTTGCCTAAGCTGTTTGATTTTTTATGTATCTATGTTGTAATACATTTTGGACTTTTAACCGAAGATTGTGCCGGCTTCTTCTAACTTTATTCTCTGGAAATATTTCCCTATGCTGCAGAGCACCTTTGTTTTCTATTGGGAGCCTTTCTACATACAGTTAGTTTTATTGGTGGAACAGCGGTCACATGGTAGTGAGATGGCCAGACTGACACGTAACGTTGCTTGCGGCAGACGGCACTGAAGTTTCATGGAGGAGGTCGCATAGGAGCACGCTGTTGCCCTGGACAAGGCTACTACATCCCCCAGAGAAGAAAAGGAGGTAAAGTTCCAATCCGAGGGGCACCACTCACCTTCCAGTGTGCTGCAGTGTGTGCGGTAGACGTGTTGTCGAGATTCAGGCACTTAGTAATTTTGGATATAAGTTTTTACCCTTTTCTTGGGGAATATGTTTTCAGTCTTCCTTATAAGTTTATTACGCCAAGTGACCTACTTCAAGCTACCTCAATACTCCTGACTGAGATTTATCTTTCCACCCCTCTCCCTCTGACCACTTGAAGTCAGAGCACAGGCTCACTAGGGACTTTTTTGCTTTCACTGTCGGCATTTAGCGATGCCAGGCAGACATGATTCGCTACAGCGAATCATGTCCGCCCTGCATTTAATAAATTGACCCCTTATTGTACCAAAAAACATCATATATATGTAGAAATATGTATTTATGAATAAATAGAAATTAATAAAACATATTCTTGTATGTGAAGAACATTGGAATGTTAAATTTTCAAGTATTCATGTTAGGTTAGCGCACATGAGAATATGCGATCGGGTTTGCGCAAGAGTGGGGTGTTAGCACACGAACAGAAACAGTTTACTTTCAACTCATAATACAAGCAATTAACGCTTGAGTGGTAGTGTAAGTGCACCAATTGTAATCTGGCTCTTAGTAATTATCAAATATGCGCTTAACTTTAGAAACCTTTCATATGTAAAAAAAATTATTAACACAATCCAGCTGTGATCTAGAACTAGGGTACATTCAAATCGAGGAATCACAGTTTTAAATAAGTATAAAGGAGGCCACTTTTGGACTTCCCAATACACACTATGAAATCATAAGAACAATATGAGGTATACCACACAGACATGTTCTTGTTATCCACAAATCATTCTTTTTTTAGGACTTTAGCCACTTACTGTAATCATTTGTGTTGTCTCTTGTTTTGGATTCCTAGGATGTGAATATAAATTTGACAAATTCTATTGCATATCCTATTGTTTACGTTTCCTTTTTTGGTAAGATCAATATAGTGGTTTCTGAGAAATCTGTATTCACATTGATGCTAGCCTATGTTTCATTATTTGAGGCATAATATCCAGTTTCTTTAAGACTTCTGCATATTGTACAAATAATGACTTCGGCTTTCTTGGTGTTGTAATATTAACCTGAGTTTACAGGTGTTCATGTAGCATGCAGTTGCTCCTCAAACGTTTCACCACTAAATAATGTTTGGTGGACTTAGGGGTTGTTTTTTCACATAGTTTAGTTGCTAAATCAGTTCTGTTTTGGACTTTTTTTCTACAAAGACATTTAAAATGGGAATTATTCCTAGATTAACCTAAAGCAAAGCAACATATTTCTAAGCAAAGTTCATTAAACCACATTGGCAAATTATTTATTTATTAAATGTCAAGTAGAACTGTATTTTACGCTTCTGCTAGAGCGATAATTGCGCTAGAAGTAAACTCGTCCCGTTGAACTGGTATTACGAGTTAAAAGTAAAAATGTATCGCCCTCGTTCTAACCCAATGAACGCAAACAGCTTGCTTCTAGCGCAATTAGACTGTTGCGCAAACCATAGCCTATTCCGCCATAGAAGTCAATGAAGAAAAAAAGTTGAAAAAAACCTAACACCCGACGCCGATTGCATGTTCTCAGATGCGCACTCCTGATTAGATCTTTACTTCATTTTCTAAAAGTGCCCCAAATGCCCTCAAAATAGAAAGCATTATAGTTTTTTAATAAAAAAAATAACTGCTCTAGGCAGTTTTGGGGCTTTAAAGTTGGTGGGAGTGGGGTGTTAAAAGAAACGGCACTGAAAAGTGCCTTTACATTGCGGTCTATGGGAACTGTACTGTGATCCCATAGACTACAATGTAAATATATATGTTTATATACAGTATTTATGTGTTAAAATGTATATTTACACATATTAACACATAAATATATATGTACATATTCATATATATTTAAAAATGCTGCCCATCACTGCGCTATTTACCCCCTTTGCTGCGCAAGGTTCTGATGCTGTCTCTGACTGCATCAGAACGAGGCTCCCACTTGTATTCTAGCCCACAGTTAGATCCAGAAATAATTGGACACTGACACAATTTTCATAATTCTGGCTCTGTACGCCACCACAATGGATTAGAAATGAAACAGCCGAGATGCAATTGAAGTGCAAACTTTAATCTTTACTTCAAGGGCTTGAACAAAAATATTGTATGAAACGTTTAGGAATTGCAACAATTTTCATGTACAGTCACCTTATTTCAGGGGCTCAAATGAAAATTGACAAGCTAACACAATCATAAATAAAATGTTCATTTTTAATACTTCGAGAATCCGTTGCAGGCAATGACTGCTTGGGGCGCAATCACATATACGGCGCAGGTTTCGGCGCAAGCGTGGAAACCTGCGCCAACTGTAATTTCACCTTGCACATCGGGGTATTACATATATGGAGCTGGCATTTCCTAAGTGGCGTAAGTCGGATAAACTAGCGATGTCCAGAAATGAGCGTAAATTCAAATTTCTGGAGTCGCCAGTGACTTACGGCACTTTAGAAACTGCCAGCCCCTAAGAAAAGTAAAGAAAATTTTAAATCTCCCGTAACAGTCTAACACGCCTCCCAAAAATAAGCCCGACACGTATACCCCTATATCCGCAATCCCCCCTCTCACTACTAATAATAAATGTATTAACTCCTAGACTGACAACCCCCCACAACGCAATATGCCTATTTAAACTATTAACCCCTATATCCGCCATCAAACCCACACCGCAAGTAATAACTAAATTATTAACCCCTAAACCGCCATAGCTCACAACGCCATTAACCTATTCAAGTATTAACCCCTAAACCGCCATAGCCCACATAGCCTATTAAATGTATTAACCCCTAATCTGCCGCCACCGTCGCCGCCACTATAATAAAGTTATTAACCCCTAAACCTAAGTCTATCCCTAAAAACCCCCTAACTTAAATATTATTTAAATAAATTTAAATAAATGTACTATTATTAACTCAATTATTCCTATTTAAAACTAAATACTTACCTATAAAATAACCCCTTAGATAGCTACAATATAATTAATAATTACATTGTAGCTATTTTAGGATTTATTTTTATTTTACAGGCAACTTAGTATTTATTTTAACTAGGTAGAATAGTTATTAAATAGTTATTAACTATTTAATAGCTACCTAGTTAAAATAAAGACAAATTTACCTGTAAAATAAATCCTAACCTAAGTTACAATTACACCTAACACTACACTATCATTAAATAAATTAAATTAATTAACTACACTTACCTAAAATTAAATACAATTAAATAAAATAAACTAAAGTACAAAAAAAAACACTAAATTACAGAAAATAAAAAAATTACAAGAAGTTTAAACTAATTACACCTAATCTAAGCCCCCTAATAATAATAAAATTCCCTACCCTATACTAAATTACAAATAGCCCTTAAAAGGTTTTTTTTGTGGGGCATTGCCCCAAAGTAATCAGCTCTTTTACCTGTAAAAAAAGAAATACAACCCCCCCTAACATTAAAACCCACCACCAACACACCCAACCCTACTCTAAAACCCACCCAATCCCCCCTTAATAAAACCTAACACTAACCCCCTGAAGATCACCCTACCTTGAGACGTCTTCACCCAGCCGGGCCGAAGTCCTCCAAGAAGCCGGGCACAAGTGGTCCTCCATACGGTAGAAGTCTTCATCCGATCAGGGCAGAAGAGGTCCTCCAGACGGCAGAAGTCTTCATCCAGGCAGCATCTTCTATCTTCATCCTTCCGGAGCAGAGCGGGTCTATCTTGAAGACATCCGACGAGGAGCATCCTCTTCTTCCGACGGCCGACAACTGAATGAAGGTTCCTTTAAGTGACATCATCCAAGATGGCGTCCCTTGAATTTCGATTGGCTTTTGCAGGCGACGCTGCATATGTAATGGAGGCCTTGAAGTCTGGAATGCATGGACATCCCCAAAGGCTGGGTTTCCTCCTTTGTGATGCTTTGCCAGGCCTTTACAGCAGCTGTCTTCAGTTGTTGTTTGTTTGTGGGTCTTTCTGCCTTAAAGGGCCACTAAACCCAAAATCTTTCTTCATGATTCAGATAGAGAATAGAAATTTAAACAACATTACAATTTACTTCTATTATTTATTTTGCTTCATTTTTTAGATATCCTTAGTTGAAGAAAAAGCAATGCACATGGTGAGCCAATCACACGAGGCTTCTATGTACAGCAACCAATCAGCAGCTACTGAGCATATCTAGATATGCTTTTCAGCAAAGAATATCAAGAGAATAAAACAAATTAGATAATATAAGTAAATTAGAAAGATGTTTAAAATTGCATTCTCTTTCTAAATCATTAAAGAAAAAATGTGGGTGTCATGTCCCTTTAAGTTTTATCTTCAGCAAGTGAAATGCATGCTCGACTGGGTTGAGATCAGATGATTGACTCAGCCTTTGCAGAATATTCCACTTCTTTGCCTTAAAAAACTCCTGGGTTGCTTTTGCAGTAAGTTTTGGGTCATTGTCCATCTGTAAAGTGAAGCGCAGTCCAATCAACTTCATTGAATTTGGGTGAATCTGAACAGACAATATATCCCTATACACTTCTGTCTTCTTTCACATCATCAATAAACACTAGTGACCCAGTGCCATTGGAAGCCATGCATGCCCATGCCACACACTGCCTACACCGTGTTTTACAGATGATGGGGTATGCTTCAGATCCTGAGCTCACTAGTGCATTCTTTTTACTCAGAATGTACCAAACTGTTGATTTAGCTACTGTTTTTGTTCCTGCTATCTCTCAGATGGATTTCTTTTTTTTCTCTTCAACCTAAGGATGGCCTGTTTCACTTGCATTGAGAACTCCTTTGAACGCAGCAACAGCTTACAAATGCGAATGCCACACCTGTAATCAACTCTAGACCTGCTTAATTGATGATAAACTTACGAAGGAATAGCCCACACCTGTTAAATGAAACAGCTTTTGAGTCAATTGTCCAATTACTTTTGTTCCCTTGAAAAAGAGGGGGCTACATAATCATTCTAGCTTAAACGATTGTGAAAACCCTTACGCAAACGTTTGCGACTCACTTGTAATCTGGCCCATAATAAATATCACCTAGATAACGAGTTTTGCGTTGCGGCTTGTAACGCTGAAAAAATGGCAATTTTAGCGTAAAAGCAGTAAAGCACTATTGGGAGTCGTGTCTGTATAGCTATACCGCAAGCATTTTAGCCTGTAACGCAATGTCAATCCTGCATTAAAAAAATTACGTTTTTGCGTGGGATTTTCATAGCGCTGGTATTACAGGCTGTGCGGTGAGGCTAAAATGCTTTCGTTACAGCCTAAATCGTCACGATCCATACCGCCATCTGAGAGCAGTAGTTATGGATTTTGTGTAACAAAAATGTTTCACAAAACTCATAACTAAAGTGTTACAAAGTACACTAACACCCATAAACTACCTATTAACCCTTAAACTGCTGCCCTCCCGCATCGCAAACACTATATTAAACCTATTAACCCCTAATCTGTCGCCCACCTACATCGCGACTATTCAATAAAGTTATTAACCCCTAATCTGCCGCCCACTCACATTGCCAACACTATTTAAATATATTAACCCCTATTTCCCTGCACCCCGACTGCGTCGCCACTATAATAAAGTTATGAATCCCTAAACCTCCGGCCTCCCACATCTCCGCCACTAAATAAACCTATTAACTTCTAAACTGTTAATAGGTTTTTATTTCACAGGTAAGTTTTTATTTATTAAAATAGTTATATTGTAATTTTAATTTAAAGTTAGGGGGGGTGTTAGGTTTAGGGGTTAATAGTTTAATTTAGTGTTTTGTGTTGTGAGGGCTGGCGGTTTAGAGGTTAATAGGTTTATTTAGTGGCAGAGATGTGGGAGGCCAGAGGTTTAAAGGTTAATAACTTTATTATAGCGACAGCGATGTCGGTGAGCGGCGGAATAGGGGTTAATGACTTTTATTAGTGGTGGCAATGTCAGGAGCAGCGGAATAGGGGTTAATACATTTATTATAGTGGCGGCGATGTTGGGGAGCGACGGAATAGGGGTTAATAACTTTATTTAGGTGTCGGCGATGTCCGGGCAGCAGATTAGGGGTGTTTAGACTTGGGGTTTATGTTAGGTTTAAATGTAACTTTTTTTCCCCCGTAGACATCAATGGGGCTGCATTACGGAAATTTTTCATTCCCCGCTTCATGTGTTTTGTTCTGACACTCTCTCCCAATTGATGTATATGGGGGAAAGAGTGCACAAGCACGTCAAAGCAGCCCTTGGCTTTTGTGCGGTATGGAGCTTAACGCCACCATATCGCACGCACAAGGAGGCTTTTTAGAAACTCGTAATGGCAGCGCTATAGGGGGTGGAATAACGAAACTTTTGTTGCGTTTTTTTGCACCTTGTTTAGCGCAAAACTCGAAATTAAGGTGCTTGATGGTTAATTTTAACTGAATAGATAGAAATGAAACATTTTAAAAAAATAATATTAATGATGTTTTTCTACTCACCAGATAAAGTAGACCTGTCTTCTGTGTCCTTCCCAGCTTGTAGGCTACTGCAACTGATTTTATCTGTAGAACTATCACAATTTTCTTTGCTTCAAGATAATTTTTTATGCAGCATTGCTTCATTAGTAAAACTAATGTCCGATACAATCTACTAATCTTTTTTGTCATTGACAAAAGACATTTAATACCTACGTTTTGCATCTATTGTAAATTCTTTCCTGTACAAACTCTCATGTTTGGGGTGGCAAAAACAGTTTGAACATTTTTAGCATTTCTCCTTTCAGGGAGATTCATGTAGTCTTGCAAAATGGTACACTCTTCAACCCTTTCAGAAGTAGTCTGTACTGGAAATGTAATTTGTATTAGCTAACAAGACCGGAATATGATGCCTGTATCAATGTTTTTGTATAATAATTTGTATCATAGTGACCTGCACTTTTCTTTACACTACTTTTGTATAATTATTTTAGACAATCCTAATAGTTTAGCTTTATTAATGTATATATTTATAGGAAATTACTGCATACTTTTTACTCCTGTAAGGCATGCAACAGATAAAAAAGGATGTTGACTGGAAAAAAGGGAAAAAAGTCATTCTCATCATAGTGCATAGTGGTATTTTAAAGGGACACTGAACCAAAAATTTTTCTTTCGTGATTCAGATAGAGCATGTAATTTTAAGCAACTTTCTAATTTACGCCTATTATCAAATTCTTTTCATTCTCTTGGTATCTTTATTTGAAATGCAAGAATGTAAGTTTAGATGCCGGCCCATTTTTGGTGAACACACTGTGTTGTTCTTGCCGATTGGTGGGTAAATTCACCTACCAATAAACAAGTGCTTTCCATGGTACTGAGCCATAATTGATAATAGGAGTAAATTAGAAAGTTGTTTAACCCCTTAATGACCGCAGCACTTTTCCATTTTCTGTCCGTTTGGGACCAAGGCTATTTTTACATTTTTGCGGTGTTTGTGTTTAGCTGAAATTCTCCTCTTACTCATTTACTGTACCCACACATATTATATACCGTTTTTCTCGCCATTAAATGGACTTTCTAAAGATACCATTATTTTCATCATATCTTATAATTTACTATAAAAAAAATTATAAAATATGAGGAAAAAATGGAAAAAAACACACTTTTTCTAACTTTGACCCCCAAAATCTGTTACTCATCTACAACCACCAAAAAACACCCATGCTAAATAGTTTCTAAATTTTGTCCTGAGTTTAGAAATACCCAATGTTTACATGTTCTTTGCTTTTTTTGTACGTTATAGGGCCATAAATACAAGTAGCACTTTGCTATTTCCAAACCATTTTTTTTTCAAAATTAGCGCTAGTTACATTAGAACACTGATATCTTTCAGGAATCTCTGAATATCCCTTGACATGTATATATTTTTTTTTAGTAGACATCCCAAAGTATTGATCTAGGCCAATTTTGGTATATTTCATGCCACCATTTCACCGCCAAATGCGATCAAATAAAAAAAATTGTTCACTTTTTCACAAATTTTTTCACAAACTTTAGGATTCTCACTGAAATTATTTACAAACAGCTTATGCAATTAAGGCACAAATGGTTGTAAATTCTTCTCTGGGATCCCCTTTGTTCAGAAATAGCAGACTTATATGGCTTTGGTGTTGCTTTTTGGTAATTAGAATGCCACTAAATGCCACTGCGCACCACACGTGTATTATGCCCAGCAGTGAAGGGGTTAATTAGGGAGCATGTAGGGAGCTTTTTGGGGTAATTTTAGCTTTAGTGTAGTGTAGTAGACAACCCCAAGTATTGATCTAGGCCCATTTTGGTATATTTCATGCCACCATTTCACCGCCAAATGCGATCAAATTAAAAAAAAACGTTACATTTTTCACAATTTTAGGTTTCTCACTGAAATCATTTACAAACAGCTTGTGCAATTATGGCACAAATGGTTGTAAATGCTTCTCTGGGATCCCCTTTGTTCAGAAATAGCAGACATATATGGCTTTGGCGTTGCTTTTTGGTATTTAGAAGGCCGCTAAATGCCGCTGCGCATCACACGTGTATTATGGCGAGCAGTGAAGGGGTTAATTAGGTAGCTTGTAGGGAGCTTGCAGGGTTAATATCACATTTAGTGTAGAGCTCAGCCTCCCACCTGAAACATCAGACCCCCTGATCCCTCCCAAACAGCTCTCTTCCCTCCCCCACCGCACAATTGTCCCCGCCATCTTAAGTACTGGCAGAAAGTCTGCCAGTACTAAAATAAAAGCTATATTTGTTGTTTTTTTGTGTTTTTAAAAAGCATATTTACATATGCTGCTGTGTACTATCCCCCCCTTAGCCCCCAACCTCACTGATCCCCCCCAAACAGCTCTATAACCCTCCCAATCTAACTTAATATGCGCCATCTTGGGTACTGGCAGCTGTCTGCCAGTACCCAGTTTAGAAGAAAATATGGGGTTTTTTTATTTTTATTACAATTTTCTGTAGTGTAGCTTCCCCCCACACAAAACCAACCCCCCACCCCTCCACGATCTATTTTTGTGCTTTTGCACAAACAAGATTGGGCCCTTTTTCCTATCAATATCCTATCAGTATTTTCCGTAGTGTAGCGGTTCCCACCCGCTCCCGCCCCGTGCACGCGCCCACCCGCCAACCTCCGTGCACGTGCGCGCCCCCGCGCGCCCCCGCCTCCGATCCCACCCCCCTTGATGGCAGAACATACACCGATGGCCGCCCACCCGCCTCCCAAGTCGGCTCCCACCCACCAACGATACCGGCCATCGATGTCCGGTGCAGGGAGGGCCACAGAGTGGCTCTCTTTGCATCGGATGGCCATGTAAAGTTATTGCAGGATGCCTCCATATCGAGGCATCACTGCAATAACCGGAAAGCAGCTGGAAGCGAGCAGGATCGCTTCCAGCTGCTTTCCACACCGAGGACGTGCAGGGTACGTCCTCAGGCATTAACTGCCTTTTTTTTGACGACGTACCCTGCACGTCCTCGGTCATTAAGGGGTTAAAATTGCATGCTCTATCAGAATCACGAAAGAAAAAATTTGGGTTCAGTGTCCCTTTAAGTGTTTATATATAACACATCTTTTTTTTAAACTCTTGTAGAGTAAAAATATGAAAATACCAGGCGCACGTTCCTTGATTAGAAAGATATCGAACACTCTGTATTTGTTACTTTGGGAGTTATAGTTAGTACTTATTTCTTAGAGTACAAAAAAAAAAAATTCTTCAGCACACAAATAAAATATCTGAATTAAGCACACATACAAAATTGCAGCTTAAGCTTTGTGTCTCTAGACTTGTCTAAGGCTTATAACTAAGCTGGCAAGAGAAAAGGTTTTATTTTACAGGTGTAAATGCTAAGATTTGTCAATTCATTGTACTTCTATATGCAAATGATAAAAACACATTTTTTGTGTAAGTATGGCAATAGGTAAGCCCTGTTTGCTTCAGGTTAAATACAGCTACATTTCTTCAAGCAGGGGATGTATAGTGTGGAACAGGGGTGCCTGGACCTTAGTGAGTTGTGGTCTACTTTTTTTGTAAAATGTGTCACTGATATCTACTTATGCCAGATTTATGAAAATTGTGCATGTAGCATGCTCAAAATGTTAAGAAGAATTAGCCTGTGCTTAAAGGGACAGTTCACCCAAAAACTTTCTCCCCTTTAAATTATTCCCAATGATCCTTTTTACCTGCTAGAGTGTATTAAATTGGTTGCAAGTAGCTCCTTTACTCATATTTCAGCATTTGAAATAGCTGATTTAGCTTGTGGTTTCCCAACCTATACTGAAAGTTTTGATACTGGCGTATACGCTATTGACAAGCCTAAGTAAACACAGCCAGCAGAAGAGATTACACCCTCAGTGGGGGGCATGATAGTTAAGTAATAAAATGATAATTTTCCATTGTTCTCTCTATGTATTGAGATTTGATGTTCCAGACAAATATAAGATAAGGAAGCAAGTCTGTGTACATAAAAGTGATAACATAATGAGATCTGATATTACCTGAAGCTCAACCCATTGTAATAGGCTGTGGTTTCAAAGCACAAAACCAGCTACTTCAGATACACAAATAAACCCGAAAATGCAATTTCTCAAATATTTTATACTCTGCAGTTGGTATAACAAGTCATTTAAAATACATTTATGGAAAACAATTTTACAGTGTACTGTCCCTTTAATGGAAAGTGCATTTAACCACTTGCTGGCTAATTACTTGTTTATGACACTGCATTTATAACTGGTATGTGCTTATTGGAAACTGTTTAGTTTAATCACTGTCTATGGACTACCAGTTTATTTCCGTAAGTGATATCATTATGAGATGCTAATAAATGTAATCAATTGTTGGTATCCACCTTTCTGGGATATCCTGTAACTGTGACACTACCAATTGCTCCTACCATATACTATATGACACAATTTGGACAAGGCATCCTACTGTGTCACTACACAACATAGCCTCATTACCAACTTTTTATGATAGCTTTGTAGAAGCAAAATCAGTTTTTAAAGGATATGTGTACTCAGACATGCAGCAGATAATAGTTTGTTGTATTTATAGCTGGTGCAGGAACATCCTTTAAAAAAAGGCTCACTCCCACCCCAACTGGGGGGTTGATTTCCTCTGATGTCTCTTATTTTCATAGGTTTTCTGTAGCCATTATTGCAGAAAGGAAGTTATTAGTATAGGCGGAGGTTTCAACAAGAAAAACTGTTATTTTAAATGACAAAATAAAAGTAAAGGATTTATTTGTATATAATTGAATACTCTTTGATCATCTCAAACACATTAACCCCTTAATGACCAGAGCCATATCCTGGGCTTCTCTCTGCCACGACCTCGCTCAAAATGGCGATATAGCGCTACTTCTGCATGCCCCACAAATCAGAAATAGATTTGCAGAGTTATCAATCCAGAGAGGGCCTCTCTGCATCGTACAGCAGTGGTGCCGATCGTTGGTGGGTGGGTGGGTGGGAGTGTAAGGAAGGAGGCGTTGGGCGGCCCATCGCTGGAGGAGGTGGGCAGGAGTGGGTGGGATCGCAAAGCCATGCTACAGGGATAAAAAAAAGTAAAAGTGCGTCATTGAGGGGGAAGGAGGGAGGAGGAAGTAGGGGCAATGAGGGGGATCCTATGTGGCATCCATTAACAGAAAGGGATCTGGGAGGGGGTAGTGTATTGAGGGGGGCAGCTACACTACTGAAAAATTGGCCTTTTTTTTTTAATTGCCAATTTTGCAATTTTGCAACAAACTGGGTACAGCTGCCAGTACCTAAGATAGTGGTAAAAAGGTAGAGGGGGGAGGGTTAGAGAGCTGTTTGGGGGGGGGGGTCAGGGAGGTTGAGGGGTTAGGGGGAACCTACACTGCAGCAAATATATATATATATATAGATATATATATAGATATCCAAAATTCCAGATCTTACCCACAAGTGGAAAACTGCCTGGGTGCAACTTTAAACAACAAATAGTAGCCAAAATGAAGTGCACTCTCAGGTCTTTCACAGCAAAAGTTACTTTATTGATGTAACGTTTTCGGAGGACTTGCCTCCTTCATCAGCATCATGCTGATGAAGGAGGCAAGTCCTCCGAAAACATTACATCAATAAAGTAACTTTTGCTGTGAAAGACCTGAGAGTGCACTTCATTTTGGCTATATATATATATATATATATATATATATATATATATATATATATATATATATATATATATATATATATATATATATATATATATATATATTTATAAAAAGGCATTTATTTTCATACCAGTACTTAAGATGGCGGCGACAATTGTAATGTGGGGAAGGGAATAGAGCTGTTTGAGGTGGGTCAGGGAGAAATCAGGGGGTGGGATGTGTCAGGTGGGAGCTACCTAATTAACCCCTTCACTGCTGGGCATAAGACTAGTGTGGTGCGCAGCAGAATTTAGCGGCCTTCTAAATACCAAAAAGCAACGCCAAAGCATATATGTCTGCTATTTCTGAACAAAGGGGATCCCAGAGAAACATTTACAACCATTTGTGCCATAATTGCACAAGCTGTTTGTAAATAATTTCAGTGAGAAAACTAAAATTGTGAAAAAGTTAACTTTTTTTTTTATTTGATTGCATTTGGCGGTGAAATGGTGGCATGAAATATACCAAAATAGGCCTAGATCAATACTTTGGGTTGTCTACTAAAAAAAATATATATATTTTTAATAGGTAAATATAAAAAAGGATCTATTTCTGTCTAAATGTAGTGATGGCAAAAAATGCTTAAAATGCTCTGGTCTTTTGGTGAAGTTGTTGTCTAAAATGCCCGGACCTTAAGGGGTTAAAGGTGAGAAATTTTTACTGTACACTGTCCCTTTACAGTTAGAGACATTTTTAGTGTTGTTTATGCCACATACAAAACTTGAATTTCCAATATACTATTTCTTCAACCAGTAATTCATCTGTCATCCCTGTGACAAAAATGACTGAGTAGAATATATTTGTGTTATCTCCCACCTCTTCCTACCTGCATTATCTATACTTTTGTCCTGTAAAGCACATAATCTCCTGTAGTGTCCTCCGGACGTACAAGCATCTGTGCTGTCCTTTCTCTCGGGTTCCCTGTGACTTAAATAAATATGTTATCTCTCAAGCTTTAATCTGCACACAAATACTCTGCAAAAATACCTCACACACTCTTTCACTCTATGAAAATAAATATAAGCTAAATAAAAATCCAACTGCTCCCTGTTGTGTGTATCAATTTAAAAGACCAACAGCTAAATAATCAGGGTTCCTCAAGCCTTTTACATATGATATAAAATGTACACTTTACTTGTGTGATTGCAAATTGTATATGTGTTTACTTATGAATGTTTAGATGAATTAGCATCTCTGATTGCTTATTTTGGTTTAGCACCTGGGTAGCACTTGCTGATTGGTGTGTAAATATAGCCACCAATCTGCAAGCGCTACCCAGGTTGCTGAGCCAAAAATGCTTACATTCCAGCCTTTTCAAATAAAGATACCAAGAAAATGAAGAAAAAATGATAATAGGTGTAAATTAGAAAGTTGCTTCAACTTGTATGCTCTTTCTGAAGATAAAGGGTAAGATGGAACAGGAGCTAGATAGAAGGGAACTATGGTGGATACACACCATGAAGACATATGGACAATATGGATTAAACAAAGATATTAGAATAGCAGCATTCATTTAGAAGTAACTTCTGTCTACAAAATAACTGAACTCTTCTAGGTACCCATAATATCTACATAAAAAGAACCATATTGATAGCGATATAATATATCTGCCAAGTTACAAGCTAAAAACTTATACATCTAATTTAGATGATTTTCAAACACAATCTAAATAGCTATAGAAGTAACCATATAGTAATTCTAAATTAAAATAGCACTAAACATTCACTAAATAATCGTAAAACATTATAAACACAGAAGAAAATATCTATAAGAAAACACTAGTACTTATAATATACACGTTAATTAGGGACATCTCTATAAAACAGCACCAGATAGTATATAAACACTACATAATAACAAATTATTGCAAACAATGAGAAAAAATATACTTAAGAAAATAGTAACACTTTGAATATACACGTAAATTAGGGAAATCTTTTTTTATAAAAACAGCACCTTAAAAAATAGCACAACATAAGCTCAACCGCACATTTATTTGAATTTTAATTTTGTTAGTGCAAAAGGTAAAATAGTTTACAAAAAGACCATTGGTGAATGGTATAAATATTGTATATTTTTAGACTTTGTATAGACATTCACTTCACTTTGTTTAGTTATAATTGTCAGCACAAAAGATACAATGTATGTAGTTTAAATATTGTTTATGATACTGTAGATTACGCAAAACACTTATTTTCATTGGCTAAGAAACAATATGGGACAAATTAACATTGGACACACGGAACTATGACAACATCCACGTCACCATTGGTCCAGGCGCAACATGTGATTTCGGGATAACAACAGACCTGATTTGGAACTTCACCTCATGACTACTTGAAAGAAAACTTTCTCTCCTCTTACTTTTGATTGGTTAGGAAGTTTTGAAAAAAAGCAAGTTTATACTCATCCAATCACGTTAGCCAACAATTTAAAAATAGCGCTTTTTGCACATTTTATTCTAATTAAATTCTAATGTCAAATATATATAAAATCACACAATTGGATGGGAATAAATTAATAGATATTTGGCAACTTAATTTTGTGAGTCCGATTCCGGAAAACCAGAAGTGGAACATCAATTATCTGTTTATAAAGCAACTGAGCATTTTCCAAGGCATATTTTTCTCAACTTTTGTATTATTGCTCTTGAAAAAGACGAGACACTCGTTGAAACGCGTAGAGTCATTTTACATTTGTCTATTCAGACTTGTTTTTAATAAATGTTTGTTTTTATAACAAATATTTGCTGCTGCTTTTTGAAATTGCCAAACAACCACTGCAACCACATCGTGAGGAGCTGGATTCTGATTATTTCGAGGTGAATATACTGCACATAATTTGTATTATTGAGTATAAATATATCAGTGCAAGTTTCATTCCTTGCAGTCACGTTTATACAAGAAGAGATACAGACTGAAGTTCAATTCTATACTGAAAAATTTCTGACAACTGATGAAGTTGGACTCTGAATTTATCGGAGTGAGCATATTGCACCCATTATTTTGTGTTTATCTACACACACAAAAGTGAAGTTTTGTATTTCTCAGCCTTAATTGGAAGTTCTGGCTAATTAAAGTAAAAGAAAACTCTTGGACCTGCGCCTCTACCTTCAAAATTCCACGTATTTTCTAACAGTCTCTTGGGAGAGACTGAGAGAAGGCAGCAGTCCACCTAGAGGGGGGTATTGGTTTTGTCAATCCTATACAGTTATTATTGTAAGATCTATAATATTCTGTAGTGAGTTAGTTCTATCTGAAGCATGAAAGTTTAATTTTGACTAGACTATCCTTTTAAGGAAATCAAATAAACTAGCTTAAAGGGACATTAAACTTCTGGGTACAACTATAGTCGAATGGTTACTAGTCACCATGATGGTGTTTTTCCCTCTTTAAAGCCTTTCCCTTATTTTTACCCATTACAGAAGCCAGTTGGCAAAGCTCTGTATCGTTACACTGGACGCCACCATCTTGTAGCACGTGTATTGTGACATCCTGTCCTGGTCAGTGCTGTCACTGTTTTTTGACAGCTGTACCTTGAACTTTGAATTATCTCACACAACAGAAAGCAGAAAGTTATTTCCATGTTTTAACCGTTTAAAAGTTACATAACAAATATTTAAAAAAGCCCTCAGGAATAATATAGAGAAATGCAGCCAATGCAAAAATGTACAGTTCCTGCGTTGTATTGTGCACGCTAGACTGCAGTGAATGTGAAGTTGTAAACTGCCTGTGCTACAGAATATACATTGAATATACACTGTGGGGCATGTATTTTTAAAGCAAAACATATTTTGTAATATTGAAGACACAGCCTTTTAAATGCTTAGAGTGACATCAAACAATTTGTAATTTAAAATATAAAGTTATACAAAGTACAACAACGTTGCCATATACTGTCATTATTTTATTGGCCCTCCTTTTTCCTGTAATTTAAATCTGAAAATGTATTTATTTCCACTTCTGAGAACATGATATGAACAATGCACACTTCACAAGACTAACCCTGCCACATATGTCCCTAATTACATAGATGATATACAGTGTAAGCAACTGCAAAGCAATGACAATCTTGTTTTAAAAAAATGACAGCAGCCTGCTGTGTCTATTCCAGTAACAAGTCTGATTTGGCTCCTCCAGTTAAGGTGAGTGATTGGTGGCGGTTAACCATCCAACAATGTGTTTATATACTACAAAAAGTTGCATTCGGAAAATTGCAGAACCGCTGCAGTTCCAAGGTGTCTACTGTTACTTTAATTACAAAAATGAACTGAACTGTTTGTGCTCCTTTAAGCTCCAAATAAACTATATTCTTTTAATAAATCACTTTTTAGATGTCTAGTCCGTGGGGTCGATTAAACAAGGGTCGAATGGCCCCTGTTCCCCTTAACTCATCCATCTGCTCTGAGTGGCAGACAGCAATTAACGCGATCAGATACGATCGGGTTGATTGACAACCCCAGCCGCAAACCTGCAGGGGGCGGCATTGCACAAGCAGTTAAGCATTGTCGGGCCGACATGATCGATGCAGCGCATCATGTCCGTCTGACAGATGGCAAATTGGCCTGCATATCTGAAAATAGTTATTACTAGAAAAAAAAATAACCTTAAATTTGTATGCATTTGATATTAAACTTCAGAAATTTTGCTAACATTTTATATATATATTTTTATATATATATATATATATATATATATATATATATATATATATATATATATATATATTTAAACCAATCATTGTCTTGTTTTGATTCATTATCCGGATGTATTTACTTTTATAGCATTATTGATTGAAGGACAAATTTATCTCCTGATCAATCTGTCTTATTACTTTCCTTGACTGGTAGCCAATATCTCTTTAACTTCAGATTTATGTCCCTCATTATATTAAATACTGTTTAGAAATAACCCTAGTAAAAAGGGAGGAACTGTGTATAAAAGATGGAAGATCTATCAGGTTTATTTAAGGAGTTAGGTGTGAGATTGGTGATGGTATTTTTATCTATTGTCTAAGCTAGTCTACAGCCCAGCATATCTATACAATGAACCTTGTCATAGTCATTAATACCCATCAGTTGATGAAAGTCATTCCTGCATGCAAGATGGAATACAATATTAATCCGTAGGAAGCAGATGCACATAGATAATAGCAAATGGTTGGCAGGTATAGCCTTATTGATAATCTAAAAAAAATACTGCAAGTTAAATGGATAATAGTCAAAAAAACATTCTCTGTTTTATACGGAGCTTTGTTTGACTTTTTAAAAATTAATCTTCCTGTACTGAGTAAACTATTTTTTTAATGGGAGCTGTCCCTGTCAGCCAGTGAACAGTAGCGTTTGCACGGCCCCTCCTTGTGTTTGTTTGATATGCTAAATAATTAAGGAATTATCTGAACATTATTTTGGTATTATGGTATAATTCATTTTCTAGTAGATGCAGCACGGGGACACCGAGTTTTAATAAATAATTGACCAGGGGTACTGCGAAAGCTGTAGATAGGTTTTACAGTCAGTGATAGGGATCTTTTGTACTCGCAGTACACTGGTCAATGGGGATAGCTATCCCCCGTTTGTGCTGATCTAGTGCATTTTAGTTATGGGTTCTGTACTCATTATACAGATGGTATTTTCCTCACAGTTCATTTTAAACATGTCCTATGTTTGTTTTTTATTGATATAATAAAAGTTACGTTTTATTTTCTCCATCACCCCTTTCTATGATATATAGAATGATATATCACTCTCTCTCACGTTGGTAGTTCCTTTGTCTTGCTGTTATAGTGAACAGTAGAGTCTCAGGACTCAGTTGTGCATAATCAAACACTTCCTGGTAATTTTACCTCAAATTTTTTATTTTTTTGCATAAATTATTTTTAATATTTCTAACTGTGGTTTTTTCATTTGTATGATAAAAAATGACTAATAGGTATCTTTGACTGTCTGGCTCATTTGAAAAGGATTCACAACACTTTTAACACTGTTTAAAGCAAGACTCCTCTGGTTACCTTATGTAGGTGGTTATATAGCTATGTTTTCACCCGTGTATCACGCTTTTATGACCAGTCGCTGACCGTCACATCTACTGTTAGATTAATTAGATGACATGTATCACACTGGAAGGGTATAAGCATACGCTCTCTTCAGGGCCAGAGTGGGAGACAAAATGTAAACTGGTCCTATTTTCAGTTGAGGCCATAGAATACACACACCCCATTTTTCTCAAGGGATTACTGGGATATTGCTTAATCCAATATTTTTTTAATTTAATCATAACAGCTTGCAATAAAATAAAACTTTTGTCATATAGGCACCCTACAACCCAATTTCAGCCATAACGTCCTTTCCCAGTGTGAAATGAATTATCCATAATGTCATAGGTCATGAATACTATGTGTATATGTGTATATAATTGATGTAGCAGTTTGTTGCAACAAATTAAGTGACTGGAGATTTGTGTATACACTCATCTGTAGCAATTGTTCTAAATGACATAAGTAAACATTTTTTAATGTTATTTTATGTAAATGGTGGACGCAGCTATCCGGGAGGACGACGGAGCACTTACAGTAACATAAGGTACAGATTTTCATGCTTAATATTAATCTTTTTTGCTACTTCTTAACTTTAATCTGGAGAAGCCACTCCAAAAGGAAACCTTTCAATGGAGGGTTACTAAATGGTACATGGTCTAGGAAATAAAGCTTACAAGGAAATAATTTGTGACCTAATTTTTTATAGCTCAGAGGAGAAAAAAAGAGAGGTGACTCTGATGCATCACCTTTCCAGTAGCAACTCTTCCTTAAATTGTAGCTGGCCAGCTCCAACCCACCAGGGAATCTCCTGGTAGGCTAATCTAGCTTTTAGGTAGATTACAAGCTTTGCATTATGGCTTAAAACGCTGAAAAAATGGCATGTGTAATGGCAGTAACGCACTATTACAAGTCGTGTCGGTATAGCTATAACGCAAGCATTTTAGCCTGTAACGCAATGTCCAATCCGCACTCAAAAAATGACATTTTTGTGTGGAATTTTCATAGCGCTGGTTGTGCGGTGTGGCTAAAAAGCTTGTGTAACAGCCTATACCGACACAATCCATACCGCCATCTGAGAGCAGTAGTTATAGATTTTGTGTAACAAAAATGTTTCACAAAACTCATAACTAAAATGTTACAAAGTACACTAACACCCATAAACTACATATTAACCCCTAAACCGCTGCCCTCCCGCATCGCAAACACTATAATAAAGCTATTAACCCCTAATGCGCTGACCACCCACATCGCGACAAATACATTTATTAACCCCTAATCTGCCACCTCTGACATTGCCAACACTATAATAAGATATTAACCCCTAATCCGCCGACCCTGACATCGCTGACACTGTAATACAGTTATTAACTCCTAAACCTCCGGACTCCCACATCTCCGCAACTAAATAAACCTATTAACCCCTAAACCGCCGGCTCCCCACATCGCAAAACACTAAATTAAACTATTAACCCCTAAACCTAACACCCCGCTAACTTTAAATTAAAATTACAATATAACTATATTTAAATAAATAAAAACTTACCTGTGAAATAAAAATAAATCTAACATTAAACTATAAATTAACTTAACCTTACTATTCTAATAAAATAAAAAATACTACCAATTAAAAATAACAAATTAAAAAAAAACTAACACTACGAGAAAAATAAAAAAAATCTAAAATTACAAAAAATAATAAACACTAAATTACGAAAAATAAAAAAACACTAAGCTTACAAAAAATAATAAATGAAATTATCAAAAGTAAAAACAATTACACCTAATCTAATAGCCCTATACAAATAAAAAAGCCCCCCAAAATAAAAACACCCCCTAGCCTACAATAAACTACCAATAGCCCTTAAAAGGGCCTTTTGTAGGGCATTGCCCTGAGTTAAATAGTTCTTTTAACTGTAAAAAAATACAAAAGTCCCCCCAACAGTAAAACCCACCACCCAAAATAAAAAACCATAACTCTAAAAAAACCTAAGCTACCCATAGCTCCTAAAGGGGCATTTAGCTCTTTTTCAAATTGCCCAAACCCTAATCTGAAAAAAACAAAAAAACAAATACCTAACACTAACCCCAGAATATCTACTCACGGTTCCTGAAGTCTGGACATCCATCTCCATCTAGGCGGCGACATCTTCGTCCATCGAGTGCGCGTCTTCGATCTTCATCCCGGTGGCGCGGAGAGGCAAATACATCCAGCGTGGAGCATCCTCTTCATACGGTCCTCGCCGTACAATGAAGATTCAATTCAAAGTAGCTGTTTCAAAATGCCGTACCTTGCATTCCTATTGGATGATTTGATTCTTCAAATTTAAATCAGCCAATAGGATGAGAGCTACTGAAATCCTATTGGCTGTTCAAATCAGCCAATAGGATTTAAGTAGCTCTCATCCTATTGGCTGTTTTGAACAGCCAATAGGATTTCAGAAGGGGCAATGGGTAGCTTATTTTTTTTTTTATTTAGTTACGTTTTTTATTTTGGGGGGTTGGTTGGGTGGTGGGTTCTGTTAGGGTGACTTTGTATATTTTTACAGGTAAAATGTTTAACTTAGGGCAATGCCCTACAAAAGGCCCTTTTAAGGGATATTGGTAGTTTATTATAGGTGGGGGCTTTTTATTTTTATAGGGTTATTAGATTAGGTGTAATTGTTTTTATTTTTGATAATTTCGTTTATTATTTTTTGTAAACTTAGTGTTTTATATTTTTCGTAATATAGTGTTTATTATTTTTTGTAATTTTAGATTATTTTTTTTTCATAGTGTTATGCTTTTTTAAATTTGTAATTTAGATTATTTAATTGGTAGCATTTTTTTATTTTATTATAATAGTAATGTTTAATTTATAGTTTAATGTTAGGTTTATTTTTATTTCACAGGCAAGTTTTTATTTATTTTAATATAGTTATATTGTAATTTTAATGAAAAGTTAGGGGTGTGTTAGGTTTAGGGGTTAATAGTTTAATTTAGAGTTTTGCGATGTGGGGGACCGAAAGTTTAGGGGTTAATAGGTTTATTTAGTTGCGGAGATGTGGGAGGCCGGAGGTTTAGGGGTTAATAGCTGTATTTAGTGGCGGCAATGTGGGTGCCCGAAGGTTTAGGGGTTAATAGCTTTATTATAGTAGTGGCAATGTCGGGAGTGGCGGAATAGGGGTTAATAATTATATTTAGTGTCGGTGATGTCGGAGGTGGCGGATTAGGGGTGTTTAGACTTGGGGTTTATGTGAGGGTGTTAGGTTTAAACTTACTTTTTTTCCCCATAGACATCAATGGGGTTGCGTTACAGAGTTTTTTCATTCTGCACTTCAGGTGTTAGTTTTTTTCTAACACTCTCTCCACATTGATGTCTATGGGGGAAAGCGTGCATAAGCACGTCAAAGCAGTCCTTGGCTTTTGTGCGGTATGGAGCTTAATGCACCATATCGCACGCACAAGGAGGCTTTTCAGTAACTCGTAATGGCAGCGCTATGGAAAGTGAAATAACGAAACTTTGTTAGCGTTAGTTTCACACCCTGTTTAGCGCAATCTAGGTTTTTTACTCCTATCTTTGCAGAACTTCACTACATTTTTCCATGAACACTGATTAAAGGGACAGTCAACTCAAAAATTGTTATTGTTTAAAAATATAGGTAATCCCTTTATTACCCATTCCCCAGTTTTGCACAGCCAACATGGTTATATTAATATACTTTTTACCTCTGTCATAACCTTGTATCTAAGCCTCTTTTGATAGCCCGGTAACATGACTTTATTACCTGTTAACTTGCATTTTAGCTGTGCTGTGCAGAACTCACAGGCATGAGCACAATGTTATCTATATGGCCCATATGAACTAGCAGTCTCCTGTTGTGAAAAGCTAATAAAAAAAGCATGTCATTAAGAGGCTGTCTATATTGGCTTAGAAACAGGCAGGCATTTAGAGGTTAGGATGTTATAAAGTGTATTAATAAAAAAGCTGGGGAATGCAGTGTGTAACTTTGTAAACAATAACAATTTTAGTGTTGACTGTCCCTTTAAGCTTCACATGTAACCAGACTGTTTAACTATAGCTGCTGTTTGAAAGAAAATGAAATGTAATAACTCTCTTTTGACATAACTTGTGCTCTACTTTAATAATTTATCTTAAAATGTAGAAGCACCAATGCAGGCTACCTAAATAAGTGGTAATACAGTTTTATTATAATAAATTAATATCTGTTAAAATGAAGCTGAATACTATTGCATAATCCTCTAGGGCAAGTGACCACCATATAAATCCCCTAGCCTTTTAAATTCTGAAAACATTTATTCAAATAACAACATGGTTCTGGCGCAGCTTAATTCTACCCACGGAATAACAAAGAGTATCATGAAACATCTCTTTAGAAGGATGGACTCCTTTCCAGCCAAGAGGGGAATGGACAATATCACTTCAAGACCTATATCCCCTCTTTCAAATCAGAGGTATCATGTCTATTCCTGACAAAAAATATTATCATAGAAATGTCCAAAATATTAACAATTCTCAATGTTTTAATTAGTGGATTAGGGTTCTTAAGACACTATCTCCCCTCCCACACACACAATAGTAAATAAAACATTTATCACTAAGGCAATGTCATTCAACTGTACTATTATGTAGTTCTATACTCAACTGGTTAAAAGTCTAAAATAGTTTCCCTGCATTATAGAGGGAAAAAAGTTCCCTGATTGAAAAGAATATTAGCCATTTATGCAAATGACTGTATAACAGGGCTGTTAGATATTTATTTCAGACTTGTTTTATACAAGTGCATCGTGGTGTAACCACTTATAAAATTACTTCATTTCAAAGAACAAAACTTGTGAAGTTAAGAAAAGAGAAACCCCACATTTCAATTGCAATACCTTTATTTGATTGGCTATTCAATTATCAGGTGAAGTGCAGCCATGTTTATTTTGTACACAACCACTGACCTATTCTGTAGGTTTATATTTATTAATTAGTAAAATTAGCAATTAATATTTATCCTTTTGGTCTATTATTTACATGTGATCTATTTAGGGGGGCAGTAGATGATTTATTTTATTTGAGAAAATGCATTACAGTTTAGGCATATGCTACCTTTAAGGTAATTATATAATGAAATTGTAATAACTTATTTTGATCTTGTTAATATACTAAATGATGGGCTATGATGAAGTGTCTATTTCATTTCTCCAAAAGCACTGATTTAGTAGCCCAGTGGTTTTGTAATGGGCATCTGCTGTTATATGCACTTTGACATTACAGATTTTGAACCTTGACATACGCTTTTATTTTTAAACTGATTTCTCTATAGCACAATTAATGTCATACCAGATTCTATTTTAATTAGTAATATGGACATTTAATTGCAAAAAGAAAATGCTTAGAGCACTTTATAATTGCACTATTTCTTGCATGTAACTATGGGCCAGATTACAAGTAGAGCACAAACATATTAGAGCTAATGTGCCCTACCATCACTCAAGTTAAATCAATAGCATTTTTATTTTTGTGGTGTTATTACAAGTTGCAAGTAATATATTAGTGCTCGAGTGAGAGCCTGTGGTGCACTAACATCTATATGCCAGATAGCATAGGTGCTCTAAATCCCTCACATAATAGACTATATACACAAAAAGTTCAAGCAGCACCTCCACTTGTACAGAATTACCAATTTTATTGCACCAAGACACAAAAATCAATGACGTTTCGGGCTCAAATGCCCTTAATCATATGACAAACATACTACACACCTCTCTTAAATACCTTATACCACAGGTGTTGCTAATTATAACATTAACCAGTGTCAAAATGTAACTCTTAAGTGTAATTATAGAATAATTACAAGTCCGGGGGAAAGGATTTCTTCTTCACAGTGTTCATAATAGGGGGAGTTGAGTCTAAAGGAATTCAAAAAACAATTTAGAGAAAAATACTTTAGAGAAAAATACTAAGATCCATTTCACGATTCATACCCTTTGGGAACATGCAATCTAACTTATAGATCCACATAGATTCTCTTTTCTTTAAAATTAACTCTCTATTCCCTCCTCTACGAGGAATAGGAACATGGTCTATAATTTGAAACTTTAATTGAGCTATTGAATGGCCTTTTGATAGTAAATGGTTAGCGAATGGGGCATTTAAATCTTTGCATCTTATATTTGATTTATGCTGGATAATCCTATCCCTTACCCTCTGGGTAGTCTCGCCAATGTAGATCCACCCACATGGGCACTTAATAAGATAAATTACATAACAAGAGTTACATGTAAGAAAAGCATTAATCTTGTACACTTTGCCTGTGTGTGGATGTACAAAGGTAGAACCCTTTACCATGTTGTTGCAGTTCCCACAGCCTAAACAAGGGTAACAACCCAGATTTTTTCCAGTGATATAACTCTGTTTCAAATTTTTGCTGCCTATATCAGCCCTCACCAATCTATCTTTAATACTAGAGCTTTTCCTATAAGCAGACATAGGGCCATTCGAAAACGATTGTACGCCTGGATGACATTCTCTCAGCATGAACCAATATTTGTTAATAATCTTTTTTATCTTGAGACTTTGATTATTATACTCAGAAACAAAAATGATTCTATCATTCTTATCTTTTACTTTAGTGATATTGGTACATGTCTCATCACTAGCCCTTATGACTTCATTTTCCAAAAGATCAGCTTGGTAACCCCTAGCACTGAATTTCTGACCCATTTCTTTAAGCCTTTTAGTAACGAGTTCTTTATCAGACACAATCCTCTTGACTCTTGTCATTTGCCTCCTAGGTAGAGATCTAATCAAAGCCGGTGGATGAGCACTTGTGAAGTGCAATAAACTATTCTTATCGGTACTTTTCCTATATATATCTGTTTTTAACATGCCACCTTCTTTGTAGACCATAGTGTGAAGAAAATGTAGGGATTGTTCATCCCAGGTAAGGGTAAATTTAATGTGTCTAGTGGCACTATTCAAATCATCCACAAATTTTAGAAGGGATCCAATGTCGCCCCACCAGACACCAACGATGTCATCCATATAGCGCCACCAGGTGGCGCCATATAGATGGAACATCTCATTTTGGTAGACAAATTTTTCTTCAAATGCAGACATAAATAAGTTTGCATAGGTAGGGGCGACATTGGATCCCATCGCCGTACCCTTCACCTGCATATAATAGTTGTCCTCGAACAAGAAATAGTTACAATATAGGATTATGGTCAACAAATTCAATAAAAAGTCCTGTTGTGAGTCAGTATATACACCACTTGTAATTAATATATTTCTTATTGCACCAATCCCGCTTTTGTGCTCAATTGAGGTGTATAGGCTAACCACATCAAGGCTATAGAGAATACATCTATCTGGTGTCTCCATGGTTTTAATTTTGTCAAGGAAATCTCCAGTGTCTTTTACATATGAGGTTGACTGTTCTACATAACCCCTTAAAATTTTGTCTAGATAGATTGAAATATTTGAAAAAACAGAATTTATGTTTACCTGATAAATTACTTTCTCCAACGGTGTGTCCGGTCCACGGCGTCATCCTTACTTGTGGGATATTCTCTTCCCCAACAGGAAATGGCAAAGAGCCCAGCAAAGCTGGTCACATGATCCCTCCTAGGCTCCGCCTACCCCAGTCATTCGACCGACGTTAAGGAGGAATATTTGCATAGGAGAAACCATATGTTACCGTGGTGACTGTAGTTAAAGAAAATAAATTATCAGACCTGATTAAAAAAACCAGGGCGGGCCGTGGACCGGACACACCGTTGGAGAAAGTAATTTATCAGGTAAACATAAATTCTGTTTTCTCCAACATAGGTGTGTCCGGTCCACGGCGTCATCCTTACTTGTGGGAACCAATACCAAAGCTTTAGGACACGGATGAAGGGAGGGAGCAAATCAGGTCACCTAAATGGAAGGCACCACGGCTTGCAAAACCTTTCTCCCAAAAATAGCCTCAGAAGAAGCAAAAGTATCAAATTTGTAAAATTTAGAAAAAGTGTGCAGTGAAGACCAAGTCGCTGCCTTACATATCTGATCAACAGAAGCCTCGTTCTTGAAGGCCCATGTGGAAGCCACAGCCCTAGTGGAGTGAGCTGTGATTCTTTCAGGAGGCTGCCGTCCGGCAGTCTCATAAGCCAATCGGATAAAGCTTTTAATCCAGAAGGAGAGAGAGGTAGAAGTTGCTTTTTGACCTCTCCGTTTACCAGAATAAACAACAAACAAAGACAAAGTTTGTCTGAAATCCTTAGTAGCTGCTAAGTAAAATTTGAGAGCACGAACTACATCCAAGTTGTGCAACAAACGTTCCTTCTTTGAAACTGGATTAGGACACAAAGAAGGCACAACTATCTCCTGGTTAATGTTTTTGTTAGAAACAACTTTTGGAAGAAAACCAGGTTTAGTACGCAAAACCACCTTATCTGCATGGAACACCAGATAAGGAGAAGAACACTGCAGAGCAGATAATTCTGAAACTCTTCTAGCAGAAGAAATTGCAACCAAAAACAAAACTTTCCAAGATAATAACTTAATATCAACGGAATGTAAGGGTTCAAACGGAACCCCCTGAAGAACTGAAAGAACTAGGTTGAGACTCCAAGGAGGAGTCAAAATTTTGGAAACAGGCTTGATTCTAACCAGAGCCTGAACAAAGGCTAGAACATCTGGCACAGCTGCCAGCTTTTTGTGAAGTAACACAGACAAGGCAGAAATCTGTCCCATCAAGGAACTTGCAGATAATCCTTTTTCCAATCCTTCTCGAAGGAAGGATAGACTCTTAGGAATCTTAACCTTGTCCCAAGGGAATCCTGCAGATTCACACCAACAGATATACCAAATTATGTGGTAATTTTTCTGGTTACAGGCTTTCAGGCCTGAACAAGAGTATTAATAACAGAATCTGAGAACCCTCGCTTTGATAAGATCAAGCGTTCAATCTCCAAGCAGTCAGCTGGAGTGGGTCGAACGGACCTAGAACAAGAAGGTCTCGTCTCAAAGGTAGCTTCCATGGTGGAGCCGATGACATATTCACCAGATCTGCATACCAAGTCCTGCGTGGCCACGCAGGAGCTATCAAAATCACCGACGCCCTCTCCTGATTGATCCTGGCTACCAGCCTGGGGATGAGAGGAAACGGCGGGAACACATAAGCTAGTTTGAAGGTCCAAGGTGCTACTAGTGCATCCACTAGAACCGCCTTGGGATCCCTGGATCTGTACCCGTAGTAAGGAACTCTGAAGTTCTGACGAGAGGCCATCAGATCCATGTCTGGAATGCCCCACGGTTGAGTGACTTGGGCAAAGATTTCCGGATGGAGTTCCCACTCCCCCGGATGCAATGTCTGACGACTCAGAAAATCCGCTTCCCAATTGTCCACTCCTGGGATGTGGATAGCAGACAGGTGGCAGGAGTGAGACTCCGCCCATAGAATGATTTTGGTCACTTCTTCCATCGCTAGGGAACTCCTTGTTCCCCCCTGATGGTTGATGTATGAACTTGGCCCTCGCTAGCTGAGGCCAAGCTTTGAGAGCATTGAATATCGCTCTCAGTTCCAGAATATTTATCGGTAGAAGAGATTCTACCCGAGACCAAAGACCCTGAGCTTTCAGGGATCCCCAGACCGCGCCCCAGCCCATCAGACTGGCGTCGGTCGTGACAATGACCCACTCTGGTCTGCGGAAGGTCATCCCTTGTGACAGGTTGTCCAGGGACAGCCACCAACGGAATGAGTCTCTGGTCCTCTGATTTACTTGTATCTTCGGAGACAAGTCTGAATAGTCCCCATTCCACTGACTGAGCATGAACAGTTGTAATGGTCTTAGATGAATGCGCACAAAAGGAACTATGTCCATTGCCGCTACCATCAAACCTATCACTTCCATGCACTGCGCTATGGAAGGAAGAGGAACGGAATGAAGTATCCGACAAGAGTCTAGAAGTTTTGTTTTTCTGGCTTCTGTCAGAAAAATCCTCATTTCTAAAGAGTCTATTATAGTTCCCAAGAAGGGAACCCTCGTTGACGGAGATAGAGAACTCTTTTCCACGTTCACTTTCCATCCGTGAGATCTGAGAAAGGCCAGGACAATGTCCGTGTGAGCCTTTACTTGAGGAAGGGACGACGCTCGAATCAGAATGTCGTCCAAGTAAGGTACTACAGCAATGCCCCTTGGTCTTAGCACCGCCAGAAGGGACCCTAGTACCTATGAGAAAATCCTAGGAGCAGTGGCTAATCCGAAAGAAAACGCCACGAACTGGAAATGCTTGTCCAGGAATGCAAACCTTAGGAACCGATGATGTTCCTTGTGGATAGGAATATGTAGATACGCATCCTTGAAATCCACCTTGGTCATGAATTGACCTTCCTGGATGGAAGGAAGAAGTGTTCGAATGGTTTCCATCTTGAACGATGGAACCTTGAGAAACTTGTTCAAGATCTTGAGATCTAAGATTGGTCTGAACGTTCCCTCTTTTTTTGGGAACTATGAACAGATTGGAGTAGAACCCCATCCCTTGTTCTCCTAATGGAACAGGATGAATCACTCCCATTTTTAGCAGGTCTTCTACCCAATGTAAGAATGCCTGTCTTCTTATGTGGTCTGAAGACAACTGAGACCTGTGGAACCTCCCCCTTGGAGGAAGCCCCTTGAACTCCAGAGAATAACCTTGGGAGACTATATCTAGCGCCCAAGGATCCAGAACATCTCTTGCCCCAGCCTGAGCGAAGAGAGAGAGTCTGCCCCCCACCAGATCCGGTCCCGGATCGGGGGCCCGCATTTCATGCTGTCTTGGTAGCAGTGGCAGGTTTCCTGGCCTGCTTTCCTTTGTTCCAGCCTTGCATAGGTCTCCAGGCTGGATTGGCTTGAGAAGTATTACCTTCCTGCTTAGAGGACGTAGCCCTTGGGGCTGATCCGTTTCTGCGAAAGGGACGAAACTTAGGTTTATTTTTGGTCTTGAAAAGACCTATCCTGAGGAAGGGCGTGGCCCTTGCCCCCAGTGATATCAGAGATAATCTCTTTCAAGTCAGGGCCAAAGAGTGTTTTCCCCTTGAAAGGAATGTCAAGCAATTTGTTCTTGGAAGACGCATCCGCTGCCCAAGATTTTAACCAAAGCGCTCTGCGCCACAATAGCAAACCCAGAATTTTTTCGCCGCTAACCTAGCCAATTGCAAGGTGGCGTCTAGGGTGAAAGAATTAGCCAATTTAAGAGCACGAATTCTGTCCATAATCTCCTCATAAGAAGAAGAATTACTAATAATCGCCTTTCCTAGCTCATCAAACTAGAAACACGCGGCTGCAGTGACAGGGACAATGCATGCAATTGGTTGTAGAAGGGAACCTTGCTGAACAAACATCTTTAGCAGACCTTCTAATTTTTTATCCATAGGATCTTGGAAAGCACAACTATCTTCTATGGGTATAGTGGCGCGCTTGTGTAGAGTAGAAACCGCCCCCTCGACCTTGGGGACTGTCTGCCATCAGTCCTTTCTGGGGTCGACTATAGGAAAACAATTTTATAAATATGGGGGGAGGTACTAAAGGTATACCGGGCCTGTCCCATTCTTTACTAACAATGTACGCCACCCGCTTGGATATAGGAAAAGCTTCGGGGGGCCCCGGGGCCTCTAAGAACTTTTCCATTTTACATAGTGGTTCTGGAATGACCAGATAATCACAATCATCCAAATTGGATAACACCTCCTTAAGCAGAGCGCGGAGATGTTCCAACTTAAATTTAAAAGTAATCACATCAGGTTCAGCTTGTTGAGAAATGTTTCCTGAATCTGAAATTTCTCCCTCAGACAAAACCTCCCTGGCCCCCTCAGACTGGTGTAGGGGCCCTTCAGAAACCATATCATCAGCGTTCTCATGCTCTACAGAATTTTCTAAAACAGAGCAGTCGCGCTTTCGCTGATAAGTGGGCATATTGGCTAAAATGTTTTTGATAGAATTATCCATTACAGCCGTTAAATGTTGCATAGTAAGGAGTATTGGCGCACTAGATGTACTAGGGGCCTCCTGTATGGGCAAGACTGGTGTAGACGAAGGAGGGGATGATGCAGTACCATGCTTACTCCCCTCACTTGAGGAATCATCTTGGGCATTATTTTTACTAAATTTTTTTATGACATAAAATACATATAGTTAAATGAGAAGGAACCTTGGTTTCCCCACAGTCAGAACACAATCTATCTGGTAGTTCAGACATGTTAAACAGGCATAAACTTGATAACAAAGCACAAAAAACGTTTTAAAATAAAACCGTTACTGTCACTTTAAATTTTAAACTAAACACACTTTATTACTGCAATTGCGAAAAAGTATGAAGGAATTGTTCAAAATTCACCAAAATTTCACCACAGTGTCTTAAAGCCTTAAAAGTATTGCACACCAAATTTGGAAGCTTTAACCCTTAAAATAACGGAACCGGAGCCGTTTTTATATTTAACCCCTTTACAGTCCCTGGAATCTGCTTTGCTGAGACCCAACCAAGCCCAAAGGGGAATACGATACCAAATGATGCCTTCAGAAAGACTTTTCTATGTATCAGAGCTCCACACACATGCAGCTGCATGCCATGCTGTCCTCAAAAACAAGTGCGCCATACCGGCGCGAAAATGAGGCTCTGACTATGATTAGGGAAAGCCCCTAAAGAATAAGGTGTCAAAAACAGTGCCTGCCGATATAATCATATCAAAATACCCAGAATAAATGATTCCTCAAGGCTAAATATGTGTTAATAATGAATCGATTTAGCCCAGAAAAAGTCTACAGTCTTAATAAGCCCTTGTGAAGCCCTTATTTACTATCTTAATAAACATGGCTTACCGGATCCCATAGGGAAAATGACAGCTTCCAGCATTACATCGTCTTGTTAGAATGTGTCATACCTCAAGCAGTAAGAGACTGCACACTGTTCCCCCAACTGAAGTTAATTGCTCTCAACAGTCCTGTGTGGAACAGCCATGGATTTTAGTTACGGTGCTAAAATCATTTTCCTCATACAAACAGAAATCTTCATCTCTTTTCTGTTTCTGAGTAAATAGTACATACCAGCACTATTTTAAAATAACAAACTCTTGATTGAATAATAAAAACTACAGTTAAACACTAAAAAACTCTAAGCCATCTCCGTGGAGATGTTGCCTGTACAACGGCAAAGAGAATGACTGGGGTAGGCGGAGCCTAGGAGGGATCATGTGACCAGCTTTGCTGGGCTCTTTGCCATTTCCTGTTGGGGAAGAGAATATCCCACAAGTAAGGATGACGCCGTGGACCGGACACACCTATGTTGGAGAAAATGGATTCTGTGCTAGCCACAATTGGCCTCCCAGGTGGTCTCTCGATATGTTTATGCACCTTGGGTAAGGTATAGAAAACAGGTATTATCCCATTCTCAATAAAAAGAAATTTCCTAGTCTCATCATCAATTATACCATTTTGTAAAGCCTTATCTAAACAAAATGCTATTTCTTTTTGAATTATCGATGTAGGGTTGAAGTTTAATAATCTATATACACTTGTATCACTTAATTGCATTTTGATTTCATTCACATAGTACCCTTTATCCAGTACCACCAGAGCACCGCCCTTATCCGCCTGTTTATAAATCACATTTTTATTATTTTTCAATAATTTTAGGGCATCCCTTTCAGCTTTACCAAGATTATTAACATTGGCACTCCTGTTATAATTCTTGCAAACAGTACCTTTCCCACCGGACATGCTATCTTTAAGCCTATTAATATGATTATTGACTAAATCAATGTATGTGTCAATACAGTGGTTATAGCTGTTAGGAACAAAGCTGCTCTTATTTTTTTAGACCAAATTTACGAACACTTAACTCTGTACTTATCTTAGTATTTCCACAAAATTCATTATTGGCAAAAAAGGATTTCAGCTTGATATTCCTAAACAGTCTATTCAAGTCCTGCCGCCCCTACCTATGCAAACTTATTTATGTCTGCATTTGAAGAAAAATTTGTCTACCAAAATGAGATGTTCCATCTATATGGCGCCACCTGGTGGCGCTATATGGATGACATCTTTGGTGTCTGGTGGGGCGACATTGGATCCCTTCTAAAATTTGTGGATTATTTGAATAGTGCCACTAGACACATTAAATTTACCCTTACCTGGGATGAACAATCCCTACATTTTCTTGACACTATGGTCTACAAAGAAGGTGGTATGTTAAAAACAGATATATATAGGAAAAGTACCGATAAGAATAGTTTATTGCACTTCACAAGTGCTCATCCACCGGCTTTGATTAGATCTCTACCTAGGAGTCAAATGACAAGAGTCAAGAGGATTGTTACTGATAAAGAACTCATTACTAAAAGGCTTAAAGAAATGGGTCAGAAATTCAGTGCTAGGGGTTACCCAGCTGATCTTTTGGAAAATGAAGTCATAAGGGCTAGTGATGAGACATGTACCAATATCACTAAAGTAAAAGATAAGAATGATAGAATCATTTTTGTAGTCTCAAGATAAAAAAGATTATTAACAAATATTGGTTCATGCTGAGAGAATGTCATCCAGGTGTACAATCGTTTTCGAATGGCCCTATGTCTGCTTATAGGAAAAGCTCTAGTATTAAAGATAGATTGGTGAGGGCTGATATAGGCAGCAAAAAATTGAACCAGAGTTATATCACTGGAAAAATTCTGGGTTGTTACCCTTGTTTAGGCTGTGGGAACTGCAACAACATGGTAAAGGGTTCTACCTTTGTACATCCACACACAGGCAAAGTGTACAAGATTAATGCTTTTCTTACATGTAACTCTTGTTATGTAATTTATCTTATTAAGTGCCCATGTGGGTGGATCTACATTGGCGAGACTACCCAGAGAGTAAGGGATAGGATTATCCAGCATAAATCAAATATAAGATGCAAAGATTTAAATGCCCCAGTCGCTAACTATTTTCTATCAAAAGGCCATTCAATAGCTCAATTAAAGTTTCAAATTATAGACCATGTTCCTATTCCTCGTAGAGGAGGGAATAGAGAGTTAATTTTAAAGAAAAGAGAATCTATGTGGATCTATAAGTTAGATTGCATGTTCCCAAAGGGTATGAATGGATCTTAGTATTTTTCTCTAAAGTATTTTTCTCTAAATTGTTTTTTTAATTCTTTTAGACTCAACTCCCCCTATTATGAACACTGTGAAGAAGAAATCCTTTCCCCCGGACTTGTAATTATTCTATAAGATGTTTTTCTGTATAAAAAAATGTTTCCCTGTAAAAACATTCTGTGAAATAGTGTTCTTGCATACTTCATTGCATATATGTAGCACTGTTAGACTTTTTTTTTAAAGAAAAGTATATTGTATGTTATTTTATATACTGACCACTAGGTGGCATTTACACTTAAGAGTTAAATTTTGACACTGGTTAATGTTATAATTAGCAACACCTGTGGTATAAGGTATTTAAGAGAGGTTTGTAGTATGTTTAAGTCATATGATTAAGGGCATTTGAGCCCGAAACGTCATGGATTTTTGTGTCTTGGTGCAATAAAATTGGTAATTCTGTACACGTGGAGGTGCTGCTTGAACTTTTTGTGTATACTGATCTGTTTGGAGCTTTGGCAGGAGCTCCTCAGGCTTGCACTCCCATCACCAGTGCTGGAAGATATTACTTTGTTTTATAATAGACTTCTATGGGGCACACTGAAAAACTCAAGTCAGACACTTTGTAATTTATTGTTTGTTTGTTTTTTGTAATTTAGTTTAGTTTATTTAATTGTATGTAATTGTAGGAAATTTATTTAATTCATTTATTGATAGTGTAGTGTTAGGTTTAATTGTAACTTAGGTTAGGATTTATTTTACAGGTAATTTTGTAATTATTTTAACTAGGTAGCTATTAAATAGTTAATAACTATTTAATAGCTATTGTACCTAGTTAAAATAAATACAAAGTTGCATGTAAAATAAATATAAATCCTAAAATAGCTACAATATAATTATTCTTTATATTGTAGCTATATTAGGGTTTATTTTACAGGTAAGTATTTTGTTTTAAATAGGAATACTGTAGCTAATAATATTTAATTTATTTAGTTAGATTAAAATTATATTTAATTTAGGGGGGAGTTAAGGTTAGGGTTAGATTTAGCTTTAGGGGTTAATACATTTATTAGAGTAGCTGCGGGTCCGGTCGGCAGATTAGGGGTTAATACTTGAAGTTAGGTGGCGGCGATGTTAGGGAGGGCAAATTAGGGGTTAATACTATTTATTATAGTGTTTGCGAGGCGGGAGTGCGGCGGTTTAGGGGTTAATACATTTATTATAGTGGCAGCGATCTCCGGTCGGCAGATTAGGGGTTAATAAGTGTAGTTAGGTAGTGGTAACATTGGGGGGCAGATTAGGGGTTAATAAATATTATGTAGGTGTCGGCGATGTTAGGGGCAGCAGATTAGGGGTTCATAATCTGCCGACCACACGCGGCGGTGTGCGGTCGGCAGATTAGGGGTTAAAAAAATGTATTATAGTGGAGGTGATGTGGGGAGGCCTCGGTTTAGGGGTACATAGGTAGTTTATGGGTGTTAGTGTACTTTAGAGCACTGTAGTTAAGAGCTTTATAAACCGGCGTTAGCCCATAAAACTCTTAACTACTGACTTTTTTTTGCGGCTGGAGTCTTGTCGGTAGAGGCTCTACCGCTCACTTCAGCCAAGACTCTAAATACCGGCGTTAGGAAGATCCCATTTCAAAGATAGGATACGCAATTGGCGTAAGGGGATCTGCGGTATGGAAAAGTCGCGGCTTGAAAGTGAGCGGTAGACCCTTTCCTGCCTGACTCTAAATACCAGCGGGCGGCCAAAAGCAGCGTTAGGACCCCTTAATGCTGCTTTTGACGGCTAACGAAGAACTCTAAATCTAGGTGTATGTGTTTAATACATGCAAACACATAGTTAAAGTCAGCCCAGAGAATCAATGCACTACTGTGAGCTAGCAAGACAAATCTGGTGAGCCAATGACAGGAGAAAATGTGTGTAGCCACAAATTACCAGCTAGCTTCCAATAGTGCATTTCTGTTGCTTAAGATATGTACGTTTGCTTTTTAACAAAAGATACCAACAGAATAAAGTCAATTTGACAATAGAAGTGAATCGAAAAGTGTCTTAAAATGATATGCTCTATCCGAATCATAACATTTTTCATTTTGAATTTCTCGTCTCTTAGACAATGAAACGAACATACAGTTTATACAATTTTTTCCTGGCCTACACAAAAATATTTTTGTCCTCTTAGGTAAACTTTTACTAGCAATAGCCTCTAAACTGTTTTTTTTTTTTTTTTAATTTTGTGTACATGAATATCAATATATTATATTTTGTAACAGTAAATTTAGATCTTTTGTAAAAAGTAGAGTGTATAGTATAAAGTACAGGACAAATACAGTTATTATTTTTATTTTTTTTATTGATTTAGCTGAACAACCTAAATCATTCATGTTCCAGCTTTTGTAATTGATGGAATACAACAGTAAAATATATTTACAATGTTTAGTTGTTTGCTGTTTATTAAAACAAGCTCCAAAATTATAAATCATAGAAGGTTCTTGTGTCTTTGTTGTTGTTTTTTGTTCTATCATCAAAGGAGGGCATGAATAAATAATGATGTTACTTAAAGGTTTTTGTCTGTATTCTGCCTAATGTCTAGTAACATATTTATGTTTAATACTATAAATAAGCTAACACATATTGCAAAAACGATCTCATTTATTTATCTTGTTTTACCATTTCATAATCTGTTCCATGTATTGACCGTGCTTTCTATAAATAAATGGTTTTACAAATCACTGCTAGATCTGCTACTCGAGAATGTCTGATCCGGACTCATCATTGATGTATTTCTTATTTTTCATAAATAGTCTTTCCTGAACATTAGAATATCTATTAATGTACAGTATGTGATGGATTCTCTCAAACCCATTGCACCTATTTCTTCTTCTTCATACTATAAATTGCCTGGTTTGATAAACATTGGTTTAGAGATATTTATGGCAGATGAACAGTTAACAAGAGCTAAAGGTCTATTACACTGTCAATTGTCACCTCTGCTGCTCATTGAGATTAATGCAAACCATCCATGACTCATTAAAGGTAAACCTATTAGAAAATGGAATTGGATTTATTCATTGAATTGACATTATCTTTACTATGTGGATCTATTTAAATACACACACACATATACACACCCAATGGCAAATAGTATACAGGTGGCCCTCAGTTTACAATGGTTCAATTTGCACCGTTTCAGAATAACAACCTTTTTTTTCAAGTCATGTGACTGCTATTGAAAAGCATTGAGAAGCAGTGCATTGATTAAAATAGCCAGTAGGTGGAGCTGTCCGCTTGTGCTGCAGCAAAGATATGCAAGCCAAGCAAGCTGACATTAATCAGTTGAACCAGACCTAAGCTATCGAGCATCTTGCAAAGGAACAATATCTTCCTGTCTATAAATCAGTCCAGATTGGAATGCATAGAAAGAACTGTTTGCAGAAAAATGCAAATCAAGTCTGTGTAATTATTTTATTAGGTTTATAATGCTGTTTAGCAAATGTTTTTGTTCATTTAACTAAGTTTTATTATATATTCTGTGTTGTGTGATTATTTTATAAGGTTTATAATGCTGCTTAGCATTTAAAGTCTTCATTTAAAAGCTTTAAAAATAATGTATTAGGGGTTAATTATGACAATTTTGAGAAGGGCCTAGAACCTAAATCCCTCACTTCCCATTGACTTACATTATGAACTGGGTTTCAATTTACAACGGTTTCGATTTACAACCATTCCTTCTGGAACCTAACCCCGGTGTAAACTGAGGGCTACCTGTATATACTTTCTCTCATGATTCAGATAGCGCATGCAATTTTAAACTACTTTCCAGTTTACCTCGATTATTTAATTTTCTTTGTTTTCTTGTTATCGTTTGTTGAAAATCTGGGAGGTAAGCACAGGAGCATAAACATGTCTGCAGCATTATATGTTAGCTTTAGCAAGAACACTAGATGGCAGCACTATTCGCTGCTACTTAGTGTTTCAGGCATGTGCACACTACCTATCAGAATATCTTTTCGGCAAAGAATAACACGAGAATGAAACAAATTTGATCATTGAAGTAAATTGGAAACTTTTTTTTTAACTGTGTGAATGTGAATAATACTGTTATATTGTCAGCCTCTTTTTCCTCCGTTTTGTTTCCAAAACTGCAGCACTACAAACTGGCAAAAAAGGTTATCAGGTGATATTTGTAGTTAAGCTTTCTTCCAATTTGTAGTGGCCATGAATTACAACACATTGCTTGCTTTAAGGAGCAAACAATATTATACTTCACATTTTTACTGAGGGCCTTTTAGTGAACAAAACTGTCCCCCTTATTTTGAACAATTAAGAGGCTGAAGTAAAACACACAAGGGGCTCCATGTACTAAGAGGCAGGCGGACAGCTTCTTAACTCGTGAAGCTGTCCGCCCGCCTCCGCTACACACGGGCAGCGGATCTATTGATCCGCTTGCCCGTATGTATCATTACACACTCAGCGGAGTGTGTAATGCCCGCCCCTTCAGTCGCGCGACCAATCACGCGACTGAAGGGGCTGTCAATCACCGAGAGCGAGCGAGCTCTCAGTGATTTTGCTTCGCCACCTAATGACCGCTGCTTCTTACATTGCGGGAAGCAGGCTCGCATATGCGAACCTGCCCCGCAAAGGCTCCGGAGCAGCTTTCGCTGCTTCGTACATGGAGCCCTAGGTCTCTAACAAATCCAGTGACACATCCCTGTTTGTTAACAGAAGCGCAAAGGCTCTGCTTCCCATCGTCCTAAGAGAACATGGACAAAAAACAAAATTTATGCTTACCTGATAAATTTATTTCTCTTGTGGTGTATCCAGTCCACGGATTCATCCATTACTTGTGGGATATTCCCCTTCCCAACAGGAAGCTGCAAGAGGATCACCCACATCAGAGCTGTCTATATAGCTCCTCCCCTAACTGCCACCCACAGTCATTCAACCGAAGACAAGCAAGAGAAAGGAGAAACTATAGGGTGCAGTGGTGACTGTAGTTTAAAAAATAAATAACACCTGCCTTAAAATGACAGGGCGGGCTGTGGACTGGATACACCACAAGAGAAATAAATTTATCAGGTAAGCATAAATTTTGTTTCCTCTTGTAAGGTGTATCCAGTCCACGGATTCATCCATTACTTGTGGGATACCAATACCAAAGCCATAGGACACGGATGAAGGGAGGGACAAGGCAGGCGCTTAAACGGTGAGCACCACTGCCTGTAAGACCTTTGTCCCCAAAACAGCCTCCGAAGAAGCAAAAGTATCAAATTTGTAGAATTTAGAAAAGGTATGAAGCGAATGAGCTGTAATTCTCTCAGGAGGCTGCTGGCCAGCAGTCTCGTAAGCAAAGCGGATTATGCTTATTAACCAAAAAGAAAGAGAAGTTGCCGAAGCCTTTTGGCCTCTCCTCTGTCCAGAGTAAACCACAAACAAAGCAGATGTTTGACGAAAATCTTTAGTGGCTTGTAAATAGAATTTTAAAGCACGGACCACATCAAGATTGTGTAAAAGACGTTCCTTATTTGAAGAAGGATTAGGACATAGTGAAGGAATAACAATCTCCTGATTGATATTCTTATTAGATACCACCTTAGGAATAAACCCAGGTTTGGTACGCAACACTACCTTATCAGCATGGAAAATGAGATAAGGAGAATCACATTGTAAAGCCGATAACTCCGAAACTCGTCGAGTCGAGGAGATAGCTACCAAAAACAGAACTTTCCAAGACAACAGTTTGATATCTATGGAATGCAAAGGTTCAAACGGAACCCCTTGAAGAACTTTAAGAACTAAATTTAGACTCCATAGCGGAGCAACAAGTTTAAACACAGGCTTGATTCGAACTAAAGCCTGACAAAACGCCTGAACATCTGGAGTATTAGCCAGACGCTTGTGCAAAAGAATAGACAGAGCAGAAATCTGTCCCTTTAAGGAACTAGCTGACAATCCCTTCTCCAATCCTTCTTGGAGAAAAGATAATATTCTAGGAATCCTGACCTTACTCCATGAGTAACCCTTGGATTCACACCAAAGAAGATATTTACACCATATCTTAAGAATGATTTTCCTGGTAACCGGCTTTCGAGCTTGAATTAAGGTATCAATGACCGATTCAGAGAAACAACGCTTTGATAAAATCAAGCGTTCAATCTCCAAGCAGTCAGACGCAGAGAAATTAGGTTTGGATGGTTGAAAGGACCCTGAAGTAGAAGGTCCTGCCTCAGCGGCAGGGTCTATGGTGGACAGGATGACATGTCCACCAGGTCTGCATACCAAGTCCTGCGTGGCCACGCAGGTGCTATCAAAATCACAGAAGCTCTCTCCTGCCTGATCTTGGCAATCAGACGAGGGAGTAGAGGAAACGGTGGAAACACATAAGCCAGGTTGAAGGACCAAAGCGCTGCTAGAGCATCTATCAGCATTGCCTTGGGGTCCCTGGACCTGGTCCCGTAACAAGGAAGCTTGGCGTTCTGGCGAGACGCCATGAGATCCAGTTCTGGTTTGCCCCAAAGTTGAATCAACTGGGCAAATACATCCGGATGGAGTTCCCATTCTCCCGGATGAAAAGTCTGCCGACTTAGAAAATCCGCCTCCCAGTTCTCGACTCCTGGGATATGGATAGCAGATAGATGGCAAGAGTGAACCTCTGCCCATAGAATTATCTTTGAAACCTCCAACATTGCTAGGGAACTCCACTGACTGAGCATGCAAAGTTGCAGCGGTCTGAGATGTAGGCGGGCAAACGGTACTATGTCCATTGCCGCTACCATTAAACTGATTACTTCCATACACTGAGCCACTGAAGGACGAGAAGTGGAATAAAGAACACGGCAAGAGTCTAGAAGTTTTGACAATCTGGCCTTCGTTAGGTAAATCTTCATTTCTACCAAATCTATCAGAGTCCCTAGGAATGAAACTCTTATTAGAGGTGATAGAGAACTCTTTTCTTCATTCACCTTCCACCCATGGGACCTCAGAAATGCTAGAACAATGTCCATATGGGACCTGGCGATTTGAAAAGTCGATGCCTGTATCAGAATGTCGTCTAAGTAAGGGGCTACTGCTATACCCCGCGGCCTTAGGACCGCTAGGAGGGACCCTAGAACCTTCGTAAACATTCTTGGTGCCGTGGCCAACCCGAAGGGAAGAGCCACAAACTGGTAGTGCCTGTATAGAAAGGCAAACCTGAAAAAACAATGATGATCTTTGTGTATCGGGATGTGAAGATTAGCATCCTTTAAGTCTACGGTAGTCATATATTGACCCTCCTGGATCATAGGAAGGATGGTTCGAATAGTCTCCATCTTGAAGGATGAGACTCTGAGAAATTTGTTTAAGATCTTGAGATCTAAGATTGGTCTGAATGTTCCCTCTTTCTTGGGAACTACAAACAGATTGGAATAGAAGCCCTGCCCCTGTTCCTCCTGCGGAACTGGGTGGATCACTCCCATAACTAGGAGGTCTTGAACACAATGTAAGAATGCCTCTCTCTTTATCTGGTTTGCAGATAAATGTGAGAGATGAAATCTCCCCTTTGGGGGAGAGGTTTTGAATTCCAGAAGATAACCCTTGGACACAATTTCCAATGCCCAGGGATCCTGGACATCTCTTGCCCAAGCCTGGGCGAAGAGAGAGAGTCTGCCCCCTACTAGATCCGTTTCCGGATCGGGGGCTGCTCCTTCATGCTGTCTTAGAGGCAGCAGCAGGCTTTTTGGCCTGTTTCCCCTTGTTCCAAGCCTGGTTAGGTCTCCAGACCGGCTTAGACTGGGCAAAAGTTCCCTCTTGTTTTGTGTTAGAAGAAGTTGAAGCTGCGCCACTCTTGAAGTTTCGAAAGTGCCAAAAACTAGACTGTTTGGTCCTTAATTTGTTGGACCTGTCTTGAGGAAGGGCGTGACCTTTTCCTCCAGTGATGTCAGAAATTATCTCCTTCAGTCCAGGCCCGAATAGGGTCTGTCCTTTGAAGAGAATGTTGAGAAGTTTAGACTTGGAAGTCAAGTCAGCTGACCAGGATTTAAGCCATAGCGCCCTACGCGCCTGAATAGCAAAACCTGAATTTTTAGCCGTTAGCTTGGTTAAATGAACAACGGCGTCAGAAACAAATGAATTGGCTAGATTAAGGGCCTTAAGCTTGTCAATAATATCTTCCAACGGGGTTTCAACCTGTAGAGCCTCCTCTAGAGACTCAAACCAGAAAGCAGCAGTGACTGGGGCAATGCATGCAAGAGGCTGGAGAATAAAACCTTGTTGAATAAAAATGTTCTTAAGGTAACCCTCTAATTTTTTGTCCATTGGATCTAGAAAAGCACAACTGTCCTCGACAAGGATAGTGGTACACTTAGCTAGAGTAGAAACTGCTCCCTCCACATTAGGGACCATCTGCCACAAGTCCCGTGTAGCGGCGTCTATAGGAAACATCTTTTTAAAAACAGGAGGGGGAGAGAACCGTACACCTGGTCTATCCCATTCCTTAGTAATAATTTCAGAAAACCTCTTAGGGTTGGAAAAATATCAGTGTAAGTAGGTACTGCATAGTATTTATCCAATCTACATAATTTCTCTGGGACTGCAATAGCGTCACAGTCGTCCAGAGTTGCTAAGACCTCCCTGAGCAATATACGGAGGCGTTCAAGCTTAAATTTAAATGTAGACATATCAGAATCAGGTTGAAGTATCTTCCCTGAATCAGAAGAATCACCCACAGATTGAAGCTCCCCTGCTTCGGCTTCAGTACATTGTGAGGGTGTATCAGACATAGCCACTAAAACGTCAGAGAGCTCTGTATTTATTCTAGTCCCAGAGCTGTCTCGCTTTCCTTGCAATCCTGGCAGTTTAGATAATACCTCTGTAAGGGTATGATTCATAACTGCCGCCATGTCTTGTAAGGTATACGCAATGTGCGCGCGAGATGTACTTGGTGTCCCCTGAGCTGGGGTTATAGGTTCTGACACGTGGGGAGAGTTAGACGGCATAACTTCCTCCTTGTCAATTTCTTCTGGTGATAAATATTTTAAAGCCAGAATATGGTCTTTGTAATCTATAGTAAAATCAGTGCATTTGGTACACATTCTAAGAGGGGGTTCCACAATGGCTTCTAAACATAATGAACAATGAGTTTCCTCTATGTCAGACATGTTTAAACAGACTAGTAATGAGACCAGAAAGCTTGGAAAACACTTTAATAACTGTGAACAAGCAAAAAATAAAAATGGTACTGTGCCTTTAAGAGAAAAAAACAATCACAGAAACTGCAAAAGACTGAAAAAAGCAGTAAATTCTACGAAATTTTTACAGTGTGTATAGCGCCCCTATATTTATATATAGTGTGATAGCGCCCCTATATTTTACTCAGTTTGAGTATATTATATTGTGTATAATAGACTGAAAAAGCATTGCACCCACTTGCAAATGGATGATTAACCCCTTAGTTTCAAAACCGGATCAAAAAAACGATATAACCGTTTTTAAACAGTCACAACCAACTGCCACAGCTCTACTGTGGCTCCTACCTGCCCATACAACGACTTTGGAAGGCACAAAAACCCTTTAGAGGGGTCCTATATGTCAGGGGACTCCTTCAGGGAAGCTGGATGTCTCAAACTGCAAAAACTACTGCGCAATTAAGGCGCGAAAATAGGCCCCTCCCAACATGTACTCACAGTGAGAGGGCCTTAAAAAACTATCCCTAGGCAAAATCTAGTCAGCCATGTGGAAAAACTGGGCCCCAGAATAAAGTTTTATCACCATTTGTAATAAACATTTATATACATCAAGCAAATGTTATATCTATTAAGTAATGAGAGTAAATAACAAAAATATTACCCTTTACAGCAAGCATGATACCAGTCGTTATTAAATCACTGTAATCAGGCTTACCTTAAATAAATCAGGCACTGTCAGCATTTTCTAGCTTATCATCTCTCTAGAAAAATTTAAAACTGCACATACCTCAGAGCAGGTAATCCTGCACGCTATTCCCCCAGCTGAAGTTACCCATCTCTTCAGTTATGTGTGAGAACAGCAGTGGATCTTAGTTACAAACCGCTAAGATCATCAAAAACCTCAGGCAGACTCTTCTTCAACTTTCTGCCTGAGGCCAAAATAGTACAACTCCGGTACCATTTGAAAATAATAAACTTTTGATTGAAGATAAACTACATTAATTCACCACATCTCTCTAGCTACTTCCCTTGTCGAGAGCTGCAAGAGAATGACTGGGGGTGGCAGTTAGGGAAGTAGCTATATAGACAGCTCTGCTGTGGGTGATCCTCTTGCAGCTTCCTGTTGGGAAGGAGAATATCCCACAAGTAATGGATATATCCGTGGACTGGATACACCTTACAAGAGAAAACAGACTGAAAATATCAGCAATTTTTGCCATGTTGTTCCAGAAAAAAATGCAATTTACCAGAAAATGCATCAAATGCATTTGTTAGATTTGAAGCTATGAAGCAGACGGCCACTGGAATAGATTTTTGTATATTGCACATGTATTCATCTTTACTGCTATTGCTTAGTAAGCTCTGCAAAATTCCTTCTATTCTCTTCTGTCCCTGTTATCGTTGTCACTGTGTCTGATTAGAAAATGATCCAGACCCTAAGCAGGAATCAGAAGCCTGGGACCAGGAAATATCCAATGATGAACTGCTGGGATGTTTTCTAATGCAATATGGCATTATTGTTTGTCTTTAAACTAAAGAAAGCGATGTTGTTGTATTGTACTGATCTCTCCTAGAGTGCCTAGATAAGGATAAGGAATAAATACAACAAATCCTTAAAGGAACAGTAAACGCCTTTTAACTACAAGACATTTGTGTTGCTATAGAATAACATATGAACCAAGTCACCAATTGCCTTATTTAGAGGAGCCAATCTGGGCTTTAGTCCACAGACAAGACTAGCCACTGCCATAAAGTTAGTAGTATAAAATGCTTTGTTTTGCATTTGTTACCTAGATATTGATCAATTTTCAGAGCTAAATTACATGAAAATGGGTCAAAATATATAATATATAAATAAATATTTTGCAAAGTTCTTTCATTATGCATAGCCAAACATTTTATATAAAAACCTCTAGGTGTTTACTGTCTCTTTAATAGTGATGGCTGATACTTGTAGATATTTATAGCCATTTATTTTTATATTCTTTAATCAACATACAATAACAAACTAATATTTATGCCACTATATTCATGCAAGTAGAAACTAAAGACATGATGGTGCCAGTTGATCAGTTAGTGATCAGTTAGTGATGTTGTCTTTGTTGTTATTTAAAATATTTCAAGTGTACAATTAATTACAAAACAATATTCAGCTCATGAGATAAAATATTACTGTTGTGCTAACTTTTCTTTCCAAACCTTTTGGACAGTTTTTGGAAATATAATTATTTTTATTTATTTATTGTTTTATTTACAGTATAATCTGAACTTTACAAAATATGGTCCTGGTTACCTAAAATATATGTTGTTTGAAGTATTAAACATGGTTGAGCCGGATAGAAAGACAGCAGCGTATTTGAGAAGGCCTGAAACCTTTGATCTATAATTCTAAGCCACTGGTCTTGCGTGCATTTTTCCCTACTACATAAAGGATCAGATATTGTTTTGGGCAACTACTGTGTCTAAAACAAAAAACAACTACTCTTGGGGATTAATTCCTCTGTTCAACTTAGATTCTTCATCTAGCACTTTGATCAGGTTTGTCTATTTCACACAATACTCTGAGGGATAGCTTCAGAGGAACTTCCCAACACAAGAGATTTAGATCATCCACAGAGCAAAGAGAACTTTTTGATTATTCATCAACAAATAGGACATGGAGACATAAGAGAAGTCATTTGGAATCCCTGAATTAAAATGACAATGTAACAAATGTTGAAAATCCACAATTTTTTTTATAATATAATTCAGTTTAAACTTTTATATAAAAAAAACCCACAGAAACAATTTTCACATAATGCTCTATTATTTCATTTGATTGCCAAAACCAATTCCGAAATTTACATGCAACATCACCAATATGTAACCATTTCAATAAACATGGACAATATTTCCCAGGCCTTATTAAATCTGATGTGCCTCTGTTTCCCTTTACTACCTCCAATGTAGCAGCTATATGGGGCCCAAATATTCTCTTTAAAAGGACATAAAACCCCAAATATTTATTTCATGATTCAGATAGAACATACAAATTGAAACAACTTTCCAATGTACTTCTATTATTAAATGTTCTTTTTTTTCTTGTTATTATTTGTTGAAAAACAGGAAGGTACTTAATTAGTGTGCACGTGTCTGCAGCAGTAAATGGCAGCAGTTTTGCAGCAATGTTATACATTAGCAAATGCACTAGATGACAGCACTATTACCTGTCACGTAGTGCTCCACACATGTGCACACTGCCTATCCAGATATCTCTTTAATAAAGAATAACATAAGAAAGATGCAAATTTGAAACTTTTTTTAAAATTGCATTCTCTATCTGAATCATGAAAAGAAAAAATGGGTTTCTCTGAACCCCTCCTTTTAAGTATTAAAGCCTCGATGGTGGAAAATAGCGAACCACATTTTATTGTAAACGAGAAATATTCAGCAGACTATGGGATTTAATACCTTTAATACGCTGAAGACCTTCGCACCAGTTTATATATTATAATGTGTTTCTTCTCAGAGCACTTTGAGAACAAAATGTTTTAGAAGATGCAAGATGTCATGCAGGAGTCAAAAGTCATCATATATATTGAATAACTATTTATTTTCATTTCGGTGTTCTAAAAGGCCTTTGTCTAAAGAATGTATTTATATATTTCTTGTAGTCAGATCGGGACACTAGTTTCAAAGTTGCATGAAATGTTAGCATGTAATACAGTTCTAGCAGGCATGTCTCATACAACTGTAGATAAAGTACCATTTTCCCATCGAATGGAGACTTTAAAATCACTCTATATTATTAGTATATTCAATGTTAAAGAGTGGTTTATAGAGACAGTTTATTAATTGGTTTATAAAGACCCACAACCTGTTGAATATATCTATATTTTGCTCCCTTCTTTCCACTGACAAAGCTTGAACGCTTACCGTTTGGCCCAGTGTAATAGGAACTTAAAGAGTTCTGGGTATAAACAAATAAACTAAGTAATGATTGCTGTGTACTAAATCAAGCAAACATGTTAAGGATCTGGTACTAGAATCTAATACTTTTGTGTAATTTAATATTTTTGGCTTTCATTATTTTGAAAACATCTTGTAGGTTGGTCTTCCTAACTTCCGCAGATTTACAAGCATGCAACATTCCTTTTTGGATTTGTAGAACAATAACAAAGGTGAATTATAATTACTAAAACGTTTCATGCTGTTTATATTCTAAAATAAGTCAAATAAATTCAGATTACCTGGTGATAATGGCGAGATGAGGTGGACTCATGCAAGCTCCCATGAAGAGGACCACATTCTCATGCCGGGTCTGTCTGTAAGCCATCACTTCTCGCTTAAAAGCTTTCAGCTGGTCCTCATTGTCCCTTTCAATGTCTATGAGTCTAATAGCTACTTCTCCGTGCCACCGTCCATGATATACCAAACCAAAGCGTCCTTTTCCAATCATCTCTCCTATTTCCAGTTGCTCAAATGGAATGTCCCATTCTTGCAAAAATATGCTGGTCTGGCTAGCTTTGCGAGGGAAGTTTCTTGCTGAAAGCAACAAGTGGTTCATTTCCTCAAAATCATCCTCAGACTCCTCTGCTCGCTCATTGCTTTCCTCATTCTGTGAAAGAGGGTGACTGCATATTATACTGCATACATTTTTAATTGTAAAACAGAAAATCAAGAAATGTTTTGAATGTATGGAAGATGGAGAAAGTACTCATTGCTAAATTATTCCTAATTGCTGTATAAATAAAACCACATTGTACATAACAAATGAATGACAAGTAAACAAAGAGTTTTGTGACCATACAGCTTGGTTGTCTTTAAATAGCCATGACAATAAAAGTTAATTTATTATTTCCTAATGTACAACTGGAGTTATCCTTTATAAGATTCAATATTTATAAACATGATATAAAATTATATTAGAATTTAGATTTGAACAAATCTAAGTTTAAAAGAATGTCTTATTTTAATATATATACAATACTACTGTATGTTTTATATAAATGTGTGTGTATGTATATATATATATATATATTACAAATAATATACAAATTGTGTTTATTTTATATACAGTATGCAGTATATGTTTCATTAGAGTAAATTAAGGTGTTTTCTGTAACAAAACCGTTATCTCAAAACTGGACTATAATTAGGTTATTACATACAGTAGTCTATAAGTTATTAGATTCAAACTGTATTCTAAACACGTTATATATTATGTTTCAGGCATTTTGCTTTCTGGTGATTCTGGTGTATTCTGGTGTATCCTTGGGGGTTTTCATGTGCTTTTGTGGTCAGAACATAAATATGTCATCAGCAAAATCATGTCTATATATATTGTAGGTCTTTATGTTACACAGAGGTTAAAGCCGGCAGCAATTTATACATAGGTTAAATCATTCTACTATTGATATGGATTGGTTGGGATGTTTAATACAAATCACACACAGTACTTTTTCAGGAGTTAAAGTTTTGTGTTCCATTAAACAAAAGATCTATGAGAGAACACATAATATGTTTGCCTATAAAAAGTGTAACTAAATATATTCTTTTTATACATGGTATATTAGTGACCAGACATGAAAGTTACTATAGGAGTCAATCACAATCTAACCAATTTGCTCACGAAACAGCTTTTTGTTTTCTGACCAAATTGGTCAGCATGTTTTTCGAGTGTTCACAATGCAAAATGGATCTGTGTGTTAAAAACCTGTAGCTGAGAATGTGTTTTCAACAGAAAAGTTCCTGTAAAGGCCTTTTTGTGTGTTAATATTGATATTGGGAATCTGACATATACAATAGCCCTTTCACACCTCTTAAGGTTATAGTAAAGTTCTTTTGAATTAACCCCTCTGTTATCTGAGTAAGGGAAATGCTCATTTACATGTGTTAGATTAACCTATTGAAATCTGAATCCATCCTCACCACTGCTTAACCCTCTGAATGCCATATGTATATTGGCATGATGGGCATACTATGTTTGCTCGGTGACTATATAGTTTCTTTTATTGTTTTAAAAGGATTGTTTTTTATTATATGTACATTTGTTGATTGTAAAGCACTATTTGCATTTTGGTGGGATATACCTCTAAAGACAAGAAGAAGACAGTTTCTATTAGAAGGACTTTTGATATCTTCTTATACAGGATTTTAACAATAATAAAATTATAAAGCATGAAACAGCTCCATTACAACATTGCATCTGCAAGGAACATGTCCAAACAAGAACAACCCTTTGTGTCTGTGTTTTTAAAGGGAACCAGCGTTCTTGAGCGCAAAGTCCAAACACATTCACAACTGTGTGTTTTACACTGCCTCGGCCTACATTATTGAACTCATGTTCACGAAGGCGTGATCCAGTTTAGAAGTTCATTAACATAGGCACAAACACTGTAAATGCACTTTGGGAGCGTGTTTGGACTTTGCAATCCCAATGGCGTGTTCCCTATAAATACACAGTCACAAAGGCACTATCTCATTTGAACATCATTTCTTGCATTGTAGCTGCATTATGCTTTAGGGTTTAAGTACTGTTAAAATCCAATATAAGACGATATTATTCCTTCTAATAGAAACCTGAAGTTTTCTTCTTGTTTTCAGATGTAGATCAAGCCAAACTGGAAATGGTGATTTTACCATCAATAAATGCAAATTTTTAATTATTGAAAGTGCAATATAGCCATTGAGCGAATATGGTCAGTATACCTATCATACCTACATACAATTGTGTGACCCCATTTAAATACCAGTTATGAGGTTGTTAATACTAACAGTGACAATCAAAAAAGTGTGAATGTGTCTTAGAAACAAACATTAACAGAAAGAGATTGCTCCATGCCATTTCTAGCTGTTAGGGTCCTGATATAACTTTTTCTGCAGATTTCCTTATCTGTACAGGATATCACAAACTCAGCACATATACATATGTAGCTGAACCTATACATATGTTAATGTGTGCACTGTCCACTGCTGAAGGACTAAAATTCACCTCTAAAATGTCTTCTATGGCCATTTAAGAGTGCCTTGCAGGTGTGCAATATAATAGAATATTCAAATTTTTCTTGGGATACTTGATAAGATGTCCAAATGACCAATTCAGGGCTTTACCAGGCATTGAGTTGTTGAAATCAAAAAGTTGTTGAAAAGTCTCTTGAAAATGGATATTGATCGCTGAGAACTTTTCAACCACATGATAAAAATAGGGCTTTTATTGGGGAGCCTAAAATGTGATTGCAGGTGCAGGAAATAGCTGAAACCGTCTTTTTGTGATCACATCAAAACAAAAATTGTCCTTTTCGGCTAGAAAAAGAGCCAAAAAGCCTCAGGCAATAGATTGTGATTGACCCTTACAAATAAAGTATGGTATGTATAAAATATCATGTAATATCATTAAATAACTTATATTTGTGCAAGTTAAGCAAAATAAACTGCAAAATATTTTTTTGTTAAAAAAACAAGACAGGTTAATTTTACCTCAGAGGTTGGTTCCACTTCAATTTGAAGTAATGGATTTCCTTCATTACTGGAAAAAGGAAAAAAAAAAGTTCATTTAAGGATATTTAGTTGTTCTCATGGGAAATAGAGAATTGAAGTGAAAAATTAAAGGGACACTGAACCTGTAAAGATCTCCTGTTATAGAATGCACAGAACTCATGAAGGCACCATTGTTCAACTTCAAGAGCTTTTTATTAACTGAAGATAACACACCCAATTCACTGTTATACCTTATGCTTGTCCCTAGTGTTAGAATATATAAACTGCAACAAATATAAACAGCAACAACTGGAACAAACCATTATGATATATTCATTACATCTCCCTTCTTAAAAATAAATAAAAAATAAAACAATATATATTAGATATAAAAGAATATACATTTAAAAAAAAAAAAAACAAGAACAAAAACAAACAAAGTACACAGTTATGTAGTGTCATAATCTTCCCAATACTTTGGCTTGATTCTCCGTCCATATCTTGAGAATCTACAGGGTGGCTCAACTTGTGCTGTTTCTGTTGTGCTAGGAAGAATCACATTGGAGCTGTGATCAGAGAGTTGTGCAGTTGGTGTTGTACTCAGTAACTGTCCCTCCTGTATGTCCACATGTGAAGCATCAGTTGAGCTTAGAGTCTCATTTATATCACTATGTAACATCATTGGTGGTACATGAAGCACTGCATCTGGAATATTTGTAACTCCTGTATTTGTACCTCTGTTGTGACGCAGATGTACTCTGTTGCGCCGGTAATCTTTGCCATTCTCTGTGCGGACAATGTATGAGCGTGGTGCCCATCCTTACTCTATCGCCAATCTCACAAGGTTTTAGAAATTTAGACCCACGATCATAATACAGTTTCTGCCTGTTTTTTTAATGTTTCCACTCGCTTTTTAACCATTTCAGGATTCTGTACTTTGGAGGCAAGTTGTGTAGGTGTTGAAGGCAAAACTGATTTCAAACGTCTACTCATTAGTAATTGTGAAGGTGATGCTATTCCATCTATTGGGGTGTTACGGTAGTTTAGAATACACAGGTATGGATCTTGATTAGTTTGGGCTGCTTTTTCCAAAATGTTCTTTGCAATTTGTACATATTTTTCAGCTAAGCCATTTGACTGTGGGTAATGTGGGCTGGACAATGTGTGTTTGAAACCCCATTCTTTTGCAAAGTTTGCGAATTCCATTGAGGAGTACTGAGGACCATTATCTGATATTAACTCATCACATATGCCATGTCTTGCCAAGACAGATTTAATGACATTTATCACTGCACTAGACTTAGTGTCTCTTAGTTGAACTATTTCAAAGTAACGACTGTAGTAGTCTACCATTATAAGATAGTTGTTATGGTTCCATGTAAATAGGTCTGATGCAATTCTTTGCCAAGCTCTCTCTGACTGTACTCTTGTTACCATTGGCTCCTTTTGGTTTGCTCTTTGATTTTCTTGACATGTTGTACAATTATTGACCATGTCTTCAATCTGTGAATTCATTCCAGGCCAATATAAGAGATCCCTAGCACGTCTTTTACACAAGGCTATTCCAAAATGCCCTATATGCAGTTTTCTTATTATTTCTTTCCTGAGCTCCGGGGGAACCACAATTCTCTCCCCTTTAAAAACAATCCCATCAACTATTGACCGTTCTTTTCTTACATTCCAGTAAGGTTTTAAGTCAACATTCACTTTGGCTTTTGAGTTTGGCCATCCTTGCCTTATTATTGTAATCAAATTGGCCATAGTTGCATCCCTTTCTGTTGCTAGCTGTATTTCTTTAAGTTTCTCATCAGTAGCAGGTAATTGTGAAAGTACAGAGTGCACATGCTCTTCCAAGTCCTTTTCCTCTCTTTCGTCTTGTCCAGGCTTAAATGTCCTTGAAAGCATATCAGCTACTGGAATTTTATTGCCAGGTACATATACTACATGCATATCATATTTTTGTATTCTTAGGATCATTCTTTGCAGCCTTGGTGGAGCGGACAGAAGTGGTTTTTCCATGATGCTCATAAGTGGTTTATGATCAGTCTCAACTGTGACTTTCTGCCCATAGATGTATTGATAAAACTTTTCACAACCGATTAAAATGGCCAACATTTATTTTTCTATTTGGGCATAGTTGCGTTGCGTAGGAGTCATTGATCTGGATGCATATACAACAGGCCTGCTCCTAAACCGAACTGAGAGGCATCAACCTGTATTGTTACCTCCTTCTTGGGGTCAAAATATTGTAATCCAGTTTCCAATGAACGCACAATAAGACCTTTGACATCTTCAAAAACATTATTTATTGAGTCATTCCAGCTGCATAGTGCATCCTTTCGGAGTAGTTCTCTTAGTGGAGTTGTAGCTTCTGTTTCTCTCTCGACACCGTTCCAATAGTGCACACAGATTTTGATCATGTTATTTCCGTGTAGATCCATATACCAGAAGATCATCTATGATTACATCTACACCATGAAGGCCTTCAATGGTTTCATGTGCTTTTTTCTGAAATATTTCTTGTGCTGAGGCAATACCAAAGGGAACTCTAGTAAAGCGCCATCTTCCAAATGGTGAATAAAAAGTGGTGAGCCTGCTGCTCTGTTCATCTAATTTGAGCTGCCAATATCCTGACTGAGCATCTAATACACCGAAGAATTTTGCATGTGCTAACTTGTGTGTGATGTCATCTAGAGTTGGCAAACTGTAGTGTTCTCGCATGATTTCTCTGTTTAAATCTCTTGGATCAATGCATATTCTTAAAGCACCTGAGTTTTTCTTTTCTACTGCAACCATTGAACTCACCCACTCAGTGGGCTCATCTTCTTTTTTCAGCACTCCTAAATTTACCATGCGATCCAGTTCCTCTTTGAGTTTGTCTTTTATGGCAATTGAAATCCTTCTTGGTGAATGAATTACTGGATGTGCATCTGGTTTTAGTTTAATGCTGCATTCACCAGACAAACAACCTAGCCCTTGAAACACATCTGAAAATAGTTCCTCAACTTGTTGCTTAGATAAACCTTTGTTATACTGATCAACAGTCATGACTATTTTTATAAAAAATTCCAAATTAAGTTTTTTGTTTTGTAACATGCATTGTTCTTGTGCACCTGTATCAATCTTGAATTTAATTGGTATGTTTTGTGTGCTCACAAGAATCTCTACATATACTTCATCTTGTTCTACATTTATCCACCATAGCTAGAAATATTGTACTTTGATCAATGTCACCATCAGTTTCATTTTCATCTTGCTCCACTTGATTCACTGACTTCCTACACTTTATAGTGTTGTTTCTGCACACCCTGGAAAAATGGTTGTTTTTCTGACATTTGTAGCATATTTTTTCCTGTGCTGGACACTGTGTATTCTTAGTGTGTTTTGTACCACATTTAGTACAGCTTCTGTAAAGAGTTTGCTCTGCACAATCCTGCAGGTTATTTGCTTTTCTGCTATGAATCAGATTACTTTCACTTTTCCTTTGCACCATGTGTAAGACTTCTGTGTCACTATGAATTAACTGCATGTGAGCTCTGGATGTTTCATATGCTCTAGCTATTTTTACTGCAGAGTTTATGGTTAGATCCTCTTCTAGCAGTAATTTTTCCTGTACTTTTCTAGAATTTTATCCCATCACAATTCTATCTTTTATCATATCATCACAGTCCTGAAAGGCACAGTCTTTAGCTATGAGATGTAGCTGTGTGACCCACTCATCTATAGATTCTGTTTTACCCTGATGTCTTTCATAAAATACTTTTCTCTGTACAGTTTTTCTTAGGATTACAGTATGTCTCAAATTTCTCAAATAACACATTGGGATTCTTTTTACCTTCAGCAGATATAGCTCCACTTTCACTCCATGATCTGCAAATATCTCTGCCTTTCTCTCCAATGCAAATGAGAAACTGTGCAGCCTTCTGCTCCTGTGTCCACTTGTCAGCATCAGGGCCAGCAAATAATAATTCCATGAGCTCTCTCCATCTTGTCCAGTGCTCACATACATTGCCTTTATCAAAGTCCATAGGAGGCACTTACTATCTGCTTGCAGCCATGATAATCAAACTTAAATAAATGTTTACTTCTGACACCATGTAAATATCTCCTGAATGCACAGAACTCATGAAGACACCATTGTTCAACTTCAAGAACTTTTTATTAACTGAAGATAACACACCCATTTCACTGTTATACCTCATGATTGTCCCTAGTGTTAGAATATATGAACTGCAACAAATATAAACAGCAACAACTGGAACAAACCATTATGATATATTCATTACAGAACCCACATTTTTTTCTTTCGTGATTCAGATAGAGCATGCAATTTTAAGCAACTTTCTAATTTATGCCTATTATCATTTTTTCTTTGTTCTCTTGCTATCTTTATTTGAAAAAGAAGGTATCTAAGCTTTTTTTGGGGTTCAGGACTCTGGACAGCACTTTTTTATTGGTGGATTAATTTATCCACCAATCAGCAAGGACAACCCAGGTTGTTCACCAAAAATGGGCCAGCATCTAAACTTACATTCTTGCATTTCAAATAAAGATACCAAGAGAATAAAGAAAATTTGATAATAGGAGTAAATTAGAAAGTTGCTTAAAATTTCATGCTCTATCTTAATCACACAAGAAAAATTTTGGGTTCAGTGTCCCTTTAAGTTTGGTTTAGGGTTATGGGAGTGTGCATGCAAATGTTAAAAATAAATAACTCTAATGAACACTTTGCCTGAAAATCATATCCAAGAACCTGCTTTTCCAGTCAAACAGTACATCAGCAAGATTAATCTACAGGCAATGACGTGATTTTGGAATGAAGATAACAGATTACTTTGCACATGCGTGTAGAAACAAAAACTTAATTACAACTTCAAAATAGGACAAAGCATAACAGGTGTCCAGTATTTAACCAGACTGTCCATTTTATTAGCAGGTTGTCCAGTAAAATCTTTGCAAAAAATACTAGACACTTAAATGTCCTTTTTTTTAAGGTCCCAAAGCATTAGCTAAATAAAAAGGCCTCCTGTTTCTAAATTAATTACATATATAGAGGAAAAAGAATTTACTTGTAGTCAAGGGGTCAAAACACATTTGTTTATGTTTGTTACCCACAGCCAAAAAGGTAAAATTATTCATTTGTTAATAGCAATTAAAGGATAAAATAATATACGTTGCGGGATCAAGAGTAAAAACTAAGATAGAGCTTTTGGGTTGTGTGGCCCCAACCTACAATTGCACCCAGGCACCAACAGAATGTCCAGTATTTTAATGGAGACAACTAGCAACCCTGTTTGTATCTGTTATTAGGTTGCAAATATAAAACTTGACGACTAAGTTTAAATTCGTAATAGAAAGATTAGAAATATTAACGGTATCAGTATTCTCCTAATAGAAATTAAAAACTCAAGATCTGTATCGCCCACCCACATCGTGCTAATACCACTAGTTACCCGAACCACCACACCTAGCAAATGATCAATTAACACAAACAGAAAACCTTTTTAGGTGGAGTCAGATTTGTTAATAATATTAAATGAGAGAACATCATTTCTATAACTTAGAAACAGTAATTCTATACTGGGAACTAGCTGAACAAATCAGGTAGGCCAATGGCAAGAGGCATATATGTGCAGCTACCAATCAGCAGCCAGCTCTAATTAGTGCTTTGCAGCTCCTTCGCCTACCTAAGTATTATTTTCAATAAAAGATAGCAAGAGAACAAAGCAAATTAGATAACAGAAGTAAATTGGAAAGTTGTTCAAAATCCCATGTTCTGCCTGAATCATAACAGTTTTGTTTTTTATATCCCTTTTTAAGAATGCCTTGAGCAGGATTTGAACCTGTGCGGTACACTGCATCCTGAGCTATCCTAATGCTTGATACATTCTTAAGCAGTTCACAAATGAGCTCTCTATGGAAACACAATTCACTAGAGATGCATTTTTGTATAAACCATACAGAAAATGAATTGTGAATATTCTTGTGAGTTTAGGATATTTCCTCATGAGCTCTAACACCTAATTATGAAAACGATGGTATTTGAATCTCCTGAGCTATTTTAACTGCATGCATGTGCTTAAAATATGTACATAAAAAACCCATACATTTTACATTTCCATTTAGCACTTAGGTTTTATAGTTAAAAAATACAGCACAGGTTTCATCTAGTATAAATAAATCAAGTTTTATTGGCCTCATAAGCCAAATAAACAGATTTGTCGTGGTCCCTAAAACTATTCATAGGTCAGACCTATCACACATTTTCTGATGATTCTCATAAAATAAAGTAAAAAAAGAACAAACAATTTGTGTGTGTGTGTGTGTATATACAATACATATACATATATATATATATATATATATATATATACACACACCCACATATACTTGTAAATATATATATATATATATATATATATACCAAATGTAACAAAATGTGAAAAAACAATCTTGTGTCTCTATCTTGATGAATACGAGACTTAGGGGCATATTTATTAAAGTCTGGCGGACCTGATCCGACAGTGTGGATCAGGTCCGCCAGACTTCGCTGAATACGGCGAGCAATACGCTCGCCGTATTCAGAATTGCACTAGCAGCTCACAAGAGCTGCTGGTGCAACACCACCCCCTGCAGACTCGCGGCCGCCAGCAGGAGGGTGTCAATAAACCCGATCGTACTCGATCGGGTTGATTTCCGGCGATGTCTGTCCACCTTCTCAGAGCAGGCAGAAAGGTTATGGAGCAGCGGTCTTTGTGACCGCTGCTTCATAACTGCTGTTTCTGGCGAGCCTGCAGACTCACCAGAAACACGGGGCATCAAGCTCCATTCGGATCTTGATACATATGCCCCTTAGTATTTTCACATGCACACATTTTTTTTATTATTCATAAACTCGGTGGACTCCAATTATCCTTTTCTTCACAATGTTATTGACATTTCTTTTCTTCTTTGAGAAAATAATAAATATAAAGTAGTACGACAAATGATGATAAATCATCAACACATCTCCAGAAATATACTGATACAGAGTAGAGCTAATTAGCATCATCATCAGGAACGCAGAACAAGGATTCCATCTTTAAAACATGAACAGGTTATTAAAAACATATTAAAATACTCTCAGCTAAATTCAAATATAAAGTATAAAAGTCCTTGCTCTCCATTGGGCTAATTAACTCCTTAACCCTTTTGCTGCTAAGCCCTTTTCACACCCCAGTACTTTTTGCTACTTACATTTAAACCCTATTGTAAGTCAAATTTCAGTGAGTGACCCACAGACATTATTTTTTTTTCAGCAGTCTAAGCAGATTCACAATATACCATTATAATATTTATATTTCATGGCATGTGTGATAGTTGTGAAGAAAACTGTAAACATGTATATTTTTGTTTAGATTTTAGTAAATAATATCGAAACGGCCAGGTGACCAATGCTGTTACAGTGATCTCCTGACTAAATTTTCATCATGGGTAGCCACATGTGAAATAGGGGTTCATACAGACTTTTGGGGGTTAAAATGTAGTACAGAAATAAAAGCACTATACAGACCAAATTCATATCTTCTTTTTAAGACAGGGGCTTCTCTACTATAAAATAAACTTTATTAGGGGTCTCTAGACGTACCAGATTTTTTAAAATGTTGTATTGTGCATATAATGGAATATCCCCAATCAAATCCCCATGTGTCTGTTTAACTTTATTTTTAAAAGATTTGCTGGGTACTGCTCTAAGACCCCAGCCTTTGATAGAGCAGACAATATTTCATATGAGGGGTTTTGGAGGTTTGTAGTTGCTTAGAGAACTAAGATGGGGGAGGGTTGAAAATCCTCCCCCATCCAGCTCCCTTGCAGTTACTGGTGTATCTTGGTTTGGCCCCCCTTTGAGACGTCACCGACAACTAGGCCACCAACAATCCCCAAAAACAGTCTTGTCATGCATCTACAGGCAGCAATGAACATGATGAGAACACTTCGTCATGCGCATTAAAGGGACATGAAACAAAATTCCAATTTACTTCCATTTTCAAATTTATTTGTTCTTTTGTCATCCTTTCTTGAAAAACAGGGAGCTAAGCTAAGGAGTGTGTCCAGGTCTGCAGCACTATATGGCAGCAGTTTTGAAACAAAAGCACTAGATGGCAACACTTTTCCTGACATGTATTGCTGCAGACATGTGCTTGCTACTTACCTAGGTATCTCTTCAACAAAGAATACCATGAGAACAAAACAAATTTGATAACAGAACTAGATTGTAAACTGTTTCAAAATTGTATTCTCTGACTTGCAAAAGAAAAATGTTGGATTTTAATGACCCTTTAAGTCCCATGTAAAACACAAGATATTCAAAATACAAGCAGAAGTGGTTCCCTCCTTGACCCACTGCAATTAGTAGTGGGTCCCTCCTTGTCCTTGACCCACTGCAATTTGGATTTTGTCCCTACTCTCCACAGGGACAGCAATCGTTAAGGTTACCGATTACCTACTTACAGCAAAATCCAAAGGCCACTTCTCTATGCTTATCCTCCTTGATCTGTCTGCAGCCTTTGATACTGTTGACCACCCTCTTTTGCTCCAAACCCTCCATTCCTTCTGCATCTGCGACACTGCTCTCTCGTGGTTCTCTTCTTATCTGTCTAACTGTACCTTTAGTATAGACTTCTCTGGGGCATCCTCTGCCCCGTCACCTCTTTCATTATCATTTGTATGCCAATGACACCCAAATCTACCTCTCTGCACCAGAACTATATCTTTCCTTGCAAACCCGTATCACTGTCTCTCTCATATCTCATCTTGGATGTCCTCTCACTACCTCAAGCTAAATCTCTCCAAAACTGAGCTCCTTATTTTCCCACCTTCTACCGAAATCTCCACCCCCCATTTCTCTATAACTGTTGATAACTCCATCATTACCCCAACCCCACATGCCCAATGTCTTGGGGTCACACTTGACTCAGATCTCTCTTTCAATCCTCACATTCAGTCCTTGGCTAAAGCCTGCCGCTTCCACCATTAAAACATCTCTAAAATTAGATATTTCCTTACACAAGACACAACTAAGATTTTAATCCACTCTCCCATCCTCTCTGGTCTCCTTAGCTGCCGCCTAGCTCTTTTACAATCCATAATGAATGCCTCTGCCAGGCTCATCTTCCTTGCACGTCGCTCTTCATCTGCTGCACCTCTCTGCCAATCTCTTCACTGGCTTCCTCTTGCCTCCAGGATTAAACACAAAATTCTCACTCTGACACACAAAGCCCTCAACTGCACTGCTCCCCCCTACATCTCAGACCTTGTCTCCAGATACTCTCCCTCCCATCCCCTTCCCTCCACTCATGATCTCCTACTCTCCTCTTCTCTTGTTACCTCCTCACATTCCTGCTTACAAAAAATTTTCAGACTGGCTCCCATCTTATGAAACTCTCTATTCAGAGATGCATACAAGCTACATTTACCTTTCTATCTCCACTGCTATCCCCTCAAACCCCATACTATGTAAGCCTATGAGCCCAGCTGTTTGTAGTTCACCTTTATAAGAGCCGACTTCAACAGTGCAACTCTCGGCAGGGCCCTCTACCCACTTGACCACTGTAAATGTTATTTTGTATACCACCTATGTCATAGCGCTGCGGAATCCGTTGGCGCTCTACAAATACCTGATAATAATAATAAACACCTTGTAATTACAAGACATTTTTGTTGTTGTGTTGCTATAGAATAATATATCAGCCAAGTCTTCACTTTTTTTTTAAAGCAAATTAACATTATTTACTGCAATTAAATATCAATAGCCAAACTCCACCCACCATTTGCCTCATTTGGAGATGACAATCTATGTCTGCTCACAGACGTAAATATATATATATACAGACACACAATTCATACTGCGGGGCCTATATTTTTAATATTGTTTTAATATAACATAAGAGCAAATACCCTACTGTTTCACTATGTGTTGAATGTGATATTTTCTTGTGAGTGAAGAACAATGCTATTTATGTTAAAATAATTTTTATTGAGATATCATAATGAAACATAATACATATTAAATGATTTCAGTTACATTACAACAATGCTATTTAAACGATTTCTTGGCTAAGTTTTGGCTTTGGCGCACTTTAGACCTTGAACGAAAGCCAGAACAGGATTTTGTAGAGTGTCCCATAGAAGTTAATGAGAAGAGTGATTTCGCATGGCTGCACTGTCCAACTTTCAGATGTTAGTGTGCCTGATGTTTTCACTCAAGCAACATTTTTTACTTTCAACTTTAAGCGCAAGAATAAGAGTACTACTGATTTAACTATAGCACCAATATTGTTAGGCTCCACTTCTAAGCTAGGCCATTTTTTCATACCAATGTTCTCAGAACCCCACCTCATTCCATTATTAGAGTTTATAAGACACTAATCAGCAATTTGTTAGCAGAACACCTGACAAAATCAAGTTACTTAAACTAAAATAAATAGTTTGAGGGGCGTGTCCTTAATTTGCCACAAACTTTAACAGGAACTTTTTGTTAAGATGGTTAGCAGAAGTTATTGTACGTAAAAGAAAAAAAAAAATATTAGGGAATAGTTTAGAAACATGGATAGGAAGCTGATGTAAAAGCCAGCTAAAGATGTTCGATTATAGACCCACAATTACTCAGTAGATGATATTATCTGTACTACAGTTAGTTAGTCCCAGAGGACCTTTGCAGAAACAACTCTGCACAAATTATATATCTTAAAATGTCTAAGATCTGAGTTGGCCTTAAATACCATTTCATTTAACGCAAAATAATATTGATGGTAGAACTAGGGTTGCCACCTTTTCTTGAAAACAAATACCAGCCATGTTCATTAGTATACATTTGCATAAATAATTATACAGCATTTATTAATAACTAAACCTGCTAGGATCGATTTATCAATGGTTTAAAATTAGGTTCCCAATAAATTAAACTGGTAATATAGCCTCACACACACTTTGAAGAAGTTTCACCATTAAAACATCTTTATTTAAATTTTTAATCTTTATTTTTTCAACTTTAACCTTAACCTGTGTCTGTAAAACACCAGCTGGGTGACAACCCTAATGTGGAATTACGCTAGTATCAAACATGTAATATGCTTTATGAAGTAACATAGCAAGACTAGTGCCATACATAAAGCTGAAGTGGAAGTATTACATTTTGCTACTTTTGAAGCTGGGTTTCGTACCAAAGATTCAGACCAATTTACAAATGTTTTCTGTAGTTACCAAATCACTTCCTCACAAACTTGAGAAAAATATCTTCCCTCACATCTGTATCCACTCTTTATTCCTCTCTGCTCTTCTTTTTGCTCTAAAATATTCCTCTTGCTGATTCTTTTTTCCTGAGAAGTGACCTGCTGTCAATCACTGCCAGAAGTAACTGATAACCATGTGTTCCTTTTATTTCATACATGACATTGCTGACAGATATTGTATCATTAACTTCATACAGAGTATTTCAACAATGAAACAGTTTCAGTGTGACTTTAATAAGAAAAAAAGATGCTTTTCTTTTGGTTGATTTCCTATTGAGAGCAATTGTAGGATAGATTATAAGTGGCGTGTTTTGTTAATGGTGTTAGTAATTTGGGAGAGTTGACACCCTCAAAATCTACTTACCAATTCCAAGCTGAAAATATATTTAGAAGAAAAACAGCCTTTAAAAAAGGGAATATAACTTCTATATTTTGCTAGGATGTTGCAGGTGTAGCCAGTGAACTGCTTGTGCAATGCCGCCCCCCTGCAGATTCGGGGGTGTCAATCAACCCGATCGTACACTATTGGTTGGATTGCTGTCCACCGCCTCAGAGGAGGCGTATGAGTAGAGGATCAGCGTTCTTAAGACCGCTGCTTCTTAACACCTGTTTCCGGCGAGCCTGAAGGGTTGTGCGAAAACAGATGCATTTGGGCCGACTGACTGTTTGATAAAGTTTGCATTCATGTTCATTTTAAGTAGCACAATCATGCACAAATAAAAGTTAAAGGCACACTCAAGTCAAAATAAACTTTCATTATTCAGATAGAACATGTAATTTTAAACAACCCAATTTACTTCCATTAAAAAAGTGCACAGTCTTTTTATATTTAAACTTTTTGAGTCACCAGCTCCTACTGAGCATGTGCAAGAATAAATGTGTATGCATTTGTGATTGGCTGATGGCTGTCACATGGTACGTGTATGCATTTGTGATTGGCTTATGGCTGTCACATGGTATAGGGGGAAGTGGAAATAGACATAACTTTTAAAATTGTTAGAAAAAAATCTACAAATCATTTGAAGTTCAGACTAAGTGCTATTGCATTGTCTTGTTATCTTGCATTTGTTGATTATGCAAATCTACTGTGTTTACTGGTCCTTTAAGTTTTATTCAGCTCAATGGACTTTATAAGTTTATTTGGATGATCATTGGCCACACTGGTTTGAAATATTCCTCCTAGCCTTTTATCACGTGACCAGCACAGCATTCACATTACGCACAGAGGGAGTGGAGCGTTTGGGGAAAGGATTCCCCACAGCGAAGTGGCTGTCCTCCGAGATTATTCTTGAGCACCAGCTGAATTGTTGTACTCCGTGGGGAGCTCCACCACCCTGGGGGATTTGCGTGACAAGGAACCAAAGGTATTGCACAGGTACCAAGTATTAGTTGAAATGTAATAAAGATGGTTCTGTTTTACATTTATAATACTCAGACTGTTTACACATTCGATTCTTGAGACTTTCTATTGCTGTTTAAAGAAAACAAAACACACACCTTGTTCCACCGTTACAGATCCTTTCTGATGCCTGTTTCAGGCCAACCTACCCACAAGCAAACTAGCAAATGCCAAACTGTTCTGCTCAAATATTAAATTGCCTACAACTAACACCTATCTTGAGCACATATTTTTAGATCACTGAGAACCATAATTTCACATCTGCTGCACTTGTTTGAGGGTAAAAGGTTTGCAATTATGAGAAACGTGTATAGGGTACAGAAGGGAAAAAAGTAGGAACATGGAAAATAATAAAAAAAAATAAATTCCAAGAAATAATTGAAAGAAGCATTTGGCAGTGCATCAGCCACCACTAGCCAGATTTTACAGCAACTACATATTCCAAATTATAACCTGCTGGCTCAAGACAGATGCTTTATACATCTCTTCTATGCATATTCTGTACTCCACCTACTACCTGGTTATTGGATGCATGTGCAATACTAAAATCTATAATTTTCTGGTTAGTCCTTAACAACCCAAAATAAAAAAAAAAAAATTTCTTTCTCTTTGTAGGTGATGTGCATCTTCTGGCCTTTCAAGAGATAGCTACAGCCATTGCAAACAGTTTACATCATCAGGATTTAATAACACACATACGCATGGACACACACAAGCACATGAACACGCACACACATACACAGGCACCAACACACACCCACACATATGCACACACACACACATGTGCACACACACACACACATACCCACCCACGCACATGAACACACATACACACACATGCACTAGCACACATACTCACATGCACCGCACACACACCCACATGAACATACACACACGCATGCAAACACACATGAACACTTAAACACACACATACACACCCACCCACAACCATGAATACACACACACATACACACACATGAACACACACACACAAACACAAACAAATGCACACACACAAAAACACACATGTGCACGCACATGAACATGCACACACAAACACATACATACACACACACCCACACACGAACATGCACACACATACATGTGCACGCACACACACACACAGCCACAGACATGAACATGCGCACACACACATACACAAACCCACACACATGCACACACACACCCTTGCACATGTACAAGCACACACAAATGCACACATACATACATACACACATGTGTGCGCAAATACAGACACAATGGGATATTATGTCCACCGTCCAAGGGTCTGGGACATCTCGTATCCAGGCTTGACGAAAAAGAGAAAGCCTGCCCCCGCCAGATCCACACTGGGCTGATGCTGATTTAGAGTTAGCAGAAGGCTTCTTGTTTTGTTTTCCCTTGTTCCAGGGCTGGTTGGATTTACAAGAAGATCTGGGTTGATCTGGTTTGGAATAGGAGGACTTTGGTCCCTTAAAGTTACGAAAGGAACAAAAATTACAGGTCTGATGACCTCTAGGTCTATTTTTCTTGGCCTGAGTTAGGAAAGGTCCCTTTCCACCTGTAATCTCTGAAATTATCTCTGCTAGACCAGGTCCAAACAAAGTCTTTTCCTTGTAGGGTAAAGCCAAAAGCTTGGCCTTAGAAGAAACATCGGCAGACCAAGATTTTAACCACAGAGCCATGTGGGCTAGTACCGTGAAGCTAAACATCTTAGCTCGTAGACGAATTATCTGCATGTTGGCATCAGAGATAAAAGTATTGGCCAATTTGAGAGCTTTGACCCTATCCTGGATCTCCTCTACTGTAGTTTCCTGTGTAATGAGATCAGACAATCCATCACACCAATAAGATGCAGCTCCCGCAACCATAGCAATACTCGCTGCAGGTTGCCACTGTAGTTCTTGATTAACATACATCTTTTTTAAGTAAGCCTCTAGTTTTTTGTCCATTGGGTCCTTAAAAGAGCAACTATCCTCTATAGGAATGGTAGTTCTCTTAGCAAGAAATGAAATAGCTTCTTCAACCTTAGGTACAGTGCGCCACGAGTCACGAATAGAGTCAGCAACAGGAAACATCTTTTTAAAAACAGGGGAAGGGGAAAAAGGAACCCCTGGCTTATCCCATTCCTGAGCTATACTTTCAGACATCTTCCTAGGAACAGGAAAAACTTCCTCACAAGATGGAGAATCATAAACTCTATCCAGTTTAATAGACTTAGTAAGCTTAAATTTAAAATGTACTTCTTCAGATTCTGAAGATTTTTCTGCTAAAGTGTCAGAGTCTGAGATCTCACCTTCAGAAGCTACTGAAGAATTCTCCTCATCGACAACTGATCAAGAGTGGCTAATGAAGTTCTAGAGTCAGAAACCTTAGTATCAGGCAAACGTTTAGATTTTCTCTTGCGCTTACCCAAGGAAGGGAAAACAGATAAAGCCGCTGTAACAGTAGAGGAAACCTGAGCGGCAAAATCCCCAGGTAAATAAACACCCCCAGTAGGTTAAGAGGCCACAGAAGGCACAGTATGAGATACTAAGGCTTGGGACATTTGATGAGAAAGCTGAGGCATGTCACGCACAGCATAATCCTGAGAGACAGTTGGCTCAGAAGGGAGTAATTTATCCTTAAATTTCAAGGTTTTAGCTAAACAAGAGGAGCAAAATTGCATAGGAAGAACAATTTGAGTCTATAAGTGAAATAAACAGTTATCCATTGAAATGGACTGATTCTGTTTAACAAGTCCCACTACTAAAATATAAAAAGCATAATTTATGCTTACCTGATAAATTTATTTCTCTTGTAGTGTATCCAGTCCACGGATCATCCATTACTTATGGGATATTAACTCCTCCCCAACAGGAAGTGCAAGAGGATTCACCCAGCAGAGCTGCTATATAGCTCCTCCCCTAACTGCCATTACCAGTCATTCGACCGAAAACATGCAGAGAAAGGAAAACCATAGGGTACAGTGGTGACTGTAGTTTAATGGAAAAATTACCTGCCTTAAAGTGACAGGGCGGGCCGTGGACTGGATACACTACAAGAGAAATAAATTTATCAGGTAAGCATAAATTATGCTTTCTCTTGTTAAGTGTATCCAGTCCACGGATCATCCATTACTTATGGGATACCAATACCAAAGCTAAAGTACACGGATGACGGGAGGGACAGGCAGGCTCTTTATATGGAAGGAACCACTGCCTGAAGAACCTTTCTCCCAAAAACAGCCTCCGAAGAAGCAAAAGTGTCAAATTTGTAAAATTTGGAAAAAGTATGAAGAGAAGACCAAGTTGCAGCCTTACAAATCTGTTCAACAGAAGCCTCATTCTTAAAGGCCCAAGTGGAAGCCACAGCTCTAGTAGAATGTGCTGTAATTCTTTCAGGAGGCTGCTGTCCAGCAGTCTCATAGGCTAACCGTATTATGCTACGAAGCCAAAAGGAGAGAGAGGTAGCCGAAGCTTTTTGACCTCTCCTCTGACCAGAATAAACGACAAACAGGGAAGACGTTTGTCGAAAATCCTTAGTTGCCTGTAGATAAAATTTCAGGGCACGGACTACATCTAGATTGTGTAGCAGACGTTCCTTTTTCGAAGAAGGATTAGGACACAAAGATGTAACCACAATCTCTTGATTGATATTCCTGTTAGTGACCACCTTAGGTAGGAACCCAGGTTTAGTACGCAGAACTACCTTGTCTGAATGAAAAATCAGATAAGGAGAATCACAATGTAAGGCAGATAACTCAGAGACTCTTCGAGCCGAGGAAATCGCCATTAAAAACAGAACTTTCCAAGATAACAACTTGATATCAATGGAATGAAGGGGTTCAAACGGAACCCCCTGTAAAACATTAAGAACTAAGTTCAAACTCCATGGTGGAGCAACAGTTTTAAACACAGGCTTGATCCTAGCTAAAGCCTGACAAAAAGCTTGAACGTCCGGAACTTCTGACAGACGTTTGTGTAAAAGAATGGACAGAGCTGAAATCTGTCCCTTTAAGGAACTAGCGGATAAACCCTTTTCTAAACCTTCTTGTAGAAAAGACAATATCCTCGGAATCCTAACCTTACTCCATGAGTAACTCTTGGATTCGCACCAATATAAGTATTTGCGCCATATCTTATGGTAAATCTTTCTGGTAACAGGCTTCCTAGCCTGTATTAAGGTATCAATAACTGACTCAGAAAAAACACGTTTTGATAAAATCAAGCGTTCAATTTCCAAGCAGTCAGCTTCAGAGAAATTAGATTTTGATGTTTGAAGGGACCCTGGATCAGAAGGTCCTGTTTCAGAGGTAGCGACCAAGGTGGACAGGATGACATGTCCACTAGATCTGCATACCAAGTCCTGCGTGGCCATGCAGGCGTTATTAGAATCACTGATGCTCTCTCCTGTTTGATTCTGGCAATCAATCGAGGAAGCATCGGGAAGGGTGGAAACACATAAGCCATCCCGAAGGTCCAAGGTGCTGTCAAAGCATCTATCAGAACCGCTCCCGGATCCCTGGATCTGGACCCGTAATGAGGAAGCTTGGCGTTCTGTCGAGACGCCATGAGATCTATCTCTGGTTTGCCCCAACGTCGAAGTATTTGGGCAAAGACCTCCGGATGAAGTTCCCACTCCCCCGGATGAAAAGTCTGACGACTTAAGAAATCCGCCTCCCAGTTCTCCACTCCCGGGATGTGGATTGCTGACAGGTGGCAAGAGTGAGACTCTGCCCAGCGAATTATCTTTGATACTTCCATCATTGCTAGGGAGCTTCTTGTCCCTCCCTGATGGTTGATGTAAGCTACAGTCGTGATGTTGTCCGACTGAAACCTGATGAACCCCCGAGTTGTTAACTGGGGCCAAGCCAGAAGGGCATTGAGAACTGCTCTCAATTCCAGAATGTTTATTGGTAGGAGACTCTCCTCCTGATTCCATTGTCCCTGAGCCTTCAGAGAATTCCAGACAGCGCCCCAACCTAGTAGGCTGGCGTCTGTTGTTACAATTGTCCAGTCCGGCCTGCTGAATGGCATCCCCCTGGACAGATGTGGCCGAGAAAGCCACCATAGAAGAGAATTTCTGGTCTCTTGATCCAGATTCAGAGTAGGGGACAAGTCTGAGTAATCCCCATTCCACTGACTTAGCATGCACAATTGCAGCGGTCTGAGATGTAGACGTGCAAAGGGTACTATGTCCATTGCTGCTACCATTAAGCCGATCACCTCCATGCATTGAGCTACTGACGGGTGTTGAATGGAATGAAGGACACGGCATGCATTTTGAAGCTTTGTTAACCTGTCTTCTGTCAGGTAAATCTTCATTTCTACAGAATCTATAAGAGTCCCCAAGAAGGGAACTCTTGTGAGTGGAAAGAGAGAACTCTTCTTTTCGTTCACCTTCCATCCATGCGACCTTAGAAATGCCAGTACTAACTCTGTATGAGACTTGGCAGTTTGAAAGCTTGAAGCTTGTATCAGAATGTCGTCTAGGTACGGAGCTACCGCAATTCCTCGCGGTCTTAGTACCGCCAGAAGAGCACACAGAACCTTTGTGAAGATTCTCGGAGCCGTAGCCAATCCGAATGGAAGAGCTACAAACTGGTAATGCCTGTCTAGAAAGGCAAACCTTAGATACCGGTAATGATCTTTGTGAATCGGTATGTGAAGGTAAGCATCCTTTAAATCCACTGTGGTCATGTACTGACCCTTTTGGATCATGGGTAAAATTGTCCGAATAGTTTCCATTTTGAACGATGGAACTCTTAGGAATTTGTTTAGGATCTTTAAATCCAAGATTGGCCTGAAAGTTCCCTCTTTTTTGGGAACCACAAACAGATTTGAGTAAAACCCTTGTCCTTGTTCCGACCGCGGAACCGGATGGATCACTCCCATTAATAAAAGATCTTGTACGCAGCGTAGAAACGCCTCTTTCTTTATTTGGTTTGTTGACAACCTTGACAGATGAAATCTCCCTCTTGGGGGAGAGAATTTGAAGTCTAGAAGGTATCCCTGAGATATGATCTCTAACGCCCAGGGATCCCCGACATCTCTTGCCCAAGCCTGGGCGAAGAGAGAAAGTCTGCCCCCCACTAGATCCGTTCCCGGATCGGGGGCCCTCGATTCATGCTGTCTTAGGGGCAGCAGCAGGTTTCCTGGCCTGCTTGCCCTTGTTCCAGGACTGGTTAGGTCTCCAGCCTTGTCTGTAGCGAGCAACAGCTCCTTCCTGTTTTGGTGCAGAGGAAGTTGATGCTGCTCCTGCTTTGAAATTACGAAAGGAATGAAAATTAGACTGTCTAGCCTTAGGTTTGGCTCTGTCTTGAGGCAGGGCATGGCCTTTACCTCCTGTAATGTCAGCGATAATTTCTTTCAACCCGGGCCCGAATAAGGTCTGCCCTTTGAAAGGTATATTAAGCAATTTAGATTTAGAAGTAACGTCAGCTGACCAGGATTTTAGCCACAGTGCTCTGCGTGCCTGAATGGCGAATCCGGAATTCTTAGCCGTAAGTTTAGTTAAATGTACTACGGCATCTGAAATAAAGGAGTTAGCTAACTTAAGGGCTTTAAGCTTGTGTGTAATCTCATCTAATGGAGCTGATTCAAGTGTCTCTTCCAGAGACTCAAACCAAAATGCTGCTGCAGCCGTGACAGGCGCAATGCATGCAAGAGGTTGCAATATAAAACCTTGTTGAACAAACATTTTCTTAAGGTAACCCTCTAACTTTTTATCCATTGGATCTGAAAAGGCACAGCTATCCTCCACCGGGATAGTGGTACGCTTAGCTAAAGTAGAAACTGCTCCCTCCACCTTAGGGACCGTTTGCCATAAGTCCCGTGTGGTGGCGTCTATTGGAAACATCTTTCTAAATATCGGAGGGGGTGAGAACGGCACACCGGGTCTATCCCACTCCTTAGTAACAATTTCAGTAAGTCTCTTAGGTATAGGAAAAACGTCAGTACTCGCCGGTACCGCAAAATATTTATCCAACCTACACATTTTCTCTGGTATTGCAACTGTGTTACAATCATTCAGAGCCGCTAACACCTCCCCTAGTAATACACGGAGGTTTTCCAGCTTAAATTTAAAATTTGAAATATCTGAATCCAGTTTGTTTGGATCAGAACCGTCACCCGCAGAATGAAGCTCTCCGTCCTCATGTTCTGCAAATTGTGACGCAGTGTCTGACATGGCCCTAATATTATCAGCGCACTCTGTTCTCACCCCAGAGTGATCACGCTTACCTCTTAGTTCTGGTAATTTAGCCAAAACTTCATTCATAACAGTAGCCATATCCTGTAATGTGATTTGTAATGGCCGCCCAGATGTACTCGGCGCTACAATATCACGCACCTCCCGAGCGGGAGATGCAGGTACTGACACGTGAGGCGAGTTAGTCGGCATAACTCTCCCCTCGTTGTTTGGTGAAATATGTTCAATTTGTACAGATTGACTTTTATTTAAAGTAGCATCAATACAGTTAGTACATAAATTTCTATTGGGCTCCACTTTGGCTTTAGCACATATAGCACAGATATCTTCCTCTGAATCAGACATGTTTAACACACTAGCAAATAAACTAGCAACTTGGAAATACTTTTCAAGTAATTTACTATAATATGAAAACGTACTGTGCCTATAAGAAGCACAGAAAAAGTTATGACAGTTGAAAATTAATAAACTGAAAAGTTATAGCATCAAATCTTTGTAAAAAACACAATTTTAGCAAAGGATTGCTCCCATTAGCAAAGGATAACTAACCCTGATAGCAGAAAAAAAAATAAAAAAAAAATACAGAAATAAACGTTTTTTTTTTTTTTTTTTTTTTTTTTTTATCACAGTCAACTACAATCTCACAGCTCTGCTGTGAGTGATTACCTCCCTCAAAACAAGTTTTGAAGACCCCTGAGTTCTGTAGAGATGAACCGGATCATGCAGGGAAGACAATAAACTTCTGACTGAATTTTTTGATGCGTAGCAAAAGCACCAAAAAAGGTCCCTCCCCCTCACACATAACAGTGAGAGAGATCAGTAAACTGTCATAAATTAAATAAAACGACTGCCAAGTGGAAAAAAATAGTGCCCAAAACATTTTTTCACCCAGTACCTCAGAAAATTAAACGATTTTACATGCCAGCAAAAAACGTTTAACATTAATAAATTGAGTGTTATTAAAAAGCCTGTTGCTAGTCCCTGCAAATTAGGCTAAAGTTTTATGCATACAGTATAATTCCAGTGAAGTGCCATTCCCCAGAATACTGAAGTGTAAAATATACATACATGACAGCCTGATACCAGTTGCTGCTACTGCATTTAAGGCTGAGTTTACATTATATCGGTATGGCAGAATTTTCTCATCAATTCCATTGTCAGAAAATAATAAGCTGCTACATACCTCTTTGCAGATTAATCTGCCCGCTGTCCCCTGATCTGAAGTTTACCTCTCCTCAGATGGCCGAGAAACAGCAATATGATCTTAACTACTCCGGCTAAAATCATAGAAAAACTCAGGTAGATTCTTCTTCAAATTCTACCAGAGAAGGAATAACACACTCCGGTGCTATTATAAAATAACAAACTTTTGATTGAAGGTATGAAACTAAGTATAATCACCACAGTCCTCTCACACATCCTATCTATTCGTTGGGTGCAAGAGAATGACTGGTAATGGCAGTTAGGGGAGGAGCTATATAGCAGCTCTGCTGGGTGAATCCTCTTGCACTTCCTGTTGGGGAGGAGTTAATATCCCATAAGTAATGGATGATCCGTGGACTGGATACACTTAACAAGAGAAATGTATTTACCAAATGTATTATTCAGTGTGTATAATACCAAAATAATTATTTATGGTGCATAAAATGAAAATAAACGTAATAGAACAAAAACCTCAGATTGCCTAAGATTCCTACCAGAAAGAGCACCCCACTAGTAAGAGGAAAAACCAAACTCCTTGTAAAGATTTCCTCTCCTCTAAGACGATCCGGATAGAAAAATACTAAAAGCAGGCATAAGAAAAAACCGTAGATCCTTTGCTCTGAAGCACAAGGTCGCAATCGTCTACAACTGCTCCGCTCTGTGAAACTGGAAGTGTGGGTCACGTGATCAGGACCGATATTAACTGCGCAGATATTTTCATCAGAGGAAAAATGTGCGAAAATGTCGGCAGTTTAAAAAACGGCTTTCTGTATTAACCAACAAAGACTTTCCCTTATATATCAGGCAAATGTCTAGTAAAGCCAAATATCAGGCAAATGTAGGGTATATCAGGCAAATGTAGGGTAAAGCCAAAAGCTTGGCCTTAGAAGAAACATCGGCAGACCAAGATATTTTTTTTTTTTGTTTAAATAATTTTTTATTGAGGTAAAAGTCATAATATAACACCACTGTGAGACATCAAAATACAGTATGCATGAATACAGATGAAAAGGAAGAAAAACACAATATGCACATTATTAAACACATAAAGTCATTTCTGTTTCATCACAGAGGAATCAAACCAAATGAAAAATAAGCTTAACCTCACTTTTTCAATTTTAGGACAATATAGAATATAAATTTTTTGGACACCATAAAATAGAACATAAAAGCGCTGATGCATAAAAGAGGACAAATGCACAAACTAAATTATTGGGAAATATACAGGTATTAATATCCATCAACAAACTAAACATTCCATACGTCAGTATACAAAATATCTGAAGGAAATATTAGTTTGAACTCTGAACATGCATAAAACTTATTCCATGAGACACCAACAGTCAGAGAAAACTTCATAAGCATCTAATAAAAGCGCTGTGGAAAAGGAAGATTAAAATTTAAGGGGTATTTGCAGTATTTTACGAGATAAACTGCGCAAAACACTCTGGACACGCTCACTTGTGCCAGAGTGTATCTTATGGGGAAAAAGAGAAAGGGAGGGAGGGGCAAAATATAATATATTGTGTATAGCTAAATGAATTAACACCAACTAATATATCCAATATGTGAATGCAATCTTTCTACTTATTTACAATGTTAGGTCTAAATATTATAGTTAGTGGGTTGACTGTAAACTTGGGAACATGAAATTAGTGTTATTTAATATTTAGTAATATAGGTATCATCAACCAGAATTTTACTGTGAAGGAAACCGCTAAGAAGTGTTCAAATGTAATCCAGTCGGCCCCGGGGGGGGGGGGGGAGGAGAAGGGAGGGGAGGAGGGGAAACGGAGGTCATAATGAAAACTGAACAAGAGCATTTCTTTCTACAAATGTTTAAGTAAACAGTGGCATTGGTAGTCATGTCTAACCCAATGATTGTAATAAGTGAGCTTCATCCTATAGTTGCAGTCTCTATAACACACCTCCACTATACCAAAAGCTGTGATAGAGGTATATTTATGATAAGCTGTCTCTGTTAATGGGATAGCCCCTGTCAAAGATATACATAGCTAGCAGTATGAGATAATAGCATTAATAATCATAAAGAACACCAAGCAGCTATACTAATAACAGTGCAACCTGTCATTCAGGCATGGGCAGACCAAGATTTTAACCACAGAGCCATGTGGGCTAGTACCGTGAAGCTAAACATCTTAGCTCGTAGACGAATTATCTGCATGTTGGCATCAGAGATAAAAGTATTGGCCAATTTGAGAGCTTTGACCCTATCCTGGATCTCCTCTACTGTAGTTTCCTGTGTAATGAGATCAGACAATCCATCACACCAATAAGATGCAGCTCCCGCAACCATAGCAATACTCGCTGCAGGTTGCCACTGTAGTCCTTGATTAACATACATCTTTTTTAAGTAAGCCTCTAGTTTTTTGTCCATTGGGTCCTTAAAAGAGCAACTATCCTCTATAGGAATGGTAGTTCTCTTAGCAAGAAATGAAATAGCTTCTTCAACCTTAGGTACAGTGCGCCACGAGTCACGAATAGAGTCAGCAACAGGAAACATCTTTTTAAAAACAGGGGAAGGGGAAAAAGGAACCCCTGGCTTATCCCATTCCTGAGCTATAATTTCAGACATCTTCCTAGGAACAGGAAAAACTTCCTCACAAGATGGAGAATCATAAACTCTATCCAGTTTAATAGACTTAGTAAGCTTAAATTTAAAATGTACTTCTTCAGATTCTGAAGATTTTTCTGCTAAAGTGTCAGAGTCTGAGATCTCACCTTCAGAAGCTACTGAAGAATTCTCCTCATCGACAACTGATCAAGAGTGGCTAATGAAGTTCTAGAGTCAGAAACCTTAGTATCAGGCAAACGTTTAGATTTTCTCTTGCGCTTACCCAAGGAAGGGAAAACAGATAAAGCCGCTGTAACAGTAGAGGAAACCTGAGCGGCAAAATCCCCAGGTAAATAAACACCCCCAGTAGGTTGAGAGGCCACAGAAGGCACAGTATGAGATACTAAGGCTTGGGACATTTGATGAGAAAGCTGAGGCATGTCACGCACAGCATAATCCTGAGAGACAGTTGGCTCAGAAGGGAGTAATTTATCCTTAAATTTCAAGGTTTTAGCTAAACAAGAGGAGCAAAATTGCATAGGAAGAACAATTTGAGTCTATAAGTGAAATAAACAGTTATCCATTGAAATGGACTGATTCTGTTTAACAAGTCCCACTACTAAAATATAAAAATGTATTTACCAAATGTATTATTCAGTGTGTATAATACCAAAATAATTATTTATGGTGCATAAAATGAAAATAAACGTAATAGAACAAAAACCTCAGATTGCCTAAGATTCCTACCAGAAAGAGCACCCCACTAGTAAGAGGAAAAACCAAACTCCTTGTAAAGATTTCCTCTCCTCTAAGACGATCCGGATAGAAAAATACTAAAAGCAGGCATAAGAAAAAACCGTAGATCCTTTGCTCTGAAGCACAAGGTCGCAATCGTCTACAACTGCTCCGCTCTGTGAAACTGGAAGTGTGGGTCACGTGATCAGGACCGATATTAACTGCGCAGATATTTTCATCAGAGGAAAAATGTGCGAAAATGTCGGCAGTTTAAAAAACGGCTTTCTGTATTAACCAACAAAGACTTTCCCTTATATATCAGGCAAATGTCTAGAACATATAAAAGCCCTCAAGACAGGCTATTAAATAAAATAAACATCAAAAATAATGAGAGAAAAGTTTAAGAAATAAAGGGTATCCTTATTTTTAACCTCCTACATCCCTTAGCAAGGTGTCCTGCTCATACTAATAAGTGCCATATTTGATTAAGAGAAATATTGTGTCCCCAATATAAATCCTTAAACTATAAGGATTATTAAGACCCAGAAAGGATCTGTTTTAAAATGAGGATTAACCTCTTAAGTCCTGCAGTCCTTCTGTACCTAGAAGGCAAAAGCACTTACCTTAGATCCAATTGCATGATAGATGCTGATCCTTAGGTGTGGCAGGCGCTTCACTCTCTGTCAGACCTGTAGGAAAAGAAATAACAGAGTAACCAACTCTGGCTTTCTACAAAGGGGTAGCAAAGTGTTAAAAGTAAAGCAAAGACTTCCTTGCCACCTTTTAACTGCTAAAAGCCACTACTACTCTTACTCAAGAGATTGACATGGACACAGCTAGACCCCAATCTTTGCTTGCAGGGAAAAGTACCCATAAAAGGATTAAATAACTTCAGACACCAACTTTGCACAACCTCTATTGACAGAGGCAAAGAGAATGACTAGGGGTTATGGGTAAGGCAGTTACAATTAACAGCTTTGCTGGGGTGCTCTTTGCCTCCTCCTGCTGTCCAGGAGTTAAATATTCCACTAGTAATTGGAATGACGTTGTGGACTCTCTATGTCATAGGAAAGAAAAAGCTTTCTTATATTTCTATGTCATAGGAAAGAAAAAGCTTTTCTCTCTCTCTCTCTCTCTCTCTCTCTCTCTCTCTCTCTCTCTCTCTCTCTCTATATATATATATATATATATATATATATATATATATATATATATACAGTATATATATATATATATATATATATTTAAGTGTTTATAGGTTTAAATATGTCTGTAAATACATATATTTGGAAGAGGAATCCGACACCAATATTAGTGATAAAACCAGCCCTTTATTAGATCAAAAAGTTTAAAAGGCTTACGTGTTTCGGATGAATATCCGTAGTCACAGCCTGTGACTACGGATATTCATCAGAAACGTGTAAGCCTGTTAGTGCTGCGCCCGTGACGACCAATTCATATGTTGCTGTGTACCTTTTAAACTTTTTGATCTAATAAAGGGCTGGTTTTATCACTAATATTGGTGTCAGATTCCTCTTCCAAGTATATACATTTCCAGTTTATACGACCCTGCGGCTTTTGCTGGTGATTGGAGCGGGTCTTTACATTTATACGGGCTGGAGGAGAGGTTACTTTGAAGGTGACGTAAGGGCTACGTGGACACTGTGTGAGCCTGTGGAGCCTATCGGAGAGGTCCTGTGAGCTGCGTGATTTGAAGTGAGAGAGACGTAGTCCCGACTCCGTTTGCAGCACGGGATAGATGACCGTTGTTTGAGTCACTCCGGATTACAATGAAAAGGCATGAACTGCGGCCCTGGTGAGTTGCCCTTAGCCTACCATAAGCCTGTTTAGGATTTTGATCCTTAGTGCATATAGCACTGTGCACCATATTTTCTAGATTTTGAATTTATCTGAGCTTCTGGGTATCTTTTGACTGTTTGCTGTAAATACATATATACACACATATAAATACATAAATATATATATATATATACACATATAAACATACAGTATATACATACATATACATATTTCGACATGTATATGAATGTATCTCTATGTTAAAGCCCTTTGCAATCCTTTTTTTTTCTAGCACGTGAGACCAAATATCTTTGAGCCCTTATAACCTTTTAATGCAATATTTTTTTTTCAAAAACATAATTTATGCTTACCTGATAAATTTATTTCTCTTGTGGTGTATCCAGTCCACGGATCATCCATTACTTGTGGGATATTCTCCTTCCCAACAGGAATTGCAAGAGGATCACCCACAGCAGAGCTGCTATATAGCTCCTCCCCTAACTGCCATATCCAGTAATTCGACCGAAACTAGCCGAGAAAGGAGAAACCATAGGGTGCAGTGGTGACTGTAGTTTAAAATTTAGACCTGCCTTAAAAGGACAGGGTGGGCCGTGGACTGGATACACCACAAGATAAATAAATTTATCAGGTAAGCATAAATTATGTTTTCTCTTGTTAGGTGTATCCAGTCCACGGATCATCCATTACTTGTGGGATACCAATACCAAAGCTAAAGTACACAGATGAAGGGAGGGACAAGGCAGGTACTTAAACGGAAGGGACCACTGCCTGTAGAACCTTTCTCCCAAAAATAGCCTCCGAAGAAGCAAAAGTATCAAATTTGTAAAATTTTGAAAAGGTATGAAGCGAAGACCAAGTCGCCGCTTTGCAAATCTGTTCAACAGAAGCCTCATTTTTAAAGGCCCAGGTGGAAGCCACAGCTCTAGTAGAATGAGCTGTAATCCTTTCAGGGGGCTGCTGTCCAGCAGTCTCATAGGCTAAGCGTATTACGCTCCGAAGCCAAAAAGAGTAAACAACAAACAGGGAAGATGTTTGACGAAAATCTTTAGTCGCTTGTAAGTAAAACTTTAAAGCACGGACTACGTCCAAATTATGTAAAAGACGTTCCTTCTTTGAAGAAGGATTAGGACACAATGATGGGACAACAATCTCTTGATTGATATTCTTGTTGGAAACTACCTTAGGTAAAAACCCAGGCTTTGTACGCAGAACTACTTTATCTGTATGGAAAATCATATAAGGAGAATCACATTGTAAAGCTGATAACTCAGAGACTCTACGAGCCGAGGAAATAGCCATCAAAAACAGAACTTTCCAAGATAAAAGTTTGATATCAATGGAATGAAGGGGTTCAAACTGAACTCCTTGAAGAACCTTAAGAACCAAGTTTAAGCTCCATGGAGGAGCAACAGGTTTAAATACAGGCTTAATTCTAACCAAAGCCTGACAAAATGCCTGGACGTCTGGAACCTCTGCCAGACGCTTGTGCAAAAGGATAGACAGAGCAGAAATCTGTCCCTTTAAAGAACTAGCTGATAATCCTTTATCCAAACCCTCTTGGAGAAAGGACAATATCGTAGGAATCCTAACCTTACTCCATGAGTAATTCTTGGATTCACACCAATGAAGATATTTGCGCCATATCTTATGGTAGATTTTCCTGGTTACAGGCTTTCGTGCCTGTATTAAGGTATTAATGACTGACTCGGAGAAGTCATGCCTTGATAAAATCAAGCATTCAATCTCCAGGCAGTCCGTCTCAGAGAAATTAGATTTGGATGATTGAAAGGACCTTGTAGTAGAAGGTCTTGTCTCAGAGGCAAAGGCCAAGGTGGAAAGGATGACATGTCCACCAGGTATGCATACCAGGTCCTGCGTGGCCACGCAGGCGCGATCAAGATCACTGATGCTCTCTCCTGTTTGATTTTGGCAATCAGTCAAGGGAGCAGAGGAAACGGTGGAAACACATAAGCCAGGTTGAAGAACCACGGTGCTGCTAGAGCATCTATCAGCGTTGCTTCTGGGTCCCTGGACCTGGATCCGTAACAAGGAAGCTTGGCGTTCTGGCGAGACGCCATGAGATCCAATTCTGGTGTGCCCCAACGATGAACCAATTGAGCAAACACCTCCGGATGGAGTTCCCACTCCCTCGGATGAAAAGTCTGACGACTTAGAAAATCCGCCTCCCAGTTCTCTACACCTGGGATATGGATTGCTGATAGATGGCAAGAGTGAGTCTCTGCCCAGCGAATTATCTTGGAGACTTCTAACATTGCTAGGGAGCTCCTGGTCCCCCCTTGATGGTTGATGTAAGCCACAGTCGTGATGTTGTCCGACTAAAATCTGATGAACCTCAGGGTTGCTAACTGAGGCCAAGCTAGAAGAGCATTGAATATTGCTCTTAACTCCAGAATATTTATTGGGAGGAGTTTCTCCTCCTGAGTCCACGATCCCTGAGCCTTCAGGGAATTCCAGACTGCACCCCAACCTAGAAGGCTGGCATCTGCTGTTGACAATTGTCCAATCTGGCCTGCGAAAGGTCATACCTTTGGGCAGATGGACCCGAGATAGCCACCAGAGAAGAGAATCTCTGGTCTCTTGATCCAGATTTAGCAGAGGGGACAAATCTGTGTAATCCCCATTCCACTGACTGAGCATGCATAATTGCAGCGGTCTGAGATGTAGGCGTGCAAATGGCACTATGTCCATCGCCGCTACCATTAAGCCGATCACTTCCATGCACTGAGCCACCGAAGGGCGCGGAATGTAGTGAAGAACACGGCAGGAATTTAGAAGCTTTGATAACCTGGACTCCGTCAGGTAAATTTTCATTTCTACAGAATCTATCAGAGTTCCTAGGAAGGAAACCCTTGTGAGGGGTGATAGAGAACTCTTTCCCTCGTTCACTTTCCACCGATGCGACCTCAGAAATGCCAACACTATGTCTGTATGAGATTTGGCAATTTGGAAGTTTGACGCCTGTATCAGGATGTCATCTAGATAAGGGGCCACTGCTATGCCCCGTGGTCTTAGGACCGCCAGAAGAGACCCCAGAACCTTTGTAAAAATTCTTGGGGATGTAGCTAACCCGAAGGGAAGAGCCACAAACTGGTAATGCCTGTCTAGAAAGGCAAACCTTAGGAACCGATGATGATCTTTGTGAATCGGTATGTGAAGGTAAGCATCATTCAAATCCACTGTGGTCATGTACTGACCCTCCTGGATCATAGGTAGGATTGTCCGAATAGTTTCCATTTTGAACGATGGAACTCTGAGGAATTTGTTTAAGATCTTTAGATCCAAAATTGGTCTGAAGGTTCCCTCTTTTTTGGGAACCACAAACAGATTTGAATAAAATCCCTGTCCTTGTTCCATCTGTGGAACTGGATGGATCACTCCCATTATTAGTAGGTCTTGCACACAGCGTAAGAATGCCTCTTTCTTTATCTGGTTTAGAGATAATCTCGAAAGGTGAAATCTCCCTTGTGGGGGGGAAGCTTTGAAGTCCAGAAGATATCCCTGAGATATGATCTCCAACGCCCAGGAATCCTGAACATCTCTTGCCCACGCCTGGGCGAAGAGAGAAAGTCTGCCCCCTACTAGATCCATTGCCGGATAGGGGGCCGTTCCTTCATGCTGTCTTAGAGGCAGCAGCAGGCTTTCTGGTCTGCTTGCCTTTGCTCCAGGCCTGGTTAGATTTCCAGGCCGGCTTGGATTGCGCAAAAGTTCCCTCTTGTTTTGTAGCAGAGGAAGTTGATGCTGCACCTGCCTTGAAGTTTCGAAAGGCACGGAAATTAGACTGTTTGGCCCTTGATTTGGCCCTTTCCTGAGGAAGGGTATGACCCTTACCTCCAGTAATGTCAGCAATAATTTCCTTCAAACCAGGCCCGAATAGGGTCTGCCCCTTGAAGGGAATGTTAAGTAATTTAGACTTTGAAGTCACGTCTGCTGACCAAGATTTAAGCCATAGCGCCCTACGCGCCTGGATGGCGAATCCAGAATTCTTAGCAGTTAGTTTAGTCAAATGAACAATGGCATCAGAAACAAAAGAATTAGCTAGCTTCAGTGTTCTAAGCTTGTCAAGTATTTCAGTCAATGGAGTAGCTCTCTGAAAGGCCTCTTCCAGAGACTCAAACCAGAACGCCGCAGCAGCAGTGACAGGAGCAATGCATGCAAGGGGCTGCAGGATAAAACCTGGTTGAATAAACATTTTCTTAAGGTAACCTTCTAATTTTTTATCCATTGGATCTGAAAAAGCACAACTGTCCTCGACAGGGATAGTGGTACGCTTTGCTAAAGTAGAAACTACTCCCTCCACCTTAGGGACCATCTGCCATAAGTCCCATGTGGTGGCGTCTATTGGAAACATTTTTCTAAAAATAGGAGGGGGGGAAAACGGCACACCGGGTCTGTCCCACTCCTTAGTAATAATTTCTGTAAACCTTTTAGGTATTGGAAAACGTCAGTACACACCGGCACCGCATAGTATTTATCCAGTCTACACAATTTCTCTGGCACTGCAATTGTGTCACAGTCATTCAGAGCAGCTAAAACCTCTCCAAGCAACACCCGGAGGTTCTCAAGCTTAAATTTAAAAGTAGACATATCTGAATCAGGTTTCCCCGAGTCAGAGACGTCACCCACAGACTGAAGCTCTTCCTCAGCTTCTGCATATTGTGACGCAGTATCAGACATGGGCCTTAAAACATCTGCGCGCTCTGTATTACGTCTAACCCCAGAGCTATCGCGCTTTCATCTGAATTCAGGCAGTCTGGCTAATACCGCTGACAGGGTATTATCCATGATTGCCGCCATGTCCTGCAAAGTAATCGCTATGGGCGTCTTTGATGTACTTGGCGCCATTTTAGCGTGAGTCCCTTGAGCGGGAGTCAAAGAGTCCGACACGTGGGGAGAGTTAGTCGGCATAACTTCCCCCTCGTCAGAATCCTCTGGTGATAATTCTTTTAAAGATAACAGCTGATCTTTATTGTTTAAAGTGAAATCAATACATTTAGTACACATTCTCCTATGGGGTTCCACCATGGCTTTTAAACATAATGAACAAGGAGTTTCCTCTATGTCAGACATGTTTATACAGACTAGCAATGAGACTAGCAAGCTTGGAAAACACTTTAAATCAAGTTAACAAGCAATATAAAAAAACGTTACTGTGCCTTTAAGAGAAACAAATTTTGCCAAAATTTGAAATAACAGTGAAAAAAGGCAGTTAAACTAACAACATTTTTACAGTGTATGTAACAAGTTAGCAGAGCATTGCACCCACTTGCAAATGGATGATTAACCCCTTAATAGAAAAAACATAATTTATGCTTACCTGATAAATTCCTTTCTTCTGTTGTGTGATCAGTCCACGGGTCATCATTACTTCTGGGATATAACTCCTCCCCAACAGGAAATGCAAGAGGATTCACCCAGCAGAGCTGCATATAGCTCCTCCCCTCTACGTCACTCCCAGTCATTCGACCAAGAATCAACGAGAAAGGAGAAACCAAGGGTGAAGTGGTGACTGGAGTATAATTTAAAAGATATTTACCTGCCTTAAAACAGGGCGGGCCGTGGACTGATCACACAACAGAAGAAAGGAATTTATCAGGTAAGCATAAATTATGTTTTCTTCTGTTATGTGTGATCAGTCCACGGGTCATCATTACTTCTGGGATACCAATACCAAAGCAAAAGTACACGGATGACGGGAGGGATAGGCAGGCTCATTATACAGAAGGAACCACTGCCTGAAGAACCTTTCTCCCAAAAATAGCCTCCGAAGAAGCAAAAGTGTCAAATTTGTAAAATTTGGAAAAAGTATGAAGCGAAGACCAAGTTGCAGCCTTGCAAATCTGTTCAACAGAGGCCTCATTCTTAAAGGCCCAAGTGGAAGCCACAGCTCTAGTAGAATGAGCTGTAATTCTTTCAGGAGGCTGCTGTCCAGCAGTCTCATAGGCTAAACGAATTATGCTACGAAGCCAGAAGGAGAGAGAGGTAGCCGAAGCCTTATGACCTCTCCTCTGACCAGAGTACACGACAAACAGGGAAGACGTTTGTCGAAAATCCTTAGTTGCCTGCAAGTAGAACTTGAGGGCACGAACTACATCCAGATTGTGTAGAAGACGTTCCTTCTTTGAAGAAGGATTTGGACACAAGGATGGAACAACAATCTCTTGATTGATATTCCTGTTAGTGACTACCTTAGGTAAGAACCCAGGTTTAGTACGCAGAACTACCTTGTCTGAGTGAAAAATCAGATAAGGAGAATCACAATGTAAGGCTGATAACTCAGAGACTCTTCGAGCCGAGGAAATAGCCATTAAAAACAGAACTTTCCAAGATAACAATTTTATATCAATGGAATGAAGGGGTTCAAACGGAACACCCTGTAAAACGTTAAGAACTAAGTTTAAACTCCATGGCGGAGCAACAGTTTTAAACACAGGCTTGATCCTAGCTAAAGCCTGACAAAAGGCCTGGACGTCTGGATTTTCTGACAGACGCCTGTGTAACAAGATGGACAGAGCTGAGATCTGTCCCTTTAATGAGCTAGCCGATAAACCCTTTTCTAAACCTTCTTGTAGAAAGGACAATATCCTAGGAATCCTAACCTTACTCCAGGAGTAACCTTTGGATTCGCACCAGTATAGGTATTTACGCCATATCTTATGGTAAATCCTTCTGGTAACAGGCTTCCTAGCCTGTATCAGGGTATCAATAACCGACTCAGAAAAACCACGTTTTGATAAAATCAAGCGTTCAATTTCCAAGCAGTCAGCTTCAGAGAAGTTAGATTTTGATGTTTGAATGGACCCTGTATCAGAAGGTCCTGTCTTAGAGGTAGAGACCAAGGCGGACAGGATGACATGTCCACTAGATCTGCATACCAAGTCCTGCGTGGCCATGCAGGCGCTATTAGAATCACTGATGCTCTCTCCTGTTTGATTTTGGCAATCAATCGAGGAAGCAGCGGGAAGGGTGGAAACACATAAGCCATCCCGAAGTTCCAAGGTGCTGTCAAGGCATCTATCAGAACCGCTCCCGGATCCCTGGATCTGGACCCGTAGCGAGGAAGTTTGGCGTTCTGGCGAGACGCCATGAGATCTATCTCTGGTTTGCCCCAACGTCGAAGTATTTGGGCAAAGACCTCCGGATGAAGTTCCCACTCCCCCGGATGAAAAGTCTGGCGACTCAAGAAATCCGCCTCCCAGTTCTCCACTCCCGTAAACAACAACTTTTGAGTGTACATTCAAGGAGCAGTAGCTGGATTCAAACCACAAACCTTCTGTTTGCAAGGTGGTTCAGCTAGCCATTATGCTACCAATGCTGGCCCATAGTCCTCTCACACATCCTATCTAGTTGCTGGGTGCAAGAGAATGACTGGGAGTGACGTAGAGGGGAGGAGCTATATGCAGCTCTGCTGGGTGAATCCTCTTGCATTTCCTGTTGGGGAGGAGTTATATCCCAGAAGTAATGATGACCCGTGGACTGATCACACATAACAGAAGAAAACAGATTAACAAAACGAAAAATATGTTTTTTAAACAGTCATAAAAACTGCCACAGCTCCTACCTTTTGAAGCCTTTTGAGCCCTTCAGAGATGTCCTATAGCATGCAGGGGACTGCTGAGGGAAGCTGAATGTCACAGTTTGTAATTTTAACTGCACCAACTGTAACTTTTATACTATAACAGTGGAAAGCCTCAGGAAACTGTTTCTAGGCAAAAATAAAGCCAGCCATGTGGAAAAAACTAGGCCCCAATAAGTTTTATCACCAAAGCACATATAAAAACGATTAAACATGCCAGCAAACGTTTTATATTGCACATTAATCAGAGTATATACCTCTGATAGCAAGCCTGATACTAGTCGCTATTAAATCACTGTATTTAGGCTTTAACTTACATTAATCCGGTATCAGCAGCATTTTATAGCAAATTCCATCCCTAGAAAAACTTAACTGCACATACCTTATTGCAGGATACCCTGCACACCATTCTCCCTCTGAAGTTACCTCACTCCTCAGACATATTTGAGAATAGCAGTGGATCTTAGTTACTTCTGCTAAGATCATAGAAAAATGCAGGCAGATTCTTCTTCTAAATGCTGCCTGAGATAAAATAGTACACTCCGGTACCATTTAAAAACAATAAACTTTTGATTGAAGAAAAAACTAACTATATTTTACCAATTTCCTCTTACTACCTCCAGCTATGTTGAGAGCTTGCAAGAGAATGACTGGATATGGCAGTTAGGGGAGGAGCTATATAGCAGCTCTGCTGTGGGTGATCCTCTTGCAACTTCCTATTGGGAAGGAGAATATCCCACAAGTAATGGATGATCCGTGGACTGGATACACCTAACAAGAGAAATATTTTTTATCAGACAATTATTATGAGTGCAACTGTACTGTTAAAGGTATTTTTGATGTTCTTTGCAACTTTTTTGTCTTTTGTAACAGTTAACCAAAGCTCTGAAATCATCCTATCCCAACACTATTCATTTGAGCTCGTGTACACATTTACTTTCAACCTGAAATACACATGTTACTTTCGTTACACACAAAGATCTGCAATAAACCCCTTATCGTTCGCGTAATAATGGGCAATATCAAGGTGGACCCAGCTTCATCACACACTGTACTGTACATGTTACCACTTTCCAGGCCCAAATTGAACATTGGGCAATCCAGCGGGCCGGTTGTCTTATCCCCTCCCATCTATCAATTACCCACCCATAGACTGCCACACTATAGCTGTTTCCCCCAAAATGTTTACTGCACCACAGTCACATTATGAAGTGGCCTATTTTGGTGGTCGGCCAGCCCTATATATCCCTCTACTCTGTGCTATCCAAGGGCAAACTGACCTTTATGTCACTTTCCGAGGGCCTACAGATGCTGCAGGCTGGTCTCACCTCCTTTATTATATAAAAATAAAAGAGAGCTGGAATTAAAAAAGATACAGAATTACTTAACTGCAATTTGTTTTATTAGTTTAACCTCAAAAAGGAGCCAGTCCTTTCAACATCATAACATAGCTAAACATTCAGTACTTGGTGGGAGCTTGTTCTACATAGCAGTTAAGAACATGGCAAGTAGGTGCATATCTATTTTGTGTATAAATAGTATACTGTATATACTGTATATATATATATATATTTATATTTATTACATATATATACACATATATAAATATATATATATATATTTACCGTATATATACACAGTATCTCACAAAAGTGAGTACACCCCTCACATTTTTGTAAATATTTTATTATATCTTTTCATGTAACACTGAAGAAATTACACTTTTCTATAATGTAAAGTAGTGAATGTACAGCCTGTATAACAATGTAAATGTGCTGTCCCCTCAAAATAACTCAACATACAGCCATTAATGTCTAAACCGTTGGCAACAAAAGTGAGTACACCCCTAAGTGGAAATGTCGAAATTGGGCCCAAAGTGTCAATATTTTGTGTGGCCACCATTATTGTCTAGCACTGCCTTAACCCTCTTAGGTATAGAGTTCACCAGATCTTCACAGGTTGCCAATGGAGTCCTCTTCCACTCCTCCATGATGAAATCACGGAGCTGGGGAATGTTAGAGACCTTGCGCTCCCCCACCTTCCGTTTGAGTATGCCCCACAGATGCTCAATAGGGTTTTGGTCTGGAGACATGCTTGGCCAGTCCATCACCTTTACCCTCAGCTTCTTGAGTAAGGTAGTGGTCGTCTTGGAGATGTGTTTGGGGTCATTATAATGTTGGAATACTACCCTGTGGTCCAGTCTCCAAAGGAAGAAGATCATGTTCTGCTTCAGTATGTCACAGTAAATCTTGGCATTCATAGTTACCTCAATGAACTGTAGCTCCCCAGTGCCGGCAGCACTCATTCAGGCCCAGACCATGACACTCCCACCACCATGCTTGACTGTAGGCAAGACACACTTGTCTTTGTACTCTTGACACCATCTGAACCAAATAAGTTTATCTTGGTCTCATCTGACCACAGGACATGGTTCCAGTAATCCTTAGTCTGCTTGTCTTCAGAAAACTTTTTGCGGGCTTTCTTGTGCATCATCTTTATAAGAGGCTTCCTTCTGGGACGACAGCAATGCAGACCAATTTGATGCAGTGTGCGGCATATGGTCTGAGCACTGACAGGCTGACCCTCCACCCCTTCAACCTCTGCAGCAATGCTGGCAACGCTCATACGTCTATTTCCCAAAGACAACCTCTCTGGATATGACGCTGAGCATGTGTACTCAACTTCTTTGGTCGACCATGGCGAGGCCTTTTCTGAGTGGAACCTGTCCTGTGAAACTGCTGTATGGTCTTGCCCACCGTGCTGCAGCTCAGTTTCAGGGTCTTGGCAATCTTCTTATAGCCTAGGCCATCTTTATGTAGAGCAACAATTCTTTTTTCAGATCCTCACAGTTTTTTGCCATGAGGTGCCATATTGATCTTCCAGTGATTAGCATGAGAGAGTGTGAGAGCGATAACACCGAATTTAACACACATGCTCCCTATTCACACCTGAGACCTTGTAACACTATCGATTCACATGACAACGGGAGGGAAAATGGCTAATTGGGCCCAATTTGCACATTTCCACTTAGGGGTGTATTCACTTTTGTTGCCAATGGTTTAGACATTAATGGCTGTGTGTTGAGTTATTTTGAGGGGACAGCAAATTTACACTGTTATAGAGGCTGTACACTCACTACTTTACATTGTAGCAAAGTGTCATTTCTTCAGTGTTGTCACATGAAAAGATATAATAAAATATTTACAAAAATGTGAGGGGTGTACTGACTTTTGTGAGATACTGTATATATATATATATATATATATATATATATATATATATATATATATATATATATATATATATATATATATATATGTAAAGAAAAAAGTAAACAGGTATGGAACAAAATAGACACACCTAAAAGAATGGCCAGGCCGCACTTAAAATTGGATTTTGTTTTTCTAATTTAAAACAGATTTTTCTTATTTAAATCAGATTTTTTTTTTTTTCTTTAAATAGGTTTTTTTTTAAATAAAATGTTTTTTGAGGAAAAATCTATCTATCTAAAGGCAGTTTCTATTTGAGATACATTATAATGTAATTGTTATTCATCTTGAAATATATATTAGTATATAATTATATAGCAAGATGTATATACTTGGATGTAATGTTTATTTTTTGGTAAATTAATTCTATGAATCCATTCACAATCTCATGCTCTGCCAGAGGTTTCTGTCAGATTATTTTGGGATTTTTTTTTATCTTGGAGATATTATCACATATTGGGCCAGATTACAAGTGGAGCACAAATTAGCACTCCCGCTTGAGTGTTAAAGGGACATGAAACCCAAATGTTTTCTTTCAAGATTCAGACAGACAATACAATTTTAAACAACTTTCTAATTTACTTCTATTATCAAATGTGTTTCATTCTCTTGGTATCATTTGTTGAACTAGCAGCAATGCACTAATGGTTTCTAACTGAACACATTGGTGAGCCAATTACAATTGATATATATATGCAGCCACCAATCAACAGCTAGAATCAAGGTTCTCTGCTGCTCCTGAGCTTGCCTAGATAAACCTTTCAGCAAAGGATAACAAGAGAAGGAAGCAAATTAAATTATAGAAGTAAATTGGAAAGTTGGTTAAAATTGTATTCTCTATCTGAATCATTAAAGAAAAATTTTGGGTTTCATGTCCCTTTAATTGTGCTAGAAGTAAGATTTTTGCGCTCTTATTATAAGTTGAAATTAAACCGTTTTCACTCTCGCACTAACCCGACTTGTGCAAAAATCCAAACTTAGAATATCGCGTGCGCATTCACGTAGTCCTCCATAGTTGTCAATGGAGAAACAAAGTGGAAAAAAACCCTACTCTCTTACAAACACGATCGCATATTCTCATTTGCGCAAACCCAACATGAAAATATGAACATTTCACATTCTTATGTTCTGCAAATAGTAGAAAATATTCTATTTATTTATTAATAAATATTTCTACATATATCTGATGTATTTTTGGTAATATATATACAAAAAACACGGATTGGGACTGCACTCTCAGACTGGGTTTGTCCCATTTGGCCAGATGCGGTGGCTGACTCCTCCATTTTTGCTTTTAATCTTGGCTGAGAACTTGTAAGTGAGTGCTGGACTTTCTCTGTGTGCTGTATTAATTTGTTTTGTAATTTTCCCTATGGGCCTTGCACCTAGACCTGCCCGGGGTTAACTGCCTGTGACTCTGGGGAAAGTGCAGCTTCCTGAGAGTGCTATTGTGCACCCAGGGCTGTGCATGTTGCAGGGTCATGGTATGTGTACCCAGTCCAGTCTAAGAGTGCAGTCGCCTTCCGTGTTTTGTAGATGTCTAGGGTGATTACATATGCCTGTGCACCCTTCACTTGTTCCCAGTTTGTTGGATTGAGAGCTTGCATTGTGTGGCTGTTTAGGGACGTGGTACCTGGGCTTGTCCCATTTGGCCAGATGCGGTGGCTGACTCTTTCTTTTTTGCTTTTAATCTTGGCTGAGAGCTTGTAAGTGAGTACTGGACTTTCTCTTTGTGCTATATATATATATATATATATATATATATATATATATATATATATATATATATATATATATATATATATATATATATATATATACACTATATATATATATATATATATATATATATATACATATATATATATATATATGTATATATACTGTACATACTATATATACATAAATATGCTTTTACATGTTTTCATATACTTAACAGCAAATGGCTCCAATGCACATATATATATATGCATACACATATATATGTACAGTATATGTATGTATTTCTATGTTAAAGCCCTTTGACTGCCTGAGACCTGAGAGCTCATATCTTTGAGCATTTATAACTTTTTTTGTGCAATACTTTTTTTAAACATTTTTATTAAATAGTATTAATATGAGTGTAACTCTACTTTATAATGTATTTTTGGTTTGTTTTGCGAAACAGTTAAGCAGAGCTCTGAAGTTGCGGTAATTATTCTAGTGTAAATCGTGATTACGCTCAGATGACCGTGTTTACTTTCAACTTGTAATACGAGTGGGAAGCCAGACGAGCCCAAACCCTTTCGATATACCCCTTATCACTCTGGTGCAAACGTTTGCGCTCATCTCTTAATCTAGGCCATTATGTAGTTTTCAAAACTCTAAACTTGTGTCTACAGACATAATATGCCCCTTCTTCAAAGCAAAAATTTTATAAAATAAACATATAACATATAGTCGAGAAATATTATAGGGACATATTCATGAAAGAAAACTTTTGGTTTAAGATAGAGCAAACAATCTCCAGATTTCAATTTTATTTCTAATATCAAATTTGATTCATTCTCTTGGTATCCTTTGCTACTGGAGCATAACTGTACAAATTGGGTGAGACAGTGACAAGTATTTAGCTCACATCAGTGCATTGCTTCTGATCCTCTTACCTATGTATGCTTTTCAACAATGAATACCAAGAGAATAAAGCAAATTAGATAAGATAATTCAATTGGAAAATTGTTAAAAATTGCATTTTATTTCTGAATCATGGAAGGTTAATTTTGACTTCCATTTCCCTTTAATGCCATTGCTCTCCTGCACAGCATCACCCCATACTAAGTTTCAAGAAGCTTTAACCCCTTAATGACCACAGCACTTTTCCATTTTCTGTCCGTTTGGGACCAAGGCTATTTTTACATTTTTGCGGTCTTTGTGTTTAGCTGTAATTTCCCTCTTACTCATTTACTGTACCCCCACATATTATATACCGTTTTTTTCGCCATTAAATGGACTTTCTAAAGATACCATTATTTTCATCATATCTTATAATTTACTATAAAAAAAATTATAAAATATGAGGAAAAAATGGAAAAAAACACACTTTTTCTAACTTTGACCCCCAAAATCTGTTACACATCTACAACCACCAAAAAACACCCATGCTAAATAGTTTCTAAATTTTGTCCAGAGTTTATAAATACCCAATGTTTACATGTTCTTTGCTTTTTTTGCAAGTTATAGGGCCATAAATATAAGTAGCACTTTGCTATTTCCAAACCACTTTTTTTCAAAATTAGCGCTAGTTACATTGGAACACTGATATCTTTCAGGAATCCCTGAATATCCCTTGACATGTATATATATTTTTTTAGAAGACATCCCAAAGTATTGATCTAGGCCCATTTTGGTATATTTCATGCCACCATTTCACCGCCAAATGCGATCAAATAAAAAAAAAAAGTAAAATTTTTCCAAATTTTAGGTTTCTCACTGAAATCATTAACAAACATTTTGTGCAATTATGGCACAAATGGTTGTAAATGCTTCTCTGGGATCCCCTTTGTTCAGAAATAGCAGACATATATCGCTTTGGCGTTGTTTTTAAGTAATTAGAAGTCCGCTAAATGCTGCTGCACACCACAAGTGTATTATGCTCAGCAGTGCAGGGGTTAATTAGGGAACTTGTAGGGAGCTTGTAGGGTTAATTTTAGCTTTAGTGTAGTGTAGTAGACAACCCCAAGTATTGATCTAGGCCCATTTTGGTATATTTCAGGCCACCATTTCACCGCCAAATACGATTAAATAAAAAAAAATAGTCAACTTTTTCACAAACTTTAGGTTTCTCACTGAAATTATTTAGAAACAACTTGTGCAATTATGGTACAAATGGTTGTAAATGATTCTCTGGGATCCCCTTTGTTCAGAAATAGCAGACATATATGGCTTTGGTGTTGCTTTTTGGTAATTAAAAGGCCGCTAAATGCCACTGCGCACAAAACGTGAATTATGCCCAGCAGTGAAGGGGTTAATTAGGTAGCTTGTAGGGAGCTTGCAGGGTTAATTTTAGCTTTAGTGTAGAGATCAGCTTCCCACCTGACACATCAGACCCCCTGATCCCTCCCATAGAGCTCTCTTCCCTCCCCCACCCAACAATTGTCCCCGCCATCTTAAGTACTGGCAGAAAGTCTGCAAGTACTAAAATAAGTTTTTTTTTTAACTTTTTTTTAAGCATATTTACATATGCTGCTGTGTAGGATCCCCCCTTAGCCCCCAACCTCTCTGATCCCCCCCCCAAAACAGCTCTCTACTCCCCCCCCACTGCCTTATTGGGGGCCATCTTGGGTACTGGCAGCTGTCTGCCAGTACCCAGTTTGCATATAAAAATGTTTTTTTTACAATTTATTTTAGTTTTTTCTGTAGTGTAGCTCTCCCCCCCCCCCAGATCAATCCCCCACCCCCTCCCAGATCCCTTAGATGATTTCCATTAGGTTTTTTTTAAATTATTTTTTACAATAATATCCAAAATAGTTTCTGTAGTGTAAGCGGTTCCCACCCGCTCCCTCCCCATGCACGCGCCCTCCCGCCGCCCCCTGTGCACGCGCGCGAACCAATTAATAATAATAAAGACGTGCCTACAAAGACATCAGAATTTTTATATATATATATACGTTCACATGTAAGAAAATCTGTCTGCTGTAAAATAGCATGTCTATGCACTAGTGTAGATCAAATCTCCCAAACTGTTCGTAATTACAATGAGACAAAGTTCCAGTGGCTAAAAGAAAAATCTAGGTGCTGCACAATTCTCACATGTAATAGTTAAACAAGTCCTTGCAGACTGTCAAGTAGCATAGCACGTACTTATCAGCAGTTGCAACCGGCCATAAATTAAGAGCTATTAGTATAGGACATCACAGGGGATACTTACAACATAAAGTTCCATATCAGCTGAGGGGAAAATGGATCACTGCAACCCAAACCTGAATCTCAACCTGTAACTCACGTAGTATACAGATACAAAAGACATCCCTTTGTCTCAAGCACACAGGAACCACAGGCCGTAATGCAAATCAAAAAGGAATCACCACACTTGAATACATACGCCAACAGCCACAGACACAACAGCCACAGAAGGTTAAGTGAAGCTGTATAACTTAAAGGGACAGTAAAGTCAAAACTAAACTTTCATGATTCAGATAGGGCATGAAATCTTAAACAACTTTCCAATTTACTTTTATCATCAAATTTGCTTTGTTCCCTTGGTGGTATTTTTGAAAAGCTAAACCTAGCTAAGCTTAAACTGATTTCTAAACTGTTGAAAACTGCCTCTTAGCTAAGAGCATTTTGAAAGTTTTTCACAGTTAGACAGTGTTAGTTCATGTGTGCCATATAGATAACATTGTGCTCTCTCCCGTGAAGTTATTTAGGAGTCTTAACTGATTGACTACACTGCATGTCTGTCAAAGGCACTTAGATAAGGAGGCTGTCTGCAGAGGCTTAGATACAAGGTAATCACAGAGGTTAAAAGTATATTATTATAACTGTGTTGGTTATGCAAAAACGGGGAATGGGTAATAAAAGGATTATCTATCTTTTTAAATAAGAACATTTTTGATGTAGACTGTCCCTTTAATCCAGATTGTTGGATGACGCGTTTCGCCATTTCCTGTCTGGGCGGCTTGGGATACATTCAGGTATTAGTCTGGGTATTCAAGGGACATGAAACCCAATATTGTTCTTTCATGATTCAGACAGAGCATACAATTTTAAATAACGTTCTAATTAATTTCTACTATTAAATTTGCTGCATTCTCTTGGTATTCTTTGTTGAAGTTGCAGCAATGCACTACTGGGAGCTAGCTGAACAAATCCGGGGAGACAATAACAGGAGACATATATCTGCAGCCACCAATTAGCAGCTAGTTCTTAGTAGTGCATTGCTGCACCTTCAACAAAGGATACCAAAAGAATGCAGCAAATTTAACAGTAGAAGTACATTAGAAAGCTATTTAAAATTGTATGCTCTGTTTAAAATGGTATATTCTATCTGAAACATGAAAAAAAAAAATGTTGTTTCATATCCCTTTAACTCTTCTTTTCTTCCACTTTCTCCTGTCACTAAACAAATGATGTTTAAGTGTATACGCATATCCACATGTTTAGTACAAAATCACAAAATGTAACAGATATATACAATAGTGCAACAGAACAGAAAGGTGAAAATACATTTATAGTGTATGTATTTAAAGAGACATCACTCAAACGTTCATATGCAATTAATTATGGACAAGAAAATGCAACTAGAGAAAGCATGCTTGACTTTTTCAATCAAACCAAAAGGAATTACAGTGTTTAGATTCTGTATCCACCATGTCTCACGCTGCAATAATTTCTTGCCCAAATTACCCACGTCTTCCATAACATGTCTTAAAGCGATATGCCACTCCACTAGATTGATTTGCATCCCTAATGGAATTCCTATGCTCCTGAATCCTGGTTTTGAAATCATGGCAAATATTGCTGACATAAAACCTGAGCCATTCACAGCACAGTAGGTAAATTACTCCTGCAGTCCAATAGTCAATTTTATGTCAAATTCTGATTTACTTTTACCATCTACCATCACATGATTCGCCCAGCCCACATGCAGACATTATACACACCTTCCGCAGGGAGAACAATCAAAAGTATAGTATTAAGTAGTAAGCCACATATCAAAAGTGGGTGCACTCCAAAATTCACTCTTAAATAATTTGTCTCAAAGGCTAGGCGCCCTACGAGCAGTAAGAGATGGTAATTAGTGTTTAGCAATGTTGACATCAGACTGCAACATGCATTAGAATTTACCCAGTATTCCCTTAAAGTAAGGATAAAGCAAGTCCTGTCTAGTTTAACATCTAGCTCTATACAAGGCCTTCTTGCTAGAATTATTTGAATAGGCTCTTCTGCAGAATGTTTCAGCTAATTAACATGCCTGTTCCACAAATCTACCTACAGTAGAACAGTATCTCCTTAAACAGAGGAACTGTTTCACTAGGATACCAGCCTAAAACTACTATGACCATTTCATCTTGCATGCAACAGGCTGTTAGTGCCTGTCACCTTTTTAAAAACCTCTGTTCTTATTGTGGATCCAAGTAAATACAAAAATTGGATCTCAGAATACCTAAATCTGCACATTAAGAACAAATTGTATTCATGTCTATATAAAAGGAATACAAACTCATCTATATAATGAGGCCACAGGGCCACATGCTCCTCCACCCAGCCTTTGTGCTTTGAAAACCCCTCATCAAACTCCTACATACTGATGTGGGGACAGGAATAGCTGGGGGCACATCATGGCTTTACCCCATATCTGCCGATGGCATTTTCCATCAAACATAAAAATATTGGATTGTACAAAATCCCAAAAAATCCAGAACCAATTTGGTATGATCATCAAAGTTGGGTCCATGTTTCTCCAGGAAGGCATTGGCATCATTCAGCTCAACCTCATGGGGCATTGAGTAATGCAGTGATTCCACATCTAATACTTCCCCATCTAACTCTCCTGTCTCTAATCAAACACGCTCCTACAAGTCTCACTCTCACCTTCTGTTACTCACACTCCTACTACTGCTTGCTACTGGTGACATCTCTCCTAACCCTGGCCCTGCAGCAATCACCACACTTTTACACTCTTGCTCAGTCTCCCACAATACAAACTCAAGGTCACACAATCCCAACAATCTTATCTCCATTAACCCACAGAGCTTATCCCCTCTCTTTCTTGTGCCCTCTGGAATGCATGATCTGTCTGTAACAAACTTACAACTGTTCACGACCTGTTTGTGTCTAACGCTTTCAATCTTCTAGCAATTACTGAAACCTGGCTATCTTCCTCTGACACTGCTTCCATTGCTGCTCTAACGCATTGCGGTCTCCACTTTAGCCACACACCTAGGCCAGGTGAGAGACATGGTGGTGGTGTTGGAATCTTACTATCCCCCTCCTGCTCCTATCAGCACCTGCATCCTCATCCATCTCTCTCCTTCTCCTCTTTTGAAGTCCACTGCATCCGCAATTTCTCCCCCCAGTTATCTATCGCTCCCCTGGACCAACCTCCCAATTCCTCAACAACTTTGCTGCCTGGCTTTCTCACTTTCTCTTTACAAATACACCTTCTCTAATACTAGAGGATTTCAACATCCCCATTGATAACCCATCTGCCCCTGCTGACTCTAAACTTCGCTCATTAACAAACTCCTTTAGTCTCTCACAATCCATCCTATTCCCTACTCACCGTAATGGACACTCTCTACATCTGGTATACTCCTACCTCTGCTCCCCTTCTGATGTCACCTGTTGCCCATTTCCCATCTCAGACCACCATCTGCTCACCTATAATCTCAATGTACATGTTAAACCTATTTCTCCCCCCCCCCCCCCCCCCGCCTCCACACCTGTAGAAATCTGCACACTGTGGATCCTCTCCAACTTTCTAACCTTATTCAAAAACGTCTTCCCCACACTTCCACTGTTTCCTGCCCTGAACTTGCTACAAACCACTATAACAATACTCTCTCCTCTGCACTTGACACCCTTGCTCCTCCACAAATATGCAAAACCCCACGTCGTCAGCTCCAGCCCTGGCACTCTCAGAAAACAAACTATCTACAAAAATACTCCGGGGCTGCTGAACATGTCTGAACCCGATTTCCTACACTATAAGTTCATTCTTTATTCTTAGTTTCTGCCCTTCACTTAGTCAAGCAAAACTACTTCTCTTCTCTCATATCTTCTCACTCCTCAAACCCTAAATGTCTATTCTCCATTTTCAGCTCTCTCCTCTATCCACCTTCACCACCCCCTTCATCTGCCTTTAGTGCTCAACACTTGGCACACTACTTTTTCAACAAAACACTTACCATTCGAAGTAACATCCCACCACAAGACTGCAACCTTCCATCTCTGCCCCTGGTCACCCCCTCCACCACTCTCAGTACCTTCTCGCCAACCACTGAGAATGAATGATTCCTAATATCTTCCTCACATCTCACTACTTGCCCATCCTTTCACATCTAATACCTTCTCTGTCTTCTACCCTCACCCCAGCTCTTACTCACATATTCAACCAATCCCTTACTACTGGTTCATTTCCATCATCCTTCAAACATGCAAAGGTCACCCCCACTAGTTTTCAATTGCCTAACCCACTTCCTATCCTCCAACTTATTGCTTGACCCCCTGCAATATGGCTTCCTTCCCCAACACTCAACTGAGACTTCCCTCACCAAGGTTACTAACAATCTTCTTTCTGCTAAAAACAATGGCCACTATTCTATACTTATCTTACTTGACCTGTCTGCTGCCTTTGATACTGTTGACCATCCCCTCCTCCTACGGACTCTCAGCTGCCTTGGCGTCTGTGACATTGCCCTCTCCTGGATCCACTCTTATCTCTCTAATAGGTCCTTTTCTGTCTCATTTGCTGGCAACTCCTCCTCTCCATTACCTCTGTCTGTTGGAGTACCTCAAGGCTCTGTCTGTTGGAGTACCTCAAGGCCCTCTACTCTTATCTATTTATACTTCCTCACTGGGTAAACTTATCGGTAGCTATGGCTTCAACTATCACCTCTATGCTGATGATACTCAGATCTACCTATTCACCCCTGCACTCTCTCCTTCTGTCTTTTCCCACATCAGCAACTGCTTATTAGGCATTTCTTCCTGGATGGCCTCTCACCACCTAAAATTCAACATGTCCAAGATTGAGCTTCTTCTAATCCCCCCATCTAATTCTACTCCAGTTTCTAACTTTACTACCACTGTTGGTGACATCACTATCTCCCCATCACCCCAAGTCTGCTGCCTAGGAGTTACACTTGACTCCAATCTGTCCTTCATACCCCACATCCAATTGCTCTCTTCATCCTGTCGCAACCACCTACGCAATATCTCCAAAATTTGTCCTTTTCTGAGTGCTGAAACTACTAAACAGCTAATCCCTTCCCTAGTAATTTCCCGGCTTGACTATTGTAACAACCTACTAACTGGCCTTCCTCTCTCCTGCCTCTCACCTCTTCAATCCATCCTAAATGCCTCTGCTAGGCTAATCCACCTCTCCTGATGCTCTGTATCTGCTGCACCCCTCTGTGAGTCCCTTCACTGGCTCCCCATTCACAGCAGAATTAAATTCAAAATTCTCACTCTGACCTACAAAGCCCTTACCAATGCACCCCCACCTGTCCTCACTCATCAAAAAATATACACCAGCCGGTCCCGTATGATCCAACAATGATTTACTCCTTGCCTCTTCTACCATCACCTCCTCCCATGCTAGACTACAGGACTTCTCTCCTGTGGAGCTAACCCTCTGGAATGCACTTCCTCAAGCTGTCTACTTTCCCCCAACCTCTCCTCCTTTAAATGCTCCCTAAAGACCTTCTTGTTCATGAAAACCTAACACCAAATCAGTAACTAATGAATTCCACTTGCCTAATAGTTGCCCTCATCTAACTCCACACTAACATCATTCCCACCTTTGTAGTCCCCACCTCCTGTTTCTCACCCTCCTACACATTTAGATTCCCCACGGGAACACAGCTCCCAATTCCCCCTGTATTTGTTTGTTAAATTTTGCTATCCCTATTTACACAACACATCAATGGAGTCCAATACAAAATAAGTTAATGACCTACCATAGGGGCTTAAAAAATTATCTATATATTTACTTGATTTAAATTCTTATGCAGCCAGTGAAAATTTGGTACGGTCTGGAATTTCTGGAATAAAGTATCATGTTCCTGTTTAGTAATGAGACATTTAAGCTTTGCATCTTGGATCATGAAGTTTAACTCACTTAACTTTCACACTGTTATACAACCTACACTATTTGTATTTTCTTTTTTTAGGAGGAGATCGTTACACCCCAAGCCCTATTAGCAACACACACCGTAGCGGCGATCACTACAATCAAGTCACACAGCAGACACTGTCTGTTGTGGACAGTGCACATAACCTTATCCTTTTTACCCTTTTGAGACCATCACTTTGGATTGATTATTTGATTATTTGATCTTTTGTTTTTGTTTTTTTGTTTGTTTTTTTTTGGATACCATCACGTATTTTCAAACATTTTTCACATTTTTTCGATTTTAAGATTTGAAGACTACCACTCTATATTTTTGGTTCAATTTGGACACTACCATTTTTTATTTGGAGCTATAACGTTTCCACAACTGAATTTGGACAAAGAAATTGACGTTTTAACCACGTACACGTTTTTATTTTTTTCATATTTTAGATTGATTTTCTATGTCACACAATGTCTGTTTTTAAGTAAATCAGGACATCTAGCATCACCCATAGGATTCTATTTCTATTTCTCTTACACGATTTCACCACTATTCTCTTACACCAATTGAAATACAAGGGCGGAAGGACACCCCCTTCTTATTCCATTATACCTTGCACCGCATCAGAGCTCTACACAGTTCAGTTAGCGTACCTACCTCTCACCAGCTACTAACACTCTGTTGATTTTATATTGAATCTTTCATATTGTCGCTTTTATTGTTTATGTTTTTATATTGTCTATGATCTTAACTTATTATTGTCAGCTTTCATGGATCCATGTTAGTATGTATTTTATGTCATTTTTGTAATTAAATTTAATTTTTAATCAGATTAGTTTCTTCACCCTCGATTGTTTAGTACCCGCCTCCTTTTGGTAGGCGCCTGGGCTTTCTCCTCAATAAGTTTGTTAAATTTTGCTATCCCTATTTACACAACACATCAATGGAGTCCAATACAAAATAAGTTAATGACCTACCATAGGGGCTTAAAAAATTATCTATATATTTACTTGATTTAAATTCTTATGCAGCCAGTGAAAATTTGGTACGGTCTGGAATTTCTGGAATAAAGTATCATGTTCCTGTTTAGTAATGAGACATTTAAGCTTTGCATCTTGGATCATGAAGTTTAACTCATCACATGATTTCTCAAAAGAAATTCTACTGGATCCTTCATACTGCTGTACATTAGTCAATTGCCTTAAAGCCTCCTTAACATACATCACCTGGTTCATGATGACCAGATGTCACCCTTTAACAGAAGGTTTTATTACTAACTCTTTATGAGACATAAAGTCATTAAGTGCCATCCTTTCTGCCAGTGTAAGGTTATCAGAAACCACCCAGTCATAGAAATCATTTGTAATTTTTTTTCAACACAATCCACAAATTTCTGCACACTAGGGACCAACGAGATCTGTGGCAAAAAAGCAGAAGATGCCTTCATGCCCGAGTGTGCAGGGACTTGAGGAATTACCTCATTCTCTGAGCATTGCTCTTTAAAAAGATCAATTATTTCAGTGAGGATTGTTCTGTCCTGCTCTGAGTGTAGAACCAGTTATGAGCCAACCATTCAGTTATCCCAAAGCTTCGTGCAAAATTATGCAGGTCCTTACGAAAGTTGGCTTTAGTCAAGCCCACGGCAGGACAGAACAACAAACCCTTTTTTAAAAGTTGAATATGCACAAAGGTTAGAGGAAAAGGAAATAGACAATCATCTTATCAAGGGCAAATCAAGCAGGGTGCTTTCCTTTCTGGTCTCTTCTGACAACTATTAGGCAAGTGGAATTCATTAGTTACTGATTTGGTGATAGGCTTCCCTGAACAAGAAGGTCTTTAGGGAGCATTTAAAGGAGGAGAGGTTGGGGGAAAGTCTGACAGCTTTCCTTGGGTATCTCCTTTTCCCACCCAACAAACCACCACTCCTCCTTCTCCTCCAACTTTGTTAGTCTTCTTTCAAAAGGGACTGGTTCAATGAGCAATCGCATTGCACTACTAGTCTCTTCCATCTCTGAATGTACTTATTATTATGATAGTTAAAATTTTCGTTAAGTCTAAGGTCCTCCTGATCACACAACAATTTCCTATGTTTCCTAAATTTCATATAATTTTACACTTTATCAATACTTTTCTGAACAGCTTTGCTCCATTTTTCAAAAGTAAGATCTTCTACAAATGTGTTAACCTTAGCATAGGCAATGTCTTTATCAACAGCAAACTGCTCTAAATGCTTACGATTCTCCTCTATCGTTAAATCCATCAATTTTATGGAACACTTGGTTAATATCTCATTGCATTTTTTTATGTGTTAGCATTCACAGCCCTTCAATTAATACTGGGGTTTAATCTAATACGTAATCCACCGTTGATAAGCGTAGTGGCTTCTGACAGCATTTTTTTTCATTTTGTGACCTTGTGTAAACTTAATTGTGGCTCAATGGAAACAAGCCTTCGGTTGGGTGGAGCATGACTGGGAGTGACGTGAAAGGGGCCCTTGAATTTTTTTGCCCAAGGGTCCCATGGGCTGTAAATTCACCCCTGAAGGATCTGCAGTTGCATTTTTTAACCGGCACCATGAGAGCAATACTCTAGAAACAGACGTGGTAGTGGTGGTGGTCTATGTCTTCACTTACAGTATGGAGGCAGGACGGTTGTCCCAATGACCTAGAGAGAAGTAGAGGGTTCCAGAATGGAGCTGGTGAGAAGCTTTGTTTTGCTTGCTTACTTTATTAAATAACCTCTCACCAGAAAAAGCAAAACACACACACAAGAAATAAAATAAAAATCAAAACACAATTTAAAAAACAACAAATTACTAGTACCCAAAAGATTTTTTGTGTCTTTATTTTTTGTGATATTGCCTTTTTTGATGAGAATGAAGATTTGTTTATTTTTGCTAATCTGTTACTATTTTGATTGGTTGAAGCTGGTGCTTTGTTAACAGTGATTACTGTTTGGGATTTTATAATATATAGTTGAAAGAATCAACTATGACACCAATAGTTCCTTCCTTCAGTGCTTTTTACAAACTTGCATTTTAGCCAATCTGTGCTGGTTCCTGCATAGCTCCACAGGAGTAAGTTCAATTATATCTATATGGCACTCATAAACTAGCACGGTCTGGCTGTGAAAATCTAATAAAATGCACTGAGATAAGAGGTGGCCTGCAGAGGCTGAGAAAAATGCAGAGATTTACAGGTTTAGAGGTTATAAAGTATATTAACATAATAATGTTAGTTGTGCAAAGCTGGGGAATGGTTAGTAAAGGCGTTAATTAACTTTTTAAACAAGAAAAATATCAAGTAGACTGTCCCTTTAACTTTATATAATATTTTGCAATGTCTTTGTATTTGTTTTTTATATTTGCTTTCCCTTTAATGATCGCTATTGGCGATCAAATGTTATTTACAGTTTTCGAATGTTACATTCGAATTTGAATGTCACATTCAAATTCGAATGTCACATTCGAATTCGGATGTCACTTTCAAATTCGAATATTACCTTTATAAAGCACAATTGTAGACTAGAAATATTATTTCGAATTTGAATGTCACATTCAAATCGAATATCACATTCGAATCGAATATCACATTCAAATTGAATATCACATTTATTACACACAGTTGTAAACTAGAAACACTATTTCGAATTCGAATGTTACATTCAAATTCGAATGTCACATTCAAATTCAAATATTACATTTAAAAAACAGTATTAGACTAGAAATACTATTTCAAATTCGAATGTGACAGTCAAATTCGAATGTCACATTCAAATTCGAATGTCACATTCAAATTCGAATGTCACATTCGAATTTGAATATTAAATTTAAAACACAGTATTAGACTAGAAATACTATTTCAAATTCGAATGTGACATTCGAATGTAGCATTCGAATTCTAATATTACATTTATCAAACACAGTTGTAGACTAGAAATACTATTTCGAATTTGAATGTCACATTCGAATTCGAATATTACATTTCGAAATTGAATGAATACATAGCTAAACATTCTATTATTCGAACAAATATTTTCGAATTTTATTGAAAAATTTGAAAAATGAAAATTCGAAAATAGAATGTTAGAATGTTATATAAACATTCGAAATTTGATTCAAACGAACGAATGTATCAAAATTCGTTTAAATTTTGAATTTTTAGAAACATTCGCCCATCCTTATTAAAGATCCTGCTATAATGGTCCGTGAGGCTACTGTACTATTGAGCTACTCTGATAATGAACGTGAAATTATAGGACAACGATGATAATAAAACATACAAATTATTGAGATCCGATCCTACACAAACTTTTAAATGACAAATTGATCAGACTATTCAATTATTCTTTGATTTAGGATAAATTGATGCAAACCTTAGAGCGTTCCTAATGATATCACATTGAATAGTACCAATATTGTACACGTTCCCAAAACACACAAAGATCCATTACATCCACCTGGTAGTCCAATTGTGTCTGCAAGGGATTTACTACTTCAACCAGTTACCCAATACGCTTATTCTATTTTAAAACCCTTAGTGCTATGTTTAACTAAATTTTAACTTTAAAATATTTCAAATTTGAAACACAGTTTTTTTCTAGACAGCCGGACTATCTATGGGTTCTAATGTTGCACTCACTTATGCAAAACTATATGCAGCTGATTTTGATCGCTATTTAAGGCAGCTGAGATTGTACTATACCACTGCTACATTGATGATATTTTTTTAGTTTAACAGGTTCATTGGTTTCAACAGGTAAACACTCTACCGTGTCCATTTAAGGGACAGTATACTATAACATTGTTTTTTCCTTAATGTGTTTCCAATTATTTTTTTTACCAGCTGCAGAGTATAAAATGTATGAGATTTGCTTTTTAAGCCTTATTTGTGTATATGAATTAGCTGATTTTGTGTTTTGAAGCCACAACCTAATAAAATGGGTTGAGCTTGTAGGTATAATCAGATCTCATTACTTTATCACACTGTGTACATATACTTGCTTCTTTATCTTATATCTGTCCATAAACCAATCACCAATACTTGGAGAGAACAATGGAAAATTAACATTTCATTTCCTTATCTCTTCTATAACCCATTGGGGGTATAATTTCTTCTAATGGCTAAGTTAACAGAGCTTGACCTTGAGGCCAAAAACTTTCAGGATGGGTGGGGATACCACAGGCTAAATAAACTATTTCAAATGCCAATATAAGGGTAATGGAAATACTTGTAAACAATTGAATATACTCCAGCAGGTAAAATGGATCATTGGGAACAAATTAAAGGTGCACCATTCAAAAGAACATATTGATTTCCTTGACATCAGAATATTCAAAGATGACACAAACTTGGGTACTACTCTTTTTTTGTAATTCTGTCGGCAGAGACTAAAATTAGCACATGTGCTTTTGGCATCCGCCTGATTTATTACGTGCGATTCCAAAGGCACGGTTATGCACCCTGTATGCTTACACAATTACAAAAGAATTAAACAACTTTTCATTATGAGGGGATAAAGTCCTTGTGTATGCATAATGCATAATTTTTATTTTTGGTCCAATTAAATATTTTATCCTTTTTTATGTTTCTAGGTACACTCAGAACTCCTTACGTTTTAAACAAGAATGACTGGAAAAAAATGCTTAAAATAAAAAACCTGTGAAAGAAACCCTCTGAAAATAAAAACATTTCTCTTTCTTATTTTGTTGCTTGAAAACGCTGCTTGTTTTTTTCAAGCACTGTGTGAAAATTTGCTGCTATTCACACGTATATTATATCACATATTTTCCTTGCATGTATTTTTGAATATGCATAAAAATACAATTCAGATTAAAGCAAACATGCTTGGAAATAATGCAGCAAGTCTTTTTGAATAAAGCCCATAATGTAGGCTGACCATATTGCCGCTTTAAGAAGGAACACATATGAAAAATACATATGTGAGGGTTCTTATACAAAACCATTTCTTTAAACAGCCCTGAAAACAGCCCGGACATATGTATTTTTCATATGTGTCCCTTTTTAAAGCGGCAATATGGTCAGCCTTACCTTAACATAACTGCAATTGGCAAATTTTAGAAATTGAAATCTAATTATGTATCTGATTAAACAAAATAAAATAAATAGTAATGTTTTTGTTACAATCAAAGCAATCGTAGCTCTCAAATGAAATTTGTTTTTCCAATGAACATATCACTTCTGAAAATAATAATGAATTCAAGACGTGGCTTAAATTGAGCATCTCCTGGAAAAATAACGTATAAAAGAAAAAGCATCCGGAATATGCAAAATGAGCGCTCTGGCTTATATGAGCTAAATTCTACCTTGTTTGTATGTGTAGCCGTCCACACTGCACCCTGCCGGAGGCTTGATTTATACATTGTATATATTTCATCTCCAAAGTTAGCCAATAAATCATCTTTATGTTTTTTTCATTAGTTCAAAATGACTGATAGCTATGCAAAATCGTATTTATATCAATATTTAAATGTTTTTTACAAAAATATTTCTTGGTTTATATAAATATAAATCTAACTCTTTTCAAAGTCATTCATATTCATATTTCAATTTGTTTAAAAAGAAGAGGGAAATATTTAAATAGGACTTTAGCTTTGAAATTTTAAATAAAAGTATATTTTGCACATCAGTCCCATAATAAGAGGGAACAAATTGGCATTCAAACTGGTCTTAGATTGGAAACAATTGCAGAAGAGCATTTGAGTGAGTTAGTATAATGCTTTGTAGTGTAACCATATTTATGTATTATATGTATTCTATGGTTATAGCAGTTTTTCACATGTTCATAACATTCACATATCATCTTTAGATTGCAATCCCTACTAACAAGGTCAATTTGATACAAAATACACTTTTCCTGCTCAATATGATATGAAATGTGTCTGCATCTCTGTCTCAAATGCTTCCAAACTGATTCTGTTAATATTGGATAATGTTATCTGGACATGATATATATACAGTGGAGAAAAAAAAAGCTCTCTTAAAATTTGCAATATTTTATTAGTCCTGGACTAGAAATTTCCAGCCCAAACATATAATACAAAAATATTTATATCTGAGCAGGAAAAACATCTTCAGTTGGGCTTTACAGTATCTGTTTATTAAAGACCATAATAATTATATAATTAAAAAAGTACACATTAAAAATACAATCTAATAACACCTACTTTGAATTTTAAATGTGCAGTAGATTTTTTTAAACAAATTTCAAAGCCATCAGCCAATCATTTATATTTACATATACATATACAATGTCAACTCTTGCACATGCTCAGTAGGAGCTGTTACCTTATAAAGTGTGCATATAAAAATACTATGCAATTAGATTATGGAAGTAAACTGCAAAGTCTCTTAAAATTGCATTATCTATCAGAATCATGAAAATTAAATTTTGACTTTTTTTATTGTGTAATTTCAAAACTTGTATTAATATCAAAAGATTTAAAAGAGAAATTCCAGACAAAATTGGAATCCGCATGAATGCATTTCAGTTGTGAATAGAAGCATTTTTTAAAAAGCTATAGCTGTTAAAAAAGTGTATTTAAGTATGCTTCGTGCACCAGCATTTTACACACTGCACTTGCTCAGAGAGCCTAAGGTGCTTGTACCATCTGGTTTGTTAATTGCTGACATGATACAAGCCCCACTGGCATCAGAACAGCTGCAGTATTTAAAATGCTAGTGCACTGAGAATATCTAGATAAGCTTCACATGCACGAGCAGAGACAAATGCTAATAAAGCAGGTATAGTTTTTACTAGAAGCATGTTTGCTATTAAATGTATATTACAAATAAGTTTTTATCCAGAGATGCAATTCATCTATATGCATTTAAATTTTGACCGGATTGTCCCTTTAATAAAGGATGAGACAGGAGACCACAAAGCAGAACTATTTGCTAATTTACAATCATTTTTATTAAAAAACAAACACTTATTTAGGCTGCATCTTTTAATGTGGTTTTTACTAGCACCTGCTCAATAAGGTACAATAAGGCAATTTATGTTTCTCCACGTAAAATTTACTGCCAAATCTCCAGAAATCATTGCAGCCTATTGCCAGTGGCTGCTTTTTTATAGATTGATTTTGCCATCATAAGCCAAGTTTATTTGCTTTTATTGAGTCAGTTATACCTATTTGCTGTTAAAACTGCACTATATGTGGCTATAAATAAAATAAAATATTTCTATTCATATCAGATAAAATATAAGGATTTAACATTTTCTGAATAACTTATATTTGCAGCCAACACAACACTGAAACTTTACCCTAAAACAGCTATAGTCTTCAATATTAAACATTTCTAGGGCTTTCTTATAAATATCTGATGTCTTCTGAATTTCAAAAACTATAATTGAGCATTACCTTATGAATATGCAAATATTTCATTTAAATATAATGCAGCAATATGAGAAGTTTTGTTTTCATGGTAAATGATTCAAAAACCTGGGACAATACTGCACTGATCCTCAGTTGTCACTGCTGATATTACAGTCTGTATGATCCCTACTGAATTTCCTTAGCAAAGAACATGAATCCATAATCTCATTTTACAAATTACAATTTTTATATCACATAACTTTACCTCTTAGATCTGATCTCAGTAACTAAACAGCCAGCATTTAAATCATAATTTACTGTATAGAGAATGTTAATCATCAAAATAAAACAATAAAAACACAATTGTACTACAATAATATGTGAGCATAGGATTTCCAATTTTGTTGGGAAAAATACTGAATTAGCACAAAATTGCATAAATACTTATACAGCGTAACTAATTTTGTTTCACCATAAAAGGTCCATTATTTCTAGATTTATTCTTTTGAATCTGTTTATATTTACCTAAACCTTAAAAACCCTAGAAATTGAGGTTAAACTCAGCTAGATAGAAACCCTAAGTGACTACTATTTTATAATCACCATCAGATTACAAGAGTTCACTTTATGTGTCCTCCTTGGACTATAATTCATGCTAACCCTTTGAGTGCTAGAGATCTATACCACATGTGTGGCAGTCAAGGGGTAAACATAAACTACTATGAGATATTATAAAAGAGGTGCCATCACACAAAAATCAGGACAGTTCAAAAGTTAAGTTCTTAGTTAACAATGACTATCGGTTAATATTTCAGTATGTGACTTATTAGTCATTCATATATGCTATGCCAGAAACAACATCTCAAAAAAATGTCTAGTTGGTAGAAATTGACTTAGATAATGGGGTCGATCTCAATCGTTTAGAAACTGTTTATGAAATAATTTATCTCCAAAAATCCCTGTAGACTTAATGGTTAATTTTGTGAAAAAGAAAAAAAATTAGATAAACTTTTCTAAAGGGTTGTGATTGCTCCTAATAATAACTAGAAGATCTGAAAAAGATTTATAGCACAATGGGGTCAATAACAAATGATTTATCTACAAACATCGTCATAGACTTTATGAATGATTTTCTGTAGAAAATATGAAGAGTTTTTGTGATCGATCCTAATGTGTTCAATTTCTCTACATATTTATCTTGTTTTTTATTTATTTTTTAATAGCCTAGTTTGTTAATAAGCCAAACTGAATTGTCACATGGCATATTTGCCTAGCGGACATACAAACACATAGGAGCATTTCAGGAAGGGTTGTGCACTTACACTGGATTGGAGTTTACTGGATGAAGGATAACTTGGGGAGCTCGGGTAGGGATTTCAGGCACAACATCTGCAAGTTAGAAATAGCAAGGTAAGAGGAATGCGTTGGGTAAAAGGGACAGAAAACCAAACGGCACCAAAACAATAGAGAACCAGCAAGAACACATGGAGAAAAAAGTAGGAGAAATCAAACAAGAGTGAAAATTTAAAAGCAATTGTTCTTACACAATACAATTATATTTTAATCTTAAAAACAAAGATTTTCATGGCAGATAAGAACCATAGGCCCAACATATCTGCACAAAATTTCCTAACAGTGTACACTTATATAGTTGGTATTTTCGCTTATCCCAGGCATTAATTAGTATGTAGAATAGCCTTATGCTTATCACAGGCATTAATTAGTATGTAGAATAGCCTTATGCTTATCCCAGGCATTAGTTAGTATGTAGGATAGCCTTATGCTTATCCCAGGCATTAATTAGTATGTAGAATAGCCTTATGCTTATCCCAGGCATTAATTAGTATGTAGAATAGCCTTATGCTTATCCCAGGCATTAATTAGTGTGTAGAATAGCCTTATGCTTATTCCAGGCATTAATTAGTATGTAGAATAGCCTTATGCTTATCCCAAGCATTAATTAGTATGTAGGATAGCCTTATGCTTATTCCAGGCCTTAATTAGTATGTAGAATAGCCTTATGCTTATCCCAGGCATTAATTAGTGTGTAGGATAGCCTTATGCTTATCTCAGGCATTCAGTTTTTATTTCAGCTTCATTTATGGCACAATTATTATTTTACAAATACAGAGCTGCCTCTTTTCTAAACTTTGTCGTTTCTGGCGTGGCTTTTCATGCCGATCCTCACAGGAGCTGCCTTGGTGAAATTATTTTTAAAAATGAGCAGTTCCTTCCAGATGTGAGATGTCTCCTATAGAAAGTAATGCACCTCGCTGGAAAGAGAAACTTCGCTGTGTAGGGTGATATTAGCGTAAACAAATAAACACATTGCGCTGCTTTCTGCGTATTACATCTTACAATCACTTCTATTTTAGTACGCATGTGTTTTTTCTATTAGGGTATTAAGTATTTTGCATATTTTGTCACAACCTCACCACTTATTAGTTTGCAACAAAAAAACAGAGATCTGTAGGGCGCAAGTGTTTAGATAATTACGCTGGGATTTGATAGACTTTAATGCATGGCCATGGAACGCCCATGTTCAGCCCAGTTTATTATAAAACTACAATTACTCTTTGCATATTGTACTTATAAGTATGAATTTTTTTGTGCTTTTTGTACATCTATTGTAATTAAGTTACAATTTACGCTCTGCATATTTAATACAATTTATTCCTGTGTAATTTGCACACACATTTTACATATTTTTAGTTAACAATTGTGTTATGGTTTTTGAAGCACCGTTACAATACAATTGTTTTCCTGCATATTTATGTATGAATGGTTTAACTATTGATTTTGTATGATTTTTAATATATGATTTTCATTTCATTGTTCTCTCCTTCCCATACAAAAACACAGTATATGCCCCTTAACAAGACACCCTGTTTTCAGGGTAAAAATTGTCTTTAGATAATTCCACAAGGAAATAGAAGTACTGGTGATCATTCTTAAATAATCTCACCAGTGCCTTTTAGATGATGGGGCCCTTAATCATTGTAGTACAGTACATAAGTATATTACTGAAGTGGCTTTGTGGTGATTTAAGGGGGGGGGTGTAATCTGCACCAAGAATTTGCTAGCACCATTTTTATAAATGTTAATCCACTAACATATGCTGGTCCAATAACATAAAAGCTCTGGTAAAATAAACTCAGCTTACAGTGCAGTAACATGCAGAGTTTACAAGCCTTTAAGCTGAAAACATCAATGGATCTACTTCTGTGTAATACCAGCATGGAAGTGACTGAAACATTTTAGTGCACTGCGTGTGAATTAGGATCAAGCAGGCTGGCTTTTTAAATGTTAAAAATCTACTCATATTGTTTAGAAAAATATATTCTTTAAATGAAAATAAGAATCTATGGCCACCAACATCAAATACAGTGTGTGCTGCTCAATATACTGTGTTATATACCTGGCTAGGATACTATTATATGTGTACAGATAGGACACACTAACCCACATGGCACTGACAATTTATGTCCTTATTTACCCATATGATTTGGCATTTACATATATATTTGTTCTTTATTTAAATGGTGCTATTCCATTCATCTGTTTCTAATCATATTATATATCCCTAAAATGGGTTTTATCATAACTATCCCATAGCTGTTCACAATTAAAGTGATGGTAAATGCTAGCATTTCTGAAATGCTAGGATTTACCATTGGAACAAATAAAGGGGACTTTAATTCATGAAGTATAAACTACTTCATGAGGAAAGCTGTAGAACGCTATTTTCGCTATCGGGCAGAGAGGTGACGTTTCCACCTCTTAGTCAATAGCATTACGGGAAATCTGGCTTGGCACCGCAAGTTCAGTGAAAGCGATCACATGGAACAAATAAAGGAGCTTTCAGCATGAAGTATATTATACTTCATGAATTAAAGCCCCCTTTATTTGTTCCAATGGTAAATTCTAGCGTTTCAGAAACGCTAGCATTTACCATCACTTTAAGACATACTTTTGTTGGGCTGTAATAATCTATGTAATTTATGTATCAGTTATGTTTACTTAAATCTACTTATCAATAGACTACATCCAGTCAATGTAACAATATAGTTACCAGCACCTTATGAGCTAAACCTAATTTGTTCACCCAGCAATCTACTAAGAGGGAGTTCAATTAGCACAAATTGTCTGAAAAAGGAAGATGTAGCCCAAATCAGGACTTAAATAATGCACACATTTAAAGGGATATGAAACCCATATTTTTTTCTTTCATGATTCAGATAGAGCATGCAAATTTCTAATATACTCCTAATTTCAATTTTCTACGTTCTTTTAATATCTTTATGTAAAAAGCAGGAATGTAAACTTAGGAGCCGACCCATTTTTGGTTCAGAATCTGGGTAGCACTTGCTGATTGGTGACTAAATACAGCCACCGATCAGCAAGCACTACCCAGATTCTGAACCAAAAATGGGTCGGCTCCTAAGCTTACATTCCTACTTTTTCAAATAAAGATACCAAGAGAAGGAAGATATTTGATAACAGGAGTAAAATAGATAGTTGCTAAAAATTGCACGCTCTATCTGAATCACCAAAGAAAAAAATTGTGCTTCATATCACTTTAAGTAAAATAGTGAGCAATTTTCAGACAAGTTTTGCCCATGTTAAGATTTTTGGATTTGTATAAACTATTGTACTTATGAATAAGACTAATACATAATTTGGTGGGTGTGTGCATACCGTATAATATAAACTTCCTTTTCATTTCATTTACCAAAGACATAAAAACAAAAGTTATGCTTACTTGATACATTTCTTTCTTTCCGGACATGGAGAGTCCACAAAGTCATTCCAATTACTAGTGGGATATTCACTCCTGGCCAGCAGGAGGAGGCAAAGAGCACCCCAGCAGAGCTGTTAAATGTCACTTCCCTTACCCATAACCCCCAGTCATTCAACTAAAAGGAAATAGAAAAAGAAGATAACACAAAGGAGTAGAGGTGCCTGAGGTTTAAAAAATGTTTTTTGTTTTCTTTCATAAGACATGGAGAGTCCACAACAGCATTCCAATTACTAGTGGGAACCAATACCCAAGCTAGAGGACACGGAATGAACAGGGAGGGAGAACAAGACAGCAGGCCTAAACTGAAGGCACCACCTATTGAAGAACCTTTCTCCCAAAGGAAGCCACAGCCGAGGCAAAAGTATCAAATTTGTAAAATTTAGAAAAAGTATGCAGAGAGGTCCATGTAGCCGCCTTGCAAATCTGTTCCACAGAAGCTTCATTTTTGAAAGCCCAGGATGAGGAGACAGCCCTAGTAGAATGAGCCGTAATTCTTTAAGGAGGCTGCTGTCCAGCAGTCTCATAAGCAAAACGAATCATACTTCTCAACAAGAGGGAAAAAAGAAGTAGAAGAGGCCTTCTGGCCCTTCCGCTTTCCAGCGAAACAAACAAAAAGGGCCGAAGATTGGTGAAAATCCTTAGTAGCCTTTAGGTAAAATAGCACGCACAACATCTAAGTTATGCAAAAGACGTTCCGTATGAGAAGGATTAGGACAAAGAGAAGGAACAACAATGTTACGGTTACCCTTAGTCTCGCTGAGAGATGGACCGCTTAGTAGCCTGGATCCCTATTGCTAAAGAGGGGAGAAGCTGCTTTCCATAGTATTCTATATGAGTCTCGCAAATATAGAATAATCTCCCTTAGCTGCAGTACAGCTAGGATACCCTTCTGCCCACAGAAACGAGTCAACGCTGCGATTGAGGGTCAAACAAGAACTCAGGACTGGGATGCCCAGCCTGCTTTTTATTAAGGTTACATGCACACAGGGCACTCCCAGGGGGAGAGGGGGGGAAGCACAAAATCCCCCATCACCCATTTAGATAGAGAGCACTGTCCTTTAACAGGCCACAATAGGATTACAGTACTTAAGATAACAAGTTTACAAGTTCATCTTATCAATTAGCAGTCTGGCTCCAGAGGTGATTAGACAATGGGATTGGTTATCACTAAACTTAGAGCTGAGGCCAGCAAACCTGTATTTAGGCAATAGTTTCTAAAAGCTGGAAAAAAAAGCTAACTCTTTATGAAATGATACTTGTTACGGTTTTCTTGGAGCCCTTCTTAGGCGCTGGCTTGCTGGTTCAGGCATTGCTGCTGGGAAATAAGCTCTTCACAACAAAATAACTAATGCTTCTGTAACAGTGCTCCCTTTCTGTGGAAGCCTCTGGCAGACACGGTCTGACCCCTTTTCGGGGCAGACTAAGGCTGTCCAGACCGCTGGTTATGCGGGGCTGAGGTCGGTTTGTCTGGACAACCTGTCGGCGTTGCCATTCTGTTTCCCAGGTCTGTAAGTAATGGTGAAATTGAAGGGTTGCAACGATAAGCTCCAACGTAATAGCCTGCCGTTATCTCCAGAGACCCGGTTCAGCCACACCAACGGGTTATGGTTGGTGACCAGAGTGAACTCCTGACCATATAAATAGGGAGTCAATTTCTTTAATGCCCACACCAAAGCCAAACACTCCTTTTCGACCGCTGCATAGCTGACTTCGCGGGGCAGGAGCTTCCGGCTGATGTAGGCAACTGGATGCTCCCCTCCATCTTTGCCTACTTGGCTGAGGACGGCTCCCAGCCCGAACATGGAAGCATCTGTATGGACGATAAAACGTTTGTTAAGGGCTGGGGCCGCCAAGACAGGAGCGTTAATTAGAGCATTTTTGAGAGCCTGGAAAGCCGTTTCACAGTGGGGAGACCACAGGACCTGTCGAGGTAAGTTCTTCTTGGTCAAGTCAGTCAGGGGTTTGGCAAGTGTGCTGTAGTCTGGTACGAACCGTCTATAGTACCCTGCCATGCCCAGGAAGGCTAGGACCTGAGTCTTAGTGATGGGGGTGGGCCAATTGGCGACAGCTTCTATTTTGGCCGGCTCTGGTCGCTGCTTTCCACACCCCACCCGGTGACCCAGGTACTGTACCTCGGCCATCCCAAAGTGGCATTTTTCTGGCTTCAGAGTCAGGCCAGCAGCCCGGATCTGATCCAGAACCATTCCCACATGAGCTAAGTGGTCCTCCCAGGACTCACTGTGGATCGCTATGTCGTCCAGGTAGGCGCAAGCAAAACTCTGGAAGCCATCCAGGAGCCTATCCACCAAGCGCTGGAATGTAGCTGGGGCATTCTTCATCCCAAACGGCATTACCCTAAACTGATATAAGCCGAATGGGGTGACGAATGCCGACTTGGGGATAGCCTCCGGGGCCAGGGAAATCTGCCAGTAACCTTTGCAGAGGTCAATAGTGGTCAGGTAATTTCCCCTGGCTATACGATCGAGTAGCTCGTCTACCCTGGGCATAGGGTAAGCGTCCGTCACGGTATTTTCATTGAGCCTCCGATAGTCTACGCAGAACCGGGTGGTCCCATCTTTCTTGGGCACCAAGACAACTGGGGAGGCCCAGGGACTATCGGAGGGCTCAATTACCCTGAGCTGGAGCATCTCATCGATCTCCTTCTTCATTCCTGTCCTAACTGCTTCGGGGATTCGGTACGGAGCCTGGCGCAAGGGAGCTTGTCCCGGAGTATCTACCTGGTGGGTGGTTAAAGTAGTGTACCCTGGCTTCGGGGAGAAGGTGAGGTGTTTGGACTGGAGGAGTTGGTTGAGCTGCTCCCTTTCAGTGGGGCTAAGTCGGTCCCCTATCTGAACCTGCGCCACTATACCTGTGGGGAGACTCTTTTCTAATAGGTCTGGAATGGGTAAACTGTTGGGGTCTTCCTGAGGGGAACAACATACGGCCGTCACGTTCTCTGGTCGCTCAAAATATTCCTTGAGCATGTTTACATGGAATGTCTTTCTAAGATTGTTGTCATGGCAGCTAGCTATCACATAAGTGGTGTCTCCCCTTTTCTCTACGATCTGGTAGGGACCCTGCCAGGACGCCTGCAATTTGTCTGTCTTCACCGGCTTAAGTACTAACACCTTTTGTCCTATGGTGAAGATTCTCTTTCGGGCCCCCCGATCGTACCATACTTTCTGTCTTCTCTGGGCCAACTGGAGATTAGCCCGCACGGATTTGGCTAATTGCTCCATTCGGTCCCTGAGTTCCAGCACGTATGGCACAATGGGGACACCGTCAGCCTCCATCTCTCCCTCCCAGTGCTCCCGGATCAGGTTTAGGGGTCCCTGTACCTTTCTTCCGTAGAGCAACTCGAAGGGAGAGAACCCTGTCGTTTCCTGGGGCACCTCCCGATAAGCAAATAGGAGGTGCGGCAGGAAGCGTTCCCAGTCTCGGTATTCCTGAGTGAACGTCTTGAGCATTTGCTTGAGGGTCCCATTGAACCTCTCACACAGCCCGTTCATCTGGGGGTGGTATGGGGAGCTCAGGAGGGACTTAATTTTGCAAACCTGCCAAAGTTGTTGGGTCAATTCAGCCGTAAATTGGGTGCCTCGGTCGGATAGGATTTCTTTTGGAAATCCTACCCGGGAGAACACCTGTACTAGTGCATTCGCTACCGTATCCGGTTGTATGTTGGATAGGGCGACAGCCTCTGGGTACCTGGTAGCGTAGTCCACTACGGTAAGAATGTAGCGCTTACCGGAGGGACTAGGGGTAGCCAGTGGTCCCACTAGGTCAATAGCAACCCGGCTGAAGGGTTCCTCTACAATGGGCATATTTACTAGATGGGCTTTAGGGTGATCGCCTCGCCTTCCTACTCGTTGACACACATCGCAGGTGTTACAGTAAGTTCTAACGTCAGCGTGCACCCCTGGCCAAAAGAACGTGTGAGTAATGCAGTGTAGGGTACGGGTTACGGCTAGGTGGCTTGCTAAGGGGATGTCGTGGCCTATTTTGAGGATTTCTTGACGGTATTTGTGGGGCACTACCAGCTGTCGCCTACGCTGTCCCCTTTTCTCTGTCCAGCGGTATAGTTTCCCTTTTTCCCATAAGAATGTTTCGTTATCTGCCCCGCCCCCTCTGGTCTCTGCTCATTCCCGGTACTTTTGTAAGGTCGGGTCAGTCTTAGACTCTGCCTCGAAAGCATCTGGGGTGTCCCAGGGTATGGGGCCTAACCTGTCAGGCAAGGTTGGGGTAGGTCTTACCTGTGTCTCCCGCACTGGTGAGAGCTCTCGCTCCTTCCGGGCTTGGGCCCGTGTAGTCACTGGGTCCGCCTCGTTGTTGCATACTGGAGCATAGGCAGAAGTCATGGGGCCCAAATCGTTGCCCAGTAGTACTTCGGCAGGTAAATTATCCATTAGGCCCACGTTCACAGCCCCCTTTCCCGCTCCCCAATCAAGATGCACTTTAGCTGTTGGAATTTTGTACAGATCCCCCCCGCCACTCTAACGGCCACAGTCTGTCTGGATCGCTTGTGCTCTGGCACCAAATGACTCTGTACCAGCGTGATAGTAGCCCCTGTGTCTCGCAATCCCTCGGTAGATCGCCCCTCGAGCCATACCCTCTGCCGATGGTGCTGGCGGTTATCTGAGGCAGCATGTACAGGGTCTGCCTCGTGAAGCAGCCCCACATATCCCTCCATAGGGGCCTCTTGGTTAACACAGAGGGCCCGGGCCGGACGATAGGACCCAGAGGGGTAATTGTAATTCCTGGGTGTCTGGTGCGTATTAAGGGGGCAGCTAGCCATGAAATGCCCTGGTTGCTTGCATCGGTGGCAAGTCGGTCTGGGACGCTCAGAGCTGTTATTGGGTGGTCCTGAGTGTCGGACGGGCCCTGTGGGCACCGGGGCTCGGAATTCAGCACGAGGGGGTGCACGGTAAACCTCTCTGGGTTCGACCCGTGCTGGAGCTCGGTAGTTCATGGGTTCGTGAAGACAGGAGTCATAATGTTCATCGGCCAATTTGGCTGCTTCTTCTAAGGTAGAAGGCCGCCTGTCTCGCAGCCATTCCTTCCCTTGCTGTTCCATGCCATTATAAAAATGTTCTAAGAGAAACAATTGTAAAATTTCCTCCCCAGTCACCGCTTTACTTCCGCTCAGCCAGTGATTTGCCGCTCTCCGCATTCGGTGCGCCCATTCCATATGGGTATCGTTAGGCTTCTTTTCCGTGCCCTGAAACTGTCAGCGATACGTGTCCGGAGTTACAGCTTACCGTCGCAACAGTGTCTCCTTAACTAGCTCATACTGTGTCACTTCCTCAGCACCCAGAGTACGAAAGGCTTCCAGGGCTCGCCCGGATAGTTTCCCAGACAATATCGTGGGCCACTCTCTGTTGGGAATCTGGTGCAGGGCACATTGCCTTTCGAAGTCCGCCAAATATTCATCAATCCCTGTCTCGCTCTCTAGGAAGGGTCGAAATGCTGCATAGGGTATCTTGGGCCTCCCAGCATTTTCGACAGGGATGATTACCTGCGGGGCTTCAGCATTGCGGTGTGCGTTCGCTAGGTTGAGTTCGTGGGCTCGAGTCTCTCGTATATCCTCGTCCGCCTCCGCCATCAACTGCTGTACCAATTCCATGGAGGGGTTCGGCCCGTATAATGAGAGCCTTTCCCGAACAATCCTGGTTTTTTCGTCACTAATCGTGGTCGGTGTTTCCGCCATTGTGAAGCTCTGATCCAGTTCCGTCAATTCTGCGATCAGCTCTCTCCTCGGCCGGTTGCTGGCATACCCCCCTCTGCTTTCAAGTAAATCCTTTAGGGTTGTACGCTTCAATTTTTCGTAAGCGCTCTCCATCCGTTCTGTACCTCTCCTAGGAAATCCAGGAAAATCCCACCGCTGCCACCAAATGTTACGGTTACCCTTAGTCTCGCTGAGAGATGGACCGCTTAGTAGCCTGGATCCCTATTGCTAAAGAGGGGAGAAGCTGCTTTCCATAGTATTCTATATGAGTCTCGCAAATATAGAATAATCTCCCTTAGCTGCAGTACAGCTAGGATACCCTTCTGCCCACAGAAACGAGTCAACGCTGCGATTGAGGGTCAAACAAGAACTCAGGACTGGGATGCCCAGCCTGCTTTTTATTAAGGTTACATGCACACAGGGCACTCCCAGGGGGAGAGGGGGGGAAGCACAAAATCCCCCATCACACATTTAGATAGAGAGCACTGTCCTTTGACAGGCCACAATAGGATTACAGTACTTAAGATAACAAGTTTACAAGTTCATCTCATCAATTAGCAGTCTGGCTCCAGAGGTGATTAGACAATGGGATTGGTTATCACTAAACTTAGAGCTGAGGCCAGCAAACCTGTATTTAGGCAATAGTTTCTAAAAGCTGGAAAAAAAAAAGTTAACTCTTTATGAAATGATACTTGTTACGGTTTTCTTGGAGCCCTTCTTAGGCGCTGGCTTGCTGGTTCAGGCATTGCTGCTGGGAAATAAGCTCTTCACAACAAAATAACTAATGCTTCTGTAACAAACAATTTACTGATTAATGTTTCGATCCAAAACAACTTTAGGGAAAAATCCTAACAGTACGAAGGAACGCCTTATCCGCATGAAAAAAAAGGTAAGGCGAATCACACTGCAGAGCCGAGAGTTCAGAAACTCTGCAAGCAGAGGAAATAGCAATAAGAAATAAAACGTTCCAAGATAACAACTTAATATCTACAGAATGCATTGGCTCAAACGGAGTCTGCTGAAAAATCTTAAGCACAAGGTTCAAGCTCCAAGGAGGAGCAACAGGTTTAAACACCCGTCTGATTCTGACCAGGGCCTGACAAAAAGATTGAACGTCTGGCATATCCACCAGACGCTTGTGTAAAAGAATAGATAGCGCAGAAATTTGACCCTTCAGAGAACTGACTGACAAACCCTTCTCCAGACCTTCCTGGAAAAAAGACAAAATTCTAGGAATCCTGACCCTACTCCAAGAGAAGCCCTTCGATTCACACCAATAAATGTATTTGTGCCATACCTTATGGTAAATCTTACGAGTAACTGGTTTGCGGGCCTGAAGCATAGTATCAATGACTGACTCAGAAAATCCACGCCTAGCCAAAACTCCATGCAGTCAGCTTTAGAGAAACTAGATTTGGATGGAGGAAAGGACCCTGAGTTAGAAGGTCCTTCCTCAGAGGTAACCTCTAAGGTGAAGAGAAAACATCCTCACCAAGTCCGCAAACCAGTTTCTGCAAGGCCATGCAGGAGCTATCAGAATTACATCTGCTCTCTCCTGTTTGATACGAGCAATGACTTGTGGAAGAAGAGCAAATGGAGAAAACAGGTATGCTAGACCGAAATCCCAAAGAACCGCCAGAGCATCTATCAGGGCAGCCTGAGGATCTCTTGACCTTGAACCGTACCTTGGAAGCTTGGTGTTCTGATGAGACGCCATCAGATCCAATTACGGCACCCCCCACTTGAGGGTTAACCTGGAGAAGACTTCCGGATGGAGAGCCCACTCCCCGGGATGAAAGGTCTATCTGCTCAGAAAATCTGCATCCCAGTTGTCCACTCCTGGAATGTGGATGGCAGATAGAAGACAATCGTGAGCTTCTGCCCACTGAATAATCCGGGCCACCTCCTTCATGGCCAAGAAACTCCGAGTTCCTCCCTGTTGGTTGATGTAAGCCACTGAGGTGATGTTGTCCGACTGAAATCTGATACACCGGGCTAAAGATAACTGAGGCCAAACCATCAAGGCATTGAAGATCGCTATCAACTCCAAGATTTTTATGGGGAGAGAAGACTCCTCCTGTATCCACAGGCCCTGAACCTTTAATGAGTCCCAGGCTGCTCCCCAGCCCAGCAGGCTGGCGTCCGTGGTCACAATCACCCAGGAGGGTCTCCAGAAGCATGTGCCCTGAGACAGATGATCCTGAGAAATCCACCACGAGAGAGAGTTTCTTACCAACTGGCCCAGATCTATCCTCTGAGACAGATCTGAATGGTCTCCGTTCCATTGTCTGAGTATGCATAATTGTAGAGCTCTCAAATAGAATCAAGCAAAGGGAATGATGTCCATGGAAGCGACCATCAGACCAATTACCTCCATGCATTATTTATTTATTTATTTATTATTTATTTATAAAATATTTTACCAGGAAGATTACATTGAGATTTTTCTCGTTTTCAAGTATCTCCTGGGTCCACAAAACATTGCATTGCTACAATAGGGTACAATAAAATACAAAAACAATATTCATACATAATATATGCAAAATTTAACATAGAAGAGGTAGGAAATATATAATCAACTATGACAGGTGCATTCTGTTTTGAGATATGCAGAGAGGGATCTCTTAAAGGATACTAGGCTTGGGGAAGGTTTTAAAGTGTGCAGGAGGTTGTTCCATAATTGTGGTGCTCTGTAGGAAAAGGAGGATCGAGCTACTTTCTTTTTGTATGGAGGCAGACTAAATAATGTGCTGGTACTGGATCGGAGGTTATGGGAGGTGGGAACAGCTGGGGAGAGCATTCTGCTCAGGTAGGGTGGGAGCTTCCCAGAAAAGCTCTTAAACACAAGGCTGGAAAGATGGAGGGTGCGTCTGGATTCAGGCGACAGCCAGTTTAGTTCTTTTAGCATGTCACAATGGTGGGTTCTGTAGTTACATTGTAGCACAAAGCGGCACAACGAGTTATACAGTGTATTAAGTTTATTAAGGTGAGTTTGTAGTGCAGGTGCATATACTACATCCCCATAATCCATGATTGACATCAGCATTTGCTGTACAATCTTTTCCTTTACTGTAGGGCTGAGGCAGGATTTGTTTCTGTATAGGGCACCTAGTTTTGGATAGAGTTTAGATGCAAGATTTTCTATGTGGAGGTCAAAAGATAGATTGGGGTCTAACAACATACCCAAGTATTTGAAAGAGTTGACTGTGGTCAGTGTGCAATTTGATTTTGTTTTGATGCGTAGATGGGAATTTTGTAGTTTGTGTAATTTAGGTACCGTTCCAAAGATCATTGTGATAGTTTTGTCAGTGTTTAGGAAGAGTTTGTTTTTTGAGATCCACTTTTCTACCTCTGTGAACTGGTCTTGGAGCACTGCCTCAAGCTGCAGCAGATCGGATTTGTTTGCATAGATTACCATGTCGTCTGCGTACATGTGTACAGTTGAGGATTTGCAGACATTTGGCAGATCATTTATAAATAATGTGAATAGTAGGGGGCCGAGAATGGAACTTTGGGGACCACCACACTCCACACATGACTGGGAGAGGGAGGGAGTCACTGTCAGAAATGGAGACATACTGTGATTGATCCGATACATATGATCGAAACCAGGTTAGCGGACGATCACCAATACCTGAGTTTTTTAGTTTGGGCAGTAGTATGTCATGGTCTACTGTGTCAAAGGCCTTTGCAAAATCAAGGAAAATAGCTCCAGTTAGGTCTCCTTGTTCCATGCTAGTTTGGATGTCGTTGAAAACTTTTAGGAGGGCAGTTGTAGTGGAGGGATTCGGGTGAAAACCTGATTGAACAGGGGTCAGATAGTTAGATTGTTGGTAATACTCACATAGTTGCGTATGGACGCATTTTTCTAAGATTTTTGACAATACTGGGAGCAATGATATAGTTAGTAACCAAGGTTAACTCACCACTTTTATGGATAGGCACTAAACTTGCAGTCTTCCAAAGTTTGGGTATGTATCCAGACACCAAGGATTCGTTAATTAGGGTTGTGACAGGTTTAGAAATTGCCGGCACACTGAGCTTCAATAGCATTGCTGGGATTTGATCAGGTCCAGACTGGTTTTTCATTTTTAGATTATTAAGGTGTTTCTTAATGACATTGATGGGTACAGGTCTAAAATTTTACTTCTCTATATAGGGTCTTTGCAGATTTAGTGGGGCCTGATCCACATTTGTAGTTTCAGGATGTTTGTCATTTGCTACTTCTAAGGGAAGTTGTAAGGTTTGGTTGTCCACTTTGACAGTGGAGGGTTGGGAGTGGATTGGGGGAGTGTGTAAGTTATTTATGACTTTCCAAAACTTTCTAGGGTTTGATATGTTATTGTTCAGATTTTCACAGAAATATTGGGCCTTGGCAAGTTTTGTTTGTTTAGTGCATATATTTTGCAATTGTCTATATACACAGTGATCGTTTATAGAGCCAGTATGCTTGTACTTTAACCACAAAGAATCCAGAAAATGGTACATTTGAATGAGGTCAGCTGTGATCCAATTCATATGTGCTCCTTTTACTCTCACCTTACGCAATGGGGCATGCAAATTCCAAACTTGTAGGAGTTTAGACTGAAAGAATTCAACTGCATAGTCTAAATCTGGAATTAGGTTTAATCTGTGACAGGGGAGGTTCTTGATGTCATTTAGAAATGATTGAAGATTACATTTTTTGAAGAACCTGGTGATTTTAACCTTGGGAGAGGATTTAGTAGCCTTTATTTTGCGCACCCAGTTCACTAAGCAGTGGTCACTGAAACTGTTAGGGAGGACACCTGCCTCCTGGATTCGAAGAGAATCCCATCGAGCAGGGTGTGGTTATGGCTTTTAATGTTAATGCGAGTTGGGGAGGAGATTAATTGTGTTAGCTGCAAAGTCTTAAATGGTGAGCAAGAACTATTGTTTTTAGGATTCAGACAATCAATATTAAAATCCCCAAATACCAGAATATCACTTTTTGGGTTTTGAGCTATGGTTTCACTAAGGAGATGGGCTATTTCAGAAAGGGAATGCGCAGGGGAGCTAGGTGGGCGCTAGATTCCTGAAACATTGATTGATTTACTGCACGGGATCTCAATTGTGCCAGAAAGGAAATCAAAGTTGGCAGGAGAGCTAAATTTGTGTAAGGGAAACTGTCTTCCAGAAGGCTACCTGTTAGTTAGCAGAGGGCAGTTGAAACAGCTGAGTGTAAATTCATTGTATTTTCTTAGAGTTCTGGGGCAGGATATATTTCAAATCAGGCTGAAGGAGAGAGATATATTAGGGTTATGATGGCCTGCAAAAAGAGTTTTAAAGGAATGGGAGGGTGCATTCATGGACATTTGAGCTAAGGGTCATTCAAGCAAAAACAAAAGATCAAAATATTACAGAGTTACAAGGGGGTGAAATAAAACCATTAAACAAATAAATAGACAGATATATGGGCCAGAGCTGCTTAAACTAACTTAACATAATGGGCAGACATAAAGTTTATAAAATATGCAATGTGCTAGAGGTATGCAAATTATGACTAGCACAGCCTGTAATTACAAAGTCATGGTTATATATATATTTAAAAAAAGAAAATTAAAATAATTACCACTAAATATACAAACACATACAATAAAAACAACTTGGTAGGTAAAATATAATGAGGAAACTGTCTTCCATTGAGTCACTGATGGCTGAACAGTAGACTGGAGAGAGAGGCAAGAAGAGAGAAGTTTGGATTTTCTGACCTCCATCAGAAAAATCTTCATAGATAGATGGTCCCTAAAAAACACACCCTTGAAGATGGAACAAGGAAACTTTTCTCCAGATTCACTTTCCATCCGTGGGAACATAGAAAAGACAACAAGATCTCTGTATGAGATTTTGCTAGTTGAAAAGATGACGCCTGAATCAAGATGTCGTCCAGGTAAGGAGCGACCGCAATTCCCTGAGACCTGACTACTGCCAAGAGTGCCCCCAGAACCTTTGTGAAAATTCTGGGAGCCGTGTCAAGGCCAAACGGAAGAGCAAAAAAATTGAAAGTGCTCGTCTAGAAAAGCGAACCTCAGAAACTGGTAATGATCCCTGTGAATGGGAACATGAAGATACATGTCCTTCAGGCCTATGGTGGTCATTAACTGACCCTCTTGGAGCAAAGGAAGAATAGACCGAATGGTCTCCATCTTGAAGGACAGTTCACTAAGAAACTTGTTGAGACATTTTAGGTCTAAAATGGGTCGAAAAGTTCCCTCTTTTTTGGGAACCACTAACAGATTTGAATAGAATCCTAGACCCTGTTCCTTTACTGGAACTGGAACAATCACTCCCAGGGAAGAAAGACCCTGAATGGATCTTAAGAATGCCTCTCTTTCTACCTTATCTGCAGATAATCTTGAGAGGAGAAATCTGCCCCTGGGAGGACAAGTTTTGAATTCTATTTTGTAACTCTGAGATACTATGTCCACAGCCCAAGGGTCTGAGACATCGCATATTCAAGCTTGATGAAACAAAGAAAGTCTGCCCCCCAATTGATCCATTATCGGGGGCGGACCCTTCATGCCGACTTAGTCTCAGATGAAGGCTTCTTTGACTGCTTCCCCTTATTCCAAGTCTGATTGGGTCTCCAAGAGGACTTAGACTGATCTGGCTTGGAGGAGGAAGAGGAAGACTTTTGACCCTTGAAGTTACGAAAGGAACGAAAATTAGAATTTTGACATCCCTTAGGTCTATTCTTCTTCTCCTGTGGCAGAAAAGACCCCTTTCCACCTGTAATTTCAGAAATTATCTCCGCCACACCAGAGCCATAGGTAGCGACAAGAGCTTGGACTTAGAGGTAACATCAGCTGACCAAGATTTTAACCACAGAGCCCTGCGGGCTAGAACAGTGAAACCAAACATCTTGGCTCTCAATCTAATGATTTGCATGTTGGCATCAGAGATAAAGGAATTAGCCAGCTTGAGAGCCTTGATCCTATCTTGGATCTCCTCTAACAAAATCTCTTCTAAAATTAGCTCGGACAAAGCGTCACACCAATAAGATGCTGCGTGTGTTACCGTAGCAATACAAATGGCAGACTGCCATTGTAATCCCTGATGAACAAACATTTTCTTTAAATAAACCTCCAGCTTTTTATCCATGGGATCCTTAAAGGAACAGCTATCCTCTATAGGAATCGTGGTTCTCTTGGCCAGAGTGGAAATAGCTCCTTCCACTTTAGGCACAGTGTGCCATGAGTCCCTAATGGAGTCAGCAACAGGAAACATCTTCATAAAAATGGGAGAAGGGGAAAAGGGAACCCCTGGCTTATCCCATTCCTGAGAAATGATCTCTGACACATGGTCTGGGACAGGAAATACTTCCACAGCAGATGGAACATCATAGTATTTATTAAGCTTACTAGATTTTTTTTAGGGTTGAAAGCGACTGAAGAGTTGGAATCGTCCAAAGTAGCTAGTACCTCCTTTAGAAGTAAACAAAGGTGTTCAAGCTTAAATTTGAAGCTTACTTCTTCAGAATCAGTCAAAGGATTTTTACTGTCTGAATTTGAGATCTCCCCCTAAGAAGCTACTGAGGTATCCGCCTCATCAGACTTATGGGGGAGGTCAACCTTTGCAGCAGAAGATGGGACAGACACCTTACTAACATAAAAATGTTTTGATTTCCTCTTGCGCTTCCCCATCATGGGATAAGCAGATAAAGCCACAGATACCATAGAAGATATCTGTGCAGCAAAATCTATTGGCAAATACACTCCTCCAGGAGGCTGAGAGGAACTTCAGGGCACTGTATGTGAAGCCATTAAGGTTTGGGACGTTTGAGGAGAAAGCTCTGGCATATCCTGAACAGCATCATCCTGGGAGACATTAGGCTCAGAAGGCAGTAATGTATCTTCAAACTTAAGTGTCCTAGCTAAACATAAGGAACAAAATTGCATAAGCAAAACAATTTGGGCCTCCAAACACAGTAAACATTTATTAAGAGAAACAGATTCCTGTTCCATTAATTCCTTAGCTTGGATTAATCCCCAAAAGAAACAGAATAAAAGATAACTTGAAAATGACTACTGTCACTTTAAAAAGGAATAAGTTTTGTCAGAGCGCAAAAATGCTAACAGAAAAATCAGGAAAAAACAAAGTATGCGCCTCTACACCTCAGCCAGCCTGAGGTGCCCTACCTGAACCTTCACCAATGTTTAACAAACTCCCCTGCAGATCGGTCAAACGAGCCTTTACAGCAAAAAAGTTCACATAGAAATTACTGCGCTCCGATTCTCAAACGGATGGGCGGGGAGTCACATAACCGGCAGGAAAAGAAACTGTGCAGCAGAGTAAAAAGTGTGCGTTTCTTATAATCCCTCAGATACCGACAGAGAGAAAGATGTCGCATTTTTTTCCTCCAAAATAAAATACTTAGACTGCCATTAAGGGAAGCTATTAACCCCTTAGTCTCCTGCACACTGCCCCAAGAAAATCCTATACCAAGGATTACATATGTCCCAAATTATTAATGCAGAAATAATTTTCCCATGTGCCAGTCTCCCATACCTAGAAGACAAAAGCACTTACCTCCAATTCCAGCTGCCGGGCAGGAAGACAGCACACAAGGCATGAAAGGACACATACTCCTTACAGAGACGGTAGAAAAAGAAAGAACAGAGTAACCAACTCTGGATTCTATAACTAGGGTAACAAATATGTTAGAAAACGAAGCAAGGAAAACCTCACCACTTTCTAACTGCTTAAAACCCACCACTACTCTTACTCAAGAGATTGATGTGGACACAGCTAAACCCCAATTCTTACTTGCAGGGAAAAGTACCCATTAAAGGAATAAAAAATCTTCAGACACCAACTTCACGTCCTCCATTGAGAGAGGCAAAGAGAATGACTGGGGGTTATGGGTAAGGGAAGTGACACTTAACAGCTCTGCTGGGGTGTTCTTTGCTT